>NW_026599493.1:0-600000 GCF_023634085.1 Falco cherrug | reverse complement strand
ACTCCACCGGGGAAGGTGCCAGACAAGCGTTCTCTTGATAGTTTTTACACTAGCTTGGTAGGCATCTAAAAGACACCACAAAAGTTGTTCTACCTGCTTTCTGGGCTGAGATGGGGAAACGCTGAATTTTGGACTCGGCTGGTGACAAAATGTTCCAAAGACACCCCATGCACAACTCCACCGGGGAAGGTGCCAGACAGGAGTTCTCCTGGTAGTTTTTACATTGCTCCGGTAGGCATCTGAAAGACACCACAAAAGTTGTTCTACCTGCTTTCTGGGCTGAGATGGGGAACCGCTGAATTTTGGAGTCGGCTGGTGACAAAATGTTCCAAAAACACCCCATGCACAACTCCACCGGGGAAGGTGCAGACAGGAGTTCTCTTAGTAGTTTTTACACTACCTTGGTAGGCAGCTGAAAGGCACCACAAAAGTTGTTCTTCCTGCTTTCTGGGCTGAGATGGGGAAACGCTGAATTTTGGAGTCGGGCCGGTGACAAAATGTTCCAAACACACCCCCTGCACAACTCCACCGGGGAAGGTGCCAGACAAGAGTTCTCTTAATAGTTTTTACACTACCTTGGTAGGCAGCTGAAAGGCACCACAAAAGTTGTTCTACCTGCTTTCTGGGCTGAGATGGGGAAACGCTGAATTTTGGAGTCAGCTGGTGACAAAATGTTCCAAACACACCCCCTGCCACAACTCCACCGGGGAAGGTGCCAGACAAGAGTTCTCTTGATAGTTTTTACACTACCTTGGTAGGCATCTAAAAGACACCACAAAAGATGTTCTACCTGCTTTCTGGGCTGAGATGGGGAACCGCTGAATTTTGGAGTCGGCTGGTGACAAAATGTTCCAAACACACCCCCTGCACAACTCCACCGGGGAAGGTGCCAGACAGGAGTTCTCTTGGTAGATTTTACACTACCTTGGTAGGAGCTGAAAGGCATCACAAAAGTTGTTCTACCTGCTTTCTGGGCTGAGATGGGGAATCGCTGAATTTTGGACTCGGCCGGTGACAAAATGTTCCAAACACACCCCATGCACAACTCCACCGGGGAAGGTGCCAGGCAGGAGTTCTCCTGGTAGTTTTTACACTACCTTGGTAGGCATTTGAAAGACACCACAAAAGTTGTTCTACCTGCTTTCTGGGCTGAGATGGGGAAACGCTGAATTTTGGACTCGGCTGGTGAAAAAATGTTCCAAACACACCCCATGCACAACTCCACCGGGGAAGGTGCCAGACAAGCGTTCTCTTGATAGTTTTTACACTACCTTGGTAGGCATCTAAAAGACACCACAAAAGTTGTTCTACCTTCTTTCTGGGCTGAGATGGGGAACCGCTGAATTTTGGACTCGGCTGGTGACAAAATGTTCCAAACACACCCCCTGCACAACTCCACCGGGGAAGGTGCCAGACAGGAGTTCCTCTGGTAGTTTTTACATTGCTCCGGTAGGCATCTGAAAGACACCACAAAAGTTGTTCTACCTGCTTTCTGGGCTGAGATGGGGAACCGCTGAATTTTGGAGTCGGCCGGTGACAAAATGTTCCAAACACACCCCATGCACAACTCCACCGGGGAAGGTGCCAGGCAGGAGTTCTCCTGGTAGTTTTTACACTACCTTGGTAGGCATTTGAAAGACACCACAAAAGTTGTTCTACCTGCTTTCTGGGCTGAGATGGGGAAACGCTGAATTTTTGAGTCGGCTGGTGAAAAAATGTTCCAAACACACCCCCTGCACAACTCCACCGGGGAAGGTGCCAGACAGGAGTTCTCTTGGTAGTTTTTACACTACCTTGGTAGGCAGCTGAAAGACACCACAAAAGTTGTTCTACCTGCTTTCTGGGCTGAGATGGGGAACCACTGAATTTTGGAGTCGGCTGGTGACAAAATGTTCCAAACACACCCCCTGCACAACTCCACCGGGGAAGGTGCCAGACAAGAGTTCTCTTGATAGTTTTTACACTACCTTGGTAGGCATCTGAAAGACACCACAAAAGTTGTTCTACCTGCTTTCTGGGCTGAGATGGGGAAACGCTGAATTTTGGACTCGGCCTGTGACAAAATGTTCCAAACACACCCCATGCACAACTCCACCGGGGAAGGTGCCAGGCAGGAGTTCTCTTGGTAGATTTTACACTACCTTGGTAGGCATTTGAAAGGCACCACAAAAGTTGTTCTACCTGCTTTCTGGGCTGAGATGGGGAATCGCTGAATTTTGGAGTCGGCTAGTGACAAAATGTTCCAAACACACCCCCTGCACAACTCCACCGGGGAAGGTGCCAGACAGGAGTTCTCCTGGTAGTTTTTACATTGCTCCGGTAGGCATCTGAAAGACACCACAAAAGTTGTTCTATCTGCTTTCTGGGCTGAGATGGGGAACCTCTGAATTTTTTGAGTCGGCTGGTGACAAAATGTTCCAAACACACCCCATGCACAACTCCACCGGGGAAGGTGCCAGACAGGAGTTCTCCTGGTAGTTTTTACATTGCTCCGGTAGGCATCTGAAAGACACCACAAAAGTTGTTCTATCTGCTTTCTGGGCTGAGATGGGGAAACGCTGAATTTTGGACTCGGCTGGTGACAAAATGTTCCAAACACACCCCATGCACAACTCCACCGGGGAAGGTGCCAGGCAGGAGTTCTCTTAGTAGTTTTTACACTACCTTGGTAGGCAGCTGAAAGGCACCACAAAAGTTGTTCTACCTGCTTTCTGGGCTGAGATGGGGAAACGCTGAATTTTGGAGTCGGCTGGTGACAAAATGTTCCAAACACACCCCCTGCACAATTCCACCGGGGAAGGTGCCAGACAGGAGTTCTCTTGGTAGTTTCTACACTACCTTGGTAGGCAGCTGAAAGGCACCACAAAAGTTGTTCTACCTGCTTTCTGGGCTGAGATGGGGAAACGCTGAATTTTGGAGTCGGCTGGTGACAAATATTCCAAAAACACCCCATGCACAACTCCACCGGGGAAGGTGCCAGACAGGAGTTCTCCTGGTAGTTTTTACACTACCTTGGTAGGCATCTAAAAGACACCACAAAAGTTGTTCTACCTGCTTTCTGGGCTGAGATGGGGAACCGCTGAATTTTGGAGTCGGCTGGTGACAAAATGTTCCAAACACACCCCCTGCACAACTCCACCGGGGAAGGTGCCAGACAGGAGTTCTCTTAGTAGTTTTTACACTACCTTGGTAGGGAGCTGAAAGGCAGCACAAAAGTTGTTCTACCTGCTTTCTGGGCTGAGATGGGGAATCGCTGAATTTTGGACTCGGCCGGTGACAAAATGTTCCAAACACACCCCCTGCACAACTCCACCGGGGAAGGTGCCAGACAGGAGTTCTCCTGGTAGTTTTTACATTGCTCCGGTAGGCATCTGAAAGACACCACAAAAGTTGTTCTACCTGCTTTCTGGGCTGAGATGGGGAACCGCTGAATTTTGGACTCGGCTGGTGACAAAATGTTCCAAACACACCCCCTGCACAACTCCACCGGGGAAGGTGCCAGACAAGAGTTCTCTTGATAGTTTTTACACTACCTTGGTAGGCATCTAAAAGACACCACAAAAGATGTTCTACCTGCTTTCTGGGCTGAGATGGGGAACCGCTGAATTTTGGAGTCGGCTGGTGACAAAATGTTCCAAACACACCCCCTGCACAACTCCACCGGGGAAGGTGCCAGACAGGAGTTCTCCTGGTAGTTTTTACACTACCTTGGTAGGCATTTGAAAGACACCACAAAAGTTGTTCTACCTGCTTTCTGGGCTGAGATGGGGAAACGCTGAATTTTGGAGTCGGCTGGTGAAAAAATGTTCCAAACACACCCCATGCACAACTCCACCGGGGAAGGTGCCAGACAAGCGTTCTCTTGGTAGTTTCTACACTACCTTGGTAGGCATTTGAAAGGCACCACAAAAGTTGTTCTACCTGCTTTCTGGGCTGAGATGGGGAAACGCTGAATTTTGGAGTCGGCTGGTGACAAAATGTTCCAAACACACCCCCTGCACAACTCCACCGGGGAAGGTGCCAGACAGGAGTTCTCTTGGTAGTTTTTACACTACCTTGGTAGGCAGCTGAAAGGCACCACAAAAGTTGTTCTACCTGCTTTCTGGGCTGAGATGGGGAACCGCTGAATTTTGGACTCGGCTGGTGACAAAATGTTCCAAACACACCCCCTGCACAACTCCACCGGGGAAGGTGCCAGACAGGAGTTCCTCTGGTAGTTTTTACATTGCTCCGGTAGGCATCTGAAAGGCAGCACAAAAGTTGTTCTACCTTCTTTCTGGGCTGAGATGGGGAACCGCTGAATTTTGGAGTCGGCCGGTGACAAAATGTTCCAAACACACCCCATGCACAACTCCACCGGGGAAGGTGCCAGGCAGGAGTTCTCCTGGTAGTTTTTACACTACCTTGGTAGGCATTTGAAAGACACCACAAAAGTTGTTCTACCTGCTTTCTGGGCTGAGATGGGGAAACGCTGAATTTTTGAGTCGGCTGGTGAAAAAATGTTCCAAACACACCCCCTGCACAACTCCACCGGGGAAGGTGCCAGACAGGAGTTCTCTTGGTAGTTTTTACACTACCTTGGTAGGCAGCTGAAAGACACCACAAAAGTTGTTCTACCTGCTTTCTGGGCTGAGATGGGGAACCACTGAATTTTGGAGTCGGCTGGTGACAAAATGTTCCAAACACACCCCCTGCACAACTCCACCGGGGAAGGTGCCAGACAAGAGTTCTCTTGATAGTTTTTACACTACCTTGGTAGGCATCTGAAAGACACCACAAAAGTTGTTCTACCTGCTTTCTGGGCTGAGATGGGGAAACGCTGAATTTTGGACTCGGCTGGTGACAAAATGTTCCAAACACACCCCATGCACAACTCCACCGGGGAAGGTGCCAGGCAGGAGTTCTCTTGGTAGATTTTACACTACCTTGGTAGGCATCTAAAAGACACCACAAAAGATGTTCTACCTGCTTTCTGGGCTGAGATGGGGAACCGCTGAATTTTGGACTCGGCTGGTGACAAAATGTTCCAAAGACACCCCATGCACAACTCCACCGGGGAAGGTGCCAGACAGGAGTTCTCCTGGTAGTTTTTACATTGCTCCGGTAGGCATCTGAAAGACACCACAAAAGTTGTTCTACCTGCTTTCTGGGCTGAGATGGGGAACCGCTGAATTTTGGAGTCGGCTGGTGACAAAATGTTCCAAAAACACCCCATGCACAACTCCACCGGGGAAGGTGCCAGACAGGAGTTCTCTTAGTAGTTTTTACACTACCTTGGTAGGCAGCTGAAAGGCACCACAAAAGTTGTTCTTCCTGCTTTCTGGGCTGAGATGGGGAAACGCTGAATTTTGGAGTCGGCCGGTGACAAAATGTTCCAAACACACCCCCTGCACAACTCCACCGGGGAAGGTGCCAGACAAGAGTTCTCTTAATAGTTTTTACACTACCTTGGTAGGCAGCTGAAAGGCACCACAAAAGTTGTTCTACCTGCTTTCTGGGCTGAGATGGGGAAACGCTGAATTTTGGAGTCAGCTGGTGACAAAATGTTCCAAACACACCCCCTGCACAACTCCACCGGGGAAGGTGCCAGACAAGAGTTCTCTTGATAGTTTTTACACTACCTTGGTAGGCATCTAAAAGACACCACAAAAGATGTTCTACCTGCTTTCTGGGCTGAGATGGGGAACCGCTGAATTTTGGAGTCGGCTGGTGACAAAATGTTCCAAACACACCCCCTGCACAACTCCACCGGGGAAGGTGCCAGACAGGAGTTCTCTTGGTAGATTTTACACTACCTTGGTAGGGAGCTGAAAGGCATCACAAAAGTTGTTCTACCTGCTTTCTGGGCTGAGATGGGGAATCGCTGAATTTTGGACTCGGCCGGTGACAAAATGTTCCAAACACACCCCATGCACAACTCCACCGGGGAAGGTGCCAGGCAGGAGTTCTCCTGGTAGTTTTTACACTACCTTGGTAGGCATTTGAAAGACACCACAAAAGTTGTTCTACCTGCTTTCTGGGCTGAGATGGGGAAACGCTGAATTTTGGACTCGGCTGGTGAAAAAATGTTCCAAACACACCCCATGCACAACTCCACCGGGGAAGGTGCCAGACAAGCGTTCTCTTGATAGTTTTTACACTACCTTGGTAGGCATCTAAAAGACACCACAAAAGTTGTTCTACCTTCTTTCTGGGCTGAGATGGGGAACCGCTGAATTTTGGACTCGGCTGGTGACAAAATGTTCCAAACACACCCCCTGCACAACTCCACCGGGGAAGGTGCCAGACAGGAGTTCCTCTGGTAGTTTTTACATTGCTCCGGTAGGCATCTGAAAGACACCACAAAAGTTGTTCTACCTGCTTTCTGGGCTGAGATGGGGAACCGCTGAATTTTGGAGTCGGCCGGTGACAAAATGTTCCAAACACACCCCATGCACAACTCCACCGGGGAAGGTGCCAGGCAGGAGTTCTCCTGGTAGTTTTTACACTACCTTGGTAGGCATTTGAAAGACACCACAAAAGTTGTTCTACCTGCTTTCTGGGCTGAGATGGGGAAACGCTGAATTTTTGAGTCGGCTGGTGAAAAAATGTTCCAAACACACCCCCTGCACAACTCCACCGGGGAAGGTGCCAGACAGGAGTTCTCTTGGTAGTTTTTACACTACCTTGGTAGGCAGCTGAAAGACACCACAAAAGTTGTTCTACCTGCTTTCTGGGCTGAGATGGGGAACCACTGAATTTTGGAGTCGGCTGGTGACAAAATGTTCCAAACACACCCCCTGCACAACTCCACCGGGGAAGGTGCCAGACAAGAGTTCTCTTGATAGTTTTTACACTACCTTGGTAGGCATCTGAAAGACACCACAAAAGTTGTTCTACCTGCTTTCTGGGCTGAGATGGGGAAACGCTGAATTTTGGACTCGGCCTGTGACAAAATGTTCCAAACACACCCCATGCACAACTCCACCGGGGAAGGTGCCAGGCAGGAGTTCTCTTGGTAGATTTTACACTACCTTGGTAGGCATTTGAAAGGCACCACAAAAGTTGTTCTACCTGCTTTCTGGGCTGAGATGGGGAATCGCTGAATTTTGGAGTCGGCTAGTGACAAAATGTTCCAAACACACCCCCTGCACAACTCCACCGGGGAAGGTGCCAGACAGGAGTTCTCCTGGTAGTTTTTACATTGCTCCGGTAGGCATCTGAAAGACACCACAAAAGTTGTTCTATCTGCTTTCTGGGCTGAGATGGGGAACCTCTGAATTTTTTGAGTCGGCTGGTGACAAAATGTTCCAAACACACCCCATGCACAACTCCACCGGGGAAGGTGCCAGACAGGAGTTCTCCTGGTAGTTTTTACATTGCTCCGGTAGGCATCTGAAAGACACCACAAAAGTTGTTCTATCTGCTTTCTGGGCTGAGATGGGGAAACGCTGAATTTTGGACTCGGCTGGTGACAAAATGTTCCAAACACACCCCATGCACAACTCCACCGGGGAAGGTGCCAGGCAGGAGTTCTCTTAGTAGTTTTTACACTACCTTGGTAGGCAGCTGAAAGGCACCACAAAAGTTGTTCTACCTGCTTTCTGGGCTGAGATGGGGAAACGCTGAATTTTGGAGTCGGCTGGTGACAAAATGTTCCAAACACACCCCCTGCACAATTCCACCGGGGAAGGTGCCAGACAGGAGTTCTCTTGGTAGTTTCTACACTACCTTGGTAGGCAGCTGAAAGGCACCACAAAAGTTGTTCTACCTGCTTTCTGGGCTGAGATGGGGAAACGCTGAATTTTGGAGTCGGCTGGTGACAAATATTCCAAAAACACCCCATGCACAACTCCACCGGGGAAGGTGCCAGACAGGAGTTCTCCTGGTAGTTTTTACACTACCTTGGTAGGCATCTAAAAGACACCACAAAAGTTGTTCTACCTGCTTTCTGGGCTGAGATGGGGAACCGCTGAATTTTGGAGTCGGCTGGTGACAAAATGTTCCAAACACACCCCCTGCACAACTCCACCGGGGAAGGTGCCAGACAGGAGTTCTCTTAGTAGTTTTTACACTACCTTGGTAGGGAGCTGAAAGGCAGCACAAAAGTTGTTCTACCTGCTTTCTGGGCTGAGATGGGGAATCGCTGAATTTTGGACTCGGCCGGTGACAAAATGTTCCAAACACACCCCCTGCACAACTCCACCGGGGAAGGTGCCAGACAGGAGTTCTCCTGGTAGTTTTTACATTGCTCCGGTAGGCATCTGAAAGACACCACAAAAGTTGTTCTACCTGCTTTCTGGGCTGAGATGGGGAACCGCTGAATTTTGGACTCGGCTGGTGACAAAATGTTCCAAACACACCCCCTGCACAACTCCACCGGGGAAGGTGCCAGACAAGAGTTCTCTTGATAGTTTTTACACTACCTTGGTAGGCATCTAAAAGACACCACAAAAGATGTTCTACCTGCTTTCTGGGCTGAGATGGGGAACCGCTGAATTTTGGAGTCGGCTGGTGACAAAATGTTCCAAACACACCCCCTGCACAACTCCACCGGGGAAGGTGCCAGACAGGAGTTCTCCTGGTAGTTTTTACACTACCTTGGTAGGCATTTGAAAGACACCACAAAAGTTGTTCTACCTGCTTTCTGGGCTGAGATGGGGAAACGCTGAATTTTGGAGTCGGCTGGTGAAAAAATGTTCCAAACACACCCCATGCACAACTCCACCGGGGAAGGTGCCAGACAAGCGTTCTCTTGGTAGTTTCTACACTACCTTGGTAGGCATTTGAAAGGCACCACAAAAGTTGTTCTACCTGCTTTCTGGGCTGAGATGGGGAAACGCTGAATTTTGGAGTCGGCTGGTGACAAAATGTTCCAAACACACCCCCTGCACAACTCCACCGGGGAAGGTGCCAGACAGGAGTTCTCTTGGTAGTTTTTACACTACCTTGGTAGGCAGCTGAAAGGCACCACAAAAGTTGTTCTACCTGCTTTCTGGGCTGAGATGGGGAACCGCTGAATTTTGGACTCGGCTGGTGACAAAATGTTCCAAACACACCCCCTGCACAACTCCACCGGGGAAGGTGCCAGACAGGAGTTCCTCTGGTAGTTTTTACATTGCTCCGGTAGGCATCTGAAAGGCAGCACAAAAGTTGTTCTACCTTCTTTCTGGGCTGAGATGGGGAACCGCTGAATTTTGGAGTCGGCCGGTGACAAAATGTTCCAAACACACCCCATGCACAACTCCACCGGGGAAGGTGCCAGGCAGGAGTTCTCCTGGTAGTTTTTACACTACCTTGGTAGGCATTTGAAAGACACCACAAAAGTTGTTCTACCTGCTTTCTGGGCTGAGATGGGGAAACGCTGAATTTTTGAGTCGGCTGGTGAAAAAATGTTCCAAACACACCCCCTGCACAACTCCACCGGGGAAGGTGCCAGACAGGAGTTCTCTTGGTAGTTTTTACACTACCTTGGTAGGCAGCTGAAAGACACCACAAAAGTTGTTCTACCTGCTTTCTGGGCTGAGATGGGGAACCACTGAATTTTGGAGTCGGCTGGTGACAAAATGTTCCAAACACACCCCCTGCACAACTCCACCGGGGAAGGTGCCAGACAAGAGTTCTCTTGATAGTTTTTACACTACCTTGGTAGGCATCTGAAAGACACCACAAAAGTTGTTCTACCTGCTTTCTGGGCTGAGATGGGGAAACGCTGAATTTTGGACTCGGCTGGTGACAAAATGTTCCAAACACACCCCATGCACAACTCCACCGGGGAAGGTGCCAGGCAGGAGTTCTCTTGGTAGATTTTACACTACCTTGGTAGGCATTTGAAAGGCACCACAAAAGTTGTTCTACCTGCTTTCTGGGCTGAGATGGGGAATCGCTGAATTTTGGAGTCGGCTAGTGACAAAATGTTCCAAACACACCCCCTGCACAACTCCACCGGGGAAGGTGCCAGACAGGAGTTCTCCTGGTAGTTTTTACATTGCTCCGGTAGGCATCTGAAAGACACCACAAAAGTTGTTCTATCTGCTTTCTGGGCTGAGATGGGGAACCTCTGAATTTTTTGAGTCGGCTGGTGACAAAATGTTCCAAACACACCCCATGCACAACTCCACCGGGGAAGGTGCCAGACAGGAGTTCTCCTGGTAGTTTTTACATTGCTCCGGTAGGCATCTGAAAGACACCACAAAAGTTGTTCTACCTGCTTTCTGGGCTGAGATGGGGAACCGCTGAATTTTGGACTCGGCTGGTGACAAAATGTTCCAAACACACCCCCTGCACAACTCCACCGGGGAAGGTGCCAGACAAGAGTTCTCTTGATAGTTTTTACACTACCTTGGTAGGCATCTAAAAGACACCACAAAAGATGTTCTACCTGCTTTCTGGGCTGAGATGGGGAACCGCTGAATTTTGGAGTCGGCTGGTGACAAAATGTTCCAAACACACCCCCTGCACAACTCCACCGGGGAAGGTGCCAGACAGGAGTTCTCCTGGTAGTTTTTACACTACCTTGGTAGGCAGCTGAAAGGCAGCACAAAAGTTGTTCTACCTGCTTTCTGGGCTGAGATGGGGAACCGCTGAATTTTGGAGTCGGCCGGTGACAAAATGTTCCAAACACACCCCCTGCACAACTCCACCGGGGAAGGTGCCAGACAGGAGTTCTCCTGGTAGTTTTTACATTGCTCCGGTAGGCATCTGAAAGACACCACAAAAGTTGTTCTACCTGCTTTCTGGGCTGAGATGGGGAACCGCTGAATTTTGGAGTCGGCCGGTGACAAAATGTTCCAAACACACCCCCTGCACAACTCCACCGGGGAAGGTGCCAGACAGGAGTTCTCTTGGTAGTTTTTACACTACCTTGGTAGGCAGCTGAAAGGCACCACAAAAGTTGTTCTACCTGCTTTCTGGGCTGAGATGGGGAACCGCTGAATTTTGGACTCGGCTGGTGACAAAATGTTCCAAACACACCCCCTGCACAACTCCACCGGGGAAGGTGCCAGACAGGAGTTCCTCTGGTAGTTTTTACATTGCTCCGGTAGGCATCTGAAAGGCAGCACAAAAGTTGTTCTACCTGCTTTCTGGGCTGAGATGGGGAACCGCTGAATTTTGGAGTCGGCCGGTGACAAAATGTTCCAAACACACCCCATGCACAACTCCACCGGGGAAGGTGCCAGGCAGGAGTTCTCCTGGTAGTTTTTACACTACCTTGGTAGGCATTTGAAAGACACCACAAAAGTTGTTCTACCTGCTTTCTGGGCTGAGATGGGGAAACGCTGAATTTTTGAGTCGGCTGGTGAAAAAATGTTCCAAACACACCCCCTGCACAACTCCACCGGGGAAGGTGCCAGACAGGAGTTCTCTTGGTAGTTTTTACACTACCTTGGTAGGCAGCTGAAAGACACCACAAAAGTTGTTCTACCTGCTTTCTGGGCTGAGATGGGGAACCACTGAATTTTGGAGTCGGCTGGTGACAAAATGTTCCAAACACACCCCCTGCACAACTCCACCGGGGAAGGTGCCAGACAAGAGTTCTCTTGATAGTTTTTACACTACCTTGGTAGGCATCTGAAAGACACCACAAAAGTTGTTCTACCTGCTTTCTGGGCTGAGATGGGGAAACGCTGAATTTTGGACTCGGCCTGTGACAAAATGTTCCAAACACACCCCATGCACAACTCCACCGGGGAAGGTGCCAGGCAGGAGTTCTCTTGGTAGATTTTACACTACCTTGGTAGGCATTTGAAAGGCACCACAAAAGTTGTTCTACCTGCTTTCTGGGCTGAGATGGGGAATCGCTGAATTTTGGAGTCGGCTAGTGACAAAATGTTCCAAACACACCCCCTGCACAACTCCACCGGGGAAGGTGCCAGACAGGAGTTCTCCTGGTAGTTTTTACATTGCTCCGGTAGGCATCTGAAAGACACCACAAAAGTTGTTCTATCTGCTTTCTGGGCTGAGATGGGGAACCTCTGAATTTTTTGAGTCGGCTGGTGACAAAATGTTCCAAACACACCCCATGCACAACTCCACCGGGGAAGGTGCCAGACAGGAGTTCTCCTGGTAGTTTTTACATTGCTCCGGTAGGCATCTGAAAGACACCACAAAAGTTGTTCTATCTGCTTTCTGGGCTGAGATGGGGAAACGCTGAATTTTGGACTCGGCTGGTGACAAAATGTTCCAAACACACCCCATGCACAACTCCACCGGGGAAGGTGCCAGGCAGGAGTTCTCTTAGTAGTTTTTACACTACCTTGGTAGGCAGCTGAAAGGCACCACAAAAGTTGTTCTACCTGCTTTCTGGGCTGAGATGGGGAAACGCTGAATTTTGGAGTCGGCTGGTGACAAAATGTTCCAAACACACCCCCTGCACAATTCCACCGGGGAAGGTGCCAGACAGGAGTTCTCTTGGTAGTTTCTACACTACCTTGGTAGGCAGCTGAAAGGCACCACAAAAGTTGTTCTACCTGCTTTCTGGGCTGAGATGGGGAAACGCTGAATTTTGGAGTCGGCTGGTGACAAATATTCCAAAAACACCCCATGCACAACTCCACCGGGGAAGGTGCCAGACAGGAGTTCTCCTGGTAGTTTTTACACTACCTTGGTAGGCATCTAAAAGACACCACAAAAGTTGTTCTACCTGCTTTCTGGGCTGAGATGGGGAACCGCTGAATTTTGGAGTCGGCTGGTGACAAAATGTTCCAAACACACCCCCTGCACAACTCCACCGGGGAAGGTGCCAGACAGGAGTTCTCTTAGTAGTTTTTACACTACCTTGGTAGGGAGCTGAAAGGCAGCACAAAAGTTGTTCTACCTGCTTTCTGGGCTGAGATGGGGAATCGCTGAATTTTGGACTCGGCCGGTGACAAAATGTTCCAAACACACCCCCTGCACAACTCCACCGGGGAAGGTGCCAGACAGGAGTTCTCCTGGTAGTTTTTACATTGCTCCGGTAGGCATCTGAAAGACACCACAAAAGTTGTTCTACCTGCTTTCTGGGCTGAGATGGGGAACCGCTGAATTTTGGACTCGGCTGGTGACAAAATGTTCCAAACACACCCCCTGCACAACTCCACCGGGGAAGGTGCCAGACAAGAGTTCTCTTGATAGTTTTTACACTACCTTGGTAGGCATCTAAAAGACACCACAAAAGATGTTCTACCTGCTTTCTGGGCTGAGATGGGGAACCGCTGAATTTTGGAGTCGGCTGGTGACAAAATGTTCCAAACACACCCCCTGCACAACTCCACCGGGGAAGGTGCCAGACAGGAGTTCTCCTGGTAGTTTTTACACTACCTTGGTAGGCATTTGAAAGACACCACAAAAGTTGTTCTACCTGCTTTCTGGGCTGAGATGGGGAAACGCTGAATTTTGGAGTCGGCTGGTGAAAAAATGTTCCAAACACACCCCATGCACAACTCCACCGGGGAAGGTGCCAGACAAGCGTTCTCTTGGTAGTTTCTACACTACCTTGGTAGGCATTTGAAAGGCACCACAAAAGTTGTTCTACCTGCTTTCTGGGCTGAGATGGGGAAACGCTGAATTTTGGAGTCGGCTGGTGACAAAATGTTCCAAACACACCCCCTGCACAACTCCACCGGGGAAGGTGCCAGACAGGAGTTCTCTTGGTAGTTTTTACACTACCTTGGTAGGCAGCTGAAAGGCACCACAAAAGTTGTTCTACCTGCTTTCTGGGCTGAGATGGGGAACCGCTGAATTTTGGACTCGGCTGGTGACAAAATGTTCCAAACACACCCCCTGCACAACTCCACCGGGGAAGGTGCCAGACAGGAGTTCCTCTGGTAGTTTTTACATTGCTCCGGTAGGCATCTGAAAGGCAGCACAAAAGTTGTTCTACCTTCTTTCTGGGCTGAGATGGGGAACCGCTGAATTTTGGAGTCGGCCGGTGACAAAATGTTCCAAACACACCCCATGCACAACTCCACCGGGGAAGGTGCCAGGCAGGAGTTCTCCTGGTAGTTTTTACACTACCTTGGTAGGCATTTGAAAGACACCACAAAAGTTGTTCTACCTGCTTTCTGGGCTGAGATGGGGAAACGCTGAATTTTTGAGTCGGCTGGTGAAAAAATGTTCCAAACACACCCCCTGCACAACTCCACCGGGGAAGGTGCCAGACAGGAGTTCTCTTGGTAGTTTTTACACTACCTTGGTAGGCAGCTGAAAGACACCACAAAAGTTGTTCTACCTGCTTTCTGGGCTGAGATGGGGAACCACTGAATTTTGGAGTCGGCTGGTGACAAAATGTTCCAAACACACCCCCTGCACAACTCCACCGGGGAAGGTGCCAGACAAGAGTTCTCTTGATAGTTTTTACACTACCTTGGTAGGCATCTGAAAGACACCACAAAAGTTGTTCTACCTGCTTTCTGGGCTGAGATGGGGAAACGCTGAATTTTGGACTCGGCTGGTGACAAAATGTTCCAAACACACCCCATGCACAACTCCACCGGGGAAGGTGCCAGGCAGGAGTTCTCTTGGTAGATTTTACACTACCTTGGTAGGCATTTGAAAGGCACCACAAAAGTTGTTCTACCTGCTTTCTGGGCTGAGATGGGGAATCGCTGAATTTTGGAGTCGGCTAGTGACAAAATGTTCCAAACACACCCCCTGCACAACTCCACCGGGGAAGGTGCCAGACAGGAGTTCTCCTGGTAGTTTTTACATTGCTCCGGTAGGCATCTGAAAGACACCACAAAAGTTGTTCTATCTGCTTTCTGGGCTGAGATGGGGAACCTCTGAATTTTTTGAGTCGGCTGGTGACAAAATGTTCCAAACACACCCCATGCACAACTCCACCGGGGAAGGTGCCAGACAGGAGTTCTCCTGGTAGTTTTTACATTGCTCCGGTAGGCATCTGAAAGACACCACAAAAGTTGTTCTACCTGCTTTCTGGGCTGAGATGGGGAACCGCTGAATTTTGGAGTCGGCTGGTGACAAAATGTTCCAAACACACCCCCTGCACAACTCCACCGGGGAAGGTGCCAGACAAGAGTTCTCTTGATAGTTTTTACACTACCTTGGTAGGCATCTAAAAGACACCACAAAAGATGTTCTACCTGCTTTCTGGGCTGAGATGGGGAACCGCTGAATTTTGGAGTCGGCTGGTGACAAAATGTTCCAAACACACCCCCTGCACAACTCCACCGGGGAAGGTGCCAGACAGGAGTTCTCCTGGTAGTTTTTACACTACCTTGGTAGGCAGCTGAAAGGCAGCACAAAAGTTGTTCTACCTGCTTTCTGGGCTGAGATGGGGAACCGCTGAATTTTGGAGTCGGCCGGTGACAAAATGTTCCAAACACACCCCCTGCACAACTCCACCGGGGAAGGTGCCAGACAGGAGTTCTCCTGGTAGTTTTTACATTGCTCCGGTAGGCATCTGAAAGACACCACAAAAGTTGTTCTACCTGCTTTCTGGGCTGAGATGGGGAACCGCTGAATTTTGGAGTCGGCCGGTGACAAAATGTTCCAAACACACCCCCTGCACAACTCCACCGGGGAAGGTGCCAGACAGGAGTTCTCTTGGTAGTTTTTACACTACCTTGGTAGGCAGCTGAAAGGCACCACAAAAGTTGTTCTACCTGCTTTCTGGGCTGAGATGGGGAACCGCTGAATTTTGGACTCGGCTGGTGACAAAATGTTCCAAACACACCCCCTGCACAACTCCACCGGGGAAGGTGCCAGACAGGAGTTCCTCTGGTAGTTTTTACATTGCTCCGGTAGGCATCTGAAAGGCAGCACAAAAGTTGTTCTACCTTCTTTCTGGGCTGAGATGGGGAACCGCTGAATTTTGGAGTCGGCCGGTGACAAAATGTTCCAAACACACCCCATGCACAACTCCACCGGGGAAGGTGCCAGGCAGGAGTTCTCCTGGTAGTTTTTACACTACCTTGGTAGGCATTTGAAAGACACCACAAAAGTTGTTCTACCTGCTTTCTGGGCTGAGATGGGGAAACGCTGAATTTTTGAGTCGGCTGGTGAAAAAATGTTCCAAACACACCCCCTGCACAACTCCACCGGGGAAGGTGCCAGACAGGAGTTCTCTTGGTAGTTTTTACACTACCTTGGTAGGCAGCTGAAAGACACCACAAAAGTTGTTCTACCTGCTTTCTGGGCTGAGATGGGGAACCACTGAATTTTGGAGTCGGCTGGTGACAAAATGTTCCAAACACACCCCCTGCACAACTCCACCGGGGAAGGTGCCAGACAAGAGTTCTCTTGATAGTTTTTACACTACCTTGGTAGGCATCTGAAAGACACCACAAAAGTTGTTCTACCTGCTTTCTGGGCTGAGATGGGGAAACGCTGAATTTTGGACTCGGCTGGTGACAAAATGTTCCAAACACACCCCATGCACAACTCCACCGGGGAAGGTGCCAGGCAGGAGTTCTCTTGGTAGATTTTACACTACCTTGGTAGGCATTTGAAAGGCACCACAAAAGTTGTTCTACCTGCTTTCTGGGCTGAGATGGGGAATCGCTGAATTTTGGAGTCGGCTAGTGACAAAATGTTCCAAACACACCCCCTGCACAACTCCACCGGGGAAGGTGCCAGACAGGAGTTCTCCTGGTAGTTTTTACATTGCTCCGGTAGGCATCTGAAAGACACCACAAAAGTTGTTCTATCTGCTTTCTGGGCTGAGATGGGGAACCTCTGAATTTTTTGAGTCGGCTGGTGACAAAATGTTCCAAACACACCCCATGCACAACTCCACCGGGGAAGGTGCCAGACAGGAGTTCTCCTGGTAGTTTTTACATTGCTCCGGTAGGCATCTGAAAGACACCACAAAAGTTGTTCTATCTGCTTTCTGGGCTGAGATGGGGAAACGCTGAATTTTGGACTCGGCTGGTGACAAAATGTTCCAAACACACCCCATGCACAACTCCACCGGGGAAGGTGCCAGACAGGAGTTCTCTTAGTAGTTTTTACACTACCTTGGTAGGCAGCTGAAAGGCACCACAAAAGTTGTTCTACCTGCTTTCTGGGCTGAGATGGGGAAACGCTGAATTTTGGAGTCGGCTGGTGACAAAATGTTCCAAACACACCCCCTGCACAATTCCACCGGGGAAGGTGCCAGACAGGAGTTCTCTTGGTAGTTTCTACACTACCTTGGTAGGCAGCTGAAAGGCACCACAAAAGTTGTTCTACCTGCTTTCTGGGCTGAGATGGGGAAACGCTGAATTTTGGAGTCGGCTGGTGACAAATATTCCAAAAACACCCCATGCACAACTCCACCGGGGAAGGTGCCAGACAGGAGTTCTCCTGGTAGTTTTTACACTACCTTGGTAGGCATCTAAAAGACACCACAAAAGTTGTTCTACCTGCTTTCTGGGCTGAGATGGGGAACCGCTGAATTTTGGAGTCGGCTGGTGACAAAATGTTCCAAACACACCCCCTGCACAACTCCACCGGGGAAGGTGCCAGACAGGAGTTCTCTTAGTAGTTTTTACACTACCTTGGTAGGGAGCTGAAAGGCAGCACAAAAGTTGTTCTACCTGCTTTCTGGGCTGAGATGGGGAATCGCTGAATTTTGGACTCGGCCGGTGACAAAATGTTCCAAACACACCCCCTGCACAACTCCACCGGGGAAGGTGCCAGACAGGAGTTCTCCTGGTAGTTTTTACATTGCTCCGGTAGGCATCTGAAAGACACCACAAAAGTTGTTCTACCTGCTTTCTGGGCTGAGATGGGGAACCGCTGAATTTTGGACTCGGCTGGTGACAAAATGTTCCAAACACACCCCCTGCACAACTCCACCGGGGAAGGTGCCAGACAAGAGTTCTCTTGATAGTTTTTACACTACCTTGGTAGGCATCTAAAAGACACCACAAAAGATGTTCTACCTGCTTTCTGGGCTGAGATGGGGAACCGCTGAATTTTGGAGTCGGCTGGTGACAAAATGTTCCAAACACACCCCCTGCACAACTCCACCGGGGAAGGTGCCAGACAGGAGTTCTCCTGGTAGTTTTTACACTACCTTGGTAGGCATTTGAAAGACACCACAAAAGTTGTTCTACCTGCTTTCTGGGCTGAGATGGGGAAACGCTGAATTTTGGAGTCGGCTGGTGAAAAAATGTTCCAAACACACCCCATGCACAACTCCACCGGGGAAGGTGCCAGACAAGCGTTCTCTTGGTAGTTTCTACACTACCTTGGTAGGCATTTGAAAGGCACCACAAAAGTTGTTCTACCTGCTTTCTGGGCTGAGATGGGGAAACGCTGAATTTTGGAGTCGGCTGGTGACAAAATGTTCCAAACACACCCCCTGCACAACTCCACCGGGGAAGGTGCCAGACAGGAGTTCTCTTGGTAGTTTTTACACTACCTTGGTAGGCAGCTGAAAGGCACCACAAAAGTTGTTCTACCTGCTTTCTGGGCTGAGATGGGGAACCGCTGAATTTTGGACTCGGCTGGTGACAAAATGTTCCAAACACACCCCCTGCACAACTCCACCGGGGAAGGTGCCAGACAGGAGTTCTCCTGGTAGTTTTTACATTGCTCTGGTAGGCATCTGAAAGGCAGCACAAAAGTTGTTCTACCTTCTTTCTGGGCTGAGATGGGGAATCGCTGAATTTTGGACTCGTCCGGTGACAAAATGTTCCAAAGACACCCCATGCACAACTCCACCGGGGAAGGTGCCAGACAGGAGTTCTCTTAGTAGTTTTTACACTACCATGGTAGGCATCTGAAAGACACCACAAAAGTTGTTCTACCTGCTTTCTGGGCTGAGATGGGGAAACGCTGAATTTTGGAGTCGGCCGGTGACAAAATGTTCCAAACACACCCCCTGCACAACTCCACCGGGGAAGGTGCCAGACAGGAATTCTCTTAGTAGTTTTTACACTACCTTGGTAGGCAGCTGAAAGGCAGCACAAAAGTTGTTCTACCTGCTTTCTGGGCTGAGATGGGGAATCGCTGAATTTTGGACTCGGCCGGTGACAAAATGTTCCAAACACACCCCCTGCACAACTCCACCGGGGAAGGTGCCAGACAAGAGTTCTCCTGGTAGTTTTTACATTGCTCCGGTAGGCATCTGAAAGACACCACAAAAGTTGTTCTATCTGCTTTCTGGGCTGAGATGGGGAATCGCTGAATTTTGGAGTCGGCTGGTGACAAAATGTTCCAAACACACCCCCTGCACAACTCCACCGGGGAAGGTGCCAGACAGGAGTTCTCTTAGTAGTTTTTACACTACCTTGGTAGGGAGCTGAAAGGCACCACAAACGTTGTTCTACCTGCTTTCTGGGCTGAGATGGGGAATCGCTGAATTTTGGACTCGGCCGGTGACAAAATGTTCCAAACACACCCCCTGCACAACTCCACCAGGGAAGGTGCCAGACAGGAGTTCTCCTGGTAGTTTTTACATTGCTCCGGTAGGCATCTGAAAGACACCACAAAAGTTGTTCTACCTGCTTTCTGGGCTGAGATGGGGAATCGCTGAATTTTGGACTCGGCCGGTGACAAAATATTCCAAAGACACCCCATGCACAACTCCACCGGGGAAGGTGCCAGACAGGAGTTCTCTTAGTAGTTTTTACACTACCTTGGTAGGCATCTGAAAGACACCACAAAAGTTGTTCTACCTGCTTTCTGGGCTGAGATGGGGAATCGCTGAATTTTGGAGTCGGCCGGTGACAAAATGTTCCAAACACACCCCCTGCACAACTCCACCGGGGAAGGTGCCAGACAGGAGTTCTCCTGGTAGTTTTTACATTGCTCCGGTAGGCATCTGAAAGACACCACAAAAGTTGTTCTACCTGCTTTCTGGGCTGAGATGGGGAAGCGCTGAATTTTGGACTCGGCCGGTGACAAAATGTTCCAAACACACCCCCTGCACAACTCCACCGGGGAAGGTGCCAGACAGGAGTTCTCTTGGTAGTTTTTACATTGCTCCGGTAGGCATCTGAAAGACACCACAAAAGTTGTTCTACCTGCTTTGTGGGCTGAGATGGGGAACCGCTGAATTTTGGACTCGGCTGGTGACAAAATGTTCCAAAGACACCCCATGCACAACTCCACCGGGGAAGGTGCCAGACAAGAGTTCTCTTGATAGTTTTTACACTACCTTGGTAGGCATCTAAAAGACACCACAAAAGTTGTTCTACCTGCTTTCTGGGCTGAGATGGGGAAAAGCTGAATTTTGGAGTCGGCTGGTGACAAAATGTTCCAAACACACCCCCTGCACAACTCCACCGGGGAAGGTGCCAGACAGGAGTTCTCTTGGTAGATTTTACACTGCCTTGGTAGGGAGCTGAAAGGCACCACAAAAGTTGTTCTACCTGCTTTCTGGGCTGAGATGGGGAATCGCTGAATTTTGGACTCGGCCGGTGACAAAATGTTCCAAACACACCCCATGCACAACTCCACCGGGGAAGGTGCCAGACAGGAGTTCTCCTGGTAGTTTTTACATTGCTCCGGTAGGCATCTGAAAGACACCACAAAAGTTGTTCTACCTGCTTTCTGGGCTGAGATGGGGAAACGCTGAATTTTGGAGTCGGCCGGTGACAAAATGTTCCAAAGACACCCCCTGCACAACTCCACCGGGGAAGGTGCCAGACAGGAGTTCTCTTAGTAGTTTTTACACTACCTTGGTAGGCATCTGAAAGACACCACAAAAGTTGTTCTACCTGCTTTCTGGGCTGAGATGGGGAACAGCTGAATTTTGGAGTCGGCTGGTGACAAAATGTTCCAAACACACCCCCTGCACAACTCCACCGGGGAAGGTGCCAGACAGGAGTTCTCTTGGTAGTTTTTACACTACCTTGGTAGGCATCTAAAAGACACCACAAAAGTTGTTCTACCTGCTTTCTGGGCTGAGATGGGGAACCGCTGAATTTTGGACTCGGCTGGTGACAAAATGTTCCAAACACACCCCCTGCACAACTCCACCGGGGAAGGTGCCAGACAGGAGTTCTCCTGGTAGTTTTTACATTGCTCCGGTAGGCATCTGAAAGACACCACAAAAGTTGTTCTACCTGCTTTCTGGGCTGAGATGGGGAACCGCTGAATTTTGGAGTCGGCTGGTGACAAAATGTTCCAAACACACCCCCTGCACAACTCCACCGGGGAAGGTGCCAGACAGGAGTTCTCCTGGTAGTTTTTACATTGCTCCGGTAGGCAGCTGAAAGGCACCACAAAAGTTGTTCTACCTGCTTTCTGGGCTGAGATGGGGAACCACTGAATTTTGGACTCGGCTGGTGACAAAATGTTCCAAACACACCCCCTGCACAACTCCACCGGGGAAGGTGCCAGACAAGAGTTCTCTTAATAGTTTTTACACTACCTTGGTAGGCAGCTGAAAGGCAGCACAAAAGTTGTTCTACCTGCTTTCTGGGCTGAGATGGGGAAACGCTGAATTTTGGAGTCGGCTGGTGACAAAATGTTCCAAACACACCCCCTGCACAACTCCACCGGGGAAGGTGCCAGACAGGAATTCTCTTAGTAGTTTTTACACTGCCTTGGTAGGGAGCTGAAAGGCAGCACAAAAGTTGTTCTACCTGCTTTCTGGGCTGAGATGGGGAATCGCTGAATTTTGGACTCGGCCGGTGACAAAATGTTCCAAACACACCCCCTGCACAACTCCACCGGGGAAGGTGCCAGAAAGGAGTTCTCCTGGTAGTTTTTACACTACCTTGGTAGGCATCTGAAAGACACCACAAAAGTTGTTCTATCTGCTTTCTGGGCTGAGATGGGGAAACGCTGAATTTTGGACTCGGCCGGTGACAAAATGTTCCAAACACACCCCATGCACAACTCCACCGGGGAAGGTGCCAGGCAGGAGTTCTCCTGGTAGTTTTTACATTGCTCCGGTAGGCATCTGAAAGACACCACAAAAGTTGTTCTACCTGCTTTCTGGGCTGAGATGGGGAACCGCTGAATTTTGGAGTCGGCTGGTGACAAAATGTTCCAAACACACCCCCTGCACAACTCCACCGGGGAAGGTGCCAGACAGGAGTTCTCCTGGTAGTTTTTACATTGCTCCGGTAGGCATCTGAAAGACACCACAAAAGTTGTTCTACCTGCTTTCTGGGCTGAGATGGGGAACCGCTGAATTTTGGACTCGGCTGGTGACAAAATGTTCCAAACACACCCCATGCACAACTCCACCGGGGAAGGTGCCAGACAGGAGTTCTCTTCGTAGTTTTTACACTACCTTGGTAGGCATCTAAAAGACACCACAAAAGTTGTTCTACCTGCTTTCTGGGCTGAGATGGGGAAACGCTGAATTTTGGAGTCGGCCGGTGACAAAATGTTCCAAACACACCCCCTGCACAACTCCACCGGGGAAGGTGCCAGACAGGAGTTCTCCTGTTAGTTTTTACACTACCTTGGTAGGCAGCTGAAAGACACCACAAAAGTTGTTCTACCTGCTTTCTGGGCTGAGATGGGGAATCGCTGAATTTTGGACTCGGCCGGTGACAAAATGTTCCAAAGACACCCCCTGCACAACTCCACCGGGGAAGGTGCCAGACAGGAGTTCTCCTGGTAGTTTTTACATTGCTCCGGTAGGCATCTGAAAGACACCACAAAAGTTGTTCTACCTGCTTTCTGGGCTGAGATGGGGAATCGCTGAATTTTGGACTCGGCTGGTGACAAAATGTTCCAAACACACCCCCTGCACAACTCCACCGGGGAAGGTGCCAGACAAGAGTTCTCTTGATAGTTTTTACACTACCTTGGTAGGCATCTAAAAGACACCACAAAAGATGTTCTACCTGCTTTCTGGGCTGAGATGGGGAACCGCTGAATTTTGGAGTCGGCCGGTGACAAAATGTTCCAAACACACCCCCTGCACAACTCCACCGGGGAAGGTGCCAGACAGGAGTTCTCTTGGTAGATTTTACACTGCCTTGGTAGGCAGCTGAAAGGCACCACAAAAGTTGTTCTACCTGCTTTCTGGGCTGAGATGGGGAATCGCTGAATTTTGGACTCGGCCGGTGACAAAATGTTCCAAACACACCCCATGCACAACTCCACCGGGGAAGGTGCCAGACAGGAGTTCTCCTGGTAGTTTTTACATTGCTCCGGTAGGCATCTGAAAGACACCACAAAAGTTGTTCTACCTGCTTTCTGGGCTGAGATGGGGAAACGCTGAATTTTGGAGTCGGCCGGTGACAAAATGTTCCAAACACACCCCCTGCACAACTCCACCGGGGAAGGTGCCAGACAGGAGTTCTCTTAGTAGTTTTTACACTAGCTTGGTAGGCATCTGAAAGACACCACAAAAGTTGTTCTACCTGCTTTCTGGGCTGACATGGGGAACAGCTGAATTTTGGAGTCGGCTGGTGACAAAATGTTCCAAACACACCCCCTGCACAACTCCACCGGGGAAGGTGCCAGACAGGAGTTCTCCTGGTAGTTTTTACATTGCTCCGGTAGGCATCTGAAAGACACCACAAAAGTTGTTCTACCTGCTTTCTGGGCTGAGATGGGGAACCGCTGAATTTTGGAGTCGGCTGGTGACAAAATGTTCCAAACACACCCCCTGCACAACTCCACCGGGGAAGGTGCCAGACAGGAGTTCTCCTGGTAGTTTTTACATTGCTCCGGTAGGCATCTGAAAGACACCACAAAAGTTGTTGTACCTGCTTTCTGGGCTGAGATGGGGAACCACTGAATTTTGGACTCGGCCGGTGACAAAATGTTCCAAACACACCCCCTGCACAACTCCACCGGGGAAGGTGCCAGACAAGAGTTCTCTTAATAGTTTTTACACTACCTTGGTAGGCAGCTGAAAGGCAGCACAAAAGTTGTTCTACCTGCTTTCTGGGCTGAGATGGGGAAACGCTGAATTTTGGAGTCGGCTGGTGACAAAATGTTCCAAACACACCCCCTGCACAACTCCACCGGGGAAGGTGCCAGACAGGAATTCTCTTAGTAGTTTTTACACTGCCTTGGTAGGGAGCTGAAAGGCAGCACAAAAGTTGTTCTACCTGCTTTCTGGGCTGAGATGGGGAATCGCTGAATTTTGGACTCGGCCGGTGACAAAATGTTCCAAACACACCCCCTGCACAACTCCACCGGGGAAGGTGCCAGACAGGAGTTCTCCTGTTAGTTTTTACACTACCTTGGTAGGCAGCTGAAAGACACCACAAAAGTTGTTCTACCTGCTTTCTGGGCTGAGATGGGGAATCGCTGAATTTTGGACTCGGCTGGTGACAAAATGTTCCAAAGACACCCCCTGCACAACTCCACCGGGGAAGGTGCCAGACAGGAGTTCTCCTGGTAGTTTTTACATTGCTCTGGTAGGCATCTGAAAGACACCACAAAAGTTGTTCTACCTGCTTTCTGGGCTGAGATGGGGAATCGCTGAATTTTGGACTCGGCTGGTGACAAAATGTTCCAAACACACCCCCTGCACAACTCCACCGGGGAAGGTGCCAGACAAGAGTTCTCTTGATAGTTTTTACACTACCTTGGTAGGCATCTAAAAGACACCACAAAAGATGTTCTACCTGCTTTCTGGGCTGAGATGGGGAACCGCTGAATTTTGGACTCGGGTGGTGACAAAATGTTCCAAACACACCCCATGCACAACTCCACCGGGGAAGGTGCCAGACAGGAGTTCTCTTGGTAGATTTTACACTGCCTTGGTAGGGAGCTGAAAGGCACCACAAAAGTTGTTCTACCTGCTTTCTGGGCTGAGATGGGGAATCGCTGAATTTTGGACTCGGCCGGTGACAAAATGTTCCAAACACACCCCCTGCACAACTCCACCGGGGAAGGTGCCAGACAGGAGTTCTCCTGGTAGTTTTTACATTGCTCCGGTAGGCATCTGAAAGACACCACAAAAGTTGTTCTACCTGCTTTCTGGGCTGAGATGGGGAAACGCTGAATTTTGGAGTCGGCCGGTGACAAAATGTTCCAAACACACCCCCTGCACAACTCCACCGGGGAAGGTGCCAGACAGGAGTTCTCTTAGTAGTTTTTACACTAGCTTGGTAGGCATCTAAAAGACACCACAAAAGTTGTTCTACCTGCTTTCTGGGCTGAGATGGGGAACAGCTGAATTTTGGAGTCGGCTGGTGACAAAATGTTCCAAACACACCCCCTGCACAACTCCACCGGGGAAGGTGCCAGACAGGAGTTCTCCTGGTAGTTTTTACATTGCTCCGGTAGGCATCTGAAAGACACCACAAAAGTTGTTCTACCTGCTTTCTGGGCTGAGATGGGGAACCGCTGAATTTTGGAGTCGGCTGGTGACAAAATGTTCCAAACACACCCCCTGCACAACTCCACCGGGGAAGGTGCCAGACAGGAGTTCTCCTGGTAGTTTTTACATTGCTCCGGTAGGCATCTGAAAGACACCACAAAAGTTGTTCTACCTGCTTTCTGGGCTGAGATGGGGAACCACTGAATTTTGGACTCGGCTGGTGACAAAATGTTCCAAACACACCCCCTGCACAACTCCACCGGGGAAGGTGCCAGACAAGAGTTCTCTTAATAGTTTTTACACTACCTTGGTAGGCAGCTGAAAGGCAGCACAAAAGTTGTTCTACCTGCTTTCTGGGCTGAGATGGGGAAACGCTGAATTTTGGAGTCGGCTGGTGACAAAATGTTCCAAACACACCCCCTGCACAACTCCACCGGGGAAGGTGCCAGACAGGAATTCTCTTAGTAGTTTTTACACTGCCTTGGTAGGGAGCTGAAAGGCAGCACAAAAGTTGTTCTACCTGCTTTCTGGGCTGAGATGGGGAATCGCTGAATTTTGGACTCGGCCGGTGACAAAATGTTCCAAACACACCCCCTGCACAACTCCACCGGGGAAGGTGCCAGACAGGAGTTCTCCTGGTAGTTTTTACATTGCTCCGGTAGGCATCTGAAAGACACCACAAAAGTTGTTCTATCTGCTTTCTGGGCTGAGATGGGGAAACGCTGAATTTTGGACTCGGCCGGTGACAAAATGTTCCAAACACACCCCATGCACAACTCCACCGGGGAAGGTGCCAGGCAGGAGTTCTCCTGGTAGTTTTTACATTGCTCCGGTAGGCATCTGAAAGACACCACAAAAGTTGTTCTACCTGCTTTCTGGGCTGAGATGGGGAACCGCTGAATTTTGGAGTCGGCCGGTGACAAAATGTTCCAAACACACCCCCTGCACAACTCCACCGGGGAAGGTGCCAGACAGGAGTTCTCTTAGTAGTTTTTACACTACCTTGGTAGGCATCTGAAAGACACCACAAAAGTTGTTCTACCTGCTTTCTGGGCTGAGATGGGGAACAGCTGAATTTTGGACTCGGCTGGTGACAAAATGTTCCAAACACACCCCCTGCACAACTCCACCGGGGAAGGTGCCAGACAGGAGTTCTCCTGGTAGTTTTTACATTGCTCCGGTAGGCATCTGAAAGACACCACAAAAGTTGTTCTACCTGCTTTCTGGGCTGAGATGGGGAACCGCTGAATTTTGGACTCGGCTGGTGACAAAATGTTCCAAACACACCCCATGCACAACTCCACCGGGGAAGGTGCCAGACAGGAGTTCTCTTCGTAGTTTTTACACTACCTTGGTAGGCATCTAAAAGACACCACAAAAGTTGTTCTACCTGCTTTCTGGGCTGAGATGGGGAAACGCTGAATTTTGGAGTCGGCCGGTGACAAAATGTTCCAAACACACCCCCTGCACAACTCCACCGGGGAAGGTGCCAGACAGGAGTTCTCCTGTTAGTTTTTACACTACCTTGGTAGGCAGCTGAAAGACACCACAAAAGTTGTTCTACCTGCTTTCTGGGCTGAGATGGGGAATCGCTGAATTTTGGACTCGGCTGGTGACAAAATGTTCCAAAGACACCCCCTGCACAACTCCACCGGGGAAGGTGCCAGACAGGAGTTCTCCTGGTAGTTTTTACATTGCTCCGGTAGGCATCTGAAAGACACCACAAAAGTTGTTCTACCTGCTTTCTGGGCTGAGATGGGGAATCGCTGAATTTTGGACTCGGCTGGTGACAAAATGTTCCAAACACACCCCCTGCACAACTCCACCGGGGAAGGTGCCAGACAAGAGTTCTCTTAGTAGTTTTTACACTACCTTGGTAGGCATCTAAAAGACACCACAAAAGATGTTCTACCTGCTTTCTGGGCTGAGATGGGGAATCGCTGAATTTTGGACTCGGCCGGTGACAAAATGTTCCAAACACACCCCCTGCACAACTCCACCGGGGAAGGTGCCAGACAGGAGTTCTCTTGGTAGTTTTTACACTACCTTGGTAGGCATCTAAAAGACACCACAAAAGTTGTTCTACCTGCTTTCTGGGCTGAGATGGGGAATCGCTGAATTTTGGACTCGGCCGGTGACAAAATGTTCCAAACACACCCCATGCACAACTCCACCGGGGAAGGTGCCAGACAGGAGTTCTCCTGGTAGTTTTTACATTGCTCCGGTAGGCATCTGAAAGACACCACAAAAGTTGTTCTACCTGCTTTCTGGGCTGAGATGGGGAAACGCTGAATTTTGGAGTCGGCCGGTGACAAAATGTTCCAAACACACCCCCTGCACAACTCCACCGGGGAAGGTGCCAGACAGGAGTTCTCTTAGTAGTTTTTACACTAGCTTGGTAGGCATCTAAAAGACACCACAAAAGTTGTTCTACCTGCTTTCTGGGCTGAGATGGGGAACAGCTGAATTTTGGAGTCGGCTGGTGACAAAATGTTCCAAACACACCCCCTGCACAACTCCACCGGGGAAGGTGCCAGACAGGAGTTCTCCTGGTAGTTTTTACATTGCTCCGGTAGGCATCTGAAAGACACCACAAAAGTTGTTCTACCTGCTTTCTGGGCTGAGATGGGGAACCGCTGAATTTTGGACTCGGCTGGTGACAAAATGTTCCAAACACACCCCCTGCACAACTCCACCGGGGAAGGTGCCAGACAAGAGTTCTCTTAATAGTTTTTACACTACCTTGGTAGGCAGCTGAAAGGCAGCACAAAAGTTGTTCTACCTGCTTTCTGGGCTGAGATGGGGAAACGCTGAATTTTGGAGTCGGCTGGTGACAAAATGTTCCAAACACACCCCCTGCACAACTCCACCGGGGAAGGTGCCAGACAGGAATTCTCTTAGTAGTTTTTACACTGCCTTGGTAGGGAGCTGAAAGGCAGCACAAAAGTTGTTCTACCTGCTTTCTGGGCTGAGATGGGGAATCGCTGAATTTTGGACTCGGCCGGTGACAAAATGTTCCAAACACACCCCCTGCACAACTCCACCGGGGAAGGTGCCAGACAGGAGTTCTCCTGGTAGTTTTTACATTGCTCCGGTAGGCATCTGAAAGACACCACAAAAGTTGTTCTATCTGCTTTCTGGGCTGAGATGGGGAAACGCTGAATTTTGGACTCGGCCGGTGACAAAATGTTCCAAACACACCCCATGCACAACTCCACCGGGGAAGGTGCCAGGCAGGAGTTCTCCTGGTAGTTTTTACACTACCTTGGTAGGCATTTGAAAG
Organism: Falco cherrug; assembly: GCF_023634085.1. Classification (NCBI taxonomy): domain Eukaryota; kingdom Metazoa; phylum Chordata; class Aves; order Falconiformes; family Falconidae; genus Falco; species Falco cherrug. The sequence goes on along the minus strand of NW_026599493.1, from coordinate 571,564 downwards.
ACACCACAAAAGTTGTTCTACCTGCTTTCTGGGCTGAGATGGGGAACCGCTGAATTTTGGACTCGGCTGGTGACAAAATGTTCCAAAGACACTCCCTGCACAACTCCACCGGGGAAGGTGCCAGACAGGAGTTCTCTTCGTAGTTTTTACACTGCCTTGGTAGGGAGCTGAAAGGCAGCACAAAAGTTGTTCTACCTGCTTTCTGGGCTGAGATGGGGAAACGCTGAATTTTGGACTCGGCCGGTGACAAAATTTTCAAAACACACCCCCTGCACAACTCCACCGGGGAAGGTGCCAGACAGGAGTTCCTCTGGTAGTTTTTACATTGCTCCGGTAGGCATCTGAAAGACACCACAAAAGTTGTTCTATCTGCTTTCTGGGCTGAGATGGGGAAACGCTGAATTTTGGACTCGGCCGGTGACAAAATGTTCCAAACACACCCCATGCACAACTCCACCGGGGAAGGTGCCAGGCAGGAGTTCTCCTGGTAGTTTTTACACTACCTTGGTAGGCATTTGAAAGACACCACAAAAGTTGTTCTACCTGCTTTCTGGGCTGAGATGGGGAAACGCTGAATTTTGGAGTCGGCCGGTGACAAAATGTTCCAAACACACCCCCTGCACAACTCCACCGGGGAAGGTGCCAGACAGGAGTTCTCCTGGTAGTTTTTACATTGCTCCGGTAGGCATCTGAAAGACACCACAAAAGTTGTTCTACCTGCTTTCTGGGCTGAGATGGGGAACCGCTGAATTTTGGAGTCGGCCGGTGACAAAATGTTCCAAACACACCCCCTGCACAACTCCACCGGGGAAGGTGCCAGACAGGAGTTCTCTTAGTAGTTTTTACACTACCTTGGTAGGCATCTGAAAGACACCACAAAAGTTGTTCTACCTGCTTTCTGGGCTGAGATGGGGAACAGCTGAATTTTGGACTCGGCTGGTGACAAAATGTTCCAAACACACCCCCTGCACAACTCCACCGGGGAAGGTGCCAGACAGGAGTTCTCCTGGTAGTTTTTACATTGCTCCGGTAGGCATCTGAAAGACACCACAAAAGTTGTTCTACCTGCTTTCTGGGCTGAGATGGGGAACCGCTGAATTTTGGACTCGGCTGGTGACAAAATGTTCCAAAGACACTCCCTGCACAACTCCACCGGGGAAGGTGCCAGACAGGAGTTCTCTTCGTAGTTTTTACACTACCTTGGTAGGCATCTAAAAGACACCACAAAAGTTGTTCTACCTGCTTTCTGGGCTGAGATGGGGAAACGCTGAATTTTGGAGTCGGCCGGTGACAAAATGTTCCAAACACACCCCCTGCACAACTCCACCGGGGAAGGTGCCAGACAGGAGTTCTCCTGTTAGTTTTTACACTACCTTGGTAGGCAGCTGAAAGACACCACAAAAGTTGTTCTACCTGCTTTCTGGGCTGAGATGGGGAACAGCTGAATTTTGGACTCGGCTGGTGACAAAATGTTCCAAAGACACCCCCTGCACAACTCCACCGGGGAAGGTGCCAGACAGGAGTTCTCCTGGTAGTTTTTACATTGCTCCGGTAGGCATCTGAAAGACACCACAAAAGTTGTTCTACCTGCTTTCTGGGCTGAGATGGGGAATCGCTGAATTTTGGACTCGGCTGGTGACAAAATGTTCCAAACACACCCCCTGCACAACTCCACCGGGGAAGGTGCCAGACAAGAGTTCTCTTGATAGTTTTTACACTACCTTGGTAGGCATCTAAAAGACACCACAAAAGATGTTCTACCTGCTTTCTGGGCTGAGATGGGGAAAAGCTGAATTTTGGAGTCGGCTGGTGACAAAATGTTCCAAACACACCCCCTGCACAACTCCACCGGGGAAGGTGCCAGACAGGAGTTCTATTGGTAGATTTTACACTGCCTTGGTAGGGAGCTGAAAGGCACCACAAAAGTTGTTCTACCTGCTTTCTGGGCTGAGATGGGGAATCGCTGAATTTTGGACTCGGCCGGTGACAAAATGTTCCAAACACACCCCATGCACAACTCCACCGGGGAAGGTGCCAGACAGGAGTTCTCCTGGTAGTTTTTACATTGCTCCGGTAGGCATCTGAAAGACACCACAAAAGTTGTTCTACCTGCTTTCTGGGCTGAGATGGGGAAACGCTGAATTTTGGAGTCGGCCGGTGACAAAATGTTCCAAACACACCCCCTGCACAGCTCCACCGGGGAAGGTGCCAGACAGGAGTTCTCTTAGTAGTTTTTACACTACCTTGGTAGGCATCTGAAAGACACCAGAAAAGTTGTTCTACCTGCTTTCTGGGCTGAGATGGGGAACAGCTGAATTTTGGAGTCGGCTGGTGACAAAATGTTCCAAACACACCCCCTGCACAACTCCACCGGGGAAGGTGCCAGACAGGAGTTCTCCTGGTAGTTTTTACATTGCTCCGGTAGGCATCTGAAAGACACCACAAAAGTTGTTCTACCTGCTTTCTGGGCTGAGATGGGGAACCGCTGAATTTTGGACTCGGCTGGTGACAAAATGTTCCAAAGACACTCCCTGCACAACTCCACCGGGGAAGGTGCCAGACAGGAGTTCTCTTAGTAGTTTTTACACTACCTTGGTAGGCATCTAAAAGACACCACAAAAGTTGTTCTACCTGCTTTCTGGGCTGAGATGGGGAAACGCTGAATTTTGGAGTCGGCCGGTGACAAAATGTTCCAAACACACCCCCTGCACAACTCCACCGGGGATGGCGCCAGACAGGAGTTCTCCTGGTAGTTTTTACACTACCTTGGTAGGCAGCTGAAAGACACCACAAAAGTTGTTCTACCTGCTTTCTGGGCTGAGATGGGGAACAGCTGAATTTTGGAGTCGGCTGGTGACAAAATGTTCCAAACACACCCCCTGCACAACTCCACCGGGGAAGGTGCCAGACAGGAGTTCTCCTGGTAGTTTTTACATTGCTCCGGTAGGCATCTGAAAGACACCACAAAAGTTGTTCTACCTGCTTTCTGGGCTGAGATGGGGAATCTCTGAATTTTGGACTCGGCTGGTGACAAAATGTTCCAAACACACCCCATGCACAACTCCACCGGGGAAGGTGCCAGACAAGCGTTCTCTTGATAGTTTTTACACTACCTTGGTAGGCAGCTGAAAGGCACCACAAAAGTTGTTCTACCTGCTTTCTGGGCTGAGATGGGGAACCGCTGAATTTTGGACTCGGCTGGTGACAAAATGTTCCAAACACACCCCCTGCACAACTCCACCGGGGAAGGTGCCAGACAGGAGTTCTCTTGGTAGTTTTTACACTACCTTGGTAGGCATCTAAAAGACACCACAAAAGTTGTTCTACCTGCTTTCTGGGCTGAGATGGGGAAACGCTGAATTTTGGAGTCGGCTGGTGACAAAATGTTCCAAACACACCCCCTGCACAACTCCACCGGGGAAGGTGCCAGACAGGAGTTCTCCTGGTAGTTTTTACATTGCTCCGGTAGGCATCTGAAAGACACCACAAAAGTTGTTCTATCTGCTTTCTGGGCTGAGATGGGGAATCGCTGAATTTTGGACTCGGCCGGTGACAAAATGTTCCAAAGACACCCCATGCACAACTCCACCGGGGAAGGTGCCAGACAAGCGTTCTCTTGATAGTTTTTACACTACCTTGGAAGGCATCTAAAAGACACCACAAAAGTTGTTCTACCTGCTTTCTGGGCTGAGATGGGGAAACGCTGAATTTTGGAGTCGGCTGGTGACAAAATGTTCCAAAGACACCCCCTGCACAACTCCACCGGGGAAGGTGCCAGACAGGAGTTCTCCTGGTAGTTTTTACATTGCTCCGGTAGGCATCTGAAAGACACCACAAAAGTTGTTCTACCTGCTTTCTGGGCTGAGATGGGGAAACGCTGAATTTTGGACTCGGCTGGTGACAAAATGTTCCAAACACACCCCCTGCACAACTCCACCGGGGAAGGTGCCAGACAGGAGTTCTCTTGGCAGTTTTTACACTACCTTGGTAGGCATCTAAAAGACACCACAAAAGTTGTTCTTCCTGCTTTCTGGGCTGAGATGGGGAAACGCTGAATTTTGGACTCGGCCGGTGACAAAATGTTCCAAACACACCCCATGCACAACTCCACCGGGGAAGGTGCCAGACAGGAGTTCTCTTAGTAGTTTTTACACTACCTCGGTAGGCAGCTGAAAGGCACCACAAAAGTTGTTCTTCCTGCTTTCTGGGCTGAGATGGGGAACCGCTGAATTTTGGAGTCGGCCGGTGACAAAATGTTCCAAACACACCCCCTGCACAACTCCACCGGGGAAGGTGCCAGACAGGAGTTCTCTTAATAGTTTTAACACTACCTTGGTCGGCATCTGAAAGACACCACAAAAGTTGTTCTACCTGCTTTCTGGGCTGAGATGGGGAATCGCTGAATTTTGGAGTCGGCCGGTGACAAAATGTTCCAAAGACACCCCATGCACAACTCCACCGGGGAAGGTGCCAGACAGGAGTTCTCTTAATAGTTTTAACACTACCTTGGTCGGCATCTGAAAGACACCACAAAAGTTGTTCTACCTGCTTTCTGGGCTGAGATGGGGAACCGCTGAATTTTGGACTCGGCTGGTGACAAAATTTTAATAAACACACCCCCTGCACAACTCCACCGGGGAAGGTGTCAGAAAGCAGTTCTGTTGGTAATTTTTACATTGCTCCGGTAGGTATCAAAAAGACACCACAAAAGTTGTTCTTCCTGCTTTCTGGGCTGAGATGGGGAACCGCTGAATTTTGGAGTCGGCCGGTGACAAAATGTTCCAAACACACCCCATGCACAACTCCACCGGGGAAGGTGCCAGACAGGAGTTCTCTTAGTAGTTTTTACACTACCTTGGTAGGGAGCTGAAAGGCAGCACAAAAGTTGTTCTACCTGCTTTCTGGGCTGAGATGGGGAATCGCTGAATTTTGGACTCGGCTGGTGACAAAATGTTCCAAACACACCCCCTGCACAACTCCACCGGGGAAGGTGCCAGACAGGAGTTCTCTTAGTAGTTTTTACACTACCTTGGTAGGGAGCTGAAAGGCAGCACAAAAGTTGTTCTACCTGCTTTCTGGACTGAGATGGGGAATCGCTGAATTTTGGACTCGGCTGGGTGACAAAATGTTCCAAACACACCCCCTGCACAACTCCACCGGGGAAGGTGCCAGAAAGGAGTTCTCCTGGTAGTTTTTACATTGCTCCGGTAGGCATCAAAAGGACACCACAAAAGTTGTTCTACCTGCTTTCTGGGCTGAGATGGGGAACCGCTGAATTTTGGACTCGGCTGGTGACAAAATTTTAATAAACACACCCCCTGCACAACTCCACCGGGGAAGTTGTCAGAAAGCAGTTCTGTTGGTAATTTTTACATTGCTCCGGTAGGCATCAAAAAGACACCACAAAAGTTGTTCTTCCTGCTTTCTGGGCTGAGATGGGGAACCGCTGAATTTTGGAGTCGGCCGGTGACAAAATGTTCCAAACACACCCCATGCACAACTCCACCGGGGAAGGTGCCAGACAGGAGTTCTCTTAGTAGTTTTTACACTACCTTGGTAGGGAGCTGAAAGGCAGCACAAAAGTTGTTCTACCTGCTTTCTGGGCTGAGATGGGGAATCGCTGAATTTTGGAGTCGGCTGGTGACAAAATGTTCCAAACACACCCCATGCACAACTCCACCGGGGAAGGTGCCAGACAGGAGTTCTCTTAGTAGTTTTTACACTACCTTGGTAGGGAGCTGAAAGGCAGCACAAAAGTTGTTCTACCTGCTTTCTGGGCTGAGATGGGGAATCGCTGAATTTTGGACTCGGCTGGGTGACAAAATGTTCCAAACACACCCCATGCACAACTCCACCGGGGAAGGTGCCAGACAGGAGTTCTCCTGGTAGTTTTTACATTGCTCCGGTAGGCATCAAAAGGACACCACAAAAGTTGTTCTACCTGCTTTCTGGGCTGAGATGGGGAACCGCTGAATTTTGGAGTCGGCCGGTGACAAAATGTTCCAAAGACACCCCATGCACAACTCCACCGGGGAAGGTGCCAGACAGGAGTTCTCTTAATAGTTTTAACACTACCTTGGTCGGCATCTGAAAGACACCACAAAAGTTGTTCTACCTGCTTTCTGGGCTGAGATGGGGAACCGCTGAATTTTGGACTCGGGTGGTGACAAAATTTTAATAAACACACCCCCTGCACAACTCCACCGGGGAAGGTGTCAGAAAGCAGTTCTGTTGGTAATTTTTACATTGCTCCGGTAGGCATCAAAAAGACACCACAAAAGTTGTTCTATCTGCTTTCTGGGCTGAGATGGGGAATCGCTGAATTTTGGACTCGGCCGGTGACAAAATGTTCCAAAGACACCCCATGCACAACTCCACCGGGGAACGTGCTAGACAGGAGTTCTCTTGGTAGTTTCTACACTACCTTGGTAGGCATTTGAAAGGCACCACAAAAGTTGTTCTACCTGCTTTCTGGGCTGAGATGGGGAAACGCTGAATTTTGGAGTCGGCTGGTGACAAAATGTTCCAAACACACCCCCTGCACAACTCCACCGGGGAAGGTGCCAGACAGGAGTTCTCTTGGTAGTTTTTACACTACCTTGGTAGGCATCTAAAAGACACCACAAAAGTTGTTCTACCTGCTTTCTGGGCTGAGATGGGGAAACGCTGAATTTTGGAGTCGGCTGGTGACAAAATGTTCCAAACACACCCCCTGCACAACTCCACCGGGGAAGGTGCCAGACAGGAGTTCTCCTGGTAGTTTTTACATTGCTCCGGTAGGCATCTGAAAGACACCACAGAAGTTGTTCTATCTGCTTTCTGGGCTGAGATGGGGAATCGCTGAATTTTGGACTCAGCCGGTGACAAAATGTTCCAAACACACCCCATGCACAACTCCACCGGGGAAGGTGCCAGACAAGCGTTATCTTGATAGTTTTTACACTACCTTGGTAGGCAGCTGAAAGGCACAACAAAAGTTGTTCTTCCTGCTTTCTGGGCTGAGATGGGGAACCGCTGAATTTTGGAGTCGGCCGGTGACAAAATGTTCCAAACACACCCCCTGCACAACTCCACCGGGGAAGGTGCCAGACAGGAGTTCTCTTAGTAGTTTTTACACTACCTTGGTAGGCATCTGAAAGGCACCACAAAAGTTGTTCTTCCTGCTTTCTGGGCTGAGATGGGGAATCGCTGAATTTTGGAGTCGGCCGGTGACAAAATGTTCCAAACACACCCCATGCACAACTCCACCGGGGAAGGTGCCAGGCAGGAGTTCTCCTGGTAGTTTTTACACTACCTTGGTAGGCAGCTGAAAGGCACCACAAAAGTTGTTCTACCTGCTTTCTGGGCTGAGATGGGGAACAGCTGAATTTTGGAGTCGGCTGGTGACAAAATGTTCCAAACACACCCCCTGCACAACTCCACCGGGGAAGGTGCCAGACAGGAGTTCTCCTGGTAGTTTTTACATTGCTCCGGTAGGCATCTGAAAGACACCACAAAAGTTGTTCTACCTGCTTTCTGGGCTGAGATGGGGAAACGCTGAATTTTGGACTCGGCTGGTGACAAAATGTTCCAAACACACCCCCTGCACAACTCCACCGGGGAAGGTGCCAGACAGGAGTTCTCTTGGTAGTTTTTACACTACCTTGGTAGGCAGCTGAAAGGCACCACAAAAGTTGTTCTACCTGCTTTCTGGGCTGAGATGGGGAACCGCTGAATTTTGGACTCGGCTGGTGACAAAATGTTCCAAACACACCCCCTGCACAACTCCACCGGGGAAGGTGCCAGACAGGAGTTCTCCTGGTAGTTTTTACATTGCTCCGGTAGGCATCTGAAAGACACCACAAAAGTTGTTCTATCTGCTTTCTGGGCTGAGATGGGGAATCGCTGAATTTTGGACTCGGCCGGTGACAAAATGTTCCAAAGACACCCCATGCACAACTCCACCGGGGAAGGTGCCAGACAGGAGTTCTCCTGGTAGTTTTTACATTGCTCCGGTAGGCATCAAAAGGACACCACAAAAGTTGTTCTTCCTGCTTTCTGGGCTGAGATGGGGAACCGCTGAATTTTGGAGTCGGCCGGTGACAAAATGTTCCAAACACACCCCATGCACAACTCCACCGGGGAAGGTGCCAGACAGGAGTTCTCTTAGTAGTTTTTACACTACCTTGGTAGGGAGCTGAAAGGCAGCACAAAAGTTGTTCTACCTGCTTTCTGGGCTGAGATGGGGAATCGCTGAATTTTGGAGTCGGCTGGTGACAAAATGTTCCAAAAACACCCCATGCACAACTCCACCGGGGAAGGTGCCAGACAGGAGTTCTCTTAGTAGTTTTTACACTACCTTGGTAGGGAGCTGAAAGGCAGCACAAAAGTTGTTCTACCTGCTTTCTGGGCTGAGATGGGGAATCGCTGAATTTTGGACTCGGCTGGGTGACAAAATGTTCCAAACACACCCCATGCACAACTCCACCGGGGAAGGTGCCAGACAGGAGTTCTCCTGGTAGTTTTTACATTGCTCCGGTAGGCATCAAAAGGACACCACAAAAGTTGTTCTACCTGCTTTCTGGGCTGAGATGGGGAACCGCTGAATTTTGGAGTCGGCCGGTGACAAAATGTTCCAAAGACACCCCATGCACAACTCCACCGGGGAAGGTGCCAGACAGGAGTTCTCTTAATAGTTTTAACACTACCTTGGTCGGCATCTGAAAGACACCACAAAAGTTGTTCTACCTGCTTTCTGGGCTGAGATGGGGAACCGCTGAATTTTGGACTCGGGTGGTGACAAAATTTTAATAAACACACCCCCTGCACAACTCCACCGGGGAAGGTGTCAGAAAGCAGTTCTGTTGGTAATTTTTACATTGCTCCGGTAGGCATCAAAAAGACACCACAAAAGTTGTTCTATCTGCTTTCTGGGCTGAGATGGGGAATCGCTGAATTTTGGACTCGGCCGGTGACAAAATGTTCCAAAGACACCCCATGCACAACTCCACCGGGGAACGTGCTAGACAGGAGTTCTCTTGGTAGTTTCTACACTACCTTGGTAGGCATTTGAAAGGCACCACAAAAGTTGTTCTACCTGCTTTCTGGGCTGAGATGGGGAAACGCTGAATTTTGGAGTCGGCTGGTGACAAAATGTTCCAAACACACCCCCTGCACAACTCCACCGGGGAAGGTGCCAGACAGGAGTTCTCTTGGTAGTTTTTACACTACCTTGGTAGGCATCTAAAAGACACCACAAAAGTTGTTCTACCTGCTTTCTGGGCTGAGATGGGGAAACGCTGAATTTTGGAGTCGGCTGGTGACAAAATGTTCCAAACACACCCCCTGCACAACTCCACCGGGGAAGGTGCCAGACAGGAGTTCTCCTGGTAGTTTTTACATTGCTCCGGTAGGCATCTGAAAGACACCACAGAAGTTGTTCTATCTGCTTTCTGGGCTGAGATGGGGAATCGCTGAATTTTGGACTCAGCCGGTGACAAAATGTTCCAAACACACCCCATGCACAACTCCACCGGGGAAGGTGCCAGACAAGCGTTATCTTGATAGTTTTTACACTACCTTGGTAGGCAGCTGAAAGGCACAACAAAAGTTGTTCTTCCTGCTTTCTGGGCTGAGATGGGGAACCGCTGAATTTTGGAGTCGGCCGGTGACAAAATGTTCCAAACACACCCCCTGCACAACTCCACCGGGGAAGGTGCCAGACAGGAGTTCTCTTAGTAGTTTTTACACTACCTTGGTAGGCATCTGAAAGGCACCACAAAAGTTGTTCTTCCTGCTTTCTGGGCTGAGATGGGGAATCGCTGAATTTTGGAGTCGGCCGGTGACAAAATGTTCCAAACACACCCCATGCACAACTCCACCGGGGAAGGTGCCAGGCAGGAGTTCTCCTGGTAGTTTTTACACTACCTTGGTAGGCAGCTGAAAGGCACCACAAAAGTTGTTCTACCTGCTTTCTGGGCTGAGATGGGGAACAGCTGAATTTTGGAGTCGGCTGGTGACAAAATGTTCCAAACACACCCCCTGCACAACTCCACCGGGGAAGGTGCCAGACAGGAGTTCTCCTGGTAGTTTTTACATTGCTCCGGTAGGCATCTGAAAGACACCACAAAAGTTGTTCTACCTGCTTTCTGGGCTGAGATGGGGAAACGCTGAATTTTGGACTCGGCTGGTGACAAAATGTTCCAAACACACCCCCTGCACAACTCCACCGGGGAAGGTGCCAGACAGGAGTTCTCTTGGTAGTTTTTACACTACCTTGGTAGGCAGCTGAAAGGCACCACAAAAGTTGTTCTACCTGCTTTCTGGGCTGAGATGGGGAACCGCTGAATTTTGGACTCGGCTGGTGACAAAATGTTCCAAACACACCCCCTGCACAACTCCACCGGGGAAGGTGCCAGACAGGAGTTCTCCTGGTAGTTTTTACATTGCTCCGGTAGGCATCTGAAAGACACCACAAAAGTTGTTCTATCTGCTTTCTGGGCTGAGATGGGGAATCGCTGAATTTTGGACTCGGCCGGTGACAAAATGTTCCAAAGACACCCCATGCACAACTCCACCGGGGAAGGTGCCAGACAGGAGTTCTCCTGGTAGTTTTTACATTGCTCCGGTAGGCATCAAAAGGACACCACAAAAGTTGTTCTTCCTGCTTTCTGGGCTGAGATGGGGAACCGCTGAATTTTGGAGTCGGCCGGTGACAAAATGTTCCAAACACACCCCATGCACAACTCCACCGGGGAAGGTGCCAGACAGGAGTTCTCTTAGTAGTTTTTACACTACCTTGGTAGGGAGCTGAAAGGCAGCACAAAAGTTGTTCTACCTGCTTTCTGGGCTGAGATGGGGAATCGCTGAATTTTGGAGTCGGCTGGTGACAAAATGTTCCAAAAACACCCCATGCACAACTCCACCGGGGAAGGTGCCAGACAGGAGTTCTCTTAGTAGTTTTTACACTACCTTGGTAGGGAGCTGAAAGGCAGCACAAAAGTTGTTCTACCTGCTTTCTGGGCTGAGATGGGGAATCGCTGAATTTTGGACTCGGCTGGGTGACAAAATGTTCCAAACACACCCCATGCACAACTCCACCGGGGAAGGTGCCAGACAGGAGTTCTCCTGGTAGTTTTTACATTGCTCCGGTAGGCATCAAAAGGACACCACAAAAGTTGTTCTACCTGCTTTCTGGGCTGAGATGGGGAACCGCTGAATTTTGGAGTCGGCCGGTGACAAAATGTTCCAAAGACACCCCATGCACAACTCCACCGGGGAAGGTGCCAGACAGGAGTTCTCTTAATAGTTTTAACACTACCTTGGTCGGCATCTGAAAGACACCACAAAAGTTGTTCTACCTGCTTTCTGGGCTGAGATGGGGAACCGCTGAATTTTGGACTCGGGTGGTGACAAAATTTTAATAAACACACCCCCTGCACAACTCCACCGGGGAAGGTGTCAGAAAGCAGTTCTGTTGGTAATTTTTACATTGCTCCGGTAGGCATCAAAAAGACACCACAAAAGTTGTTCTATCTGCTTTCTGGGCTGAGATGGGGAATCGCTGAATTTTGGACTCGGCCGGTGACAAAATGTTCCAAAGACACCCCATGCACAACTCCACCGGGGAACGTGCTAGACAGGAGTTCTCTTGGTAGTTTCTACACTACCTTGGTAGGCATTTGAAAGGCACCACAAAAGTTGTTCTACCTGCTTTCTGGGCTGAGATGGGGAAACGCTGAATTTTGGAGTCGGCTGGTGAAAAAATGTTCCAAACACACCCCCTGCACAACTCCACCGGGGAAGGTGCCAGACAGGAGTTCTCTTGGTAGTTTTTACACTACCTTGGTAGGCATCTAAAAGACACCACAAAAGTTGTTCTACCTGCTTTCTGGGCTGAGATGGGGAAACGCTGAATTTTGGAGTCGGCTGGTGACAAAATGTTCCAAACACACCCCCTGCACAACTCCACCGGGGAAGGTGCCAGACAGGAGTTCTCCTGGTAGTTTTTACATTGCTCCGGTAGGCATCTGAAAGACACCACAGAAGTTGTTCTATCTGCTTTCTGGGCTGAGATGGGGAATCGCTGAATTTTGGACTCAGCCGGTGACAAAATGTTCCAAACACACCCCATGCACAACTCCACCGGGGAAGGTGCCAGACAAGCGTTATCTTGATAGTTTTTACACTACCTTGGTAGGCAGCTGAAAGGCACAACAAAAGTTGTTCTTCCTGCTTTCTGGGCTGAGATGGGGAACCGCTGAATTTTGGACTCGGCCGGTGACAAAATGTTCCAAACACACCCCCTGCACAACTCCACCGGGGAAGGTGCCAGACAGGAATTCTCTTAGTAGTTTTTACACTACCTTGGTAGGCATCTGAAAGACACCACAAAAGTTGTTCTACCTGCTTTCTGGGCTGAGATGGGGAAACGCTGAATTTTGGACTCGGCTGGTGACAAAATGTTCCAAACACACCCCCTGCACAACTCCACCGGGGAAGGTTCCAGACAGGAGTTCTCTTGGTAGTTTTTACGCTACCTTGGTAGGCATCTGAAAGACACCACAAAAGTTGTTCTACCTGCTTTCTGGGCTGAGATGGGGAACCGCTGAATTTTGGAGTCGGCCGGTGACAAAATGTTCCAAACACACCCCCTGCACAACTCCACCGGGGAAGGTGCCAGACAGGAGTTCTCTTAGTAGTTTTTACACTACCTTGGTAGGCATCTGAAAGGCACCACAAAAGTTGTTCTTCCTGCTTTCTGGGCTGAGATGGGGAATCGCTGAATTTTAGAGTCGGCCGGTGACAAAATGTTCCAAACACACCCCATGCACAACTCCACCGGGGAAGGTGCCAGGCAGGAGTTCTCCTGGTAGTTTTTACACTACCTTGGTAGGCAGCTGAAAGGCACCACAAAAGTTGTTCTACCTGCTTTCTGGGCTGAGATGGGGAACAGCTGAATTTTGGAGTCGGCTGGTGACAAAATGTTCCAAACACACCCCCTGCACAACTCCACCGGGGAAGGTGCCAGACAGGAGTTCTCCTGGTAGTTTTTACATTGCTCCGGTAGGCATCTGAAAGACACCACAAAAGTTGTTCTACCTGCTTTCTGGGCTGAGATGGGGAAACGCTGAATTTTGGACTCGGCTGGTGACAAAATGTTCCAAACACACCCCCTGCACAACTCCACCGGGGAAGGTGCCAGACAGGAGTTCTCTTGGTAGTTTTTACACTACCTTGGTAGGCAGCTGAAAGGCACCACAAAAGTTGTTCTACCTGCTTTCTGGGCTGAGATGGGGAACCGCTGAATTTTGGACTCGGCTGGTGACAAAATGTTCCAAACACACCCCCTGCACAACTCCACCGGGGAAGGTGCCAGACAGGAGTTCTCCTGGTAGTTTTTACATTGCTCCGGTAGGCATCTGAAAGACACCACAAAAGTTGTTCTATCTGCTTTCTGGGCTGAGATGGGGAATCGCTGAATTTTGGACTCGGCCGGTGACAAAATGTTCCAAAGACACCCCATGCACAACTCCACCGGGGAAGGTGCCAGACAGGAGTTCTCCTGGTAGTTTTTACATTGCTCCGGTAGGCATCAAAAGGTCACCACAAAAGTTGTTCTACCTGCTTTCTGGGCTGAGATGGGGAACCGCTGAATTTTGGAGTCGGCCGGTGACAAAATGTTCCAAACACACCCCCTGCACAACTCCACCGGGGAAGGTGCCAGACAGGAGTTCTCCTGGTAGTTTTTACATTGCTCCGGTAGGCATCTGAAAGACACCACAAAAGTTGTTCTACCTGCTTTCTGGGCTGAGATGGGGAATCGCTGAATTTTGGACTCGGCTGGTGACAAAATGTTCCAAAGACACCCCCTGCACAACTCCACCGGGGAAGGTGCCAGACAGGAGTTCTCCTGGTAGTTTTTACATTGCTCCGGTAGGCATCTGAAAGACACCACAAAAGTTGTTCTACCTGCTTTCTGGGCTGAGATGGGGAACCGCTGAATTTTGGAGGCGGCCGGTGACAAAATGTTCCAAACACACCCCATGCACAACTCCACCGGGGAAGGTGCCAGACAGGAGTTCTCCTGGCAGTTTTTACATTGCTCCGGTAGGCATCTGAAAGACACCACAAAAGTTGTTCTACCTGCTTTCTGGGCTGAGATGGGGAACCGCTGAATTTTGGAGGCGGCCGGTGACAAAATGTTCCAAACACACCCCATGCACAACTCCACCGGGGAAGGTGCCAGGCAGGAGTTCTCTTAATAGTTTTAACACTACCTTGGTCGGCATCTGAAAGACACCACAAAAGTTGTTCTACCTGCTTTCTGGGCTGAGATGGGGAACCGCTGAATTTTGGACTCGGCTGGTGACAAAATTTTAATAAACACACCCCCTGCACAACTCCACCGGGGAAGGTGTCAGAAAGCAGTTCTGTTGGTAATTTTTGCATTGCTCCGGTAGGCATCTGAAAGACACCACAAAAGTTGTTCTTCCTGCTTTCTGGGCTGAGATGGGGAATCGCTGAATTTTGGAGTCGGCCGGTGACAAAATGTTCCAAACACACCCCCTGCACAACTCCACCGTGGAAGGTGCCAGACAGGAGTTCTCTTAGTAGTTTTTACACTACCTTGGTAGGCATTTGAAAGGCACCACAAAAGTTGTTCTACCTGCTTTCTGGGCTGAGATGGGGAACCGCTGAATTTTGGAGTCGGCTGGTGACAAAATGTTCCAAAAACACCCCATGCACAACTCCACCGGGGAAGGTGCCAGGCAGGAGTTCTCTTGCTAGTTTTTACACTACCTTGGTAGGCACCTGAAAGACACCACAAAAGTTGTTCTACCTGCTTTCTGGGCTGAGATGGGGAACCGCTGAATTTTGGAGTCGGCCGGTGACAAAATGTTCCAAACACACCCCATGCACAACTCCACCGGGGAAGGTGCCAGACAGGAGTTCTCTTAATAGTTTTAACACTACCTTGGTCGGCATCTGAAAGACACCACAAAAGTTGTTCTACCTGCTTTCTGGGCTGAGATGGGGAAACGCTGAATTTTGGACTCGGCTGGTGACAAAATTTTAATAAACACACCCCCTGCACAACTCCACCGGGGAAGGTGCCAGACAGGAGTTCTCTTGGTAGCTTTTACACTACCTTGGTAGGCATCTGAAAGACACCACAAAAGTTGTTCTACCTGCTTTCTGGGCTGAGATGGGGAAACGCTGAATTTTGGAGTCGGCCGGTGACAAAATGTTCCAAACACACCCCCTGCACAACTCCACCGGGGAAGGTGCCAGGCAGGAGTTCTCTTGATAGATTTTACACTACCTTGGTAGGCATCTGAAAGACACCACAAAATTTGTTCTACCTGCTTTCTGGGCTGAGATGGGGAACCGCTGAATTTTGGAGTCGGCCGGTGACAAAATGTTCCAAACACACCCCATGCACAACTCCACCGGGGAAGGTGCCAGACAGGAGTTCTCCTGGTAGTTTTTACATTGCTCCGGTAGGCATCTGAAAGACACCACAAAAGTTGTTCTACCTGCTTTCTGGGCTGAGATGGGGAACCGCTGAATTTTGGACTCGGCTGGTGACAAAATGTTCCAAACATACCCCATGCACAACTCCACCGGGGAAGGTGCCAGACAGGAGTTCTCCTGGTAGTTTTTACATTGCTCCGGTAGGCATCTGAAAGACACCACAAAAGTTGTTCTACCTGCTTTCTGGGCTGAGATGGGGAACCGCTGAATTTTGGAGTCGGCTGGTGACAAAATGTTCCAAAAACACCCCCTGCACAACTCCACCGGGGAAGGTGCCAGACAGGAGTTCTCCTGGTAGTTTTTACATTGCTCCGGTAGGCATCTGAAAGACACCACAAAAGTTGTTCTATCTGCTTTCTGGGCTGAGATGGGGAATCGCTGAATTTTGGACTCGGCCGGTGACAAAATGTTCCAAAGACACCCCATGCACAACTCCACCGGGGAAGGTGCCAGACAAGCGTTCTCTTGATAGTTTTTACACTACCTTGGTAGGCATCTAAAAGACACCACAAAAGTTGTTCTACCTGCTTTCTGGGCTGAGATGGGGAACCGCTGAATTTTGGACTCGGCTGGTGACAAAATGTTCCAAACACACCCCCTGCACAACTCCACCGGGGAAGGTGCCAGACAGGAGTTCTCCTGGTAGTTTTTACATTGCTCCGGTAGGCATCTGAAAGACACCACAAAATTTGTTCTACCTTCTTTCTGGGCTGAGATGGGGAACCGCTGAATTTTGGACTCGGCCGGTGACAAAATGTTCCAAACATACCCCATGCACAACTCCACCGGGGAAGGTGCCAGACAGGAGTTCTCTTGGTAGTTTTTACACTACCTTGGTAGGCATCTAAAAGACACCACAAAAGTTGTTCTACCTGCTTTCTGGGCTGAGATGGGGAAATGCTGAATTTTGGAGTCGGCCGGTGACAAAATGTTCCAAACACACCCCATGCACAACTCCACCGGGGAAGGTGCCAGACAGGAGTTCTCCTGGTAGTTTTTACATTGCTCCGGTAGGCATCTGAAAGACACCACAAAAGTTGTTCTTCCTGCTTTCTGGGCTGAGATGGGGAACCGCTGAATTTTGGACTCGGCCGGTGACAAAATGTTCCAAACACACCCCCTGCACAACTCCACCGGGGAAGGTGCCAGGCAGGAGTTCTCCTGTTAGTTTTTACACTACCTTGGTAGGCATCTGAAAGACACCACAAAAGTTGTTCTACCTGCTTTCTGGGCTGAGATGGGGAAACGCTGAATTTTGGACTCGGCCGGTGACAAAATGTTCCAAACACACCCCATGCACAACTCCACCGGGGAAGGTGCCAGACAGGAGTTCTCTTAGTAGTTTTTACACTACCTTGGTAGGCAGCTGAAAGGCACCACAAAAGTTGTTCTTCCTGCTTTCTGGGCCGAGATGGGGAATCGCTGAATTTTGGAGTCGGCTGGTGAAAAAATGTTCCAAACACACCCCATGCACAACTCCACCGGGGAAGGTGCCAGGCAGGAGTTCTCTTGCTAGTTTTTACACTACCTTGGTAGGCACCTGAAAGACACCACAAAAGTTGTTTTACCTGCTTTCTGGGCTGAGATGGGGAACCGCTGAATTTTGGAGTCGGCCGGTGACAAAATGTTCCAAACACACCCCATGCACAACTCCACCGGGGAAGGTGCCAGACAGGAGTTCTCTTAATAGTTTTAACACTACCTTGGTCGGCATCTGAAAGACACCACAAAAGTTGTTCTACCTGCTTTCTGGGCTGAGATGGGGAACCGCTGAATTTTGGACTCGGCTGGTGACAAAATTTTAATAAACACACCCCCTGCACAACTCCACCGGGGAAGGTGTCAGAAAGCAGTTCTGTTGGTAATTTTTACATTGCTCCGGTAGGCATCAAAAAGACACCACAAAAGTTGTTCTTCCTGCTTTCTGGGCTGAGATGGGGAATCGCTGAATTTTGGAGTCGGCCGGTGACAAAATGTTCCAAACACACCCCATGCACAACTCCACCGGGGAAGGTGCCAGACAGGAGTTCTCTTAGTAGTTTTTACACTACCTTGGTAGGGAGCTGAAAGGCAGCACAAAAGTTGTTCTACCTGCTTTCTGGGCTGAGATGGGGAATCGCTGAATTTTGGACTCGGCTGGTGACAAAATGTTCCAAACACACCCCCTGCACAACTCCACCGGGGAAGGTGCCAGACAGGAGTTCTCTTGGTAGTTTTTACACTACCTTGGTAGGCATCTAAAAGACACCACAAAAGTTGTTCTACCTGCTTTCTGGGCTGAGATGGGGAAACGCTGAATTTTGGAGTCGGCTGGTGACAAAATGTTCCAAACACACCCCATGCACAACTCCACCGGGGAAGGTGCCAGACAGGAGTTCTCCTGGTAGTTTTTACATTGCTCCGGTAGGCATCTGAAAGACACCACAAAAGTTGTTCTATCTGCTTTCTGGGCTGAGATGGGGAATCGCTGAATTTTGGAGTCGGCCGGTGACAAAATGTTCCAAAGACACCCCATGCACAACTCCACCGGGGAAGGTGCCAGGCAGGAGTTCTCTTGGTAGTTTTTACACTACCTTGGTAGGCAGCTGAAAGGCACCACAAAAGTTGTTCTACCTGCTTTCTGGGCTGAGATGGGGAACAGCTGAATTTTGGAGTCGGCTGGTGACAAAATGTTCCAAAGACACCCCATGCACAACTCCACCGGGGAAGGTGCCAGACAAGCGTTCTCTTGATAGTTTTTACACTACCTTGGTAGGCATCTAAAAGACACCACAAAAGATGTTCTACCTGCTTTCTGGGCTGAGATGGGGAACCGCTGAATTTTGGAGGCGGCCGGTGACAAAATGTTCCAAACACACCCCATGCACAACTCCACCGGGGAAGGTGCCAGACAGGAGTTCTCTTGGTAGATTTTACACTACCTTGGTAGGGAGCTGAAAGGCAGCACAAAAGTTGTTCTACCTGCTTTCTGGGCTGAGATGGGGAATCGCTGAATTTTGGAGTCGGCTGGTGACAAAATGTTCCAAACACACCCCATGCACAACTCCACCGGGGAAGGTGCCAGGAACGAATTCTGTTGGTAGTTTTTACACTACCTTGGTAGGCACCTGAAAGACACCACAAAAGTTGTTCTTCCTGCTTTCTGGGCTGAGATGGGGAATCGCTGAATTTTGGAGTCGGCCGGTGACAAAATTTTCCAAAGACACCCCATGCACAACTCCACCGGGGAAGGTGCCAGACAGGAGTTCTCCTGGTAGTTTTTACATTGCTCCGGTAGGCATCTAAAAGACACCACAAAAGTTGTTCTACCTGCTTTCTGGGCTGAGATGGGGAACCGCTGAATTTTGGAGTCGGCCGGTGACAAAATGTTCCAAACACACCCCCTGCACAACTCCACCGGGGAAGGTGCCAGACAGGAGTTCTCCTGGTAGTTTTTACACTACCTTGGTAGGCAGCTGAAAGGCACCACAAAAGTTGTTCTACCTGCTTTCTGGGCTGAGATGGGGAACCGCTGAATTTTGGAGTCGGCTGGTGACAAAATGTTCCAAACACACCCCATGCACAACTCCACCGGGGAAGGTGCCAGACAGGAGTTCTCTTAGTAGTTTTTACACTACCTTGGTAGGGAGCTGAAAGGCAGCACAAAAGTTGTTCTACCTGCTTTCTGGGCTGAGATGGGGAATCGCTGAATTTTGGAGGCGGCCGGTGACAAAATGTTCCAAACACACCCCATGCACAACTCCACCGGGGAAGGTGCCAGACAGGAGTTCTCTTGGTAGATTTTACACTACCTTGGTAGGGAGCTGAAAGGCAGCACAAAAGTTGTTCTACCTGCTTTCTGGGCCGAGATGGGGAATCGCTGAATTTTGGAGTCGGCTGGTGACAAAATGTTCCAAACACACCCCATGCACAACTCCACCGGGGAAGGTGCCAGGAACGAATTCTGTTGGTAGTTTTTACACTACCTTGGTAGGCACCTGAAAGACACCACAAAAGTTGTTCTTCCTGCTTTCTGGGCTGAGATGGGGAATCGCTGAATTTTGGAGTCGGCCGGTGACAAAATTTTCCAAAGACACCCCATGCACAACTCCACCGGGGAAGGTGCCAGACAGGAGTTCTCCTGGTAGTTTTTACATTGCTCCGGTAGGCATCTAAAAGACACCACAAAAGTTGTTCTACCTGCTTTCTGGGCTGAGATGGGGAACCGCTGAATTTTGGAGTCGGCCGGTGACAAAATGTTCCAAACACACCCCATGCACAACTCCACCGGGGAAGGTGCCAGACAGGAGTTCTCTTGGTAGTTTCTACACTACCTTGGTAGGCATTTGAAAGGCACCACAAAAGTTGTTCTACCTGCTTTCTGGGCTGAGATGGGGAACAGCTGAATTTTGGAGTCAGCTGGTGACAAAATGTTCCAAACACACCCCCTGCACAACTCCACCGGGGAAGGTGCCAGGCAGGAGTTCTCCTGGTAGATTTTACACTACCTTGGTAGGGAGCTGAAAGGCAGCACAAAAGTTGTTCTACCTGCTTTCTGGGCTGAGATGGGGAACCGCTGAATTTTGGACTCGGCTGGTGACAAAATGTTCCAAAAACACCCCATGCACAACTCCACCGGGGAAGGTGCCAGACAGGAGTTCTCTTAGTAGTTTTTACACTACCTTGGTAGGCACATGAAAGACACCACAAATGTTGTTTTACCTGCTTTCTGGGCTGAGATGAGGAACCGCTGAATTTTGGAGTCGGCTGGTGAAAAAATGTTCCAAACACACCCCCTGCACAACTCCACCGGGGAAGGTGCCAGACAGGAGTTCTCTTAATAGTTTTAACACTACCTTGGTCGGCATCTGAAAGACACCACAAAAGTTGTTCTACCTGCTTTCTGGGCTGAGATGGGGAAACGCTGAATTTTGGACTCGGCTGGAGACAAAATTTTAATAAACACACCCCCTGCACAACTCCACCGGGGAAGGTGTCAGAAAGCAGTTCTGTTGGTAATTTTTGCATTGCTCCGGTAGGCATCTGAAAGACACCACAAAAGTTGTTCTTCCTGCTTTCTGGGCTGAGATGGGGAATCGCTGAATTTTGGAGTCGGCCGGTGACAAAATGTTCCAAACACACCCCCTGCACAACTCCACCGGGGAAGGTGCCAGACATGAGTTCTCTTAGTAGTTTTTACACTACCTTGGTAGGCATTTGAAAGGCAGCACAAAAATTGTTCTTCCTGCTTTCTGGGCTGAGATGGGGAACCGCTGAATTTTGGACTCGGCCGGTGACAAAATGTTCCAAACACACCCCATGCACAACTCCACTAGCGAAGGTGCCTGGGACGAGTTCTCCTGGTAGTTTTTACATTGCTCCGGTAGGCAGCTGAAAGGCACAAGAAAAGTTGTTCTACCTGCTTTCTGGGCTGAGATGGGGAACCGCTGAATTTTGGACTCGGCTGGTGACAAAATGTTCCAAACACACCCCCTGCACAACTCCACCGGGGAAGTTGCCAGGGACGAGTTCTGTTGGTAGTTTTTACATTGCTCCGGTAGGCATCAAAAGGACACCACAAAAGTTGTTCTACCTGCTTTCTGGGCTGAGATGGGGAACCGCTGAATTTTGGACTCGGCTGGTGACAAAATGTTCCAAACACACCCCCTGCACAACTCCACCGGGGAAGGTGCCAGACAGGAGTTCTCTTAGTAGTTTTTACACTACCTTGGTAGGCAGCTGAAAGGCACCACAAAAGTTGTTCTTCCTGCTTTCTGGGCTGAGATGGGGAAACGCTGTATTTTGGAGTCGGCCGGTGACAAAATGTTCCAAACACACCCCATGCACAACTCCACCGGGGAAGGTGCCAGACAGGAGTTCTCCTGGTAGTTTTTACACTACCTTGGTAGGCATCTGAAAGACACCACAAAAGTTGTTCTACCTGCTTTCTGGGCTGAGATGGGGAACAGCTGAATTTTGGAGTCGGCTGGTGACAAAATGTTCCAAACACACCCCATGCACAACTCCACCGGGGAAGGTGCCAGACAGGAGTTCTCCTGGTAGTTTTTACATTGCTCCGGTAGGCATCTGAAAGACACCACAAAAGTTGTTCTTCCTGCTTTCTGGGCTGAGATGGGGAACCGCTGAATTTTGGACTCGGCTGGTGACAAAATGTTCCAAACACACCCCCTGCACAACTCCACCGGGGAAGGTGCCAGACAAGAGTTCTCTTGATAGTTTTTACACTACCTTGGTAGGCATCTAAAAGACACCACAAAAGATGTTCTACCTGCTTTCTGGGCTGAGATGGGGAACCGCTGAATTTTGGAGTCGGCCGGTGACAAAATGTTCCAAAAACACCCCATGCACAACTCCACCGGGGAAGGTGCCAGACAGGAGTTCTCTTGGTAGATTTTACACTACCTTGGTAGGCATTTGAAAGGCACCACAAAAGTTGTTCTACCTGCTTTCTGGGCTGAGATGGGGAATCGCTGAATTTTGGAGTCGGCTGGTGACAAAATGTTCCAAACACACCCCATGCACAACTCCACCGGGGAAGTTGCCAGGGACGAATTCTGTTGGTAGTTTTTACATTGCTCTGGTAGGCATCAAAAGGACACCACAAAAGTTGTTCTACCTGCTTTCTGGGCTGAGATGGGGAACCGCTGAATTTTGGAGTCGGCCGGTGACAAAATGTTCCAAACACACCCCATGCACAACTCCACCGGGGAAGGTGCCAGACAGGAGTTCTCTTAATAGTTTTAACACTACCTTGGTCGGCATCTGAAAGACACCACAAAAGTTGTTCTACCTGCTTTCTGGGCTGAGATGGGGAACCGCTGAATTTTGGACTCGGCTGGTGACAAAATTTTAATAAACACACCCCCTGCACAACTCCACCGGGGAAGGTGCCAGACAGGAGTTCTCTTAGTAGTTTTTACACTACCTTGGTAGGCATCTGAAAGACACCACAAAAGTTGTTCTACCTGCTTTCTGGGCTGAAATGGGGAAACCTTGAATTTTGGAGTCGGCTGGTGACAAAATGTTCCAAACACACCCCCTGCACAACTCCACCGGGGAAGGTGCCAGACATGAGTTCTCTTGGTAGTTTTCACACTACCTTGGTAGGCATTTGAAAGGCAGCACAAAAGTTGTTCTATCTGCTTTCTGGGCTGAGATGGGGAATCGCTGAATTTTGGAGTCGGCCGGTGACAAAATGTTCCAAAGACACCCCCTGCACAACTCCACCGGGGAAGGTGCCAGACAAGCGTTCTCTTGATAGTTTTTACACTACCTTGGTAGGCATCTAAAAGACACCACAAAAGTTGTTCTACCTGCTTTCTGGGCTGAGATGGGGAACCGCTGAATTTTGGAGTCGGCTGGTGACAAAATGTTCCAAACACACCCCCTGCACAACTCCACCGGGGAAGGTGCCAGACAAGAGTTCTCTTGATAGTTTTTACACTACCTTGGTAGGCATCTAAAAGACACCACAAAAGATGTTCTACCTGCTTTCTGGGCTGAGATGGGGAACCGCTGAATTTTGGACTCGGCCGGTGACAAAATGTTCCAAACACACCCCATGCACAACTCCACCGGGGAAGGTGCCAGACAGGAGTTCTCTTGGTAGATTTTACACTACCTTGGTAGGCATTTGAAAGGCACCACAAAAGTTGTTCTACCTGCTTTCTGGGCTGAGATGGGGAATCGCTGAATTTTGGAGTCGGCTGGTGACAAAATGTTCCAAACACACCCCCTGCACAACTCCACCGGGGAAGGAGCCAGGAACGAATTCTGTTGGTAGTTTTTACACTACCTTGGTAGGCACCTGAAAGACACCACAAAAGTTGTTCTTCCTGCTTTCTGGGCTGAGATGGGGAACCGCTGAATTTTGGACTCGGCTGGTGACAAAATGTTCCAAAGACACCCCCTGCACAACTCCACCGGGGAAGGTGCCAGACAGGAGTTCTCTTAGTAGTTTTTACACTACCTTGGTAGGCATTTGAAAGGCAGCACAAAAATTGTTCTTCCTGCTTTCTGGGCTGAGATGGGGAACCGCTGAATTTTGGAGTCGGCTGGTGAAAAAATGTTCCAAACACACCCCCTGCACAACTCCACCGGGGAAGTTGCCAGGGACGAATTCTGTTGGTAGTTTTTACATTGCTCTGGTAGGCATCAAAAGGACACCACAAAAGTTGTTCTACCTGCTTTCTGGGCTGAGATGGGGAACCGCTGAATTTTGGACTCGGCTGGTGACAAAATTTTAATAAACACACCCCCTGCACAACTCCACCGGGGAAGGTGTCAGAAAGCAGTTCTGTTGGTAATTTTTGCATTCCTCCGGTAGGCATCTGAAAGACACCATAAAAGTTGTTCTACCTGCTTTCTGGGCTGAGATGGGGAAACGCTGAATTTTGGACTCGGCTGGTGACAAAATGTTCCAAACACACCCCCTGCACAACTCCACCGGGGAAGGTGCCAGACAAGCGTTCTCTTGATAGTTTTTACACTACCTTGGTAGGCATCTAAAAGACACCACAAAAGTTGTTCTACCTGCTTTCTGGGCTGAGATGGGGAACAGCTGAATTTTGGACTCGGCTGGTGACAAAATGTTCCAAACACACCCCATGCACAACTCCACCGGGGAAGGTGCCAGACAGGAGTTCTCTTAGTAGTTTTTACATTGCTCCGGTAGGCATCTGAAAGACACCACAAAAGTTGTTCTACCTGCTTTCTGGGCTGAGATGGGGAATCGCTGAATTTTGGAGTCGGCCGGTGACAAAATGTTCCAAACACACCCCATGCACAACTCCACCGGGGAAGGTGCCAGACAGGAGTTCTCTTGGTAGTTTTTACATTGCTCCGGTAGGCATCTGAAAGACACCACAAAAGTTGTTCTACCTGCTTTCTGGGCTGAGATGGGGAACCGCTGAATTTTGGAGTCGGCCGGTGACAAAATGTTCCAAACACACCCCATGCACAACTCCACCGGGGAAGGTGCCAGGAACGAATTCTGTTGGTAGTTTTTACACTACCTTGGTAGGGAGCTGAAAGGCAGCACAAAAGTTGTTCTACCTGCTTTCTGGGCTGAGATGGGGAATCGCTGAATTTTGGACTCGGCTGGTGACAAAATGTTCCAAACACACCCCCTGCACAACTCCACCGGGGAAGGTGCCAGACAGGAGTTCTCCTGGTAGTTTTTACACTACCTTGGTAGGCATCTGAAAGACACCACAAAAGTTGTTCTACCTGCTTTCTGGGCTGAGATGGGGAATCGCTGAATTTTGGAGTCGGCCGGTGACAAAATGTTCCAAACACACCCCATGCACAACTCCACCGGGGAAGGTGCCAGACAAGCGTTCTCTTAGTAGTTTTTACACTACCTTGGTAGGCATCTAAAAGACACCACAAAAGTTGTTCTACCTGCTTTCTGGGCTGAGATGGGGAACCGCTGAATTTTGGACTCGGCTGGTGACAAAATGTTCCAAACACACCCCCTGCACAACTCCACCGGGGAAGGTGCCAGACAGGAGTTCTCCTGGTAGTTTTTACATTGCTCCGGTAGGCATCTGAAAGACACCACAAAAGTTGTTCTACCTGCTTTCTGGGCTGAGATGGGGAAACGCTGAATTTTGGACTCGGCTGGTGACAAAATGTTCCAAACACACCCCCTGCACAACTCCACCGGGGAAGGTGCCAGACAGGAGTTCTCCTGGTAGTTTTTACATTGCTCCGGTAGGCATCTGAAAGACACCACAAAAGTTGTTCTACCTGCTTTCTGGGCTGAGATGGGGAACAGCTGAATTTTGGAGTCGGCCGGTGACAAAATGTTCCAAACACACCCCCTGCACAACTCCACCGGGGAAGGTGCCAGACAGGAGTTCTCTTAGTAGTTTTTACACTACCTTGGTAGGCATCTGAAAGACACCACAAAAGTTGTTCTACCTGCTTTCTGGGCTGAGATGGGGAAACGCTGAATTTTGGACTCGGCCGGTGACAAAATGTTCCAAACACACCCCCTGCACAACTCCACCGGGGAAGGTGCCAGACAGGAGTTCTCCTGGTAGTTTTTACACTACCTTGGTAGGCATCTGAAAGACACCACAAAAGTTGTTCTACCTGCTTTCTGGGCTGAGATGGGGAAACGCTGAATTTTGGACTCGGCTGGTGACAAAATGTTCCAAACACACCCCATGCACAACTCCACCGGGGAAGGTGCCAGACAGGAGTTCTCTTAGTAGTTTTTACACTACCTTGGTAGGCAGCTGAAAGGCACCACAAAAGTTGTTCTACCTGCTTTCTGGGCTGAGATGGGGAACCGCTGAATTTTGGAGTCGGCTGGTGACAAAATGTTCCAAAAACACCCCATGCACAACTCCACCGGGGAAGGTGCCAGGCAGGAGTTCTCTTAATAGTTTTAACACTACCTTGGTAGGCACCTGAAAGACACCACAAAAGTTGTTCTACCTGCTTTCTGGGCTGAGATGGGGAAACGCTGAATTTTGGACCCGGCTGGTGACAAAATTTTAATAAACACACCCCCTGCACAACTCCACCGGGGAAGGTGCCAGACAGGAGTTCTCTTGGTAGTTTTTACACTACCTTGGTAGGCATCTGAAAGACACCACAAAAGTTGTTCTACCTGCTTTCTGGCCTGAGATGGGGAAACGCTGAATTTTGGAGTCGGCCGGTGACAAAATGTTCCAAACACACCCCCTGCACAACTCCACCGGGGAAGGTGCCAGACAGGAGTTCTCTTAGTAGTTTTTACACTACCTTGGTAGGCAGCTGAAAGGCACCACAAAAGTTGTTCTACCTGCTTTCTGGGCTGAGATGGGGAAACGCTGAATTTTGGAGTCGGCCGGTGACAAAATGTTCCAAAGACACCCCCTGCACAACTCCACCGGGGAAGGTGCCAGACAGGAGTTCTCCTGGTAGTTTTTACATTGCTCCGGTAGGCATCTGAAAGACACCACAAAAGTTGTTCTATCTGCTTTCTGGGCTGAGATGGGGAATCGCTGAATTTTGGACGCGGCCGGTGACAAAATGTTCCAAAGACACCCCATGCACAACTCCACCGGGGAAGGTGCCAGACAAGCGTTCTCTTGATAGTTTTTACACTACCTTGGTAGGCATCTGAAAGACACCACAAAAGTTGTTCTACCTGCTTTCTGGGCTGAGATGGGGAACCGCTGAATTTTGGAGTCGGCTGGTGACAAAATGTTCCAAAAACACCCCATGCACAACTCCACCGGGGAAGGTGCCAGGCAGGAGTTCTCTTGCTAGTTTTTACACTACCTTGGTAGGCACCTGAAAGACACCACAAAAGTTGTTCTACCTGCTTTCTGGGCTGAGATGGGGAACCGCTGAATTTTGGAGTCGGCCGGTGACAAAATGTTCCAAACACACCCCATGCACAACTCCACCGGGGAAGGTGCCAGACAGGAGTTCTCTTAATAGTTTTAACACTACCTTGGTCGGCATCTGAAAGACACCACAAAAGTTGTTCTACCTGCTTTCTGGGCTGAGATGGGGAAACGCTGAATTTTGGACCCGGCTGGTGACAAAATTTTAATAAACACACCCCCTGCACAACTCCACCGGGGAAGGTGCCAGACAGGAGTTCTCTTGGTAGTTTTTACACTACCTTGGTAGGCATCTGAAAGACACCACAAAAGTTGTTCTACCTGCTTTCTGGGCTGAGATGGGGAAACGCTGAATTTTGGAGTCGGCCGGTGACAAAATGTTCCAAACACACCCCCTGCACAACTCCACCGGGGAAGGTGCCAGACAGGAGTTCTCTTAGTAGTTTTTACACTACCTTGGTAGGCATCTGAAAGGCACCACAAAAGTTGTTCTACCTGCTTTCTGGGCTGAGATGGGGAAACGCTGAATTTTGGAGTCGGCCGGTGACAAAATGTTCCAAAGACACCCCCTGCACAACTCCACCGGGGAAGGTGCCAGACAGGAGTTCTCCTGGTAGTTTTTACATTGCTCCGGTAGGCATCTGAAAGACACCACAAAAGTTGTTCTATCTGCTTTCTGGGCTGAGATGGGGAATCGCTGAATTTTGGACGCGGCTGGTGACAAAATGTTCCAAAGACACCCCATGCACAACTCCACCGGGGAAGGTGCCAGACAAGCGTTCTCTTGATAGTTTTTACACTACCTTGGTAGGCATCTGAAAGACACCACAAAAGTTGTTCTACCTGCTTTCTGGGCTGAGATGGGGAACCGCTGAATTTTGGACTCGGCTGGTGACAAAATGTTCCAAACACACCCCCTGCACAACTCCACCGGGGAAGGTGCCAGACAGGAGTTCTCCTGGTAGTTTTTACATTGCTCCGGTAGGCATCTGAAAGACACCACAAAAGTTGTTCTACCTGCTTTCTGGGCTGATGATGGGGAATCGCTGAATTTTGGAGTCGGCCGGTGACAAAATGTTCCAAACACACCCCCTGCACAACTCCACCGGGGAAGGTGCCAGACAGGAGTTCTCCTGGTAGTTTTTACATTGCTCCGGTAGGCATCTGAAAGACACCACAAAAGTTGTTCTACCTGCTTTCTGGGCTGAGATGGGGAACCGCTGAATTTTGGAGTCGGCCGGTGACAAAATGTTCCAAACACACCCCCTGCACAACTCCACCGGGGAAGGTGCCAGACAGGAGTTCTCTTAGTAGTTTTTACACTACCTTGGTAGGCAGCTGAAAGACACCACAAAAGTTGTTCTACCTGCTTTCTGGGCTGAGATGGGGAAAAGCTGAATTTTTGACTCGGCCGGTGACAAAATGTTCCAAACACACCCCCTGCACAACTCCACCGGGGAAGGTGCCAGACAGGAGTTCTCCTGGTAGTTTTTACATTGCTCCGGTAGGCATCTGAAAGACACCACAAAAGTTGTTCTACCTGCTTTCTGGGCTGAGATGGGGAAACGCTGAATTTTGGAGTCGGCTGGTGACAAAATGTTCCAAACACACCCCATGCAACACTCCACCGGGGAAGGTGCCAGACAGGAGTTCTCTTGGTAGTTTTTACACTACCTTGGTAGGCAGCTGAAAGGCACCACAAAAGTTGTTCTACCTGCTTTCTGGGCTGAGATGGGGAACAGCTGAATTTTGGAGTCGGCTGGTGACAAAATGTTCCAAACACACCCCCTGCACAACTCCACCGGGGAAGGTGCCAGGCAGGAGTTCTCTTGATAGTTTTTACACTACCTTGGTAGGCACCTGAAAGACACCACAAAAGTTGTTTTACCTGCTTTCTGGGCTGAGATGGGGAACAGCTGAATTTTGGAGTCGGCCGGTGACAAAATGTTCCAAACACACCCCATGCACAACTCCACCGGGGAAGGTGCCAGACAGGAGTTCTCTTAATAGTTTTAACACTACCTTGGTCGGCATCTGAAAGACACCACAAAAGTTGTTCTACCTGCTTTCTGGGCTGAGATGGGGAAACGCTGAATTTTGGACTCGGCTGGTGACAAAATGTTCCAAACACACCCCATGCACAACTCCACCGGGGAAGGTGCCAGACAGGAGTTCTCCTGGTAGTTTTTACATTGCTCTGGTAGGCATCTGAAAGACACCACAAAAGTTGTTCTACCTGCTTTCTGGGCTGAGATGGGTACCGCTGAATTTTGGACTCGGCCGGTGACAAAATGTTCCAAACACACCCCCTGCACAACTCCACCGGGGAAGGTGCCAGACAGGAGTTCTCTTAGTAGTTTTTACACTACCTTGGTAGGCATCTGAAAGACACCACAAAAGTTGTTCTACCTGCTTTCTGGGCTGAGATGGGGAACAGCTGAATTTTTGAGTCGGCTGGTGACAAAATGTTCCAAACACACCCCCTGCACAACTCCACCGGGGAAGGTGCCAGACAGGAGTTCTCCTGGTAGTTTTTACATTGCTCCGGTAGGCATCTGAAAGACACCACAAAAGTTGTTCTACCTGCTTTCTGGGCTGAGATGGGGAAACGCTGAATTTTGGACTCGGCTGGAGACAAAATGTTCCAAACACACCCCCTGCACAACTCCACCGGGGAAGGTGCCAGACAAGAGTTCTCTTAGTAGTTTTTACACTACCTTGGTAGGCAGCTGAAAGGCACCACAAAAGTTGTTCTACCTGCTTTCTGGGCTGAGATGGGGAACAGCTGAATTTTGGAGTCGGCCGGTGACAAAATGTTCCAAACACACCCCCTGCACAACTCCACCGGGGAAGGTGCCAGGCAGGAGTTCTCTTGATAGTTTTTACACTACCTTGGCAGGCATCTGAAAGACACCAGAAAAGTTGTTCTACCTGCTTTCTGGGCTGAGATGGGGAACAGCTGAATTTTGGAGTCGGCCGGTGACAAAATGTTCCAAACACACCCCCTGCACAACTCCACCGGGGAAGGTGCCAGACAGGAGTTCTCTTAATAGTTTTAACACTACCTTGGTCGGCATCTGAAAGACACCACAAAAGTTGTTCTACCTGCTTTCTGGGCTGAGATGGGGAACCGCTGAATTTTGGAGTCGGCTGGTGACAAAATGTTCCAAACACACCCCCTGCACAACTCCACCGGGGAAGGTGCCAGGCAGGAGTTCTCTTGGTAGTTTTTACACTACCTTGGTAGGCATCTAAAAGACACCACAAAAGTTGTTCTACCTGCTTTCTGGGCTGAGATGGGGAAACGCTGAATTTTGGAGTCGGCCGGTGACAAAATGTTCCAAACACACCCCCTGCACAACTCCACCGGGGAAGGTGCCAGACAGGAGTTCTCCTGGTAGTTTTTACATTGCTCTGGTAGGCATCTGAAAGACACCACAAAAGTTGTTCTACCTGCTTTCTGGGCTGAGATGGGGAAACGCTGAATTTTGGAGTCGGCCGGTGACAAAATGTTCCAAACACACCCCATGCACAACTCCACCGGGGAAGGTGCCAGGAACGAATTCTGTTGGTAGTTTTTACACTACCTTGGTAGGGAGCTGAAAGGCAGCACAAAAGTTGTTCTACCTGCTTTCTGGGCTGAGATGGGGAATCGCTGAATTTTGGACTCGGCTGGTGACAAAATGTTCCAAACACACCCCCTGCACAACTCCACCGGGGAAGGTGCCAGACAGGAGTTCTCCTGGTAGTTTTTACACTACCTTGGTAGGCATCTGAAAGACACCACAAAAGTTGTTCTACCTGCTTTCTGGGCTGAGATGGGGAATCGCTGAATTTTGGAGTCGGCCGGTGACAAAATGTTCCAAACACACCCCATGCACAACTCCACCGGGGAAGGTGCCAGACAAGCGTTCTCTTAGTAGTTTTTACACTACCTTGGTAGGCATCTAAAAGACACCACAAAAGTTGTTCTACCTGCTTTCTGGGCTGAGATGGGGAACCGCTGAATTTTGGACTCGGCTGGTGACAAAATGTTCCAAACACACCCCCTGCACAACTCCACCGGGGAAGGTGCCAGACAGGAGTTCTCCTGGTAGTTTTTACATTGCTCCGGTAGGCATCTGAAAGACACCACAAAAGTTGTTCTACCTGCTTTCTGGGCTGAGATGGGGAAACGCTGAATTTTGGAGTCGGCTGGTGACAAAATGTTCCAAACACACCCCCTGCACAACTCCACCGGGGAAGGTGCCAGGCAGGAGTTCTCTTGGTAGTTTTTACACTACCTTGGTAGGCATCTAAAAGACACCACAAAAGTTGTTCTACCTGCTTTCTGGGCTGAGATGGGGAACCGCTGAATTTTGGAGTCGGCCGGTGACAAAATGTTCCAAACACACCCCCTGCACAACTCCACCGGGGAAGGTGCCAGACAGGAGTTCTCCTGGTAGTTTTTACATTGCTCTGGTAGGCATCTGAAAGACACCACAAAAGTTGTTCTACCTGCTTTCTGGGCTGAGATGGGGAACCGCTGAATTTTGGAGTCGGCCGGTGACAAAATGTTCCAAACACACCCCATGCACAACTCCACCGGGGAAGGTGCCAGGAACGAATTCTGTTGGTAGTTTTTACACTACCTTGGTAGGGAGCTGAAAGGCAGCACAAAAGTTGTTCTACCTGCTTTCTGGGCTGAGATGGGGAATCGCTGAATTTTGGACTCGGCTGGTGACAAAATGTTCCAAACACACCCCCTGCACAACTCCACCGGGGAAGGTGCCAGACAGGAGTTCTCCTGGTAGTTTTTACACTACCTTGGTAGGCATCTGAAAGACACCACAAAAGTTGTTCTACCTGCTTTCTGGGCTGAGATGGGGAATCGCTGAATTTTGGAGTCGGCCGGTGACAAAATGTTCCAAACACACCCCATGCACAACTCCACCGGGGAAGGTGCCAGACAAGCGTTCTCTTAGTAGTTTTTACACTACCTTGGTAGGCATCTAAAAGACACCACAAAAGTTGTTCTACCTGCTTTCTGGGCTGAGATGGGGAACCGCTGAATTTTGGACTCGGCTGGTGACAAAATGTTCCAAACACACCCCCTACACAACTCCACCGGGGAAGGTGCCAGACAGGAGTTCTCCTGGTAGTTTTTACATTGCTCCGGTAGGCATCTGAAAGACACCACAAAAGTTGTTCTACCTGCTTTCTGGGCTGAGATGGGGAAACGCTGAATTTTGGAGTCGGCTGGTGACAAAATGTTCCAAACACACCCCCTGCACAACTCCACCGGGGAAGGTGCCAGACAGGAGTTCTCCTGGTAGTTTTTACATTGCTCCGGTAGGCATCTGAAAGACACCACAAAAGTTGTTCTACCTGCTTTCTGGGCTGAGATGGGGAACAGCTGAATTTTGGAGTCGGCCGGTGACAAAATGTTCCAAACACACCCCCTGCACAACTCCACCGGGGAAGGTGCCAGACAGGAGTTCTCTTAGTAGTTTTTACACTACCTTGGTAGGCATCTGAAAGACACCACAAAAGTTGTTCTACCTGCTTTCTGGGCTGAGATGGGGAAACGCTGAATTTTGGACTCGGCCGGTGACAAAATGTTCCAAACACACCCCCTGCACAACTCCACCGGGGAAGGTGCCAGACAGGAGTTCTCTTAGTAGTTTTTACACTACCTTGGTAGGCATCTGAAAGACACCACAAAAGTTGTTCTACCTGCTTTCTGGGCTGAGATGGGGAAACGCTGAATTTTGGACTCGGCTGGTGACAAAATGTTCCAAACACACCCCATGCACAACTCCACCGGGGAAGGTGCCAGACAGGAGTTCACTTAGTAGTTTTTACACTACCTTGGTAGGCAGCTGAAAGGCACCACAAAAGTTGTTCTACCTGCTTTCTGGGCTGAGATGGGGAAACGCTGTATTTTGGAGTCGGCTGGTGACAAAATGTTCCAAAAACACCCCATGCACAACTCCACCGGGGAAGGTGCCAGGCAGGAGTTCTCTTGCTAGTTTTTACACTACCTTGGTAGGCACCTGAAAGACACCACAAAAGTTGTTCTACCTGCTTTCTGGGCTGAGATGGGGAACCGCTGAATTTTGGAGTCGGCCGGTGACAAAATGTTCCAAACACACCCCCTGCACAACTCCACCGGGGAAGGTGCCAGACAGGAGTTCTCTTAGTAGTTTTTACACTACCTTGGTAGGCATCTGAAAGACACCACAAAAGTTGTTCTACCTGCTTTCTGGGCTGAGATGGGGAAACGCTGAATTTTGGACTCGGCTGGTGACAAAATGTTCCAAACACACCCCATGCACAACTCCACCGGGGAAGGTGCCAGACAGGAGTTCTCTTAGTAGTTTTTACACTACCTTGGTAGGCAGCTGAAAGGCACCACAAAAGTTGTTCTACCTGCTTTCTGGGCTGAGATGGGGAACCGCTGAATTTTGGAGTCGGCTGGTGACAAAATGTTCCAAAAACACCCCATGCACAACTCCACCGGTGAAGGTGCCAGGCAGTAGTTCTCTTGCTAGTTTTTACACTACCTTGGTAGGCACCTGAAAGACACCACAAAAGTTGTTCTACCTGCTTTCTGGGCTGAGATGGGGAAACGCTGAATTTTGGAGTCGGCCGGTGACAAAATGTTCCAAACACACCCCATGCACAACTCCACCGGGGAAGGTGCCAGACAGGAGTTCTCTTAATAGTTTTAACACTACCTTGGTCGGCATCTGAAAGACACCACAAAAGTTGTTCTACCTGCTTTCTGGGCTGAGATGGGGAAACGCTGAATTTTGGACTCGGCTGGTGACAAAATTTTAATAAACACACCCCCTGCACAACTCCACCGGGGAAGGTGCCAGACAGGAGTTCTCTTGGTAGTTTTTACACTACCTTGGTAGGCATCTGAAAGACACCACAAAAGTTGTTCTACCTGCTTTCTGGGCTGAGATGGGGAAACGCTGAATTTTGGAGTCGGCCGGTGACAAAATGTTCCAAACACACCCCCTGCACAACTCCACCGGGGAAGGTGCCAGACAGGAGTTCTCCTGGTAGTTTTTACACTACCTTGGTAGGCAGCTGAAAGGCACCACAAAAGTTGTTCTACCTGCTTTCTGGGCTGAGATGGGGAAACGCTGAATTTTGGAGTCGGCCGGTGACAAAATGTTCCAAAGACACCCCCTGCACAACTCCACCGGGGAAGGTGCCAGACAGGAGTTCTCCTGGTAGTTTTTACATTGCTCCGGTAGGCATCTGAAAGACACCACAAAAGTTGTTCTATCTGCTTTCTGGGCTGAGATGGGGAATCGCTGAATTTTGGACGCGGCCGGTGACAAAATGTTCCAAAGACACCCCATGCACAACTCCACCGGGGAAGGTGCCAGACAAGCGTTCTCTTGATAGTTTTTACACTACCTTGGTAGGCATCTGAAAGACACCACAAAAGTTGTTCTACCTGCTTTCTGGGCTGAGATGGGGAACCGCTGAATTTTGGACTCGGCTGGTGACAAAATGTTCCAAACACACCCCCTGCACAACTCCACCGGGGAAGGTGCCAGACAGGAGTTCTCCTGGTAGTTTTTACATTGCTCCGGTAGGCATCTGAAAGACACCACAAAAGTTGTTCTACCTGCTTTCTGGGCTGATGATGGGGAATCGCTGAATTTTGGAGTCGGCCGGTGACAAAATGTTCCAAACACACCCCCTGCACAACTCCACCGGGGAAGGTGCCAGACAGGAGTTCTCCTGGTAGTTTTTACATTGCTCCGGTAGGCATCTGAAAGACACCACAAAAGTTGTTCTACCTGCTTTCTGGGCTGAGATGGGGAACCGCTGAATTTTGGACTCGGCCGGTGACAAAATGTTCCAAACACACCCCCTGCACAACTCCACCGGGGAAGGTGCCAGACAGGAGTTCTCTTAGTAGTTTTTACACTACCTTGGTAGGCATCTGAAAGACACCACAAAAGTTGTTCTACCTGCTTTCTGGGCTGAGATGGGGAACAGCAGAATTTTTGACTCGGCCGGTGACAAAATGTTCCAAACACACCCCCTGCACAACTCCACCGGGGAAGGTGCCAGACAGGAGTTCTCCTGGTAGTTTTTACATTGCTCCGGTAGGCATCTGAAAGACACCACAAAAGTTGTTCTACCTGCTTTCTGGGCTGAGATGGGGAAACGCTGAATTTTGGACTCGGCTGGTGACAAAATGTTCCAAACACACCCCATGCAACACTCCACCGGGGAAGGTGCCAGACAGGAGTTCTCTTGGTAGTTTTTACACTACCTTGGTAGGCAGCTGAAAGGCACCACAAAAGTTGTTCTACCTGCTTTCTGGGCTGAGATGGGGAAACGCTGAATTTTGGAGTCGGCTGGTGACAAAATGTTCCAAACACACCCCCTGCACAACTCCACCGGGGAAGGTGCCAGGCAGGAGTTCTCTTGATAGTTTTTACACTACCTTGGTAGGCACCTGAAAGACACCACAAAAGTTGTTTTACCTGCTTTCTGGGCTGAGATGGGGAACAGCTGAATTTTGGAGTCGGCCGGTGACAAAATGTTCCAAACACACCCCATGCACAACTCCACCGGGGAAGGTGCCAGACAGGAGTTCTCTTAATAGTTTTAACACTACCTTGGTCGGCATCTGAAAGACACCACAAAAGTTGTTCTACCTGCTTTCTGGGCTGAGATGGGGAAACGCTGAATTTTGGACTCGGCTGGTGACAAAATGTTCCAAACACACCCCATGCACAACTCCACCGGGGAAGGTGCCAGACAGGAGTTCTCCTGGTAGTTTTTACATTGCTCTGGTAGGCATCTGAAAGACACCACAAAAGTTGTTCTACCTGCTTTCTGGGCTGAGATGGGGAACCGCTGAATTTTGGAGTCGGCCGGTGACAAAATGTTCCAAAGACACCCCCTGCACAACTCCACCGGGGAAGGTGCCAGACAGGAGTTCTCCTGGTAGTTTTTACATTGCTCCGGTAGGCATCTGAAAGACACCACAAAAGTTGTTCTACCTGCTTTCTGGGCTGAGATGGGGAACCGCTGAATTTTGGACTCGGCCGGTGACAAAATGTTCCAAACACACCCCCTGCACAACTCCACCGGGGAAGGTGCCAGACAGGAGTTCTCTTAGTAGTTTTTACACTACCTTGGTAGGCATCTGAAAGACACCACAAAAGTTGTTCTACCTGCTTTCTGGGCTGAGATGGGGAACAGCAGAATTTTTGACTCGGCCGGTGACAAAATGTTCCAAACACACCCCCTGCACAACTCCACCGGGGAAGGTGCCAGACAGGAGTTCTCCTGGTAGTTTTTACATTGCTCCGGTAGGCATCTGAAAGACACCACAAAAGTTGTTCTACCTGCTTTCTGGGCTGAGATGGGGAAACGCTGAATTTTGGACTCGGCTGGTGACAAAATGTTCCAAACACACCCCATGCAACACTCCACCGGGGAAGGTGCCAGACAGGAGTTCTCTTGGTAGTTTTTACACTACCTTGGTAGGCAGCTGAAAGGCACCACAAAAGTTGTTCTTCCTGCTTTCTGGGCTGAGATGGGGAACAGCTGAATTTTGGAGTCGGCTGGTGACAAAATGTTCCAAACACACCCCCTGCACAACTCCACCGGGGAAGGTGCCAGGCAGGAGTTCTCTTGATAGTTTTTACACTACCTTGGTAGGCACCTGAAAGACACCACAAAAGTTGTTTTACCTGCTTTCTGGGCTGAGATGGGGAACAGCTGAATTTTGGAGTCGGCCGGTGACAAAATGTTCCAAACACACCCCCTGCACAACTCCACCGGGGAAGGTGCCAGACAGGAGTTCTCTTAATAGTTTTAACACTACCTTGGTCGGCATCTGAAAGACACCACAAAAGTTGTTCTACCTGCTTTCTGGGCTGAGATGGGGAAACGCTGAATTTTGGACTCGGCTGGTGACAAAATGTTCCAAACACACCCCATGCACAACTCCACCGGGGAAGGTGCCAGACAGGAGTTCTCCTGGTAGTTTTTACATTGCTCTGGTAGGCATCTGAAAGACACCACAAAAGTTGTTCTACCTGCTTTCTGGGCTGAGATGGGGAAACGCTGAATTTTGGACTCGGCCGGTGACAAAATGTTCCAAAGACACCCCCTGCACAACTCCACCGGGGAAGGTGCCAGACAGGAGTTCTCCTGGTAGTTTTTACATTGCTCCGGTAGGCATCTAAAAGACACCACAAAAGTTGTTCTATCTGCTTTCTGGGCTGAGATGGGGAATCGCTGAATTTTGGATGCGGCCGGTGACAAAATGTTCCAAAGACACCCCATGCACAACTCCACCGGGGAAGGTGCCAGACAAGCGTTCTCTTGATAGTTTTTACACTACCTTGGTAGGCATCTGAAAGACACCACAAAAGTTGTTCTACCTGCTTTCTGGGCTGAGATGGGGAACCGCTGAATTTTGGACTCGGCTGGTGACAAAATGTTCCAAACACACCCCCTGCACAACTCCACCGGGGAAGGTGCCAGACAGGAGTTCTCCTGGTAGTTTTTACATTGCTCCGGTAGGCATCTGAAAGACACCACAAAAGTTGTTCTACCTGCTTTCTGGGCTGATGATGGGGAATCGCTGAATTTTGGAGTCGGCCGGTGACAAAATGTTCCAAACACACCCCATGCACAACTCCACCGGGGAAGGTGCCAGACAGGAGTTCTCTTAGTAGTTTTTACATTGCTCCCGTAGGCATCTGAAAGACACCACAAAAGTTGTTCTACCTGCTTTCTGGGCTGAGATGGGGAACCGCTGAATTTTGGAGTCGGCCGGTGACAAAATGTTCCAAACACACCCCCTGCACAACTCCACCGGGGAAGGTGCCAGACAGGAGTTCTCTTAGTAGTTTTTACACTACCTTGGTAGGCATCTGAAAGACACCACAAAAGTTGTTCTACCTGCTTTCTGGGCTGAGATGGGGAACAGCAGAATTTTTGACTCGGCCGGTGACAAAATGTTCCAAACACACCCCCTGCACAACTCCACCGGGGAAGGTGCCAGACAGGAGTTCTCCTGGTAGTTTTTACATTGCTCCGGTAGGCATCTGAAAGACACCACAAAAGTTGTTCTACCTGCTTTCTGGGCTGAGATGGGGAAACGCTGAATTTTGGACTCGGCTGGTGACAAAATGTTCCAAACACACCCCATGCAACACTCCACCGGGGAAGGTGCCAGACAGGAGTTCTCTTGGTAGTTTTTACACTACCTTGGTAGGCAGCTGAAAGGCACCACAAAAGTTGTTCTACCTGCTTTCTGGGCTGAGATGGGGAACAGCTGAATTTTGGAGTCGGCTGGTGACAAAATGTTCCAAACACACCCCATGCACAACTCCACCGGGGAAGGTGCCAGGCAGGAGTTCTCTTGATAGTTTTTACACTACCTTGGTAGGCACCTGAAAGACACCACAAAAGTTGTTTTACCTGCTTTCTGGGCTGAGATGGGGAACAGCTGAATTTTGGAGTCGGCCGGTGACAAAATGTTCCAAACACACCCCATGCACAACTCCACCGGGGAAGGTGCCAGACAGGAGTTCTCTTAATAGTTTTAACACTACCTTGGTCGGCATCTGAAAGACACCACAAAAGTTGTTCTACCTGCTTTCTGGGCTGAGATGGGGAAACGCTGAATTTTGGACTCGGCTGGTGACAAAATGTTCCAAACACACCCCATGCACAACTCCACCGGGGAAGGTGCCAGACAGGAGTTCTCCTGGTAGTTTTTACATTGCTCTGGTAGGCATCTGAAAGACACCACAAAAGTTGTTCTACCTGCTTTCTGGGCTGAGATGGGGAACCGCTGAATTTTGGAGTCGGCCGGTGACAAAATGTTCCAAACACACCCCCTGCACAACTCCACCGGGGAAGGTGCCAGACAGGAGTTCTCTTAGTAGTTTTTACACTACCTTGGTAGGCATCTGAAAGACACCACAAAAGTTGTTCTACCTGCTTTCTGGGCTGAGATGGGGAACAGCTGAATTTTTGAGTCGGCTGGTGACAAAATGTTCCAAACACACCCCCTGCACAACTCCACCGGGGAAGGTGCCAGACAGGAGTTCTCCTGGTAGTTTTTACATTGCTCCGGTAGGCATCTGAAAGACACCACAAAAGTTGTTCTACCTGCTTTCTGGGCTGAGATGGGGAAACGCTGAATTTTGGACTCGGCTGGAGACAAAATGTTCCAAACACACCCCATGCACAACTCCACCGGGGAAGGTGCCAGACAGGAGTTCTCTTAGTAGTTTTTACACTACCTTGGTAGGCAGCTGAAAGGCACCACAAAAGTTGTTCTACCTGCTTTCTGGGCTGAGATGGGGAACAGCTGAATTTTGGAGTCGGCTGGTGACAAAATGTTCCAAACACACCCCCTGCACAACTCCACCGGGGAAGGTGCCAGGCAGGAGTTCTCTTGATAGTTTTTACACTACCTTGGTAGGCATCTGAAAGACACCAGAAAAGTTGTTCTACCTGCTTTCTGGGCTGAGATGGGGAACAGCTGAATTTTGGAGTCGGCCGGTGACAAAATGTTCCAAACACACCCCCTGCACAACTCCACCGGGGAAGGTGCCAGACAGGAGTTCTCTTAATAGTTTTAACACTACCTTGGTCGGCATCTGAAAGACACCACAAAAGTTGTTCTACCTGCTTTCTGGGCTGAGATGGGGAACCGCTGAATTTTGGAGTCGGCTGGTGACAAAATGTTCCAAACACACCCCCTGCACAACTCCACCGGGGAAGGTGCCAGGCAGGAGTTCTCTTGGTAGTTTTTACACTACCTTGGTAGGCATCTAAAAGACACCACAAAAGTTGTTCTACCTGCTTTCTGGGCTGAGATGGGGAACCGCTGAATTTTGGAGTCGGCCGGTGACAAAATGTTCCAAAGACACCCCCTGCACAACTCCACCGGGGAAGGTGCCAGACAGGAGTTCTCCTGGTAGTTTTTACATTGCTCTGGTAGGCATCTGAAAGACACCACAAAAGTTGTTCTACCTGCTTTCTGGGCTGAGATGGGGAACCGCTGAATTTTGGAGTCGGCCGGTGACAAAATGTTCCAAACACACCCCATGCACAACTCCACCGGGGAAGGTGCCAGACAGGAGTTCTCTTAGTAGTTTTTACACTACCCCGGTAGGCATCTGAAAGACACCACAAAAGTTGTTCTACCTGCTTTCTGGGCTGAGATGGGGAACAGCTGAATTTTTGAGTCGGCTGGTGACAAAATGTTCCAAACACACCCCCTGCACAACTCCACCGGGGAAGGTGCCAGACAGGAGTTCTCCTGGTAGTTTTTACATTGCTCCGGTAGGCATCTGAAAGACACCACAAAAGTTGTTCTACCTGCTTTCTGGGCTGAGATGGGGAAACGCTGAATTTTGGACTCGGCTGGAGACAAAATGTTCCAAACACACCCCATGCACAAATCCACCGGGGAAGGTGCCAGGCAGGAGTTCTCTTGATAGTTTTTACACTACCTTGGTAGGCACCTGAAAGACACCACAAAAGTTGTTTTACCTGCTTTCTGGGCTGAGATGGGGAACAGCTGAATTTTAGAGTCGGCCGGTGACAAAATGTTCCAAACACACCCCATGCACAACTCCACCGGGGAAGGTGCCAGACAGGAGTTCTCTTAGTAGTTTTTACACTACCTTGGTAGGCATCTGAAAGACACCACAAAAGTTGTTCTACCTGCTTTCTGGGCTGAGATGGGGAACAGCTGAATTTTGGACTCGGCTGGTGACAAAATGTTCCAAAGACACCCCCTGCACAACTCCACCGGGGAAGGTGCCAGACAGGAGTTCTCCTGGTAGTTTTTACATTGCTCCGGTAGGCATCTGAAAGACACCACAAAAGTTGTTCTATCTGCTTTCTGGGCTGTGATGGGGAAACGCTGAATTTTGGAGTCGGCTGGTGACATAATGTTCCAAAGACACCCCATGCACAACTCTACCGGGGAAGGTGCCAGACAAGCGTTCTCTTGATAGTTTTTACACTACATTGGTAGGCATCTAAAAGACACCACAAAAGTTGTTCTACCTGCTTTCTGGGCTGAGATGGGGAACAGCTGAATTTTGGACTCGGCTGGTGACAAAATGTTCCAAAAACACCCCCTGCACAACTCCACCGGGGAAGGTGCCAGACAGGAGTTCTCCTGGTAGTTTTTACATTGCTCCGGTAGGCATCTGAAAGACACCACAAAAGTTGTTCTACCTGCTTTCTGGGCTGAGATGGGGAAACGCTGAATTTTGGACTCGGCTGGAGACAAAATGTTCCAAACACACCCCATGCACAACTCCACCGGGGAAGGTGCCAGACAGGAGTTCTCTTAGTAGTTTTTACACTACCTTGGTAGGCAGCTGAAAGGCACCACAAAAGTTGTTCTACCTGCTTTCTGGGCTGAGATGGGGAACAGCTGAATTTTGGAGTCGGCTGGTGACAAAATGTTCCAAACACACCCCCTGCACAACTCCACCGGGGAAGGTGCCAGGCAGGAGTTCTCTTGATAGTTTTTACACTACCTTGGTAGGCATCTGAAAGACACCAGAAAAGTTGTTCTACCTGCTTTCTGGGCTGAGATGGGGAACAGCTGAATTTTGGAGTCGGCCGGTGACAAAATGTTCCAAACACACCCCCTGCACAACTCCACCGGGGAAGGTGCCAGACAGGAGTTCTCTTAATAGTTTTAACACTACCTTGGTCGGCATCTGAAAGACACCACAAAAGTTGTTCTACCTGCTTTCTGGGCTGAGATGGGGAACCGCTGAATTTTGGAGTCGGCTGGTGACAAAATGTTCCAAACACACCCCCTGCACAACTCCACCGGGGAAGGTGCCAGGCAGGAGTTCTCTTGGTAGTTTTTACACTACCTTGGTAGGCATCTAAAAGACACCACAAAAGTTGTTCTACCTGCTTTCTGGGCTGAGATGGGGAACCGCTGAATTTTGGACTCGGCTGGAGACAAAATGTTCCAAACACACCCCATGCACAACTCCACCGGGGAAGGTGCCAGACAGGAGTTCTCTTAGTAGTTTTTACACTACCTTGGTAGGCAGCTGAAAGGCACCACAAAAGTTGTTCTACCTGCTTTCTGGGCTGAGATGGGGAACAGCTGAATTTTGGAGTCGGCTGGTGACAAAATGTTCCAAACACACCCCCTGCACAACTCCACCGGGGAAGGTGCCAGGCAGGAGTTCTCTTGATAGTTTTTACACTACCTTGGTAGGCATCTGAAAGACACCAGAAAAGTTGTTCTACCTGCTTTCTGGGCTGAGATGGGGAACAGCTGAATTTTGGAGTCGGCCGGTGACAAAATGTTCCAAACACACCCCCTGCACAACTCCACCGGGGAAGGTGCCAGACAGGAGTTCTCTTAATAGTTTTAACACTACCTTGGTCGGCATCTGAAAGACACCACAAAAGTTGTTCTACCTGCTTTCTGGGCTGAGATGGGGAACCGCTGAATTTTGGAGTCGGCTGGTGACAAAATGTTCCAAACACACCCCCTGCACAACTCCACCGGGGAAGGTGCCAGGCAGGAGTTCTCTTGGTAGTTTTTACACTACCTTGGTAGGCATCTAAAAGACACCACAAAAGTTGTTCTACCTGCTTTCTGGGCTGAGATGGGGAACCGCTGAATTTTGGAGTCGGCCGGTGACAAAATGTTCCAAAGACACCCCCTGCACAACTCCACCGGGGAAGGTGCCAGACAGGAGTTCTCCTGGTAGTTTTTACATTGCTCTGGTAGGCATCTGAAAGACACCACAAAAGTTGTTCTACCTGCTTTCTGGGCTGAGATGGGGAACCGCTGAATTTTGGAGTCGGCCGGTGACAAAATGTTCCAAACACACCCCATGCACAACTCCACCGGGGAAGGTGCCAGACAGGAGTTCTCTTCGTAGTTTTTACACTACCCCGGTAGGCATCTGAAAGACACCACAAAAGTTGTTCTACCTGCTTTCTGGGCTGAGATGGGGAACAGCTGAATTTTTGAGTCGGCTGGTGACAAAATGTTCCAAACACACCCCCTGCACAACTCCACCGGGGAAGGTGCCAGACAGGAGTTCTCCTGGTAGTTTTTACATTGCTCCGGTAGGCATCTGAAAGACACCACAAAAGTTGTTCTACCTGCTTTCTGGGCTGAGATGGGGAAACGCTGAATTTTGGACTCGGCTGGAGACAAAATGTTCC
Source organism: Falco cherrug (assembly GCF_023634085.1). Taxonomy (NCBI): domain Eukaryota; kingdom Metazoa; phylum Chordata; class Aves; order Falconiformes; family Falconidae; genus Falco; species Falco cherrug. Next base: position 528,482 of record NW_026599493.1, on the reverse strand, counting down.
AAACACACCCCATGCACAACTCCACCGGGGAAGGTGCCAGGCAGGAGTTCTCTTGATAGTTTTTACACTACCTTGGTAGGCACCTGAAAGACACCACAAAAGTTGTTTTACCTGCTTTCTGGGCTGAGATGGGGAACAGCTGAATTTTAGAGTCGGCCGGTGACAAAATGTTCCAAACACACCCCATGCACAACTCCACCGGGGAAGGTGCCAGACAGGAGTTCTCTTAGTAGTTTTTACACTACCTTGGTAGGCATCTGAAAGACACCACAAAAGTTGTTCTACCTGCTTTCTGGGCTGAGATGGGGAACAGCTGAATTTTGGAGTCGGCTGGTGACAAAATGTTCCAAAGACACCCCCTGCACAACTCCACCGGGGAAGGTGCCAGACAGGAGTTCTCCTGGTAGTTTTTACATTGCTCCGGTAGGCATCTGAAAGACACCACAAAAGTTGTTCTATCTGCTTTCTGGGCTGTGATGGGGAATCGCTGAATTTTGGAGTCGGCTGGTGACATAATGTTCCAAAGACACCCCATGCACAACTCTACCGGGGAAGGTGCCAGACAAGCGTTCTCTTGATAGTTTTTACACTACATTGGTAGGCATCTAAAAGACACCACAAAAGTTGTTCTACCTGCTTTCTGGGCTGAGATGGGGAACAGCTGAATTTTGGACTCGGCTGGTGACAAAATGTTCCAAAAACACCCCATGCACAACTCCACCGGGGAAGGTGCCAGACAGGAGTTCTCCTGGTAGTTTTTACATTGCTCCGGTAGGCATCTGAAAGACACCACAAAAGTTGTTCTACCTGCTTTCTGGGCTGAGATGGGGAACCGCTGAATTTTGGACTCGGCTGGTGACAAAATGTTCCAAACACACCCCATGCACAACTCCACCGGGGATGGTGCCAGACAAGAGTTCTCTTGATAGTTTTTACACTACCTTGGTAGGCAGCTGAAAGGCACCACAAAAGTTGTTCTTCCTGCTTTCTGGGCTGAGATGGGGAACCGCTGAATTTTGGAGTCGGCTGGTGACAAAATGTTCCAAAGACACCCCATGCACAACTCCACCGGGGAAGGTGCCAGACAGGAGTTCTCTTGGTAGTTTTTACACTACCTTGGTAGGCATCTGAAAGACACCACAAAAGTTGTTCTACCTGCTTTCTGGGCTGAGATGGGGAAACGCTGAATTTTGGACTCGGCTGGTGACGAAATGTTCCAAACACACCCCCTGCACAACTCCACCGGGGAAGGTGCCAGACAGGAGTTCTCTTAGTAGTTTCTACACTACCTTGGTAGGCAGCTGAAAGGCACCACAAAAGTTGTTCTACCTGCTTTCTGGGCTGAGATGGGGAACCGCTGAATTTTGGAGTCGGCTGGTGACAAAATGTTCCAAACACACCCCCTGCACAACTCCACCGGGGAAGGTGCCAGGCAGGAGTTATCTTGGTAGGTTTTACACTACCTTGGTAGGCATCTAAAAGACACCACAAAAGTTGTTCTACCTGCTTTCTGAGCTGAGATGGGGAAACGCTGAATTTTGGAGTCGGCTGGTGACAAAATGTTCCAAACACACCCCCTGCACAACTCCACCGGGGAAGGTGCCAGACAGGAGTTCTCCTGGTAGTTTTTACATTGCTCCGGTAGGCATCTGAAAGACACCACAAAAGTTGTTCTATCTGCTTTCAGGGCTGAGATGGGGAACCGCTGAATTTTGGAGTCGGCTGGTGACAAAATGTTCCAAAGACACCCCATGCACAACTCCACCGGGGAAGGTGCCAGACAAGCGTTCTCTTGATAGTTTTTACACTACCTTGGTAAGCATCTAAAAGACACCACAAAAGTTGTTCTACCTGCTTTCTGGGCTGAGATGGGGAAACGCTGAATTTTGGAGTCGGCCGGTGACAAAATGTTCCAAAGACACCCCATGCACAACTCCACCGGGGAAGGTGCCAGACAAGCGTTCTCTTGATAGTTTTTTCACTACCTTGGTAGGCATCTAAAAGACACCACAAAAGTTGTTCTACCTGCTTTCTGGGCTGAGATGGGGAAACGCTGAATTTTGGACTCGGCTGGTGACAAAATGTTCCAAACACACCCCCTGCACAACTCCACCGGGGAAGGTGCCAGACAGGAGTTCTCCTCGTAGTTTTTACATTGCTCCGGTAGGCATCTGAAAGACACCACAAAAGTTGTTCTACCTGCTTTCTGGGCTGAGATGGGGAAACGCTGAATTTTGGAGTCGGCCGGTGACAAAATGTTCCAAACACACCCCATGCACAACTCCACCGGGGAAGGTGCCAGACAGGAGTTCTCTTAGTAGTTTTTACACTACCTTGGTAGGCATCTGAAAGACACCACAAAAGTTGTTCTACCTGCTTTCTGGGCTGAGATGGGGAACCGCTGAATTTTGGAGTCGGCCGGCGACAAAATGTTCCAAACACACCCCCTGCACAACTCCACCGGGGAAGGTGCCAGACAGGAGTTCTCCTGGTAGTTTTTACATTGCTCCGGTAGGCATCTGAAAGACACCACAAAAGTTGTTCTACCTGCTTTCTGGGCTGAGATGGGGAAACGCTGAATTTTGGACTCGGCTGGTGACAAAATGTTCCAAACACACCCCATGCACAACTCCACCGGGGAAGGTGCCAGACAGGAGTTCTCTTAGTAGTTTTTACACTACCTTGGTAGGCATCTGAAAGGCACCACAAAAGTTGTTCTACCTGCTTTCTGGGCTGAGATGGGGAACCGCTGAATTTTGGACTCGGCTGGTGACAAAATGTTCCAAACACACCCCATGCACAACTCCACCGGGGAAGGTGCCAGGCAGGAGTTCTCTTGCTAGTTTTTACACTACCTTGGTAGGCACCTGAAAGACACCACAAAAGTTGTTTTACCTGCTTTCTGGGCTGAGATGGGGAACAGCTGAATTTTGGAGTTGGCCGGTGACAAAATGTTCCAAACACACCCCATGCACAACTCCACCGGGGAAGGTGCCAGACAGGAGTTCTCCTGGTAGTTTTTACATTGCTCCGGTAGGCATCTGAAAGACACCACAAAAGTTGTTCTACCTGCTTTCTGGGCTGAGATGGGGAACAGCTGAATTTTGGAGTCGGCCGGTGACAAAATGTTCCAAAGACACCCCCTGCACAACTCCACCGGGGAAGGTGCCAGACAGGAGTTCTCTTAGTAGTTTTTACACTACCTTGGTAGGCATCTGAAAGACACCACAAAAGTTGTTCTACCTGCTTTCTGGGCTGAGATGGGGAATGCTGAATTTTGGACTCGGCCGGTGACAAAATGTTCCAAACACACCCCCTGCACAACTCCACCGGGGAAGGTGCCAGACAGGAGTTCTCTTGGTAGTTTTTACACTACCTTGGTAGGCATCTGAAAGACACCACAAAAGTTGTTCTACCTGCTTTCTGGGCTGAGATGGGGAAACGCTGAATTTTGGACTCGGCTGGTGACAAAATGTTCCAAACACACCCCATGCACAACTCCACCGGGGAAGGTGCCAGACAGGAGTTCTCTTAGTAGTTTTTACACTACCTTGGTAGGCATCTGAAAGACACCACAAAAGTTGTTCTACCTGCTTTCTGGGCTGAGATGGGGAAACGCTGAATTTTGGACTCGGCTGGTGACAAAATGTTCCAAACACACCCCCTGCACAACTCCACCGGGGAAGGTGCCAGACAGGAGTTCTCCTGGTAGTTTTTACATTGCTCTGGTAGGCATCTGAAAGACACCACAAAAGTTGTTCTACCTGCTTTCTGGGCTGAGATGGGGAACCGCTGAATTTTGGACTCGGCCGGTGACAAAATGTTCCAAACACACCCCCTGCACAACTCCACCGGGGAAGGTGCCAGACAGGAGTTCTCTTAGTAGTTTTTACACTACCTTGGTAGGCATCTGAAAGACACCACAAAAGTTGTTCTACCTGCTTTCTGGGCTGAGATGGGGAACAGCTGAATTTTTGAGTCGGCTGGTGACAAAATGTTCCAAAGACACCCCCTGCACAACTCCACCGGGGAAGGTGCCAGACAGGAGTTCTCCTGGTAGTTTTTACATTGCTCCGGTAGGCATCTGAAAGACACCACAAAAGTTGTTCTACCTGCTTTCTGGGCTGAGATGGGGAAACGCTGAATTTTGGACTCGGCTGGAGACAAAATGTTCCAAACACACCCCATGCACAACTCCACCGGGGAAGGTGCCAGACAGGAGTTCTCTTGGTAGTTTTTACACTACCTTGGTAGGCATCTGAAAGACACCACAAAAGTTGTTCTACCTGCTTTCTGGGCTGAGATGGGGAACCGCTGAATTTTGGAGTCGGCCGGTGACAAAATGTTCCAAACACACCCCATGCACAACTCCACAGGGGAAGGTGCCAGACAGGAGTTCTCTTAGTAGTTTTTACACTACCTTGGTAGGCATCTGAAAGACACCACAAAAGTTGTTCTACCTGCTTTCTGGGCTGAGATGGGGAACAGCCGAATTTTGGACTCGGCTGGTGACAAAATGTTCCAAAGACACCCCCTGCACAACTCCACTGGGGAAGGTGCCAGACAGGAGTTCTCCTGGTAGTTTTTACATTGCTCCGGTAGGCATCTGAAAGACACCACAAAAGTTGTTCTATCTGCTTTCTGGGCTGAGATGGGGAAACGCTGAATTTTGGACTCGGCTGGTGACAAAATGTTCCAAACACACCCCATGCACAACTCCACCGGGGAAGGTGCCAGACAGGAGTTCTCTTGGTAGTTTTTACACTACCTTCGTAGGGAGCTGAAAGACACCACAAAAGTTGTTCTACCTGCTTTCTGGGCTGAGATGGGGAACCGCTGAATTTTGGAGTCGGCTGGTGACAAAATGTTCCAAAAACACCCCATGCACAACTCCACCGGGGAAGGTGCCAGGCAGGAGTTCTCTTGATAGTTTTTACACTACCTTGGTAGGCACCTGAAAGACACCACAAAAGTTGTTTTACCTGCTTTCTGGGCTGAGATGGGGAACAGCTGAATTTTGGAGTCGGCCGGTGACAAAATGTTCCAAACACACCCCATGCACAACTCCACCGGGGAAGGTGCCAGACAGGAGTTCTCTTAATAGTTTTAACACTACCTTGGTCGGCATCTGAAAGACACCACAAAAGTTGTTCTACCTGCTTTCTGGGCTGAGATGGGGAAACGCTGAATTTTGGACTCGGCTGGTGACAAAATGTTCCAAACACACCCCCTGCACAACTCCACCGGGGAAGGTGCCAGACAGGAGTTCTCTTGGTAGATTTTACACTACCTTGGTAGGCATCTGAAAGACACCACAAAAGTTGTTCTACCTGCTTTCTGGGCTGAGATGGGGAACCGCTGAATTTTGGACTCGGCCGGTGACAAAATGTTCCAAACACACCCCATGCACAACTCCACCGGGGAAGGTGCCAGACAGGAGTTCTCTTAGTAGTTTTTACACTACCTTGGTAGGCACCTGAAAGACACCACAAAAGTTGTTCTATCTGCTTTCTGGGCTGAGATGGGGAATCGCTGAATTTTGGAGTCGGCCGGTGACAAAATGTTCCAAAGACACCCCATGCACAACTCTACCGGGGAAGGTGCCAGACAAGCGTTCTCTTGATAGTTTTTACACTACCTTGGTAGGCATCTAAAAGACACCACAAAAGTTGTTCTACCTGCTTTCTGGGCTGAGATGGGGAACCGCTGAATTTTGGACTCGGCTGGTGACAAAATGTTCCAAAGACACCCCCTGCAAAACTCCACCGGGGAAGGTGCCAGACAGGAGTTCTCTTGGTAGTTTTTACATTGCTCCGGTAGGCATCTGAAAGACACCACAAAAGTTGTTCTACCTGCTTTCTGGGCTGAGATGGGGAACCGCTGAATTTTGGACTCGGCCGGTGACAAAATGTTCCAAAGACACCCCATGCACAACTCCACCGGGGATGGTGCCAGACAAGAGTTCTCTTGATAGTTTTTACACTACCTTGGTAGGCAGCTGAAAGGCACCACAAAAGTTGTTCTTCCTGCTTTCTGGGCTGAGATGGGGAACCGCTGAATTTTGGAGTCGGCTGGTGACAAAATGTTCCAAAGACACCCCATGCACAACTCCACCGGGGAAGGTGCCAGGCAGGAGTTCTCTTGGTAGGTTTTACACTACCTTGGTAGGCATCTAAAAGACACCACAAAAGTTGTTCTACCTGCTTTCTGGGCTGAGATGGGGAAACGCTGAATTTTGGACTCGGCTGGTGACAAAATGTTCCAAAGACACCCCCTGCACAACTCCACCGGGGAAGGTGCCAGACAGGAATTCTCCTGGTAGTTTTTACATTGCTCCGGTAGGCATCTGAAAGACACCACAAAAGTTGTTCTACCTGCTTTCTGGGCTGAGATGGGGAACCGCTGAATTTTGGACTCGGCCGGTGACAAAATGTTCCAAACACACCCCATGCACAACTCCACCGGGGAAGGTGCCAGACAGGAGTTCTCTTAATAGTTTTAACACTACCTTGGTCGGCATCTGAAAGACACCACAAAAGTTTTTCTACCTGCTTTCTGGGCTGAGATGGGGAAACGCTGAATTTTGGACTCGGCTGGTGACAAAATGTTCCAAACACACCCCCTGCACAACTCCACCGGGGAAGGTGCCAGACAGGAGTTCTCTTGGTAGTTTTTACACTACCTTGGTAGGCATCTGAAAGACACCACAAAAGTTGTTCTACCTGCTTTCTGGGCTGAGATGGGGAAACGCTGAATTTTGGAGTCGGCCGGTGACAAAATGTTCCAAACACACCCCATGCACAACTCCACCGGGGAAGGTGCCAGACAGGAGTTCTCTTAGTAGTTTTTACACTACCTTGGTAGGCACCTGAAAGACACCACAAAAGTTGTTCTATCTGCTTTCTGGGCTGAGATGGGGAACAGCTGAATTTTGGAGTCGGCTGGTGACAAAATGTTCCAAAGACACCCCATGCACAACTCCACCGGGGAAGGTGCCAGACAGGAGTTCTCCTGGTAGTTTTTACATTGCTCCGGTAGGCATCTGAAAGACACCACAAAAGTTGTTCTACCTGCTTTCTGGGCTGAGATGGGGAAACGCTGAATTTTGGACTCGGCTGGTGACAAAATGTTCCAAAGACACCCCATGCACAACTCCACCGGGGAAGGTGCCAGACAGGAGTTCTCTTGGTAGTTTTTACACTACCTTGGTAGGCATCTGAAAGACACCACAAAAGTTGTTCTACCTGCTTTCTGGGCTGAGATGGGGAATCGCTGAATTTTGGAGTCGGCCGGTGACAAAATGTTCCAAACACACCCCATGCACAACTCCACCGGGGAAGGTGCCAGACAGGAGTTCTCTTAGTAGTTTTTACACTACCTTGGTAGGCATCTGAAAGACACCACAAAAGTTGTTCTATCTGCTTTCTGGGCTGTGATGGGGAATCGCTGAATTTTGGAGTCGGCCGGTGACAAAATGTTCCAAACACACCCCATGCACAACTCTACCGGGGAAGGTGCCAGACAAGCGTTCTCTTGATAGTTTTTACACTACCTTGGTAGGCATCTAAAAGACACCACAAAAGTTGTTCTACCTGCTTTCTGGGCTGAGATGGGGAACCGCTGAATTTTGGACTCGGCTGGTGACAAAATGTTCCAAAGACACCCCCTGCAAAACTCCACCGGGGAAGGTGCCAGACAGGAGTTCTCCTGGTAGTTTTTACATTGCTCCGGTAGGCATCTGAAAGACACCACAAAAGTTGTTCTACCTGCTTTCTGGGCTGAGATGGGGAACAGCTGAATTTTGGACTCGGCCGGTGACAAAATGTTCCAAAGACACCCCATGCACAACTCCACCGGGGATGGTGCCAGACAAGAGTTCTCTTGATAGTTTTTACACTACCTTGGTAGGCAGCTGAAAGGCACCACAAAAGTTGTTCTTCCTGCTTTCTGGGCTGAGATGGGGAACCGCTGAATTTTGGAGTCGGCTGGTGACAAAATGTTCCAAAGACACCCCATGCACAACTCCACCGGGGAAGGTGCCAGGCAGGAGTTCTCTTGGTAGGTTTTACACTACCTTGGTAGGCATCTAAAAGACACCACAAAAGTTGTTCTACCTGCTTTCTGGGCTGAGATGGGGAACCGCTGAATTTTGGACTCGGCTGGTGACAAAATGTTCCAAAGACACCCCCTGCACAACTCCACCGGGGAAGGTGCCAGACAGGAGTTCTCCTGGTAGTTTTTACATTGCTCCGGTAGGCATCTGAAAGACACCACAAAAGTTGTTCTACCTGCTTTCTGGGCTGAGATGGGGAACCGCTGAATTTTGGACTCGGCTGGTGACAAAATGTTCCAAACACACCCCATGCAACACTCCACCGGGGAAGGTGCCAGACAGGAGTTCTCTTGGTAGTTTTTACACTACCTTGGTAGGCAGCTGAAAGGCACCACAAAAGTTGTTCTACCTGCTTTCTGGACTGAGATGGGGAACCGCTGAATTTTGGAGTCGGCTGGTGACAAAATGTTCCAAAGACACCCCCTGCACAACTCCGCCGGGGAAGGTGCCAGACAGGAGTTCTCTTAATAGTTTTTACACTACCTTGGTAGGCATCTAAAAGACACCACAAAAGTTGTTCTACCTGCTTTCTGGGCTGAGATGGGGAATCGCTGAATTTTGGACTCGGCTGGTGACAAAATGTTCCAAACACACCCCCTGCACAACTCCACCGGGGAAGGTGCCAGACAGGAGTTCTCTTAGTAGTTTCTACACTACCTTGGTAGGCATCAAAAGGACACCACAAAAGTTGTTCTACCTGCTTTCTGGGCTGAGATGGGGAACCGCTGAATTTTGGAGTCGGCTGGTGACAAAATGTTCCAAACACACCCCCTGCACAACTCCACCGGGGAAGGTGCCAGACAGGAGTTCTCCTGGTAGTTTTTACATTGCTCCGGTAGGCATCTGAAAGACACCACAAAAGTTGTTCTTCCTGCTTTCTGGGCTGAGATGGGGAACCGCTGAATTTTGGAGTCGGCCGGTGACAAAATGTTCCAAACACACCCCATGCACAACTCCACCGGGGAAGGTGCCAGACAGGAGTTCTCCTGGTAGTTTTTACACTACCTTGGTAGGCATTTGAAAGACACCACAAAAGTTGTTCTACCTGCTTTCTGGGCTGAGATGGGGAAACGCTGAATTTTGGAGTCGGCTGGTGAAAAAATGTTCCAAACACACCCCATGCACAACTCCACCGGGGAAGGTGCCAGACAGGAGTTCTCTTGGTAGTTTTTACGCTACCTTGGTAGGCATCTGAAAGACACCACAAAAGTTGTTCTACCTGCTTTCTGGGCTGAGATGGGGAACCGCTGAATTTTGGAGTCGGCTGGTGACAAAATGTTCCAAAAACACCCCATGCACAACTCCACCGGGGAAGGTGTCAGACAGGAGTTCTCTTGGTAGTTTTTACACTACCTTGGTAGGGAGCTGAAAGGCACCACAAAAGTTGTTCTACCTGCTTTCTGGGCTGAGATGGGGAATCGCTGAATTTTGGAGTCGGCCGGTGACAAAATGTTCCAAACACACCCCCTGCACAACTCCACCGGGGAAGGTGCCAGACAGGAGTTCTCCTGGTAGTTTTTACATTGCTCCGGTAGGCAGCTGAAAGACACCACAAAAGTTGTTCTACCTGCTTTCTGGGCTGAGATGGGGAACCGCTGAATTTTGGAGTCGGCCGGTGACAAAATGTTCCAAACACACCCCATGCACAACTCCACCGGGGAAGGTGCCAGACAGGAGTTCTCCTGGTAGTTTTTACACTACCTTGGTAGGCATCTGAAAGACACCACAAAAGTTGTTCTACCTGCTTTCTGGGCTGAGATGGGGAAACGCTGAATTTTGGAGTCGGCTGGTGAAAAAATGTTCCAAACACACCCCATGCACAACTCCACCGGGGAAGGTGCCAGACAGGAGTTCTCTTAGTAGTTTTTACGCTACCTTGGTAGGCATCTGAAAGACACCACAAAAGTTGTTCTGCCTGCTTTCTGGGCTGAGATGGGGAACCGCTGAATTTTGGACTCGGCTGGTGACAAAATGTTCCAAACACACCCCCTGCACAACTCCACCGGGGAAGGTGCCAGACAGGAGTTCTCTTGGTAGATTTTACACTACCTTGGTAGGGAGCTGAAAGGCAGCACAAAAGTTGTTCTACCTGCTTTCTGGGCTGAGATGGGGAATCGCTGAATTTTGGACTCGGCCGGTGACAAAATGTTCCAAAGACACCCCCTGCACAACTCCACCGGGGAAGGTGCCAGACAGGAGTTCTCCTGGTAGTTTTTACATTGCTCCGGTAGGCATCAAATGGACACCACAAAAGTTGTTCTACCTGCTTTCTGGGCTGAGATGGGGAACCGCTGAATTTTGGAGTCGGCCGGTGACAAAATGTTCCAAAGACACCCCATGCACAACTCCACCGGGGAAGGTGCCAGACAGGAGTTCTCCTGGTAGTTTTTACATTGCTCCGGTAGGCATCTGAAAGACACCACAAAAGTTGTTCTACCTGCTTTCTGGGCTGAGATGGGGAACCGCTGAATTTTGGAGTCGGCCGGTGACAAAATGTTCCAAAGACACCCCATGCACAACTCCACCGGGGAAGGTGCCAGACAAGCGTTCTCTTGATAGTTTTTACACTACCTTGGTAAGCATCTAAAAGACACCACAAAAGTTGTTCTACCTGCTTTCTGGGCTGAGATGGGGAAACGCTGAATTTTGGAGTCGGCCGGTGACAAAATGTTCCAAAGACACCCCATGCACAACTCCACCGGGGAAGGTGCCAGACAAGCGTTCTCGTGATAGTTTTTTCACTACCTTGGTAGGCATCTAAAAGACACCACAAAAGTTGTTCTACCTGCTTTCTGGGCTGAGATGGGGAAACGCTGAATTTTGGACTCGGCTGGTGACAAAATGTTCCAAAGACACCCCCTGCAAAACTCCACCGGGGAAGGTGCCAGACAGGAGTTCTCATGGTAGTTTTTACATTGCTCCGGTAGGCATCTGAAAGACACCACAAAAGTTGTTCTACCTGCTTTCTGGGCTGAGATGGGGAAACGCTGAATTTTGGAGTCGGCCGGTGACAAAATGTTCCAAACACACCCCCTGCACAACTCCACCGGGGAAGGTGCCAGACAGGAGTTCTCTTGGTAGTTTTTACACTACCTTGGTAGGCATCTAAAAGACACCACAAAAGTTGTTCTACCTGCTTTCTGGGCTGAGATGGGGAAACGCTGAATTTTGGACTCGGCCGGTGACAAAATGTTCCAAACACACCCCCTGCACAACTCCACCGGGGAAGGTGCCAGACAGGAGTTCTCCTGGTAGTTTTTACATTGCTCCGGTAGGCATCTGAAAGACACCACAAAAGTTGTTCTACCTGCTTTCTGGGCTGAGATGGGGAACCGCTGAATTTTGGAGTCGGCCGGTGACAAAATGTTCCAAACACACCCCCTGCACAACTCCACCGGGGAAGGTGCCAGACAGGAGTTCTCTTAGTAGTTTTTACACTACCTTGGTAGGCAGCTGAAAGGCACCACAAAAGTTGTTCTACCTGCTTTCTGGGCTGAGATGGGGAACAGCTGAATTTTGGAGTCGGCCGGTGACAAAATGTTCCAAACACACCCCCTGCACAACTCCACCGGGGAAGGTGCCAGACAGGAGTTCTCCTGGTAGTTTTTACATTGCTCCGGTAGGCATCTGAAAGACACCACAAAAGTTGTTCTACCTGCTTTCTGGGCTGAGATGGGGAACCGCTGAATTTTGGAGTCGGCCAGTGACAAAATGTTCCAAACACACCCCATGCACAACTCCACCGGGGAAGGTGCCAGACAGGAGTTCTCCTGGTAGTTTTTACACTACCTTGGTAGGCATTTGAAAGACACCACAAAAGTTGTTCTACCTGCTTTCTGGGCTGAGATGGGGAAACGCTGAATTTTGGAGTCGGCTGGTGACAAAATGTTCCAAAGACACCCCCTGCACAACTCCACCGGGGAAGGTGCCAGACAGGAGTTCTCTTAGTAGTTTTTACGCTACCTTGGTAGGCATCTGAAAGACACCACAAAAGTTGTTCTACCTGCTTTCTGGGCTGAGATGGGGAACCGCTGAATTTTGGACTCGGCTGGTGACAAAATGTTCCAAACACACCCCCTGCACAACTCCACCGGGGAAGGTGCCAGACAGGAGTTCTCTTGGTAGATTTTACACTACCTTGGTAGGGAGCTGAAAGGCAGCACAAAAGTTGTTCTACCTGCTTTCTGGGCTGAGATGGGGAATCGCTGAATTTTGGAGTCGGCCGGTGACAAAATGTTCCAAACACACCCCCTGCACAACTCCACCGGGGAAGGTGCCAGACAGGAGTTCTCCTGGTAGTTTTTACATTGCTCCGGTAGGCATCTGAAAGACACCACAAAAGTTGTTCTACCTGCTTTCTGGGCTGAGATGGGGAACCGCTGAATTTTGGAGTCGGCCGGTGACAAAATGTTCCAAACACACCCCATGCACAACTCCACCGGGGAAGGTGCCAGACAGGAGTTCTCCTGGTAGTTTTTACACTACCTTGGTAGGCATTTGAAAGACACCACAAAAGTTGTTCTACCTGCTTTCTGGGCTGAGATGGGGAACCGCTGAATTTTGGAGTCGGCTGGTGACAAAATGTTCCAAACACACCCCCTGCACAACTCCACCGGGGAAGGTGTCAGACAGGAGTTCTCTTGGTAGTTTTTACACTACCTTGGTAGGCATCTAAAAGACACCACAAAAGTTGTTCTACCTGCTTTCTGGGCTGAGATGGGGAATCGCTGAATTTTGGACTCGGCTGGTGACAAAATGTTCCAAAGACACCCCCTGCACAACTCCACCGGGGAAGGTGCCAGACAAGCGTTCTCGTGATAGTTTTTTCACTACCTTGGTAGGCATCTAAAAGACACCACAAAAGTTGTTCTACCTGCTTTCTGGGCTGAGATGGGGAAACGCTGAATTTTGGACTCGGCTGGTGACAAAATGTTCCAAAGACACCCCCTGCAAAACTCCACCGGGGAAGGTGCCAGACAGGAGTTCTCATGGTAGTTTTTACATTGCTCCGGTAGGCATCTGAAAGACACCACAAAAGTTGTTCTACCTGCTTTCTGGGCTGAGATGGGGAAACGCTGAATTTTGGAGTCGGCCGGTGACAAAATGTTCCAAACACACCCCCTGCACAACTCCACCGGGGAAGGTGCCAGACAGGAGTTCTCTTGGTAGTTTTTACACTACCTTGGTAGGCATCTAAAAGACACCACAAAAGTTGTTCTACCTGCTTTCTGGGCTGAGATGGGGAAACGCTGAATTTTGGACTCGGCCGGTGACAAAATGTTCCAAACACACCCCCTGCACAACTCCACCGGGGAAGGTGCCAGACAGGAGTTCTCCTGGTAGTTTTTACATTGCTCCGGTAGGCATCTGAAAGACACCACAAAAGTTGTTCTACCTGCTTTCTGGGCTGAGATGGGGAACCGCTGAATTTTGGAGTCGGCCGGTGACAAAATGTTCCAAACACACCCCCTGCACAACTCCACCGGGGAAGGTGCCAGACAGGAGTTCTCTTAGTAGTTTTTACACTACCTTGGTAGGCAGCTGAAAGGCACCACAAAAGTTGTTCTACCTGCTTTCTGGGCTGAGATGGGGAACAGCTGAATTTTGGAGTCGGCCGGTGACAAAATGTTCCAAACACACCCCCTGCACAACTCCACCGGGGAAGGTGCCAGACAGGAGTTCTCCTGGTAGTTTTTACATTGCTCCGGTAGGCATCTGAAAGACACCACAAAAGTTGTTCTACCTGCTTTCTGGGCTGAGATGGGGAACCGCTGAATTTTGGAGTCGGCCAGTGACAAAATGTTCCAAACACACCCCATGCACAACTCCACCGGGGAAGGTGCCAGACAGGAGTTCTCCTGGTAGTTTTTACACTACCTTGGTAGGCATTTGAAAGACACCACAAAAGTTGTTCTACCTGCTTTCTGGGCTGAGATGGGGAAACGCTGAATTTTGGAGTCGGCTGGTGACAAAATGTTCCAAAGACACCCCCTGCACAACTCCACCGGGGAAGGTGCCAGACAGGAGTTCTCTTAGTAGTTTTTACGCTACCTTGGTAGGCATCTGAAAGACACCACAAAAGTTGTTCTACCTGCTTTCTGGGCTGAGATGGGGAACCGCTGAATTTTGGACTCGGCTGGTGACAAAATGTTCCAAACACACCCCCTGCACAACTCCACCGGGGAAGGTGCCAGACAGGAGTTCTCTTGGTAGATTTTACACTACCTTGGTAGGGAGCTGAAAGGCAGCACAAAAGTTGTTCTACCTGCTTTCTGGGCTGAGATGGGGAATCGCTGAATTTTGGAGTCGGCCGGTGACAAAATGTTCCAAACACACCCCCTGCACAACTCCACCGGGGAAGGTGCCAGACAGGAGTTCTCCTGGTAGTTTTTACATTGCTCCGGTAGGCATCTGAAAGACACCACAAAAGTTGTTCTACCTGCTTTCTGGGCTGAGATGGGGAACCGCTGAATTTTGGAGTCGGCCGGTGACAAAATGTTCCAAACACACCCCATGCACAACTCCACCGGGGAAGGTGCCAGACAGGAGTTCTCCTGGTAGTTTTTACACTACCTTGGTAGGCATTTGAAAGACACCACAAAAGTTGTTCTACCTGCTTTCTGGGCTGAGATGGGGAACCGCTGAATTTTGGAGTCGGCTGGTGACAAAATGTTCCAAACACACCCCCTGCACAACTCCACCGGGGAAGGTGTCAGACAGGAGTTCTCTTGGTAGTTTTTACACTACCTTGGTAGGCATCTAAAAGACACCACAAAAGTTGTTCTACCTGCTTTCTGGGCTGAGATGGGGAATCGCTGAATTTTGGACTCGGCTGGTGACAAAATGTTCCAAAGACACCCCCTGCACAACTCCACCGGGGAAGGTGCCAGACAGGAGTTCTCCTGGTAGTTTTTACATTGCTCCGGTAGGCATCTGAAAGACACCACAAAAGTTGTTCTACCTGCTTTCTGGGCTGAGATGGGGAACCGCTGAATTTTGGAGTCGGCCGGTGACAAAATGTTCCAAAAACACCCCATGCACAACTCCACCGGGGAAGGTGCCAGACAGGAGTTCTCCTGGTAGTTTTTACACTACCTTGGTAGGCATTTGAAAGACACCACAAAAGTTGTTCTACCTGCTTTCTGGGCTGAGATGGGGAAACGCTGAATTTTGGAGTCGGCTGGTGACAAAATGTTCCAAACACACCCCATGCACAACTCCACCGGGGAAGGTGCCAGACAGGAGTTCTCTTAGTAGTTTTTACGCTACCTTGGTAGGCATCTGAAAGACACCACAAAAGTTGTTCTACCTGCTTTCTGGGCTGAGATGGGGAACCGCTGAATTTTGGAGTCGGCTGGTGACAAAATGTTCCAAAAACACCCCATGCACAACTCCACCGGGGAAGGTGCCAGACAGGAGTTCTCTTGGTAGTTTTTACACTACCTTGGTAGGCATCTAAAAGACACCACAAAAGTTGTTCTACCTGCTTTCTGGGCTGAGATGGGGAAACGCTGAATTTTGGACTCGGCTGGTGACAAAATGTTCCAAAGACACCCCCTGCACAACTCCACCGGGGAAGGTGCCAGACAGGAGTTCTCCTGGTAGTTTTTACATTGCTCCGGTAGGCATCTGAAAGACACCACAAAAGTTGTTCTATCTGCTTTCTGGGCTGAGATGGGGAACCGCTGAATTTTGGAGTCGGCCGGTGACAAAATGTTCCAAAGACACCCCATGCACAACTCCACCGGGGAAGGTGCCAGACAAGCGTTCTCTTGATAGTTTTTACACTACCTTGGTAAGCATCTAAAAGACACCACAAAAGTTGTTCTACCTGCTTTCTGGGCTGAGATGGGGAAACGCTGAATTTTGGAGTCGGCCGGTGACAAAATGTTCCAAAGACACCCCATGCACAACTCCACCGGGGAAGGTGCCAGACAAGCGTTCTCGTGATAGTTTTTTCACTACCTTGGTAGGCATCTAAAAGACACCACAAAAGTTGTTCTACCTGCTTTCTGGGCTGAGATGGGGAAACGCTGAATTTTGGACTCGGCTGGTGACAAAATGTTCCAAAGACACCCCCTGCAAAACTCCACCGGGGAAGGTGCCAGACAGGAGTTCTCCTGGTAGTTTTTACATTGCTCCGGTAGGCATCTGAAAGACACCACAAAAGTTGTTCTACCTGCTTTCTGGGCTGAGATGGGGAAACGCTGAATTTTGGAGTCGGCCGGTGACAAAATGTTCCAAACACACCCCCTGCACAACTCCACCGGGGAAGGTGCCAGACAGGAGTTCTCTTGGTAGTTTTTACACTACCTTGGTAGGCATCTAAAAGACACCACAAAAGTTGTTCTACCTGCTTTCTGGGCTGAGATGGGGAAACGCTGAATTTTGGACTCGGCCGGTGACAAAATGTTCCAAACACACCCCCTGCACAACTCCACCGGGGAAGGTGCCAGACAGGAGTTCTCCTGGTAGTTTTTACATTGCTCCGGTAGGCATCTGAAAGACACCACAAAAGTTGTTCTACCTGCTTTCTGGGCTGAGATGGGGAAACGCTGAATTTTGGAGTCGGCCGGTGACAAAATGTTCCAAACACACCCCCTGCACAACTCCACCGGGGAAGGTGCCAGACAGGAGTTCTCTTAGTAGTTTTTACACTACCTTGGTAGGCAGCTGAAAGGCACCACAAAAGTTGTTCTACCTGCTTTCTGGGCTGAGATGGGGAACAGCTGAATTTTGGAGTCGGCCGGTGACAAAATGTTCCAAACACACCCCCTGCACAACTCCACCGGGGAAGGTGCCAGACAGGAGTTCTCCTGGTAGTTTTTACATTGCTCCGGTAGGCATCTGAAAGACACCACAAAAGTTGTTCTACCTGCTTTCTGGGCTGAGATGGGGAACCGCTGAATTTTGGAGTCGGCCAGTGACAAAATGTTCCAAACACACCCCATGCACAACTCCACCGGGGAAGGTGCCAGACAGGAGTTCTCCTGGTAGTTTTTACACTACCTTGGTAGGCATTTGAAAGACACCACAAAAGTTGTTCTACCTGCTTTCTGGGCTGAGATGGGGAAACGCTGAATTTTGGAGTCGGCTGGTGACAAAATGTTCCAAAGACACCCCCTGCACAACTCCACCGGGGAAGGTGCCAGACAGGAGTTCTCTTAGTAGTTTTTACGCTACCTTGGTAGGCATCTGAAAGACACCACAAAAGTTGTTCTACCTGCTTTCTGGGCTGAGATGGGGAACCGCTGAATTTTGGACTCGGCTGGTGACAAAATGTTCCAAACACACCCCCTGCACAACTCCACCGGGGAAGGTGCCAGACAGGAGTTCTCTTGGTAGATTTTACACTACCTTGGTAGGGAGCTGAAAGGCAGCACAAAAGTTGTTCTACCTGCTTTCTGGGCTGAGATGGGGAATCGCTGAATTTTGGAGTCGGCCGGTGACAAAATGTTCCAAACACACCCCCTGCACAACTCCACCGGGGAAGGTGCCAGACAGGAGTTCTCCTGGTAGTTTTTACATTGCTCCGGTAGGCATCTGAAAGACACCACAAAAGTTGTTCTACCTGCTTTCTGGGCTGAGATGGGGAACCGCTGAATTTTGGAGTCGGCCGGTGACAAAATGTTCCAAAGACACCCCATGCACAACTCCACCGGGGAAGGTGCCAGACAGGAGTTCTCCTGGTAGTTTTTACATTGCTCCGGTAGGCATCTAAAAGACACCACAAAAGTTGTTCTACCTGCTTTCTGGGCTGAGATGGGGAACCGCTGAATTTTGGAGTCGGCCGGTGACAAAATGTTCCAAACATACCCCATGCACAACTCCACCGGGGAAGGTGCCAGACAGGAGTTCTCTTGGTAGTTTTTACACTACCTTGGTAGGCATCTAAAAGACACCACAAAAGTTGTTCTACCTGCTTTCTGGGCTGAGATGGGGAAACGCTGAATTTTGGACTCGGCTGGTGACAAAATGTTCCAAACACACCCCATGCACAACTCCACCGGGGAAGGTGCCAGACAGGAGTTCTCTTGGTAGTTTTTACACTACCTGGGTAGGCATCTGAAAGACACCACAAAAGTTGTTCTACCTGCTTTCTGGGCTGAGATGGGGAAACGCTGAATTTTGGACTCGGCCGGTGACAAAATGTTCCAAACACACCCCATGCACAACTCCACCGGGGAAGGTGCCAGGCAGGAGTTCTCCTGGTAGTTTTTACACTACCTTGGTAAGCATCTAAAAGACACCACAAAAGTTGTTCTACCTGCTTTCTGGGCTGAGATGGGGAAACGCTGAATTTTGGAGTCGGCTGGTGAAAAAATGTTCCAAACACACCCCATGCACAACTCCACCGGGGAAGGTGCCAGACAGGAGTTCTCTTAGTAGTTTTTACACTACCTTGGTAGGCATCTGAAAGACACCACAAAAGTTGTTCTACCTGCTTTCTGGGCTGAGATGGGGAACCGCTGAATTTTGGACTCGGCCGGTGACAAAATGTTCCAAACACACCCCCTGCACAACTCCACAGGGGAAGGTGCCAGACAGGAGTTCTCTTAGTAGTTTTTACACTACCTTGGTAGGCATCTGAAAGACACCACAAAAGTTGTTCTACCTGCTTTCTGGGCTGAGATGGGGAATCGCTGAATTTTGGACTCGGCCGGTGACAAAATGTTCCAAAAACACCCCATGCACAACTCCACCGGGGAAGGTGCCAGACAGGAGTTCTCCTGGTAGTTTTTACATTGCTCCGGTAGGCATCTGAAAGACACCACAAAAGTTGTTCTACCTGCTTTCTGGGCTGAGATGGGGAACCGCTGAATTTTGGAGTCGGCCGGTGACAAAATGTTCCAAACACACCCCATGCACAACTCCACCGGGGAAGGTGCCAGACAGGAGTTCTCCTGGTAGTTTTTACACTACCTTGGTAGGCATTTGAAAGACACCACAAAAGTTGTTCTACCTGCTTTCTGGGCTGAGATGGGGAACCGCTGAATTTTGGAGTCGGCTGGTGACAAAATGTTCCAAACACACCCCCTGCACAACTCCACCGGGGAAGGTGTCAGACAGGAGTTCTCTTGGTAGTTTTTACACTACCTTGGTAGGCATCTAAAAGACACCACAAAAGTTGTTCTACCTGCTTTCTGGGCTGAGATGGGGAATCGCTGAATTTTGGACTCGGCTGGTGACAAAATGTTCCAAAGACACCCCCTGCACAACTCCACCGGGGAAGGTGCCAGACAGGAGTTCTCCTGGTAGTTTTTACATTGCTCCGGTAGGCATCTGAAAGACACCACAAAAGTTGTTCTGTCTGCTTTCTGGGCTGAGATGGGGAACCGCTGAATTTTGGAGTCGGCCGGTGACAAAATGTTCCAAAGACACCCCATGCACAACTCCACCGGGGAAGGTGCCAGGCAGGAGTTCTCTTGATAGTTTTTACACTACCTTGGTAAGCATCTAAAAGACACCACAAAAGTTGTTCTACCTGCTTTCTGGGCTGAGATGGGGAAACGCTGAATTTTGGAGTCGGCCGGTGACAAAATGTTCCAAAGACACCCCATGCACAACTCCACCGGGGAAGGTGCCAGACAAGCGTTCTCGTGATAGTTTTTTCACTACCTTGGTAGGCATCTAAAAGACACCACAAAAGTTGTTCTACCTGCTTTCTGGGCTGAGATGGGGAAACGCTGAATTTTGGAGTCGGCCGGTGACAAAATGTTCCAAACACACCCCCTGCACAACTCCACCGGGGAAGGTGCCAGACAGGAGTTCTCCTGGTAGTTTTTACATTGCTCCGGTAGGCATCTGAAAGACACCACAAAAGTTGTTCTACCTGCTTTCTGGGCTGAGATGGGGAACAGCTGAATTTTGGAGTCGGCCGGTGACAAAATGTTCCAAACACACCCCTTGCACAACTCCACCGGGGAAGGTGCCAGACAGGAGTTCTCTTAGTAGTTTTTACACTACCTTGGTAGGCATCTGAAAGACACCACAAAAGTTGTTCTACCTGCTTTCTGGGCTGAGATGGGGAACAGCTGAATTTTGGAGTCGGCTGGTGACAAAATGTTCCAAACACACCCCCTGCACAACTCCACCGGGGAAGGTGCCAGACAGGAGTTCTCTTAGCAGTTTTTACACTACCTTGGTAGGCAGCTGAAAGGCACCACAAAAGTTGTTCTACCTGCTTTCTGGGCTG
Organism: Falco cherrug; assembly: GCF_023634085.1. Classification (NCBI taxonomy): domain Eukaryota; kingdom Metazoa; phylum Chordata; class Aves; order Falconiformes; family Falconidae; genus Falco; species Falco cherrug. The sequence goes on along the minus strand of NW_026599493.1, from coordinate 508,173 downwards.
AGATGGGGAAACGCTGAATTTTGGAGTCGGCTGGTGACAAAATGTTCCAAAAACACCCCATGCACAACTCCACCGGGGAAGGTGCCAGGCAGGAGTTCTCTTGCTAGTTTTTACACTACCTTGGTAGGCACCTGAAAGACACCACAAAAGTTGTTTTACCTGCTTTCTGGGCTGAGATGGGGAACAGCTGAATTTTGGAGTCGGCCGGTGACAAAATGTTCCAAACACACCCCATGCACAACTCCACCGGGGAAGGTGCCAGACAGGAGTTCTCTTAATAGTTTTAACACTACCTTGGTCGGCATCTGAAAGACACCACAAAAGTTGTTCTACCTGCTTTCTGGGCTGAGATGGGGAAACGCTGAATTTTGGAGTCGGCTGGTGACAAAATGTTCCAAACACACCCCATGCACAACTCCACCGGGGAAGGTGCCAGACAGGAGTTCTCTTGGTAGTTTTTACACTACCTTGGTAGGCATCTGAAAGACACCACAAAAGTTGTTCTACCTGCTTTCTGGGCTGAGATGGGGAAACGCTGAATTTTGGAGTCGGCCGGTGACAAAATGTTCCAAACACACCCCCTGCACAACTCCACCGGGGAAGGTGCCAGACAGGAGTTCTCCTGGTAGTTTTTACACTACCTTGGTAGGCATCTGAAAGACACCACAAAAGTTGTTCTACCTGCTTTCTGGGCTGAGATGGGGAACAGCTGAATTTTGGAGTCGGCTGGTGACAAAATGTTCCAAAGACACCCCCTGCACAACTCCACCGGGGAAGGTGCCAGACAGGAGTTCTCCTGGTAGTTTTTACATTGCTCCGGTAGGCATCTGAAAGACACCACAAAAGTTGTTCTATCTGCTTTCTTGGCTGTGATGGGGAATCGCTGAATTTTGGAGTCGGCCGGTGACAAAATGTTCCAAAGACACCCCATGCACAACTCTACCGGGGAAGGTGCCAGACAAGCGTTCTCTTGATAGTTTTTACACTACATTGGTAGGCATCTAAAAGACACCACAAAAGTTGTTCTACCTGCTTTCTGGGCTGAGATGGGGAACAGCTGAATTTTGGACTCGGCTGGTGACAAAATGTTCCAAAGACACCCCATGCACAACTCCACCGGGGAAGGTGCCAGACAGGAGTTCTCCTGGTAGTTTTTACATTGCTCTGGTAGGCATCTGAAAGACACCACAAAAGTTGTTCTACCTGCTTTCTGGGCTGAGATGGGGAACCGCTGAATTTTGGAGTCGGCCGGTGACAAAATGTTCCAAACACACCCCATGCACAACTCCACCGGGGAAGGTGCCAGACAAGAGTTCTCTTGATAGTTTTTACACTACCTTGGTAGGCAGCTGAAAGGCACCACAAAAGTTGTTCTTCCTGCTTTCTGGGCTGAGATGGGGAACCGCTGAATTTTGGAGTCGGCTGGTGACAAAATGTTCCAAACACACCCCCTGCACAACTCCACCGGGGAAGGTGCCAGGCAGGAGTTCTCTTGGTAGGTTTTACACTACCTTGGTAGGCATCTAAAAGACACCACAAAAGTTGTTCTACCTGCTTTCTGGGCTGAGATGGGGAAACGCTGAATTTTGGACTCGGCTGGTGACAAAATGTTCCAAACACACCCCCTGCACAACTCCACCGGGGAAGGTGCCAGACAGGAGTTCTCTTAGTAGTTTCTACACTACCTTGGTAGGCAGCTGAAAGGCACCACAAAAGTTGTTCTACCTGCTTTCTGGGCTGAGATGGGGAACCGCTGAATTTTGGAGTCGGCTGGTGACAAAATGTTCCAAACACACCCCCTGCACAACTCCACCGGGGAAGGTGCCAGGCAGGAGTTCTCTTGGTAGGTTTTACACTACCTTGGTAGGCATCTAAAAGACACCACAAAAGTTGTTCTACCTGCTTTCTGGGCTGAGATGGGGAACAGCTGAATTTTGGACTCGGCTGGTGACAAAATGTTCCAAAGACACCCCATGCACAACTCCACCGGGGAAGGTGCCAGACAGGAGTTCTCCTGGTAGTTTTTACATTGCTCCGGTAGGCATCTGAAAGACACCACAAAAGTTGTTCTACCTGCTTTCTGGGCTGAGATGGGGAACCGCTGAATTTTGGAGTCGGCCGGTGACAAAATGTTCCAAAGACACCCCCTGCACAACTCCACCGGGGAAGGTGCCAGACAGGATTTTTCTTGGTAGATTTTACACTACCTTGGTAGGGAGCTGAAAGGCAGCACTAAAGTTGTTCTACCTGCTTTCTGGGCTGAGATGGGGAATCGCTGAATTTTGGAGTCGGCCGGTGACAAAATGTTCCAAACACACCCCCTGCACAACTCCACCAGGGAAGGTGCCAGACAGGAGTTCTCCTGGTAGTTTTTACATTTCTCCGGTAGGCATCTGAAAGACACCACAAAAGTTGTTCTACCTGCTTTCTGGGCTGAGATGGGGAACCGCTGAATTTTGGAGTCGGCCGGTGACAAAATGTTCCAAAGACACCCCATGCACAACTCCACCGGGGAAGGTGCCAGACAAGCGTTCTCTTGATAGTTTTTACACTACCTTGGTAAGCATCTAAAAGACACCACAAAAGTTGTTCTACCTGCTTTCTGGGCTGAGATGGGGAAACGCTGAATTTTGGAGTCGGCCGGTGACAAAATGTTCCAAAGACACCCCATGCACAACTCCACCGGGGAAGGTGCCAGACAAGCGTTCTCTTGATAGTTTTTTCACTACCTTGGTAGGCATCTAAAAGACACCACAAAAGTTGTTCTACCTGCTTTCTGGGCTGAGATGGGGAACAGCTGAATTTTGGACTCGGCTGGTGACAAAATGTTCCAAAGACACCCCCTGCACAACTCCACCGGGGAAGGTGCCAGACAGGAGTTCTCCTGGTAGTTTTTACATTGCTCCGGTAGGCATCTGAAAGACACCACAAAAGTTGTTCTACCTGCTTTCTGGGCTGAGATGGGGAACAGCTGAATTTTGGAGTCGGCCGGTGACAAAATGTTCCAAACACACCCCCTGCACAACTCCACCGGGGAAGGTGCCAGACAGGAGTTCTCTTGGTAGATTTTACACTACCTTGGTAGGGAGCTGAAAGGCAGCACTAAAGTTGTTCTACCTGCTTTCTGGGCTGAGATGGGGAATCGCTGAATTTTGGACTCGGCCGGTGACAAAATGTTCCAAACACACCCCCTGCACAACTCCACCGGGGAAGGTGCCAGACAGGAGTTCTCCTGGTAGTTTTTACATTGCTCCGGTAGGCATCTGAAAGACACCACAAAAGTTGTTCTTCCTGCTTTCTGGGCTGAGATGGGGAACCGCTGAATTTTGGAGTCGGCCGGTGAGAAAATGTTCCAAACACACCCCATGCACAACTCCACCGGGGAAGGTGCCAGACAGGAGTTCTCCTGGTAGTTTTTACACTACCTTGGTAGGCATTTGAAAGACACCACAAAAGTTGTTCTACCTGCTTTCTGGGCTGAGATGGGGAAACGCTGAATTTTGGAGTCGGCTGGTGAAAAAATGTTCCAAACACACCCCATGCACAACTCCACCGGGGAAGGTGCCAGACAGGAGTTCTCTTAGTAGTTTTTACGCTACCTTGGTAGGCATCTGAAAGACACCACAAAAGTTGTTCTACCTGCTTTCTGGGCTGAGATGGGGAACCGCTGAATTTTGGAGTCGGCTGGTGACAAAATGTTCCAAAAACACCCCATGCACAACTCCACCGGGGAAGGTGCCAGACAGGAGTTCTCTTGGTAGTTTTTACACTACCTTGGTAGGCATCTAAAAGACACCACAAAAGTTGTTCTACCTGCTTTCTGGGCTGAGATGGGGAATCGCTGAATTTTGGACTCGGCTGGTGACAAAATGTTCCAAAGACACCCCCTGCACAACTCCACCGGGGAAGGTGCCAGACAGGAGTTCTCCTGGTAGTTTTTACATTGCTCCGGTAGGCATCTGAAAGACACCACAAAAGTTGTTCTACCTGCTTTCTGGGCTGAGATGGGGAACCGCTGAATTTTGGAGTCGGCCGGTGACAAAATGTTCCAAAGACACCCCATGCACAACTCCACCGGGGAAGGTGCCAGGCAGGAGTTCTCTTGATAGTTTTTACACTACCTTGGTAAGCATCTAAAAGACACCACAAAAGTTGTTCTACCTGCTTTCTGGGCTGAGATGGGGAAACGCTGAATTTTGGAGTCGGCCGGTGACAAAATGTTCCAAAGACACCCCATGCACAACTCCACCGGGGAAGGTGCCAGACAAGCGTTCTCTTGATAGTTTTTACACTACATTGGTAGGCATCTAAAAGACACCACAAAAGTTGTTCTACCTGCTTTCTGGGCTGAGATGGGGAACAGCTGAATTTTGGACTCGGCTGGTGACAAAATGTTCCAAAGACACCCCATGCACAACTCCACCGGGGAAGGTGCCAGACAGGAGTTCTCCTGGTAGTTTTTACATTGCTCCGGTAGGCATCTGAAAGACACCACAAAAGTTGTTCTACCTGCTTTCTGGGCTGAGATGGGGAACCGCTGAATTTTGGAGTCGGCCGGTGACAAAATGTTCCAAAGACACCCCATGCACAACTCCACCGGGGAAGGTGCCAGGCAGGAGTTCTCTTGATAGTTTTTACACTACCTTGGTAAGCATCTAAAAGACACCACAAAAGTTGTTCTACCTGCTTTCTGGGCTGAGATGGGGAAACGCTGAATTTTGGAGTCGGCCGGTGACAAAATGTTCCAAAGACACCCCCTGCACAACTCCACCGGGGAAGGTGCCAGACAAGCGTTCTCTTGATAGTTTTTTCACTACCTTGGTAGGCATCTAAAAGACACCACAAAAGTTGTTCTACCTGCTTTCTGGGCTGAGATGGGGAAACGCTGAATTTTGGACTCGGCTGGTGACAAAATGTTCCAAAAACACCCCCTGCACAACTCCACCGGGAAGGTGCCAGGCAGGAGTTCTCCTGGTAGTTTTTACATTGCTCCGGTAGGCATCTGAAAGACACCACAAAAGTTGTTCTACCTGCTTTCTGGGCTGAGATGGGGAAACGCTGAATTTTGGAGTCGGCCGGTGACAAAATGTTCCAAAGACACCCCATGCACAACTCCACGGGGGAAGGTGCCAGACAGGAGTTCTCCTGGTAGTTTTTACACTACCTTGGTAGGCAGCTGAAAGACACCACAAAAGTTGTTCTACCTGCTTTCTGGGCTGAGATGGGGAAACGCTGAATTTTGGAGTCGGCCGGTGACAAAATGTTCCAAACACACCCCCTGCACAGCTCCACCGGGGAAGGTGCCAGACAGGAGTTCTCTTAGTAGTTTTTACACTACCTTGGTAGGCATCTGAAAGACACCACAAAAGTTGTTCTACCTGCTTTCTGGGCTGAGATGGGGAAACGCTGAATTTTGGACTCGGCTGGTGACAAAATGTTCCAAAAACACCCCCTGCACAACTCCACCGGGGAAGGTGCCAGACAGGAGTTCTCCTGGTAGTTTTTACATTGCTCCGGTAGGCATCTGAAAGACACCACAAAAGTTGTTCTACCTGCTTTCTGGGCTGAGATGGGGAAACGCTGAATTTTGGAGTCGGCCGGTGACAAAATGTTCCAAACACACCCCATGCACAACTCCACGGGGGAAGGTGCCAGACAGGAGTTCTCCTGGTAGTTTTTACACTACCTTGGTAGGCATCTAAAAGACACCACAAAAGTTGTTCTACCTGCTTTCTGGGCTGAGATGGGGAAACGCTGAATTTTGGAGTCGGCCGGTGACAAAATGTTCCAAACACACCCCCTGCACAACTCCACCGGGGAAGGTGCCAGACAGGAGTTCTCCTGGTAGTTTTTACATTGCTCCGGTAGGCATCTGAAAGACACCACAAAAGTTGTTGTACCTGCTTTCTGGGCTGAGATGGGGAACCGCTGAATTTTGGAGTCGGCCGGTGACAAAATGTTCCAAACACACCCCCTGCACAACTCCACCGGGGAAGGTGCCAGACAGGAGTTCTCTTAGTAGTTTTTACACTACCTTGGTAGGCATCTGAAAGACACCACAAAAGTTGTTCTACCTGCTTTCTGGGCTGAGATGGGGAACAGCTGAATTTTGGAGTCGGCTGGTGACAAAATGTTCCAAACACACCCCCTGCACAACTCCACCGGGGAAGGTGCCAGGCAGGAGTTCTCTTGGTAGGTTTTACACTACCTTGGTAGGCATCTAAAAGACACCACAAAAGTTGTTCTACCTGCTTTCTGGGCTGAGATGGGGAACAGCTGAATTTTGGACTCGGCTGGTGACAAAATGTTCCAAAGACACCCCCTGCACAACTCCACCGGGGAAGGTGCCAGACAGGAGTTCTCCTGGTAGTTTTTACATTGCTCCGGTAGGCATCTGAAAGACACCACAAAAGTTGTTCTACCTGCTTTCTGGGCTGAGATGGGGAACCGCTGAATTTTGGAGTCGGCCGGTGACAAAATGTTCCAAAGACACCCCATGCACAACTCCACCGGGGAAGGTGCCAGACAGGAGTTCTCCTGGTAGTTTTTACATTGCTCCGGTAGGCATCTGAAAGACACCACAAAAGTTGTTCTACCTGCTTTCTGGGCTGAAATGGGGAACCGCTGAATTTTGGAGTCGGCCGGTGACAAAATGTTCCAAACACACCCCATGCACAACTCCACCGGGGAAGGTGCCAGACAGGAGTTCTCCTGGTAGTTTTTACACTACCTTGGTAGGCATCTAAAAGACACCACAAAAGTTGTTCTACCTGCTTTCTGGGCTGAGATGGGGAAACGCTGAATTTTGGACTCGGCTGGTGACAAAATGTTCCAAACACACCCCCTGCACAACTCCACCGGGGAAGGTGCCAGACAGGACTTCTCTTAATAGTTTTTACACTACCTTGGTAGGCATCTGAAAGACACCACAAAAGTTGTTCTACCTGCTTTCTGGGCTGAGATGGGGAACCGCTGAATTTTGGAGTCGGCCGGTGACAAAATGTTCCAAACACACCCCATGCACAACTCTACCGGGGAAGGTGCCAGACAAGCGTTCTCTTGGTAGTTTTTACACTACCTTGGTAGGCATCTAAAAGACACCACAAAAGTTGTTCTACCTGCTTTCTGGGCTGAGATGGGGAATCGCTGAATTTTGGACTCGGCTGGTGACAAAATGTTCCAAAGACACCCCCTGCACAACTCCACCGGGGAAGGTGCCAGACAGGAGTTCTCCTGGTAGTTTTTACATTGCTCCGGTAGGCATCTGAAAGACACCACAAAAGTTGTTCTACCTGCTTTCTGGGCTGAGATGGGGAACCGCTGAATTTTGGAGTCGGCCGGTGACAAAATGTTCCAAAGACACCCCATGCACAACTCCACCGGGGAAGGTGCCAGGCAGGAGTTCTCTTGATAGTTTTTACACTACCTTGGTAAGCATCTAAAAGACACCACAAAAGTTGTTCTACCTGCTTTCTGGGCTGAGATGGGGAAACGCTGAATTTTGGAGTCGGCCGGTGACAAAATGTTCCAAAGACACCCCATGCACAACTCCACCGGGGAAGGTGCCAGACAAGCGTTCTCTTGATAGTTTTTACACTACATTGGTAGGCATCTAAAAGACACCACAAAAGTTGTTCTACCTGCTTTCTGGGCTGAGATGGGGAACAGCTGAATTTTGGACTCGGCTGGTGACAAAATGTTCCAAAGACACCCCATGCACAACTCCACCGGGGAAGGTGCCAGACAGGAGTTCTCCTGGTAGTTTTTACATTGCTCCGGTAGGCATCTGAAAGACACCACAAAAGTTGTTCTACCTGCTTTCTGGGCTGAGATGGGGAACCGCTGAATTTTGGAGTCGGCCGGTGACAAAATGTTCCAAAGACACCCCATGCACAACTCCACCGGGGAAGGTGCCAGGCAGGAGTTCTCTTGATAGTTTTTACACTACCTTGGTAAGCATCTAAAAGACACCACAAAAGTTGTTCTACCTGCTTTCTGGGCTGAGATGGGGAAACGCTGAATTTTGGAGTCGGCCGGTGACAAAATGTTCCAAAGACACCCCCTGCACAACTCCACCGGGGAAGGTGCCAGACAAGCGTTCTCTTGATAGTTTTTTCACTACCTTGGTAGGCATCTAAAAGACACCACAAAAGTTGTTCTACCTGCTTTCTGGGCTGAGATGGGGAAACGCTGAATTTTGGACTCGGCTGGTGACAAAATGTTCCAAAAACACCCCCTGCACAACTCCACCGGGAAGGTGCCAGGCAGGAGTTCTCCTGGTAGTTTTTACATTGCTCCGGTAGGCATCTGAAAGACACCACAAAAGTTGTTCTACCTGCTTTCTGGGCTGAGATGGGGAAACGCTGAATTTTGGAGTCGGCCGGTGACAAAATGTTCCAAAGACACCCCATGCACAACTCCACGGGGGAAGGTGCCAGACAGGAGTTCTCCTGGTAGTTTTTACACTACCTTGGTAGGCAGCTGAAAGACACCACAAAAGTTGTTCTACCTGCTTTCTGGGCTGAGATGGGGAAACGCTGAATTTTGGAGTCGGCCGGTGACAAAATGTTCCAAACACACCCCCTGCACAGCTCCACCGGGGAAGGTGCCAGACAGGAGTTCTCTTAGTAGTTTTTACACTACCTTGGTAGGCATCTGAAAGACACCACAAAAGTTGTTCTACCTGCTTTCTGGGCTGAGATGGGGAAACGCTGAATTTTGGACTCGGCTGGTGACAAAATGTTCCAAAAACACCCCCTGCACAACTCCACCGGGGAAGGTGCCAGACAGGAGTTCTCCTGGTAGTTTTTACATTGCTCCGGTAGGCATCTGAAAGACACCACAAAAGTTGTTCTACCTGCTTTCTGGGCTGAGATGGGGAAACGCTGAATTTTGGAGTCGGCCGGTGACAAAATGTTCCAAACACACCCCATGCACAACTCCACGGGGGAAGGTGCCAGACAGGAGTTCTCCTGGTAGTTTTTACACTACCTTGGTAGGCATCTAAAAGACACCACAAAAGTTGTTCTACCTGCTTTCTGGGCTGAGATGGGGAAACGCTGAATTTTGGAGTCGGCCGGTGACAAAATGTTCCAAACACACCCCCTGCACAACTCCACCGGGGAAGGTGCCAGACAGGAGTTCTCCTGGTAGTTTTTACATTGCTCCGGTAGGCATCTGAAAGACACCACAAAAGTTGTTGTACCTGCTTTCTGGGCTGAGATGGGGAACCGCTGAATTTTGGAGTCGGCCGGTGACAAAATGTTCCAAACACACCCCCTGCACAACTCCACCGGGGAAGGTGCCAGACAGGAGTTCTCTTAGTAGTTTTTACACTACCTTGGTAGGCATCTGAAAGACACCACAAAAGTTGTTCTACCTGCTTTCTGGGCTGAGATGGGGAACAGCTGAATTTTGGAGTCGGCTGGTGACAAAATGTTCCAAACACACCCCCTGCACAACTCCACCGGGGAAGGTGCCAGGCAGGAGTTCTCTTGGTAGGTTTTACACTACCTTGGTAGGCATCTAAAAGACACCACAAAAGTTGTTCTACCTGCTTTCTGGGCTGAGATGGGGAACAGCTGAATTTTGGACTCGGCTGGTGACAAAATGTTCCAAAGACACCCCCTGCACAACTCCACCGGGGAAGGTGCCAGACAGGAGTTCTCCTGGTAGTTTTTACATTGCTCCGGTAGGCATCTGAAAGACACCACAAAAGTTGTTCTACCTGCTTTCTGGGCTGAGATGGGGAACCGCTGAATTTTGGAGTCGGCCGGTGACAAAATGTTCCAAAGACACCCCATGCACAACTCCACCGGGGAAGGTGCCAGACAGGAGTTCTCCTGGTAGTTTTTACATTGCTCCGGTAGGCATCTGAAAGACACCACAAAAGTTGTTCTACCTGCTTTCTGGGCTGAGATGGGGAACCGCTGAATTTTGGAGTCGGCCGGTGACAAAATGTTCCAAACACACCCCATGCACAACTCCACCGGGGAAGGTGCCAGACAGGAGTTCTCTTGGTAGTTTTTACACTACCTTGGTAGGCATCTAAAAGACACCACAAAAGTTGTTCTACCTGCTTTCTGGGCTGAGATGGGGAAACGCTGAATTTTGGACTCGGCTGGTGACAAAATGTTCCAAACACACCCCCTGCACAACTCCACCGGGGAAGGTGCCAGACAGGACTTCTCTTAATAGTTTTTACACTACCTTGGTAGGCATCTGAAAGGCACCACAAAAGTTGTTGTACCTGCTTTCTGGGCTGAGATGGGGAACCGCTGAATTTTGGAGTCGGCCGGTGACAAAATGTTCCAAACACACCCCATGCACAACTCTACCGGGGAAGGTGCCAGACAAGCGTTCTCTTGATAGTTTTTACACTACATTGGTAGGCATCTAAAAGACACCACAAAAGTTGTTCTACCTGCTTTCTGGGCTGAGATGGGGAACAGCTGAATTTTGGACTCGGCTGGTGACAAAATGTTCCAAAGACACCCCCTGCACAACTCCACCGGGGAAGGTGCCAGACAGGAGTTCTCCTGGTAGTTTTTACATTGCTCCGGTAGGCATCTAAAAGACACCACAAAAGTTGTTCTACCTGCTTTCTGGGCTGAGATGGGGAACCGCTGAATTTTGGAGTCGGCCGGTGACAAAATGTTCCAAACACACCCCATGCACAACTCCACCGGGGAAGGTGCCAGACAAGAGTTCTCTTAATAGTTTTTACACTACCTTGGTAGGCAGCTGAAAGGCACCACAAAAGTTGTTTTACCTGCTTTCTGGGCTGAGATGGGGAAACGCTGAATTTTGGACTCGGCTGGTGACAAAATGTTCCAAAGACACCCCATGCACAACTCCACCGGGGAAGGTGCCAGACAGGAGTTCTCTTGGTAGTTTTTACACTACCTTGGTAGGCATCTAAAAGACACCACAAAAGTTGTTCTACCTGCTTTCTGGGCTGAGATGGGGAACAGCTGAATTTTGGAGTCGGCTGGTGACAAAATGTTCCAAAGACACCCCCTGCACAACTCCACCGGGGAAGGTGCCAGACAGGAGTTCTCCTGGTAGTTTTTACATTGCTCCGGTAGGCATCTGAAAGACACCACAAAAGTTGTTCTACCTGCTTTCTGGGCTGAGATGGGGAACCGCTGAATTTTGGAGTCGGCCGGTGACAAAATGTTCCAAAGACACCCCATGCACAACTCCACCGGGGAAGGTGCCAGACAGGAGTTCTCCTGGTAGTTTTTACATTGCTCCGGTAGGCATCTGAAAGACACCACAAAAGTTGTTCTACCTGCTTTCTGGGCTGAGATGGGGAACCGCTGAATTTTGGAGTCGGCCGGTGACAAAATGTTCCAAACATACCCCATGCACAACTCCACCGGGGAAGGTGCCAGACAGGAGTTCTCTTGGTAGTTTTTACACTACCTTGGTAGGCATCTAAAAGACACCACAAAAGTTGTTCTACCTGCTTTCTGGGCTGAGATGGGGAAACGCTGAATTTTGGACTCGGCTGGTGACAAAATGTTCCAAACACACCCCATGCACAACTCCACCGGGGAAGGTGCCAGACAGGAGTTCTCTTGGTAGTTTTTACACTACCTGGGTAGGCATCTGAAAGACACCACAAAAGTTGTTCTACCTGCTTTCTGGGCTGAGATGGGGAAACGCTGAATTTTGGACTCGGCTGGTGACAAAATGTTCCAAACACACCCCCTGCACAACTCCACCGGGGAAGGTGCCAGACAGGAGTTCTCTTAGTAGTTTTTACACTACCTTGGTAGGCATCACAAAAGACACCACAAAAGTTGTTCTACCTGCTTTCGGGGCTGAGATGGGGAACAGCTGAATTTTGGAGTCGGCTGGTGACAAAATGTTCCAAAGACACCCCATGCACAACTCCACCGGGGAAGGTGCCAGACAGGAGTTCTCCTGGTAGTTTTTACATTGCTCTGGTAGGCATCTGAAAGACACCACAAAAGTTGTTCTATCTGCTTTCTTGGCTGTGATGGGGAATCGCTGAATTTTGGAGTCGGCCGGTGACAAAATGTTCCAAAGACACCCCATGCACAACTCTACCGGGGAAGGTGCCAGACAAGCGTTCTCTTGATAGTTTTTACACTACATTGGTAGGCATCTAAAAGACACCACAAAAGTTGTTCTACCTGCTTTCTGGGCTGAGATGGGGAACAGCTGAATTTTGGACTCGGCTGGTGACAAAATGTTCCAAAGACACCCCCTGCACAACTGCACCGGGGAAGGTGCCAGACAGGAGTTCTCCTGGTAGTTTTTACATTGCTCCGGTAGGCATCTGAAAGACACCACAAAAGTTGTTCTACCTGCTTTCTGGGCTGAGATGGGGAACCGCTGAATTTTGGAGTCGGCCGGTGACAAAATGTTCCAAACACACCCCATGCACAACTCCACCGGGGAAGGTGCCAGACAGGAGTTCTCCTGGTAGTTTTTACACTACCTTGGTAGGCATTTGAAAGACACCACAAAAGTTGTTGTACCTTCTTTATGGGCTGAGATGGGGAACCGCTGAATTTTGGAGTCGGCTGGTGAAAAAATGTTCCAAACACACCCCATGCACAACTCCACCGGGGAAGGTGCCAGACAGGAGTTCTCCTGGTAGTTTTTACATTGCTCCGGTAGGCATCTGAAAGACACCACAAAAGTTGTTGTACCTGCTTTCTGGGCTGAGATGGGGAACCGCTGAATTTTGGAGTCGGCCGGTGACAAAATGTTCCAAACACACCCCCTGCACAACTCCACCGGGGAAGGTGCCAGACAGGAGTTCTCCTGGTAGTTTTTACATTGCTCCGGTAGGCATCTGAAAGACACCACAAAAGTTGTTCTACCTGCTTTCTGGGCTGAGATGGGGAACCGCTGAATTTTGGAGTCGGCCGGTGACAAAATGTTCCAAACACACCCCATGCACAACTCCACCGGGGAAGGTGCCAGACAGGAGTTCTCTTGGTAGTTTTTACACTACCTTGGTAGGCATCTAAAAGACACCATTAAAGTTGTTCTACCTGCTTTCTGGGCTGAGATGGGGAATCGCTGAATTTTGGACTCGGCTGGTGACAAAATGTTCCAAACACACCCCCTGCACAACTCCACCGGGGAAGGTGCCAGACAGGAGTTCTCTTAGTAGTTTCTACACTACCTTGGTAGGCAGCTGAAAGACACCACAAAAGTTGTTCTACCTGCTTTCTGGGCTGAGATGGGGAACCGCTGAATTTTGGACTCGGCTGGTGACAAAATGTTCCAAACACACCCCATGCACAACTCCACCGGGGAAGGTGCCAGGCAGGAGTTCTCTTGGTAGTTTTAACACTACCTTGGTAGGCAGCTGAAAGACACCACAAAAGTTGTTCTACCTGCTTTCTGGGCTGAGATGGGTAACAGCTGAATTTTGGAGTCGGCTGGTGACAAAATGTTCCAAACACACCCCCTGCACAACTCCACCGGGGAAGGTGCCAGACAGGAGTTCTCCTGGTAGTTTTTACATTGCTCCGGTAGGCATCTGAAAGACACCACAAAAGTTGTTCTATCTGCTTTCTGGGCTGAGATGGGGAATCGCTGAATTTTGGAGTCGGCCGGTGACAAAATGTTCCAAAGACACCCCATGCACAACTCCACTGGGGAAGGTGCCAGACAAGCGTTCTCTTGATAGTTTTTACACTACCTTGGTAGGCATCTAAAAGACACCACAAAAGTTGTTCTACCTGCTTTCTGGGCTGAGATGGGGAAACGCTGAATTTTGGAGTCGGCCGGTGACAAAATGTTCCAAAGACACCCCATGCACAACTCCACCGGGGAAGGTGCCAGACAGGAGTTCTCCTGGTAGTTTTTACATTGCTCCGGTAGGCATCTGAAAGACACCACAAAAGTTGTTGTACCTGCTTTCTGGGCTGAGATGGGGAACCGCTGAATTTTGGAGTCGGCCGGTGACAAAATGTTCCAAACACACCCCCTGCACAACTCCACCGGGGAAGGTGCCAGACAGGAGTTCTCTTGGTAGATTTTACACTACCTTGGTAGGGAGCTGAAAGGCAGCACTAAAGTTGTTCTACCTGCTTTCTGGGCTGAGATGGGGAATCGCTGAATTTTGGACTCGGCCGGAGACAAAATGTTCCAAACACACCCCCTGCACAACTCCACCGGGGAAGGTGCCAGACAGGAGTTCTCCTGGTAGTTTTTACATTGCTCCGGTAGGCATCTGAAAGACACCACAAAAGTTGTTCTACCTGCTTTCTGGGCTGAGATGGGGAACCGCTGAATTTTGGAGTCGGCCGGTGACAAAATGTTCCAAACACACCCCATGCACAACTCCACCGGGGAAGGTGCCAGACAGGAGTTCTCCTGGTAGTTTTTACACTACCTTGGTAGGCATTTGAAAGACACCACAAAAGTTGTTGTACCTTCTTTATGGGCTGAGATGGGGAACCGCTGAATTTTGGAGTCGGCTGGTGAAAAAATGTTCCAAACACACCCCATGCACAACTCCACCGGGGAAGGTGCCAGACAGGAGTTCTCCTGGTAGTTTTTACATTGCTCCGGTAGGCATCTGAAAGACACCACAAAAGTTGTTGTACCTGCTTTCTGGGCTGAGATGGGGAACCGCTGAATTTTGGAGTCGGCCGGTGACAAAATGTTCCAAACACACCCCCTGCACAACTCCACCGGGGAAGGTGCCAGACAGGAGTTCTCCTGGTAGTTTTTACATTGCTCCGGTAGGCATCTGAAAGACACCACAAAAGTTGTTCTACCTGCTTTCTGGGCTGAGATGGGGAACCGCTGAATTTTGGAGTCGGCCGGTGACAAAATGTTCCAAACACACCCCATGCACAACTCCACCGGGGAAGGTGCCAGACAGGAGTTCTCTTGGTAGTTTTTACACTACCTTGGTAGGCATCTAAAAGACACCACAAAAGTTGCTCTACCTGCTTTCTGGGCTGAGATGGGGAAACGCTGAATTTTAGACTCGGCTGGTGACAAAATGTTCCAAACACACCCCCTGCACAACTCCACCGGGGAAGGTGCCAGACAGGACTTCTCTTAATAGTTTTTACACTACCTTGGTAGGCATCTGAAAGGCACCACAAAAGTTGTTGTACCTGCTTTCTGGGCTGAGATGGGGAACCGCTGAATTTTGGAGTCGGCCGGTGACAAAATGTTCCAAACACACCCCATGCACAACTCTACCGGGGAAGGTGCCAGACAAGCGTTCTCTTGATAGTTTTTACACTACATTGGTAGGCATCTAAAAGACACCACAAAAGTTGTTCTACCTGCTTTCTGGGCTGAGATGGGGAACAGCTGAATTTTGGACTCGGCTGGTGACAAAATGTTCCAAAGACACCCCCTGCACAACTCCACCGGGGAAGGTGCCAGACAGGAGTTCTCCTGGTAGTTTTTACATTGCTCCGGTAGGCATCTAAAAGACACCACAAAAGTTGTTCTACCTGCTTTCTGGGCTGAGATGGGGAACCGCTGAATTTTGGAGTCGGCCGGTGACAAAATGTTCCAAACACACCCCATGCACAACTCCACCGGGGAAGGTGCCAGACAAGAGTTCTCTTAATAGTTTTTACACTACCTTGGTAGGCAGCTGAAAGGCACCACAAAAGTTGTTTTACCTGCTTTCTGGGCTGAGATGGGGAACCGCTGAATTTTGGACTCGGCTGGTGACAAAATGTTCCAAAGACACCCCATGCACAACTCCACCGGGGAAGGTGCCAGACAGGAGTTCTCTTGGTAGTTTTTACACTACCTTGGTAGGCATCTAAAAGACACCACAAAAGTTGTTCTACCTGCTTTCTGGGCTGAGATGGGGAACAGCTGAATTTTGGACTCGGCTGGTGACAAAATGTTCCAAAGACACCCCCTGCACAACTCCACCGGGGAAGGTGCCAGACAGGAGTTCTCCTGGTAGTTTTTACATTGCTCCGGTAGGCATCTGAAAGACACCACAAAAGTTGTTCTACCTGCTTTCTGGGCTGAGATGGGGAACCGCTGAATTTTGGAGTCGGCCGGTGACAAAATGTTCCAAAGACACCCCATGCACAACTCCACCGGGGAAGGTGCCAGACAGGAGTTCTCCTGGTAGTTTTTACATTGCTCCGGTAGGCATCTGAAAGACACCACAAAAGTTGTTCTACCTGCTTTCTGGGCTGAGATGGGGAACCGCTGAATTTTGGAGTCGGCCGGTGACAAAATGTTCCAAACATACCCCATGCACAACTCCACCGGGGAAGGTGCCAGACAGGAGTTCTCTTGGTAGTTTTTACACTACCTTGGTAGGCATCTAAAAGACACCACAAAAGTTGTTCTACCTGCTTTCTGGGCTGAGATGGGGAAACGCTGAATTTTGGACTCGGCTGGTGACAAAATGTTCCAAACACACCCCATGCACAACTCCACCGGGGAAGGTGCCAGACAGGAGTTCTCTTGGTAGTTTTTACACTACCTGGGTAGGCATCTGAAAGACACCACAAAAGTTGTTCTACCTGCTTTCTGGGCTGAGATGGGGAAACGCTGAATTTTGGAGTCGGCCGGTGACAAAATGTTCCAAACACACCCCCTGCACAACTCCACCGGGGAAGGTGCCAGACAGGAGTTCTCTTAGTAGTTTTTACACTACCTTGGTAGGCATCACAAAAGACACCACAAAAGTTGTTCTACCTGCTTTCGGGGCTGAGATGGGGAACAGCTGAATTTTGGAGTCGGCTGGTGACAAAATGTTCCAAAGACACCCCATGCACAACTCCACCGGGGAAGGTGCCAGACAGGAGTTCTCCTGGTAGTTTTTACATTGCTCTGGTAGGCATCTGAAAGACACCACAAAAGTTGTTCTATCTGCTTTCTGGGCTGTGATGGGGAATCGCTGAATTTTGGAGTCGGCCGGTGACAAAATGTTCCAAAGACACCCCATGCACAACTCTACCGGGGAAGGTGCCAGACAAGCGTTCTCTTGATAGTTTTTACACTACATTGGTAGGCATCTAAAAGACACCACAAAAGTTGTTCTACCTGCTTTCTGGGCTGAGATGGGGAACAGCTGAATTTTGGACTCGGCTGGTGACAAAATGTTCCAAACACACCCCCTGCACAACTGCACCGGGGAAGGTGCCAGACAGGAGTTCTGTTGGTAGTTTTTACATTGCTCCGGTAGGCATCTGAAAGACACCACAAAAGTTGTTGTACCTGCTTTCTGGGCTGAGATGGGGAACCGCTGAATTTTGGAGTCGGCCGGTGACAAAATGTTCCAAAGACACCCCATGCACAACTCCACCGGGGAAGGTGCCAGGCAGGAGTTCTCTTGGTAGTTTTTACACTACCTTGGTAGGCAGCTGAAAGACACCACAAAAGTTGTTCTACCTGCTTTCTGGGCTGAGATGGGGAATCGCTGAATTTTGGAGTCGGCCGGTGACAAAATGTTCCAAACACACCCCCTGCACAACTCCACCGGGGAAGGTGCCAGACAGGAGTTCTCCTGGTAGTTTTTACACTACCTTGGTAGGCATCTAAAAGACACCACAAAAGTTGTTCTACCTGCTTTCTGGGCTGAGATGGGGAAACGCTGAATTTTGGAGTCGGCTGGTGAAAAAATGTTCCAAACACACCCCATGCACAACTCCACCGGGGAAGGTGCCAGACAGGAGTTCTCTTAGTAGTTTTTACGCTACCTTGGTAGGCATCTGAAAGACACCACAAAAGTTGTTCTACCTGCTTTCTGGGCTGAGATGGGGAACCGCTGAATTTTGGACTCGGCTGGTGACAAAATGTTCCAAAAACACCCCATGCACAACTCCACCGGGGAAGGTGCCAGACAGGAGTTCTCTTGGTAGTTTTTACACTACCTTGGTAGGCATCTAAAAGACACCATTAAAGTTGTTCTACCTGCTTTCTGGGCTGAGATGGGGAATCGCTGAATTTTGGACTCGGCTGGTGACAAAATGTTCCAAACACACCCCCTGCACAACTCCACCGGGGAAGGTGCCAGACAGGAGTTCTCTTAGTAGTTTCTACACTACCTTGGTAGGCAGCTGAAAGACACCACAAAAGTTGTTCTAGCTGCTTTCTGGGCTGAGATGGGGAACCGCTGAATTTTGGACTCGGCTGGTGACAAAATGTTCCAAACACACCCCCTGCACAACTCCACCGGGGAAGGTGCCAGGCAGGAGTTCTCTTGGTAGTTTTAACACTACCTTGGTAGGCAGCTGAAAGACACCACAAAAGTTGTTCTACCTGCTTTCTGGGCTGAGATGGGGAACAGCTGAATTTTGGACTCGGCTGGTGACAAAATGTTCCAAAGACACCCCCTGCACAACTCCACCGGGGAAGGTGCCAGACAGGAGTTCTCCTGGTAGTTTTTACATTGCTCCGGTAGGCATCTGAAAGACACCACAAAAGTTGTTCTATCTGCTTTCTGGGCTGAGATGGGGAATCGCTGAATTTTGGAGTCGGCCGGTGACAAAATGTTCCAAAGACACCCCATGCACAACTCCACTGGGGAAGGTGCCAGACAAGCGTTCTCTTGATAGTTTTTACACTACCTTGGTAGGCATCTAAAAGACACCACAAAAGTTGTTCTACCTGCTTTCTGGGCTGAGATGGGGAACAGCTGAATTTTGGAGTCGGCTGGTGACAAAATGTTCCAAAGACACCCCCTGCACAACTCCACCGGGGAAGGTGCCAGACAGGAGTTCTCCTGGTAGTTTTTACATTGCTCCGGTAGGCATCTGAAAGACACCACAAAAGTTGTTCTACCTGCTTTCTGGGCTGAGATGGGGAAACGCTGAGTTTTGGAGTCGGCTGGTGACAAAATGTTCCAAACACACCCCCTGCACAACTCCACCGGGGAAGGTGCCAGACAGGAGTTCTCTTGGTAGATTTTACACTACCTTGGTAGGGAGCTGAAAGGCAGCACTAAAGTTGTTCTACCTGCTTTCTGGGCTGAGATGGGGAATCGCTGAATTTTGGACTCGGCCGGAGACAAAATGTTCCAAACACACCCCCTGCACAACTCCACCGGGGAAGGTGCCAGACAGGAGTTCTCCTGGTAGTTTTTACATTGCTCCGGTAGGCATCTGAAAGACACCACAAAAGTTGTTCTACCTGCTTTCTGGGCTGAGATGGGGAACCGCTGAATTTTGGAGTCGGCCGGTGACAAAATGTTCCAAACACACCCCATGCACAACTCCACCGGGGAAGGTGCCAGACAGGAGTTCTCCTGGTAGTTTTTACACTACCTTGGTAGGCATTTGAAAGACACCACAAAAGTTGTTGTACCTTCTTTATGGGCTGAGATGGGGAACCGCTGAATTTTGGACTCGGCCGGTGACAAAATGTTCCAAAGACACCCCATGCACAACTCCACCGGGGAAGGTGCCAGACAGGAGTTCTCCTGGTAGTTTTTACATTGCTCCGGTAGGCATCTGAAAGACACCACAAAAGTTGTTCTACCTGCTTTCTGGGCTGAGATGGGGAACCGCTGAATTTTGGAGTCGGCCGGTGACAAAATGTTCCAAACATACCCCATGCACAACTCCACCGGGGAAGGTGCCAGACAGGAGTTCTCTTGGTAGTTTTTACACTACCTTGGTAGGCATCTAAAAGACACCACAAAAGTTGTTCTACCTGCTTTCTGGGCTGAGATGGGGAAACGCTGAATTTTGGACTCGGCTGGTGACAAAATGTTCCAAACACACCCCATGCACAACTCCACCGGGGAAGGTGCCAGACAGGAGTTCTCTTGGTAGTTTTTACACTACCTGGGTAGGCATCTGAAAGACACCACAAAAGTTGTTCTACCTGCTTTCTGGGCTGAGATGGGGAACCGCTGAATTTTGGAGTCGGCCGGTGACAAAATGTTCCAAACACACCCCCTGCACAACTCCACCGGGGAAGGTGCCAGACAGGAGTTCTCTTAGTAGTTTTTACACTACCTTGGTAGGCATCACAAAAGACACCACAAAAGTTGTTCTACCTGCTTTCGGGGCTGAGATGGGGAACAGCTGAATTTTGGAGTCGGCTGGTGACAAAATGTTCCAAAGACACCCCATGCACAACTCCACCGGGGAAGGTGCCAGACAGGAGTTCTCCTGGTAGTTTTTACATTGCTCTGGTAGGCATCTGAAAGACACCACAAAAGTTGTTCTATCTGCTTTCTGGGCTGTGATGGGGAATCGCTGAATTTTGGAGTCGGCCGGTGACAAAATGTTCCAAAGACACCCCATGCACAACTCTACCGGGGAAGGTGCCAGACAAGCGTTCTCTTGATAGTTTTTACACTACATTGGTAGGCATCTAAAAGACACCACAAAAGTTGTTCTACCTGCTTTCTGGGCTGAGATGGGGAACAGCTGAATTTTGGACTCGGCTGGTGACAAAATGTTCCAAAGACACCCCCTGCACAACTGCACCGGGGAAGGTGCCAGACAGGAGTTCTCCTGGTAGTTTTTACATTGCTCCGGTAGGCATCTGAAAGACACCACAAAAGTTGTTCTACCTGCTTTCTGGGCTGAGATGGGGAACCGCTGAATTTTGGAGTCGGCCGGTGACAAAATGTTCCAAAGACACCCCATGCACAACTCCACCGGGGAAGGTGCCAGGCAGGAGTTCTCTTGGTAGTTTTTACACTACCTTGGTAGGCAGCTGAAAGACACCACAAAAGTTGTTCTACCTGCTTTCTGGGCTGAGATGGGGAACAGCTGAATTTTGGAGTCGGCCGGTGACAAAATGTTCCAAACACACCCCCTGCACAACTCCACCGGGGAAGGTGCCAGACAGGAGTTCTCCTGGTAGTTTTTACACTACCTTGGTAGGCATCTAAAAGACACCACAAAAGTTGTTCTACCTGCTTTCTGGGCTGAGATGGGGAAACGCTGAATTTTGGAGTCGGCTGGTGAAAAAATGTTCCAAACACACCCCATGCACAACTCCACCGGGGAAGGTGCCAGACAGGAGTTCTCTTAGTAGTTTTTACGCTACCTTGGTAGGCATCTGAAAGACACCACAAAAGTTGTTCTACCTGCTTTCTGGGCTGAGATGGGGAACCGCTGAATTTTGGACTCGGCTGGTGACAAAATGTTCCAAAAACACCCCATGCACAACTCCACCGGGGAAGGTGCCAGACAGGAGTTCTCTTGGTAGTTTTTACACTACCTTGGTAGGCATCTAAAAGACACCATTAAAGTTGTTCTACCTGCTTTCTGGGCTGAGATGGGGAATCGCTGAATTTTGGACTCGGCTGGTGACAAAATGTTCCAAACACACCCCCTGCACAACTCCACCGGGGAAGGTGCCAGACAGGAGTTCTCTTAGTAGTTTCTACACTACCTTGGTAGGCAGCTGAAAGACACCACAAAAGTTGTTCTAGCTGCTTTCTGGGCTGAGATGGGGAACCGCTGAATTTTGGACTCGGCTGGTGACAAAATGTTCCAAACACACCCCCTGCACAACTCCACCGGGGAAGGTGCCAGGCAGGAGTTCTCTTGGTAGTTTTAACACTACCTTGGTAGGCAGCTGAAAGACACCACAAAAGTTGTTCTACCTGCTTTCTGGGCTGAGATGGGGAACAGCTGAATTTTGGAGTCGGCTGGTGACAAAATGTTCCAAACACACCCCCTGCACAACTCCACCGGGGAAGGTGCCAGACAGGAGTTCTCCTGGTAGTTTTTACATTGCTCCGGTAGGCATCTGAAAGACACCACAAAAGTTGTTCTATCTGCTTTCTGGGCTGAGATGGGGAATCGCTGAATTTTGGAGTCGGCCGGTGACAAAATGTTCCAAAGACACCCCATGCACAACTCCACTGGGGAAGGTGCCAGACAAGCGTTCTCTTGATAGTTTTTACACTACCTTGGTAGGCATCTAAAAGACACCACAAAAGTTGTTCTACCTGCTTTCTGGGCTGAGATGGGGAACAGCTGAATTTTGGAGTCGGCTGGTGACAAAATGTTCCAAAGACACCCCCTGCACAACTCCACCGGGGAAGGTGCCAGACAGGAGTTCTCCTGGTAGTTTTTACATTGCTCCGGTAGGCATCTGAAAGACACCACAAAAGTTGTTCTACCTGCTTTCTGGGCTGAGATGGGGAAACGCTGAGTTTTGGAGTCGGCTGGTGACAAAATGTTCCAAACACACCCCCTGCACAACTCCACCGGGGAAGGTGCCAGACAGGAGTTCTCTTGGTAGATTTTACACTACCTTGGTAGGGAGCTGAAAGGCAGCACTAAAGTTGTTCTACCTGCTTTCTGGGCTGAGATGGGGAATCGCTGAATTTTGGACTCGGCCGGAGACAAAATGTTCCAAACACACCCCCTGCACAACTCCACCGGGGAAGGTGCCAGACAGGAGTTCTCCTGGTAGTTTTTACATTGCTCCGGTAGGCATCTGAAAGACACCACAAAAGTTGTTCTACCTGCTTTCTGGGCTGAGATGGGGAACCGCTGAATTTTGGAGTCGGCCGGTGACAAAATGTTCCAAACACACCCCATGCACAACTCCACCGGGGAAGGTGCCAGACAGGAGTTCTCCTGGTAGTTTTTACACTACCTTGGTAGGCATTTGAAAGACACCACAAAAGTTGTTGTACCTTCTTTATGGGCTGAGATGGGGAACCGCTGAATTTTGGAGTCGGCCGGTGACAAAATGTTCCAAACACACCCCATGCAAAACTCCACCGGGGAAGGTGCCAGACAGGAGTTCTCTTAGTAGTTTTTACGCTACCTTGGTAGGCATCTGAAAGACACCACAAAAGTTGTTCTACCTGCTTTCTGGGCTGAGATGGGGAACCGCTGAATTTTGGAGTCGGCTGGTGACAAAATGTTCCAAAGACACCCCCTGCACAACTCCACCGGGGAAGGTGCCAGACAGGAGTTCTCTTGGTAGTTTTTACACTACCTTGGTAGGCATCTAAAAGACACCACAAAAGTTGTTCTACCTGCTTTCTGGGCTGAGATGGGGAATCGCTGAATTTTGGACTCGGCTGGTGACAAAACGTTCCAAACACACCCCATGCACAACTCCACCGGGGAAGGTGCCAGACAGGAGTTCTCTTAGTAGTTTCTACACTACCTTGGTAGGCAGCTGAAAGGCACCACAAAAGTTGTTCTACCTGCTTTCTGGGCTGAGATGGGGAACCGCTGAATTTTGGAGTCGGCCGGTGACAAAATGTTCCAAACACACCCCCTGCACAACTCCACCGGGGAAGGTGCCAGGCAGGAGTTCTCTTGGTAGTTTTAACACTACCTTGGTCGGCATCTGAAAGACACCACAAAAGTTGTTCTACCTGCTTTCTGGGCTGAGATGGGGAACAGCTGAATTTTGGAGTCGGCTGGTGACAAAATGTTCCAAACACACCCCCTGCACAACTCCACCGGGGAAGGTTCCAGACAGGAGTTCTCCTGGTAGTTTTTACATTGCTCCGGTAGGCATCTGAAAGACACCACCAAAGTTGTTCTATCTGCTTTCTGGGCTGAGATGGGGAATCGCTGAATTTTGGACTCGGCCGGTGACAAAATGTTCCAAAGACACCCCATGCACAACTCCACTGGGGAAGGTGCCAGACAAGCGTTCTCTTGATAGTTTTTACACTACCTTGGTAGGCATCTAAAAGACACCACAAAAGTTGTTCTACCTGCTTTCTGGGCTGAGATGGGGAACAGCTGAATTTTGGACTCGGCTGGTGACAAAATGTTCCAAAGACACCCCCTGCACAACTCCACCGGGGAAGGTGCCAGACAGGAGTTCTCCTGGTAGTTTTTACATTGCTCCGGTAGGCATCTGAAAGACACCACAAAAGTTGTTCTACCTGCTTTCTGGGCTGAGATGGGGAACCGCTGAATTTTGGAGTCGGCCGGTGACAAAATGTTCCAAACACACCCCATGCACAACTCCACCGGGGAAGGTGCCAGACAGGAGTTCTCTTGGTAGATTTTACACTACCTTGGTAGGGAGCTGAAAGGCAGCACAAAAGTTGTTCTACCTGCTTTCTGGGCTGAGATGGGGAATCGCTGAATTTTGGAGTCGGCCGGTGACAAAATGTTCCAAACACACCCCCTGCACAACTCCACCGGGGAAGGTGCCAGACAGGAGTTCTCCTGGTATTTTTACATTGCTCCGGTAGGCATCTGAAAGACACCACAAAAGTTGTTCTACCTGCTTTCTGGGCTGAGATGGGGAACAGCTGAATTTTGGAGTCGGCCGGTGACAAAATGTTCCAAACACACCCCCTGCACAACTCCACCGGGGAAGGTGCCAGACAGGAGTTCTCCTGGTATTTTTACATTGCTCCGGTAGGCATCTGAAAGACACCACAAAAGTTGTTCTACCTGCTTTCTGGGCTGAGATGGGGAACAGCTGAATTTTGGAGTCGGCCGGTGACAAAATGTTCCAAACACACCCCATGCACAACTCCACCGGGGAAGGTGCCAGACAGGAGTTCTCTTAATAGTTTTAACACTACCTTGGTAAGCATCTAAAAGACACCACAAAAGTTGTTCTACCTGCTTTCTGGGCTGAGATGGGGAAACGCTGAATTTTGGACTCGGCCGGTGAAAAAATGTTCCAAAGACAACCCATGCACAACTCCACCGGGGAAGGTGCCAGACAGGAGTTCTCTTAGTAGTTTTTACACTACCTTGGTAGGCATCTAAAAGACACCACAAAAGTTGTTCTACCTGCTTTCTGGGCTGAGATGGGGAATAGCTGTATTTTGGACTCGGCCGGTGACAAAATGTTCCAAACACACCCCATGCACAACTCCACCGGGGAAGGTGCCAGACAGGAGTTCTCCTGGTAGTTTTTACATTGCTCCGGTAGGCATCTGAAAGACACCACAAAAGTTGTTCTACCTGCTTTCTGGGCTGAGATGGGGAACCGCTGAATTTTGGAGTCGGCTGGTGAAAAAATGTTCCAAACACACCCCATGCAAAACTCCACCGGGGAAGGTGCCAGACAGGAGTTCTCTTGGTAGTTTTTACACTACCTTGGTAGGCATCTGAAAGACACCACAAAAGTTGTTCTTCCTGCTTTCTGGGCTGAGATGGGGAACCGCTGAATTTTGGACTCGGCCGGTGACAAAATGTTCCAAACACACCCCCTGCACAACTCCACCGGGGAAGGTGCCAGACAGGAGTTCTCTTGGTAGTTTCTACACTACCTTGCTAGGCATTTGAAAGGCACCACAAAAGTTGTTCTACCTGCTTTCTGGGCTGAGATGGGGAAACGCTGAATTTTGGACTCGGCTGGTGACAAAATGTTCCAAACACACCCCCTGCACAACTCCACCGGGGAAGGTGCCAGACAGGAGTTCTCTTGATAGTTTTTACACTACGTTGCTAGGCATCTAAAAGACACCACAAAAGTTGTTCTACCTGCTTTCTGGGCTGAGATGGGGAACAGCTGAATTTTGGAGTCGGCTGGTGACAAAATGTTCCAAACACACCCCCTGCACAACTCCACCGGGGAAGGTGCCAGACAGGAGTTCTCCTGGTAGTTTTTACACTACCTTGGTAGGGAGCTGAAAGGCAGCACAAAAGTTGTTCTACCTGCTTTCTGGGCTGAGATGGGGAACAGCTGAATTTTGGACTCGGCCGGTGACAAAATGTTCCAAACACACCCCCTGCACAACTCCACCGGGGAAGGTGCCAGACAGGAGTTCTCCTGGTAGTTTTTACATTGCTCCGGTAGGCATCTGAAAGACACCACAAAAGTTGTTGTACCTGCTTTCTGGGCTGAGATGGGAACCGCTGAGTTTTGGACTCGGCTGGTGACAAAATGTTCCAAACACACCCCCTGCACAACTCCACCGGGGAAGGTGCCAGACAGGAGTTCTCTTAGTAGTTTTTACACTACCTTGGTAGGCATCTGAAAGACACCACAAAAGTTGTTCTTCCTGCTTTCTGGGCTGAGATGGGGAACCGCTGAATTTTGGAGTCGGCCGGTGAAAAAATGTTCCAAAGACACCCCATGCACAACTCCACTAGCGAAGGTGCCAGGGACGAGTTCTCCTGGTAGTTTTTACATTGCTCCGATAGGCATCAAAAGGACACCACAAAAGTTTTTCTACCTGCTTTCTGGGCTGAGATGGGGAACCGCTGAATTTTGGAGTCGGCCGGTGACAAAATGTTCCAAAGACACCCCATGCACAACTCCACCGGGGAAGGTGCCAGGCAGGAGTTCTCTTGGTAGTTTTTACACTACCTTGGTAGGCATCAAAAGGACACCACAAAAGTTGTTCTTCCTGCTTTCTGGGCTGAGATGGGGAACAGCTGAATTTTGGACTCGGCCGGTGACAAAATGTTCCAAAGACACCCCATGCACAACTCCACCGGGGAAGGTGCCAGGCAGGAGTTCTCTTGGTAGTTTTTACACTACCTTGGTAGGCATCTGAAAGACACCACAAAAGTTGTTTTACCTGCTTTCTGGGCTGAGATGGGGAACCGCTGAATGTTGGAGTCGGCCGGTGACAAAATGTTCCAAACACACCCCATGCACAACTCCACCGGGGAAGGTGCCAGACAGGAGTTCTCCTGGTAGTTTTTACATTGCTCCGGTAGGCATCTGAAAGGCACAAGAAAAGTTGTTCTATCTGCTTTGTGGGCTGAGATGGGGAACCGCTGAATTTTGGAGTCGGCCGGTGACAAAATGTTCCAAAACACACCCCATGCACAACTCCACTAGGGAAGGTGCCAGGCAGGAGTTCTCCTGGTAGTTTTTACACTACCTTGGTAGGCATCTGAAAGACACCACAAAAGTTGTTGTACCTTCTTTCTGGGCTGAGATGGGGAACCGCTGAATTTTGGACTCGGCCGGTGACAAAATGTTCCAAACACACCCCATGCACAACTCCACTAGCGAAGGTGCCAGGGACGAGTTCTTTTGGTAGTTTTTACATTGCTCCGGTAGGCAGCAAAAGGACACCACAAAAGTTGTTCTTCCTGCTTTCTGGGCTGAGATGGGGAATCGCTGAATTTTGGACTCGTCCGGTGACAAAATGTTCCAAAGACACCCCATGCACAACTCCACCGGGGAAGGTGCCAGGCAGGAGTTCTCTTGGTAGTTTTTACACTACCTTGGTAGGCAGCTGAAAGGCACCACAAAAGTTGTTCTTCCTGCTTTCTGGGCTGAGATGGGGAATCGCTGAATTTTGGAGTCGGCCGGTGACAAAATGTTCCAAAGACACCCCAAGCACAACTCCACCGGGGAAGGTGCCAGGCAGGAGTTTCTCCTGGTAGTTTTTACACTACCTTGGTAGGCATCTGAAAGACACCACAAAAGTTGTTTTACCTGCTTTCTGGGCTGAAATGGGGAACCGCTGAATGTTGGAGTCGGCCGGTGACAAAATGTTCCAAACACACCCCCTGCACAACTCCACCGGGGAAGGTGCCAGACAGGAGTTCTCTTAATAGTTTTTACACTACCTTGGTAGGCATCTGAAAGGCACCACAAAAGTTGTTGTACCTGCTTTCTGGGCTGAGATGGGGAACCGCTGAATTTTGGAGTCGGGCCGGTGACAAAATGTTCCAAACACACCCACCATGCACAACTCCACTAGCGAAGGTGCCAGGGACGAGTTCTGTTGGTAGTTTTTACATTGCTCCGGTAGGCAGCAAAAGGACACCACAAAAGTTGTTCTTCCTGCTTTCTGGTCTGAGATGGGGAATCGCTGAATTTTGGAGTCGGCCGGTGACAAAATGTTCCAAAGACACCCCATGCACAACTCCACCGGGGAAGGTGCCAGGCAGGAGTTCTCTTGGTAGTTTTTACACTACCTTGGTAGGCAGCTGAAAGGCACAAGAAAAGTTGTTCTTCCTGCTTTCTGGGCTGAGATGGGGAACCGCTGAATTTTGGAGTCGGCCGGTGACAAAATGTTCCAAAGACACCCCATGCACAACTCCACCGGGGAAGGTGCCAGAAAGGAGTTCTCCTGGTAGTTTTTACATTGCTCCGGTAGGCATCTGAAAGACACCACAAAAGTTGTTCTACCTGCTTTCTGGGCTGAGATGGGGAACCGCTGAATTTTGGAGTCGGCCGGTGACAAAATGTTCCAAACACACCCCATGCACAACTCCACCGGGGAAGGTGCCAGGGAGGAGTTCTCTTGGTAGTTTTTACATTGCTCCGGTAGGCAGCAAAAGGACACCACAAAAGTTGTTTTACCTGCTTTCTGGGCTGAGATGGGGAATCGCTGAATTTTGGACTCGGCCGGTGACAAAATGTTCCAAAGACACCCCATGCACAACTCCACCGGGGAAGGTTCCAGGCAGGAGTTCTCTTAGTAGTTTTTACACTACCTTGGTAGGCAGCTGAAAGGCACCACAAAAGTTGTTCTACCTGCTTTCTGGGCTGAGATGGGGAACCGCTGAATTTTGGAGTCAGCCGGTGACAAAATGTTCCAAAGACACCCCATGCACAACTCCACCGGGGAAGGTGCCAGGCAGGAGTTCTCTTGGTAGTTTTTACACTACCTTAGTAGGCATTTGAAAGGCACCACAAAAGTTGTTCTACCTGCTTTCTGGGCTGAGATGGGGGAACCGCTGAATTTTGGAGTCGGCCGGTGACAAAATGTTCAAAACACACCCCATGCACAACTCCACTAGCGAAGGTGCCAGGGACGAATTCTGTTGGTAGTTTCTACATTGCTCCGGTAGGCAGCAAAAGGACACCACAAAAGTTGTTCTTCCTGCTTTCTGGGCTGAAATGGGGAATCGCTGAATTTTGGAGTCGGCCCGGTGACAAAATGTTCCAAAGACACCCCATGCACAACTCCACCGGGGAAGGTGCCAGGCAGGAGTTCTCTTGGTAGTCTTTACACTACCTTGGTAGGCATTCGAAAGGCACCACAAAAGTTGTTGTACCTGCTTTCTGGGCTGAGATGGGGAACCGCTGAATTTTGGAGTCGGACGGTGACAAAATGTTCCAAACACACCCCATGCACAACTCCACTAGCGAAGGTGCCAGGGACGAATTCTGTTGGTAGTTTTTACATTGCTCCGGTAGGCAGCAAAAGGACACCACAAAAGTTGTTCTTCCTGCTTTCTGGGCTGAGATGGGGAACCGCTGAATTTTGGAGTCGGCTGGTGACAAAATGTTCCAAAGACACCCCATGCACAACTCCACTGGGGAAGGTGCCAGACAGGAGTTCTCTTAGTAGTTTTTACACTACCTTGGTAGGCATTTGAAAGGCACCACAAAAGTTGTTCTTCCTGCTTTCTGGGCTGAGATGGGGAACCGCTGAATTTTGGAGTCGGCCGGTGAAAAAATGTTCCAAAGACACCCCATGCACAACTCCACTAGCGAAGGTGCCAGACAAGAGTTCTCTTGGTAGTTTTTACATTGCTCCGATAGGCATCAAAAGGACACCACAAAAGTTGTTCTACCTGCTTTCTGGGCTGAGATGGGGAATCGCTGAATTTTGGACTCGTCCGGTGACAAAATGTTCCAAACACACCCCATGCACAACTCCACCGGGGAAGGTGCCAGACAGGAGTTCTCTTGGTAGTTTTTACACTACCTTGGTAGGCAGCTGAAAGGCACAAGAAAAGTTGTTGTACCTTCTTTCTGGGCTGAGATGGGGAACCGCTGAATTTTTGGAGTCGGCCGGTGACAAAATGTTCCAAACACACCCCATGCACAACTCCACTAGGGAAGGTGCCAGAAAGGAGTTCTCCTGGTAGTTTTTACATTGCTCCGGTAGGCATCTGAAAGACACCACAAAAGTTGTTCTACCTGCTTTCTGGGCTGAGATGGGGAACCGCTGAATTTTGGAGTCGGCTTGTGACAAAATGTTCCAAACACACCCCATGCACAACTCCACCGGGGAAGGTGCCAGACAGGAGTTCTCCTGGTAGTTTTTACATTGCTCCGGTAGGCATCTGAAAGACACCACAAAAGTTGTTCTACCTGCTTTCTGGGCTGAGATGGGGAACCGCTGAATTTTGGAGTCGGCTGGTGACAAAATGTTCCAAACACACCCCCTGCACAACTCCACCGGGGAAGGTGCCAGACAGGAGTTCTCCTGGTAGTTTTTACATTGCTCCGGTAGGCATCTGAAAGACACCACAAAAGTTGTTCTACCTGCTTTCTGGGCTGAGATGGGGAACCGCTGAATTTTGGAGTCGGCCGGTGACAAAATGTTCCAAAGGACACCCCATGCACAACTCCACCGGGGAAGGTGCCAGGCAGGAGTTCTCTTGCTAGTTTTTACACTACCTTGGTAGGCAGCTGAAAGGCACCACAAAAGTTGTTCTACCTGCTTTCTGGGCTGAGATGGGGGAACCGCTGAATTTTGGAGTCGGCCGGTGACAAAATGTTCCAAAGACACCCCATGCACAACTCCACCGGGGAAGGTGCCAGGCAGGAGTTCTCCTGGTAGTTTTTACACTACCTTGGTAGGCATCTGAAAGACACCACAAAAGTTGTTCTACCTGCTTTCTGGGCTGAGATGGGGAACCGCTGAATTTTGGAGTCGGCCGGTGACAAAATGTTCCAAAGACACCCCCTGCACAACTCCACCGGGGAAGGTGCCAGGCAGGAGTTCTCTTGGTAGTTTTTTACACTACCTTGGTAGGCAGCTGAAAGGCACCACAAAAGTTGTTCTTCCTGCTTTCTTGGCTGAGATGGGGAACCGCTGAATTTTGGAGTCGGCCGGTGACAAAATGTTCCAAACACACCCCATGCACAACTCCACCAGGGAAGGTGCCAGACAGGAGTTCTCTTGGTAGTTTTTACACTACCTTGGTAGGCAGCTGAAAGGCACAAGAAAAGTTGTTGTACCTTCTTTCTGGGCTGAGATGGGGAACCGCTGAATTTTGGAGTCGGCCGGTGACAAAATGTTCCAAACACACCCCATGCACAACTCCACCGGGGAAGGTGCCAGGCAGGAGTTCTCTTGGTAGTTTTTACATTGCTCTGGTAGGCACCAAAGGACACCACAAAAGTTGTTCTTCCTGCTTTCTGGGCTGAGATGGGGAATCGCTGAATTTTGGACTCGGCTGGTGACAAAATGTTCCAAATACACCCCCTGCACAACTCCACCGGGGAAGGTGCCAGACAGGAGTTCTCCTGGTAGTTTTTACATTGCTCCGGTAGGCATCTGAAAGACACCACAAAAGTTGTTCTACCTGCTTTCTGGGCTGAGATGGGGAACCGCTGAATTTTGGAGTCGGCTGGTGACAAAATGTTCCAAACACACCCCATGCACAACTCCACCGGGGAAGGTGCCAGGCAGGAGTTCTCCTGGTAGTTTTTACACTACCTTGGTAGGCATTTGAAAGG
Source organism: Falco cherrug (assembly GCF_023634085.1). Lineage (NCBI taxonomy): Eukaryota > Metazoa > Chordata > Aves > Falconiformes > Falconidae > Falco > Falco cherrug. The sequence continues at coordinate 476,880 of NW_026599493.1, read as the reverse complement.
CACCACAAAAGTTGTTCTTCCTGCTTTCTGGGCTGAGATGGGGAACCGCTGAATTTTGGAGTCGGCCGGTGAAAAAATGTTCCAAACACACCCCATGCACCACTCCACTAGCGAAGGTGCCAGACAGGAGTTCTCCTGGTAGTTTTTACATTGCTCCGGTAGGCATCTGAAAGACACCACAAAAGTTGTTCTTCCTGCTTTCTGGGCTGAGATGGGGAATCGCTGAATTTTGGAGTCGGCCGGTGACAAAATGTTCCAAACACACCCCATGCACAACTCCACCGGGGAAGGTGCCAGACAGGAGTTCTCTTGGTAGTTTTTACACTACCTTGGTAGGCAGCTGAAAGGCACAAGAAAAGTTGTTGTACCTTCTTTCTGGGCTGAGATGGGGAACCGCTGAATTTTGGAGTCGGCCGGTGACAAAATGTTCCAAACACACCCCATGCACAACTCCACCGGGGAAGGTGCCAGACAGGAGTTCTCCTGGTAGTTTTTACATTGCTCTGGTAGGCATCTGAAAGACACCACAAAAGTTGTTCTACCTGCTTTCTGGGCTGAGATGGGGAACCGCTGAATTTTGGAGTCGGCCGGTGACAAAATGTTCCAAAGACACCCCATGCACAACTCCACTAGGGAAGGTGCCAGGCAGGAGTTCTCTTAATAGTTTTTACACTACCTTGGTAGGCATCTGAAAGGCACCACAAAAGTTGTTTTACCTGCTTTGTGGGCTGAGATGGGGAACCGCTGAATTTTGGACTCGGCCGGTGGCAAAATGTTCCAAACACACCCCATGCACAACTCCACTAGCGAAGGTGCCAGGGACGAGTTCTGTTGGTAGTTTTTACATTGCTCCGGTAGGCATCAAAAGGACACCACAAAAGTTGTTCTTCCTGCTTTCTGGGCTGAGATGGGGAACCGCTGAATTTTGGACTCGGCCGGTGACAAAATGTTCCAAACACACCCCATGCACAACTCCACCGGGGAAGGTGCCAGAAAGGAGTTCTCCTGGTAGTTTTTACATTGCTCCAGTAGGCATCTGAAAGACACCACAAAAGTTGTTCTACCTGCTTTCTGGGCTGAGATGGGGAACCGCTGAATTTTGGAGTCGGCCGGTGACAAAATGTTCCAAACACACCCCATGCACAACTCCACCGGGGAAGGTGCCAGGCAGCAGTTCTCTTGGTAGTTTTTACATTGCTCCGGTAGGCAGCAAAAGGACACCACAAAAGTTGTTCTTCCTGCTTTCTGGGCTGAGATGGGGAATCGCTGAATTTTGGACTCGGCCGGTGACAAAATGTTCCAAATACACCCCATGCACAACTCCACCGGGGAAGGTGCCAGACAGGAGTTCTCCTGGTAGTTTTTACATTGCTCCGGTAGGCATCTGAAAGGCACCACAAAAGTTGTTCTTCCTGCTTTCTGGGCTGAGATGGGGAACCGCTGAATTTTGGACTCGGCTGGTGACAAAATGTTCCAAAGACATCCCATGCACAACTCCACCGGGGAAGGTGCCAGACAGGAGTTCTCCTGGTAGTTTTTACATTGCTCCGGTAGGCATCTGAAAGACACCACAAAAGTTGTTCTACCTGCTTTCTGGGCTGAGATGGGGAACCGCTGAATTTTGGAGTCGGCCGGTGACAAAATGTTCCAAACACACCCCATGCACAACTCCACCGGGGAAGGTGCCAGACAGGAGTTCTCCTGGTAGTTTTTTACACTACCTTGGTAGGCATCTGAAAGACACCACAAAAGTTGTTTTACCTGCTTTCTGGGCTGAGATGGGGAACCGCTGAATGTTGGAGTCGGCCGGTGACAATATGTTCCAAACACACACCCTGCACAACTCCACCGGGGAAGGTGCCAGACAGGAGTTCTCTTAATAGTTTTTACACTACCTTGGTAGGCATCTGAAAGACACCACAAAAGTTGTTCTACCTGCTTTCTGGGCTGAGATGGGGAACCGCTGAATTTTGGACTCGGCCGGTGGCAAAATGTTCCAAAGACACCCCATGCACAACTCCACTAGCGAAGGTGCCAGGGACGAGTTCTGTTGGTAGTTTTTACATTGCTCCGGTAGGCATCAAAAGGACACCACAAGAGTTGTTCTTCCTGCTTTCTGGGCTGAGATGGGGAATCGCTGAATTTTGGAGTCGGCCGGTGACAAAATGTTCCAAAGACACCCCATGCACAACTCCACCGGGGAAGGTGCCAGACAGGAGTTCTCTTGGTAGTTTTTACACGACCTTGGTAGGCAGCTGAAAGGCACAAGAAAAGTTGTTGTACCTTCTTTCTGGGCTGAGATGGGGAACCGCTGAATTTTGGACTCGGCCGGTGACAAAATGTTCCAAACACACCCCATGCACAACTCCACCGGGGAAGGTGCCAGGCAGGAGTTCTCTTGGTAGTTTTTACATTGCTCCGGTAGGCAGCAAAAGGACACCACAAAAGTTGTTCTTCCTGCTTTCTGGGCTGAGATGGGGAATCGCTGAATTTAGGACTCAGCTGGTGACAAAATGTTCCAAATACACCCCATGCACAACTCCACCGGGGAAGGTGCCAGACAGGAGTTCTCCTGGTAGTTTTTACTTTGCTCCGGTAGGCATCTGAAAGACACCACAAAAGTTATTCTACCTGCTTTCTGGGCTGAGATGGGGAACCGCTGAATTTTGGACTCGGCTGGTGACAAAATGTTCCAAAGACATCCCATGCACAACTCCACCGGGGAAGGTGCCAGACAGGAGTTCTCTTAATAGTTTTAACACTACCTTGGTCGGCATTTGAAAGGCACCACAAAAGTTGTTCTTCCTGCTTTCTGGGCTGAGATGGGGAACCGCTGAATTTTGGAGTCGGCCGGTGAAAAAATGTTCCAAAGACACCCCATGCACAACTCCACTAGCGAAGGTGCCAGGGACAAGTTCTGTTGGTAGTTTTTACATTGCTCCGATAGGCATCAAAAGGACACCACAAAAGTTGTTCTTCCTGCTTTCTGGGCTGAGATGGGGAATCGCTGAATTTTGGACACGTCCGGTGACAAAATGTTCCAAACACACCCCATGCACAACTCCACCAGGGAAGGTGCCAGGCAGGAGTTCTCTTGGTAGTTTTTACACTACCTTGGTAGGCAGCTGAAAGGCACAAGAAAAGTTGTTGTACCTTCTTTCTGGGCTGAGATGGGGAACTGCTGAATTTTGGACTCGGCCGGTGACAAAATGTTCCAAAGACACCCCATGCACAACTCCACCGGGGAAGGTGCCAGACAGGAGTTCTCCTGGTAGTTTTTACATTGCTCCGGTAGGCATCTGAAAGACACCACAAAAGTTGTTCTAACCTGCTTTCTGGGCTGAGATGGGGAACCGCTGAATTTTGGAGTCGGCCGGTGACAAAATGTTCCAAACACACCCCATGCACAACTCCACTAGGGAAGGTGCCAGAAAGGAGTTCTCCTGGTAGTTTTTACATTGCTCCGGTAGGCATCTGAAAGACACCACAAAAGTTGTTCTACCTGCTTTCTGGGCTGAGATGGGGAACCGCTGAATTTTGGACTCGGCCGGTGACAAAATGTTCCAAACACACCCCATGCACAACTCCACCGGGGAAGGTGCCAGACAGGAGTTCTCCTGGTAGTTTTTATACTACCTTGGTAGGCATCTGAAAGACACCTCAAAAGTTGTTTTACCTGCTTTCTGGGCTGAGATGGGGAACCGCTGAATTTTGGAGTCGGCCGGTGACAAAATGTTCCAAACACACCCCCTGCACAACTCCACCGGGGAAGGTGCCAGACAGGAGTTCTCTTGGTAGTTTTTACACTACCTTGGTAGGCATCTGAAAGGCACCACAAAAGTTGTTGTACCTGCTTTCTGGGCTGAGATGGGGAACCGCTGAATTTTGGAGTCGGCCGGTGACAAAATGTTCCAAACACACCCCATGCACAACTCCACTAGCGAAGGTGCCAGGGACGAGTTCTGTTGGTAGTTTTTACATTGCTCCGGTAGGCATCAAAAGGACACCACAAAAGTTGTTCTTCCTGCTTTCTGGGCTGAGATGGGGAACCGCTGAATTTTGGACTCGGCCGGTGACAAAATGTTCCAAAGACAACCCATGCACAACTCCACCGGGGAAGGTGCCAGGAGGAAGTTCTCTTGGTAGTTTTTACACTACCTTGGTAGGCAGCTGAAAGGCACAAGAAAAGTTGTTGTACCTTCTTTCTGGGCTGAGATGGGGAACCGCTGAATTTTGGACTCGGCCGGTGACAAAATGTTCCAAAGACACCCCATGCACAACTCCACCGGGGAAGGTGCCAGACAGGAGTTCTCCTGGTAGTTTTTACATTGCTCCGGTAGGCATCTGAAAGACACCACAAAAGTTGTTGTACCTGCTTTCTGGGCTGAGATGGGGAACCGCTGAATTTTGGAGTCGGCCGGTGACAAAATGTTCCAAACACACCCCCTGCACAACTCCACCGGGGAAGGTGCCAGACAGGAGTTCTCTTGATAGTTTTTACACTACCTTGGTAGGCAGCTGAAAGGCACCACAAAAGTTGTTCTACCTGCTTTCTGGGCTGAGATGGGGAACAGCTGAATTTTGGACTCGGCTGGTGACAAAATTTTAATAAATACACCCCATGCACAACTCCACTAGCGAAGGTGCCAAAAACAAATTCTGTTGGTAGTTTTTACATTGCTCCTGTAGGCATCAAAAAGACACTACAAAAGTTGTTGTACCTGCTTTCTGGGCTGAGATGGGGAACCGCTGAATTTTGGACTCGGCTGGTGACAAAATGTTCCAAACACACCCCATGCACAACTCCACCGGGGAAGGTGCCAGACAGGAGTTCTCTTGATAGTTTTTACACTACCTTGGTAGGCATCTGAAAGACACCACAAAAGTTGTTCTACCTGCTTTCTGGGCTGAGATGGGGAACCGCTGACTTTTGGACTCGGCTGGTGACAAAAAGTTCCAAACACACCCCATGCACAACTCCACCGGGGAAGGTGCCAGACAGGAGTTCTCCTGGTAGTTTTTACATTGCTCCGGTAGGCATCTGAAAGACACCACAAAAGTTGTTCTACCTGCTTTCTGGGCTGAGATGGGGAACCGCTGAATTTTGGACTCGGCCGGTGACAAAATGTTCCAAACACACCCCATGCACAACTCCACCGGGGAAGGTTCCAGGCAGGAGTTCTCTTAGTAGTTTTTACACTACCTTGGTAGGCAGCTGAAAGGCACCACAAAAGTTGTTCTTCCTGCTTTCTGGGCTGAGATGGGGAACCGCTGAATTTTGGAGGCGGCCGGTGACAAAATGTTCCAAACACACCCCATGCACAACTCCACTAGGGAAGGTGCCAGACAGGAGTTCTCTTAGTAGTTTTTACACTACCTTGGTAGGCATTTGAAAGGCACCACAAAAGTTGTTCTACCTGCTTTCTGGGCTGAGATGGGGAACCGCTGAATTTTTGGACTCGGCTGGTGACAAAATGTTCCAAACACACCCCATGCACAACTCCACCGGGGAAGGTGCCAGACAGGACTTCTCTTAATAGTTTTTACACTACCTTGGTAGGCATCTGAAAGACGCCACAAAAGTTGTTTTACCTGCTTTCTGGGCTGAGATGGGGAACCGCTGAATTTTGGAGTCGGCCGGTGACAAAATGTTCCAAACACACCCCATGCACAACTCCACCGGGGAAGGTGCCAGGCAGGAGTTCTCTTGGTAGTTTTTACATTGCTCCGGTAGGCATCTGAAAGACACCACAAAAGTTATTCTACCTGCTTTCTGGGCTAGAGATGGGGAACCGCTGAATTTTGGACTCGGCTGGTGACAAAATGTTCCAAAGACATCCCATGCACAACTCCACCGGGGAAGGTGCCAGACAGGAGTTCTCTTAATAGTTTTAACACTACCTTGGTCGGCATTTGAAAGGCACCACAAAAGTTGTTCTTCCTGCTTTCTGGGCTGAGATGGGGAACCGCTGAATTTTGGAGTCGGCCGGTGAAAAAATGTTCCAAAGACACCCCATGCACAACTCCACTAGCGAAGGTGCCAGGGACAAGTTCTGTTGGTAGTTTTTACATTGCTCCGATAGGCATCAAAAGGACACCACAAAAGTTGTTCTTCCTGCTTTCTGGGCTGAGATGGGGAAACGCTGAATTTTGGACACGTCCGGTGACAAAATGTTCCAAACACACCCCATGCACAACTCCACCAGGGAAGGTGCCAGGCAGGAGTTCTCTTGGTAGTTTTTACACTACCTTGGTAGGCAGCTGAAAGGCACAAGAAAAGTTGTTCTACCTTCTTTCTGGGCTGAGATGGGGAACTGCTGAATTTTGGACTCGGCCGGTGACAAAATGTTCCAAAGACACCCCATGCACAACTCCACCGGGGAAGGTGCCAGACAGGAGTTCTCCTGGTAGTTTTTACATTGCTCTGGTAGGCATCTGAAAGACACCACAAAAGTTGTTCTACCTGCTTTCTGGGCTGAGATGGGGAACCGCTGAATTTTGGAGTCGGCCGGTGACAAAATGTTCCAAAGACACCCCATGCACAACTCCACTAGGGAAGGTGCCAGAAAGGAGTTCTCCTGGTAGTTTTTACATTGCTCCGGTAGGCATCTGAAAGACACCACAAAAGTTGTTCTACCTGCTTTCTGGGCTGAGATGGGGAACCGCTGAATTTTGGACTCGGCCGGTGACAAAATGTTCCAAACACACCCCATGCACAACTCCACCGGGGAAGGTGCCAGACAGGAGTTCTCCTGGTAGTTTTTACACTACCTTGGTAGGCATCTGAAAGACACCACAAAAGTTGTTTTACCTGCTTTCTGGGCTGAGATGGGGAACCGCTGAATTTTGGAGTCGGCCGGTGACAAAATGTTCCAAACACACCCCCTGCACAACTCCACCGGGGAAGGTGCCAGACAGGATTTCTCTTAATAATTTTTACACTACCTTGGTAGGCATCTGAAAGGCACCACAAAAGTTGTTGTACCTGCTTTCTGGGCTGAGATGGGGAACCGCTGAATTTTGGAGTCGGCCGGTGACAAAATGTTCCAAACACACCCCATGCACAACTCCACTAGCGAAGGTGCCAGGGACGAGTTCTGTTGGTAGTTTTTACATTGCTCCGGTAGGCATCAAAAGGACACCACAAAAGTTGTTCTTCCTGCTTTCTGGGCTGAGATGGGGAACCGCTGAATTTTGGACTCGGCCGGTGACAAAATGTTCCAAAGACAACCCATGCACAACTCCACCGGGGAAGGTGCCAGGAGGAAGTTCTCTTGGTAGTTTTTACACTACCTTGGTAGGCAGCTGAAAGGCACAAGAAAAGTTGTTGTACCTTCTTTCTGGGCTGAGATGGGGAACCGCTGAATTTTGGAGTCGGCCGGTGACAAAATGTTCCAAAGACACCCCATGCACAACTCCACCGGGGAAGGTGCCAGACAGGAGTTCTCCTGGTAGTTTTTACATTGCTCCGGTAGGCATCTGAAAGACACCACAAAAGTTGTTGTACCTGCTTTCTGGGCTGAGATGGGGAACCGCTGAATTTTGGAGTCGGCCGGTGACAAAATGTTCCAAACACACCCCCTGCACAACTCCACCGGGGAAGGTGCCAGACAGGAGTTCTCTTGATAGTTTTTACACTACCTTGGTAGGCATCTGAAAGGCACCACAAAAGTTGTTCTACCTGCTTTCTGGGCTGAGATGGAGAACAGCTGAATTTTGGACTCGGCTGGTGACAAAATTTTAATAAATACACCCCATGCACAACTCCACTAGCGAAGGTGCCAAAAACAAATTCTGTTGGTAGTTTTTACATTGCTCCTGTAGGCATCAAAAAGACACTACAAAAGTTGTTGTACCTGCTTTCTGGGCTGAGATGGGGAACCGCTGAATTTTGGACTCGGCTGGTGACAAAATGTTCCAAACACACCCCATGCACAACTCCACCGGGGAAGGTGGCAGAAAGGAGTTCTCCTGGTAGTTTTTACATTGCTCCGGTAGGCATCTGAAAGACGCCACAAAAGTTGTTCTACCTGCTTTCTGGGCTGAGATGGGGAACCGCTGAATTTTGGAGTCGGCTGGTGACAAAAAGTTCCAAACACACCCCATGCACAACTCCACCGGGGAAGGTGCCAGACAGGAGTTCTCCTGGTAGTTTTTACATTGCTCCGGTAGGCATCTGAAAGACACCACAAAAGTTGTTCTACCTGCTTTCTGGGCTGAGATGGGGAACCGCTGAATTTTGGACTCGGCCGGTGACAAAATGTTCCAAACACACCCCATGCACAACTCCACCGGGGAAGGTGCCAGGCAGGAGTTCTCTTGGTAGTTTTTACATTGCTCCGGTAGGCAGCAAAAGGACACCACAAAAGTTGTTCTTCCTGCTTTCTGGGCTGAGATGGGGAATCGCTGAATTTAGGACTCAGCTGGTGACAAAATGTTCCAAATACACCCCATGCACAACTCCACCGGGGAAGGTGCCAGACAGGAGTTCTCCTGGTAGTTTTTACATTGCTCCGGTAGGCATCTGAAAGACACCACAAAAGTTATTCTACCTGCTTTCTGGGCTGAGATGGGGAACCGCTGAATTTTGGACTCGGCTGGTGACAAAATGTTCCAAAGACATCCCATGCACAACTCCACCGGGGAAGGTGCCAGACAGGAGTTCTCTTAATAGTTTTAACACTACCTTGGTCGGCATTTGAAAGGCACCACAAAAGTTGTTCTTCCTGCTTTCTGGGCTGAGATGGGGAACCGCTGAATTTTGGAGTCGGCCGGTGAAAAAATGTTCCAAAGACACCCCATGCACAACTCCACTAGCGAAGGTGCCAGGGACAAGTTCTGTTGGTAGTTTTTACATTGCTCCGATAGGCATCAAAAGGACACCACAAAAGTTGTTCTTCCTGCTTTCTGGGCTGAGATGGGGAATCGCTGAATTTTGGACACGTCCGGTGACAAAATGTTCCAAACACACCCCATGCACAACTCCACCAGGGAAGGTGCCAGGCAGGAGTTCTCTTGGTAGTTTTTACACTACCTTGGTAGGCAGCTGAAAGGCACAAGAAAAGTTGTTGTACCTTCTTTCTGGGCTGAGATGGGGAACTGCTGAATTTTGGACTCGGCCGGTGACAAAATGTTCCAAAGACACCCCATGCACAACTCCACCGGGGAAGGTGCCAGACAGGAGTTCTCCTGGTAGTTTTTACATTGCTCTGGTAGGCATCTGAAAGACACCACAAAAGTTGTTCTACCTGCTTTCTGGGCTGAGATGGGGAACCGCTGAATTTTGGAGCCGGCCGGTGACAAAATGTTCCAAACACACCCCATGCACAACTCCACTAGGGAAGGTGCCAGAAAGGACTTCTCCTGGTAGTTTTTACATTGCTCCGGTAGGCATCTGAAAGACACCACAAAAGTTGTTCTACCTGCTTTCTGGGCTGAGATGGGGAACCGCTGAATTTTGGACTCGGCTGGAGACAAAATGTTCCAAACACACCCCATGCACAACTCCACCGGGGAAGGTGCCAGACAGGAGTTCTCCTGGTAGTTTTTACACTACCTTGGTAGGCATCTGAAAGACACCACAAAAGTTGTTTTACCTGCTTTCTGGGCTGAGATGGGGAACCGCTGAATTTTGGAGTCGGCCGGTGACAAAATGTTCCAAACACACCCCCTGCACAACTCCACCGGGGAAGGTGCCAGACAGGATTTCTCTTAATAATTTTTACACTACCTTGGTAGGCATCTGAAAGGCACCACAAAAGTTGTTGTACCTGCTTTCTGGGCTGAGATGGGGAACCGCTGAATTTTGGAGTCGGCCGGTGACAAAATGTTCCAAACACACCCCATGCACAACTCCACTAGCGAAGGTGCCAGGGACGAGTTCTGTTGGTAGTTTTTACATTGCTCCGGTAGGCATCAAAAGGACACCACAAAAGTTGTTCTTCCTGCTTTCTGGGCTGAGATGGGGAACCGCTGAATTTTGGACTCGGCCGGTGACAAAATGTTCCAAAGACAACCCATGCACAACTCCACCGGGGAAGGTGCCAGGAGGAAGTTCTCTTGGTAGTTTTTACACTACCTTGGTAGGCAGCTGAAAGGCACAAGAAAAGTTGTTGTACCTTCTTTCTGGGCTGAGATGGGGAACCGCTGAATTTTGGACTCGGCCGGTGACAAAATGTTCCAAAGACACCCCATGCACAACTCCACCGGGGAAGGTGCCAGACAGGAGTTCTCCTGGTAGTTTTTACATTGCTCCGGTAGGCATCTGAAAGACACCACAAAAGTTGTTGTACCTGCTTTCTGGGCTGAGATGGGGAACCGCTGAATTTTGGAGTCGGCCGGTGACAAAATGTTCCAAACACACCCCCTGCACAACTCCACCGGGGAAGGTGCCAGACAGGAGTTCTCTTGATAGTTTTTACACTACCTTGGTAGGCAGCTGAAAGGCACCACAAAAGTTGTTCTACCTGCTTTCTGGGCTGAGATGGGGAACAGCTGAATTTTGGACTCGGCTGGTGACAAAATTTTAATAAATACACCCCATGCACAACTCCACTAGCGAAGGTGCCAAAAACAAATTCTGTTGGTAGTTTTTACATTGCTCCTGTAGGCATCAAAAAGACACTACAAAAGTTGTTGTACCTGCTTTCTGGGCTGAGATGGGGAACCGCTGAATTTTGGACTCGGCTGGTGACAAAATGTTCCAAACACACCCCATGCACAACTCCACCGGGGAAGGTGGCAGAAAGGAGTTCTCCTGGTAGTTTTTACATTGCTCCGGTAGGCATCTGAAAGACGCCACAAAAGTTGTTCTACCTGCTTTCTGGGCTGAGATGGGGAACCGCTGAATTTTGGAGTCGGCTGGTGACAAAAAGTTCCAAACACACCCCATGCACAACTCCACCGGGGAAGGTGCCAGACAGGAGTTCTCCTGGTAGTTTTTACATTGCTCCGGTAGGCATCTGAAAGACACCACAAAAGTTGTTCTACCTGCTTTCTGGGCTGAGATGGGGAACCGCTGAATTTTGGACTCGGCCGGTGACAAAATGTTCCAAACACACCCCATGCACAACTCCACCGGGGAAGGTTCCAGGCAGGAGTTCTCTTAGTAGTTTTTACACTACCTTGGTAGGCAGCTGAAAGGCACCACAAAAGTTGTTCTTCCTGCTTTCTGGGCTGAGATGGGGAACCGCTGAATTTTGGAGTCGGCCGGTGACAAAATGTTCCAAACACACCCCATGCACAACTCCACTAGGGAAGGTGCCAGACAGGAGTTCTCTTAGTAGTTTTTACACTACCTTGGTAGGCATTTGAAAGGCACCACAAAAGTTGTTCTACCTGCTTTCTGGGCTGAGATGGGGAACCGCTGAATTTTGGACTCGGCTGGTGACAAAATGTTCCAAACACACCCCATGCACAACTCCACCGGGGAAGGTGCCAGACAGGAGTTCTCTTAATAGTTTTTACACTACCTTGGTAGGCATCTGAAAGACACCACAAAAGTTGTTTTACCTGCTTTCTGGGCTGAGATGGGGAACCGCTGAATTTTGGAGTCGGCCGGTGACAAAATGTTCCAAAGACACCCCATGCACAACTCCACCGGGGAAGGTGCCAGACAGGACTTCTCTTAATAGTTTTTACACTACCTTGGTAGGCATCTGAAAGGCACCACAAAAGTTGTTGTACCTGCTTTCTGGGCTGAGATGGGGAACCGCTGAATTTTGGAGTCGGCCGGTGACAAAATGTTCCAAAGACACCCCATGCACAACTCCACTAGCGAAGGTGCCAGGGACGAGTTCTGTTGGTAGTTTTTACATTGCTCCGGTAGGCATCAAAAGGACACCACAAAAGTTGTTCTACCTGCTTTCTGGGCTGAGATGGGGAATCGCTGAATTTTGGACTCGGCCGGTGACAAAATGTTCCAAACACACCCCATGCACAACTCCACCGGGGAAGGTGCCAGACAGGAGTTCTCCTGGTAGTTTTTACATTGCTCCGGTAGGCATCTGAAAGACACCACAAAAGTTGTTCTACCTGCTTTCTGGGCTGAGATGGGGAACCGCTGAATTTTGGAGTCGGCTGGTGACAAAATGTTCCAAAGACATCCCATGCACAACTCCACCGGGGAAGGTGCCAGACAGGAGTTCTCTTAGTAGTTTTTACACTACCTTGGTAGGCATTTGAAAGGCACCACAAAAGTTGTTCTTCCTGCTTTCTGGGCTGAGATGGGGAACAGCTGAATTTTGGACTCGGCCGGTGACAAAATGTTCCAAACACACCCCCTGCACAACTCCACCAGGGAAGGTGCCAGGCAGGAGTTCTCTTGGTAGTTTTTACACTACCTTGGTAGGCAGCTGAAAGGCACAATAAAAGTTGTTGTACCTTCTTTCTGGGCTGAGATGGGGAACCGCTGAATTTTGGACTCGGCTGGTGACAAAATGTTCCAAACACACCCCATGCACAACTCCACCGGGGAAGGTGCCAGACAGGAGTTCTCCTGGTAGTTTTTACATTGCTCCAGTAGGCATCTGAAAGACACCACAAAAGTTGTTCTACCTGCTTTCTGGGCTGAGATGGGGAACCGCTGAATTTTGGAGTCGGCCGGTGACAAAATGTTCCAAACACACCCCATGCACAACTCCACCGGGGAAGGTGCCAGACAGGAGTTCTCCTGGTAGTTTTTACATTGCTCCGGTAGGCATCTGAAAGACACCACAAAAGTTGTTCTACCTGCTTTCTGGGCTGAGATGGGGAACCGCTGAATTTTGGAGTCGGCCGGTGACAAAATGTTCCAAACACACCCCATGCACAACTCCACCGGGGAAGGTGCCAGAGAGGAGTTCTCTTAATAGTTTTTACACTACCTTGGTAGGCATCTGAAAGGCACCACAAAAGTTGTTCTACCTGCTTTCTGGGCTGAGATGGAGAACAGCTGAATTTTGGACTCGGCTGGTGACAAAATTTTAATAAATACACCCCATGCACAACTCCACTAGCGAAGGTGCCAAAAACAAATTCTGTTGGTAGTTTTTACATTGCTCCTGTAGGCATCAAAAAGACACTACAAAAGTTGTTGTACCTGCTTTCTGGGCTGAGATGGGGAACCGCTGAATTTTGGACTCGGCTGGTGACAAAATGTTCCAAACACACCCCATGCACAACTCCACCGGGGAAGGTGGCAGAAAGGAGTTCTCCTGGTAGTTTTTACATTGCTCCGGTAGGCATCTGAAAGACGCCACAAAAGTTGTTCTACCTGCTTTCTGGGCTGAGATGGGGAACCGCTGAATTTTGGAGTCGGCTGGTGACAAAAAGTTCCAAACACACCCCATGCACAACTCCACCGGGGAAGGTGCCAGACAGGAGTTCTCCTGGTAGTTTTTACATTGCTCCGGTAGGCATCTGAAAGACACCACAAAAGTTGTTCTACCTGCTTTCTGGGCTGAGATGGGGAACCGCTGAATTTTGGACTCGGCCGGTGACAAAATGTTCCAAACACACCCCATGCACAACTCCACCGGGGAAGGTGCCAGGCAGGAGTTCTCTTGGTAGTTTTTACATTGCTCCGGTAGGCAGCAAAAGGACACCACAAAAGTTGTTCTTCCTGCTTTCTGGGCTGAGATGGGGAATCGCTGAATTTAGGACTCAGCTGGTGACAAAATGTTCCAAATACACCCCATGCACAACTCCACCGGGGAAGGTGCCAGACAGGAGTTCTCCTGGTAGTTTTTACATTGCTCCGGTAGGCATCTGAAAGACACCACAAAAGTTATTCTACCTGCTTTCTGGGCTGAGATGGGGAACCGCTGAATTTTGGACTCGGCTGGTGACAAAATGTTCCAAAGACATCCCATGCACAACTCCACCGGGGAAGGTGCCAGACAGGAGTTCTCTTAATAGTTTTAACACTACCTTGGTCGGCATTTGAAAGGCACCACAAAAGTTGTTCTTCCTGCTTTCTGGGCTGAGATGGGGAACCGCTGAATTTTGGAGTCGGCCGGTGAAAAAATGTTCCAAAGACACCCCATGCACAACTCCACTAGCGAAGGTGCCAGGGACAAGTTCTGTTGGTAGTTTTTACATTGCTCCGATAGGCATCAAAAGGACACCACAAAAGTTGTTCTTCCTGCTTTCTGGGCTGAGATGGGGAATCGCTGAATTTTGGACACGTCCGGTGACAAAATGTTCCAAACACACCCCATGCACAACTCCACCAGGGAAGGTGCCAGGCAGGAGTTCTCTTGGTAGTTTTTACACTACCTTGGTAGGCAGCTGAAAGGCACAAGAAAAGTTGTTGTACCTTCTTTCTGGGCTGAGATGGGGAACTGCTGAATTTTGGACTCGGCCGGTGACAAAATGTTCCAAAGACACCCCATGCACAACTCCACCGGGGAAGGTGCCAGACAGGAGTTCTCCTGGTAGTTTTTACATTGCTCTGGTAGGCATCTGAAAGACACCACAAAAGTTGTTCTACCTGCTTTCTGGGCTGAGATGGGGAACCGCTGAATTTTGGAGCCGGCCGGTGACAAAATGTTCCAAACACACCCCATGCACAACTCCACTAGGGAAGGTGCCAGAAAGGACTTCTCCTGGTAGTTTTTACATTGCTCCGGTAGGCATCTGAAAGACACCACAAAAGTTGTTCTACCTGCTTTCTGGGCTGAGATGGGGAACCGCTGAATTTTGGACTCGGCTGGAGACAAAATGTTCCAAACACACCCCATGCACAACTCCACCGGGGAAGGTGCCAGACAGGAGTTCTCCTGGTAGTTTTTACACTACCTTGGTAGGCATCTGAAAGACACCACAAAAGTTGTTTTACCTGCTTTCTGGGCTGAGATGGGGAACCGCTGAATTTTGGAGTCGGCCGGTGACAAAATGTTCCAAACACACCCCCTGCACAACTCCACCGGGGAAGGTGCCAGACAGGATTTCTCTTAATAATTTTTACACTACCTTGGTAGGCATCTGAAAGGCACCACAAAAGTTGTTGTACCTGCTTTCTGGGCTGAGATGGGGAACCGCTGAATTTTGGAGTCGGCCGGTGACAAAATGTTCCAAACACACCCCATGCACAACTCCACTAGCGAAGGTGCCAGGGACGAGTTCTGTTGGTAGTTTTTACATTGCTCCGGTAGGCATCAAAAGGACACCACAAAAGTTGTTCTTCCTGCTTTCTGGGCTGAGATGGGGAACCGCTGAATTTTGGACTCGGCCGGTGACAAAATGTTCCAAAGACAACCCATGCACAACTCCACCGGGGAAGGTGCCAGGAGGAAGTTCTCTTGGTAGTTTTTACACTACCTTGGTAGGCAGCTGAAAGGCACAAGAAAAGTTGTTGTACCTTCTTTCTGGGCTGAGATGGGGAACCGCTGAATTTTGGACTCGGCCGGTGACAAAATGTTCCAAAGACACCCCATGCACAACTCCACCGGGGAAGGTGCCAGACAGGAGTTCTCCTGGTAGTTTTTACATTGCTCCGGTAGGCATCTGAAAGACACCACAAAAGTTGTTGTACCTGCTTTCTGGGCTGAGATGGGGAACCGCTGAATTTTGGAGTCGGCCGGTGACAAAATGTTCCAAACACACCCCCTGCACAACTCCACCGGGGAAGGTGCCAGACAGGAGTTCTCTTGATAGTTTTTACACTACCTTGGTAGGCAGCTGAAAGGCACCACAAAAGTTGTTCTACCTGCTTTCTGGGCTGAGATGGGGAACAGCTGAATTTTGGACTCGGCTGGTGACAAAATTTTAATAAATACACCCCATGCACAACTCCACTAGCGAAGGTGCCAAAAACAAATTCTGTTGGTAGTTTTTACATTGCTCCTGTAGGCATCAAAAAGACACTACAAAAGTTGTTGTACCTGCTTTCTGGGCTGAGATGGGGAACCGCTGAATTTTGGACTCGGCTGGTGACAAAATGTTCCAAACACACCCCATGCACAACTCCACCGGGGAAGGTGGCAGAAAGGAGTTCTCCTGGTAGTTTTTACATTGCTCCGGTAGGCATCTGAAAGACGCCACAAAAGTTGTTCTACCTGCTTTCTGGGCTGAGATGGGGAACCGCTGAATTTTGGAGTCGGCTGGTGACAAAAAGTTCCAAACACACCCCATGCACAACTCCACCGGGGAAGGTGCCAGACAGGAGTTCTCCTGGTAGTTTTTACATTGCTCCGGTAGGCATCTGAAAGACACCACAAAAGTTGTTCTACCTGCTTTCTGGGCTGAGATGGGGAACCGCTGAATTTTGGACTCGGCCGGTGACAAAATGTTCCAAACACACCCCATGCACAACTCCACCGGGGAAGGTTCCAGGCAGGAGTTCTCTTAGTAGTTTTTACACTACCTTGGTAGGCAGCTGAAAGGCACCACAAAAGTTGTTCTTCCTGCTTTCTGGGCTGAGATGGGGAACCGCTGAATTTTGGAGTCGGCCGGTGACAAAATGTTCCAAACACACCCCATGCACAACTCCACTAGGGAAGGTGCCAGACAGGAGTTCTCTTAGTAGTTTTTACACTACCTTGGTAGGCATTTGAAAGGCACCACAAAAGTTGTTCTACCTGCTTTCTGGGCTGAGATGGGGAACCGCTGAATTTTGGACTCGGCTGGTGACAAAATGTTCCAAACACACCCCATGCACAACTCCACCGGGGAAGGTGCCAGACAGGAGTTCTCTTAATAGTTTTTACACTACCTTGGTAGGCATCTGAAAGACACCACAAAAGTTGTTTTACCTGCTTTCTGGGCTGAGATGGGGAACCGCTGAATTTTGGAGTCGGCCGGTGACAAAATGTTCCAAAGACACCCCATGCACAACTCCACCGGGGAAGGTGCCAGACAGGACTTCTCTTAATAGTTTTTACACTACCTTGGTAGGCATCTGAAAGGCACCACAAAAGTTGTTGTACCTGCTTTCTGGGCTGAGATGGGGAACCGCTGAATTTTGGAGTCGGCCGGTGACAAAATGTTCCAAAGACACCCCATGCACAACTCCACTAGCGAAGGTGCCAGGGACGAGTTCTGTTGGTAGTTTTTACATTGCTCCGGTAGGCATCAAAAGGACACCACAAAAGTTGTTCTACCTGCTTTCTGGGCTGAGATGGGGAATCGCTGAATTTTGGACTCGGCCGGTGACAAAATGTTCCAAACACACCCCATGCACAACTCCACCGGGGAAGGTGCCAGACAGGAGTTCTCCTGGTAGTTTTTACATTGCTCCGGTAGGCATCTGAAAGACACCACAAAAGTTGTTCTACCTGCTTTCTGGGCTGAGATGGGGAACCGCTGAATTTTGGAGTCGGCTGGTGACAAAATGTTCCAAAGACATCCCATGCACAACTCCACCGGGGAAGGTGCCAGACAGGAGTTCTCTTAGTAGTTTTTACACTACCTTGGTAGGCATTTGAAAGGCACCACAAAAGTTGTTCTTCCTGCTTTCTGGGCTGAGATGGGGAACAGCTGAATTTTGGACTCGGCCGGTGACAAAATGTTCCAAACACACCCCCTGCACAACTCCACCAGGGAAGGTGCCAGGCAGGAGTTCTCTTGGTAGTTTTTACACTACCTTGGTAGGCAGCTGAAAGGCACAATAAAAGTTGTTGTACCTTCTTTCTGGGCTGAGATGGGGAACCGCTGAATTTTGGACTCGGCTGGTGACAAAATGTTCCAAACACACCCCATGCACAACTCCACAGGGGAAGGTGCCAGACAGGAGTTCTCCTGGTAGTTTTTACATTGCTCCAGTAGGCATCTGAAAGACACCACAAAAGTTGTTCTACCTGCTTTCTGGGCTGAGATGGGGAACCGCTGAATTTTGGAGTCGGCCGGTGACAAAATGTTCCAAACACACCCCATGCACAACTCCACCGGGGAAGGTGCCAGACAGGAGTTCTCCTGGTAGTTTTTACATTGCTCCGGTAGGCATCTGAAAGACACCACAAAAGTTGTTCTACCTGCTTTCTGGGCTGAGATGGGGAACCGCTGAATTTTGGAGTCGGCCGGTGACAAAATGTTCCAAACACACCCCATGCACAACTCCACCGGGGAAGGTGCCAGAGAGGAGTTCTCTTAATAGTTTTTACACTACCTTGGTAGGCATCTGAAAGGCACCACAAAAGTTGTTGTACCTGCTTTCTGGGCTGAGATGGGGAACCGCTGAATTTTGGACTCGGCCGGTGACAAAATGTTCCAAAGACACCCCATGCACAACTCCACTAGCGAAGGTGCCAGGGACGAGTTCTGTTGGTAGTTTTTACATTGCTCCGGTAGGCATCAAAAGGACACCACAAAAGTTGTTCTTCCTGCTTTCTGGGCTGAGATGGGGAACCGCTGAATTTTGGAGTCGGCCGGTGACAAAATGTTCCAAACACACCCCATGCACAACTCCACCGGGGAAGGTGCTAGACAGGAGTTCTCTTGATAGTTTTTACACTACCTTGGTAGGCATTTGAAAGGCACCACAAAAGTTGTTCTACCTGCTTTCTGGGCTGAGATGGGGAACAGCTGAATTTTGGACTCGGCTGGTGACAAAATTTTAATAAATACACCCCATGCACAACTCCACTAGCGAAAGTGCCAGGAACAAATTCTGTTGGTAGTTTTTACATTGCTCCGGTAGGCATCTGAAAGACACCACAAAAGTTGTTCTACCTGCTTTCTGAGCTTGAGATGGGGAAACGCTGAATTTTGGAGTCGGCTGGTGACAAAATGTTCCAAAGACACCCCATGCACAACTCCACCGGGGAAGGTGCCAGACAGGAGTTCTCCTGGTAGTTTTTACATTGCTCCGGTAGGCATCTGAAAGACACCACAAAAGTTGTTCTTCCTGCTTTCTGGGCTGAGATGGGGAACCGCTGAATTTTGGAGTCGGCCGGTGACAAAATGTTCCAAAGACACCCCATGCACAACTCCACCGGGGAAGGTGCCAGACAGGAGTTCTCTTAGTAGTTTTTACACTACCTTGGTAGGCATTTGAAAGGCACCACAAAAGTTGTTCTTCCTGCTTTCTGGGCTGAGATGGGGAACCGCTGAATTTTGGAGTCGGCCGGTGAAAAAATGTTCCAAAGACACCCCATGCACAACTCCACTAGCGAAGGTGCCAGGGACGAGTTCTGTTGGTAGTTTTTACATTGCTCTGGTAGGCATCAAAAGGACACCACAAAAGTTGTTTTACCTGTTTTCTGGGCTGAGATGGGGAAACGCTGAATTTTGGAGTCGGCCGGTGACAAAATGTTCCAAAGACACCCCATGCACAACTCCACCGGGGAAGGTGCCAGGCAGGAGTTCTCTTGGTAGTTTTTACACTACCTTGGCAGGCAGCTGAAAGGCACAAGAAAAGTTGTTGTACCTTCTTTCTGGGCTGAGATGGGGAACCGCTGAATTTTGGACTCGGCCGGTGACAAAATGTTCCAAACACACCCCATGCACAACTCCACTAGCGAAGGTGCCAGGGACGAGTTCTGTTGGTAGTTTTTACATTGCTCCGATATGGAGCAAAAGGACACCACAAAAGTTGTTCTTCCTGCTTTCTGGGCTGAGATGGGGAATCGCTGAATTTTGGAGTCGGCCGGTGACAAAATGTTCCAAAGACACCCCATGCACAACTCCACCGGGGAAGGTGCCAGACAGGAGTTCTCCTGGTAGTTTTTACATTGCTCCGGTAGGCATCTGAAAGACACCACAAAAGTTGTTCTACCTGCTTTCTGGGCTGAGATGGGGAACCGCTGAATTTTGGACTCGGCCGGTGACAAAATGTTCCAAAGACACCCCATGCACAACTCCACCGGGGAAGGTGCCAGACAGGAGTTCTCTTAGTAGTTTTTACACTACCTTGGTAGGCATTTGAAAGGCACCACAAAAGTTGTTGTACCTTCTTTCTGGGCTGAGATGGGGAACCGCTGAATTTTGGAGTCGGGCGGTGACAAAATGTTCCAAAGACACCCCATGCACAACTCCACTAGCGAAGGTGCCAGGGACGAGTTCTGTTGGTAGTTTTTACATTGCTCCGGTAGGCATCAAAAGGACACCACAAAAGTTGTTCTTCCTGCTTTCTGGGCTGAGATGGGGAACCGCTGAATTTTGGAGTCGGCCGGTGACAAAATGTTCCAAACACACCCCATGCACAACTCCACCGGGGAAGGTGCCAGGCAGGAGTTCTCTTGGTAGTTTTTACACTACCTTGGTAGGCAGCTGAAAGGCACAAGAAAAGTTGTTGTACCTTCTTTCTGGGCTGAGATGGGGAACCGCTGAATTTTGGACTCGGCCGGTGACAAAATGTTCCAAACACACCCCATGCACAACTCCACTAGCGAAGGTGCCAGGGACGAGTTCTGTTGGTAGTTTTTACATTGCTCCGGTAGGCAGCAAAAGGACACCACAAAAGTTGTTCTTCCTGCTTTCTGGGCTGAGATGGGGAATCGCTGAATTTTGGACTCGGCCGGTGACAAAATGTTCCAAACACACCCCGTGCACAACTCCACCGGGGAAGGTGCCAGACAGGAGTTCTCCTGGTAGTTTTTACATTGCTCCGGTAGGCATCTGAAAGACACCAGAAAAGTTGTTCTACCTGCTTTCTGGGCTGAGATGGGGAATCGCTGAATTTTGGAGTCGGCCGGTGACAAAATGTTCCAAACACACCCCATGCACAACTCCACCGGGGAAGGTGCCAGACAGGAGTTCTCTTGATAGTTTTTACACTACCTTGGTAGGCAGCTGAAAGGCACCACAAAAGTTGTTCTACCTGCTTTCTGGGCTGAGATGGGGAACAGCTGAATTTTGGACTCGGCTGGTGACAAAATTTTAATAAATACACCCCATGCACAACTCCACTAGCGAAGGTGCCAGGAACAAATTCTGTTGGTAGTTTTTACATTGCTCCTGTAGGCATCAAAAAGACACCACAAAAGTTGTTCTACCTGCTTTCTGGGCTGAGATGGGGAACCGCTGAATTTTGGACTCAGCCGGTGACAAAATGTTCCAAACACACCCCATGCACAACTCCACCGGGGAAGGTGCCAGAAAGGAGTTCTCCTGGTAGTTTTTACATTGCTCCGGTAGGCATCTGAAAGACACCACAAAAGTTGTTCTACCTGCTTTCTGGGCTGAGATGGGGAACCGCTGAATTTTGGACTCGGCTGGTGACAAAAAGTTCCAAACACACCCCATGCACAACTCCACCGGGGAAGGTGCCAGAAAGGAGTTCTCCTGGTAGTTTTTACATTGCTCCGGTAGGCATCTGAAAGACACCACAAAAGTTGTTCTACCTGCTTTCTGGGCTGAGATGGGGAACCGCTGAATTTTGGAGTCGGCCGGTGACAAAATGTTCCAAACACACCCCCTGCACAACTCCACCGGGGAAGGTGCCAGACAGGAGTTCTCTTGGTAGTTTTTACACTACCTTGGTAGGCATCTGAAAGGCACCACAAAAGTTGTTCTACCTGCTTTCTGGGCTGAGATGGGGAACCGCTGAATTTTGGACTCGGCCGGTGACAAAATGTTCCAAAGACACCCCATGCACAACTCTACTAGCGAAGGTGCCAGGGACGAGTTCTGTTGGTAGTTTTTACATTGCTCCGGTAGGCATCAAAAGGACACCACAAAAGTTGTTCTTCCTGCTTTCTGGGCTGAGATGGGGAACCGCTGAATTTTGGACTCGGCCGGTGACAAAATGTTCCAAAGACACCCCATGCACAACTCCACCGGGGAAGGTGCCAGACAGGAGTTCTCTTGGTAGTTTTTACACTACCTTGGTAGGCAGCTGAAAGGCACAAGAAAAGTTGTTGTACCTTCTTTCTGGGCTGAGATGGGGAACCGCTGAATTTTGGACTCGGCTGGTGACAAAATGTTCCAAACACACCCCATGCACAACTCCACCGGGGAAGGTGCCAGGCAGGAGTTCTCCTGGTAGTTTTTACATTGCTCCGGTAGGCATCTGAAAGACACCACAAAAGTTGTTCTACCTGCTTTCTGGGCTGAGATGGGGAACCGCTGAATTTTGGAGTCGGCCGGTGACAAAATGTTCCAAACACACCCCATGCACAACTCCACCGGGGAAGGTTCCAGGCAGGAGTTCTCTTAGTAGTTTTTACACTACCTTGGTAGGCAGCTGAAAGGCACCACAAAAGTTGTTCTTCCTGCTTTCTGGGCTGAGATGGGGAACCGCTGAATTTTGGACTCGGCCGGTGACAAAATGTTCCAAAGACACCCCATGCACAACTCCACTAGCGAAGGTGCCAGGGACGAGTTCTGTTGGTAGTTTTTACATTGCTCCGGTAGGCATCAAAAGGACACCACAAAAGTTGTTCTTCCTGCTTTCTGGGCTGAGATGGGGAATCGCTGAATTTTGGAGTCGGCCGGTGAAAAAATGTTCCAAAGACACCCCATGCACAACTGCACTAGCGAAGGTGCCAGGGACGAGTTCTCTTGGTAGTTTTTACACAACCTTGGTAGGCAGCTGAAAGGCACCACAAAAGTTGTTCTACCTGCTTTCTGGGCTGAGATGGGGAATCGCTGAATTTTGGAGTCGGCCGGTGACAAAATGTTCCAAACACACCCCATGCACAACTCCACCGGGGAAGGTGCCAGACAGGAGTTCTCTTGATAGTTTTTACACTACCTTGGTAGGCAGCTGAAAGGCACCACAAAAGTTGTTCTACCTGCTTTCTGGGCTGAGATGGGGAACCGCTGAATTTTGGACTCGGCTGGTGACAAAATTTTAATAAATACACCCCATGCACAACTCCACTAGCGAAGGTGCCAGGAACGAATTCTGTTGGTAGTTTTTACATTGCTCCGGTAGGCATCTGAAAGACACCACAAAAGTTGTTCTACCTGCTTTCTGGGCTGAGATGGGGAACCGCTGACTTTTGGACTCGGCTGGTGACAAAATGTTCCAAAGACACCCCATGCACAACTCCACCGGGGAAGGTGCCAGACAGGAGTTCTCCTGGTAGTTTTTACATTGCTCCGGTAGGCATCTGAAAGACACCACAAAAGTTGTTCTACCTGCTTTCTGGGCTGAGATGGGGAACCGCTGAATTTTGGAGTCGGCCGGTGACAAAATGTTCCAAACACACCCCATGCACAACTCCACCGGGGAAGGTGCCAGGCAGGAGTTCTCTTAATAGTTTTTACACTACCTTGGTAGGCATCTGAAAGACACCACAAAAGTTGTTTTACCTGCTTTCTGGGCTGAGATGGGGAACCGCTGAATTTTGGAGTCGGCCCGTGACAAAATGTTCCAAACACACCCCATGCACAACTCCACCGGGGAAGGTGCCAGACAGGACTTCTCTTAATAGTTTTTACACTACCTTGGTAGGCATTTGAAAGGCACCACAAAAGTTTTTGTACCTGCTTTCTGGGCTGAGATGGGGAACCGCTGAATTTTGGAGTCGGCCGGTGACAAAATGTTCCAAACACACCCCATGCACAACTCCACTAGCGAAGGTGCCAGGGACGAGTTCTGTTGGTAGTTTTTACATTGCTCCGGTAGGCATCAAAAGGACACCACAAAAGTTGTTCTACCTGCTTTCTGGGCTGAGATGGGGAACCGCTGAATTTTGGAGTCGGCCGGTGACAAAATGTTCCAAACACACCCCATGCACAACTCCACCGGGGAAGGTGCCAGCCAGGAGTTCTCTTAATAGTTTTTACACTACCTTGGTAGGCATCTGAAAGACACCACAAAAGTTGTTTTACCTGCTTTCTGGGCTGAGATGGGGAACCGCTGAATTTTGGAGTCGGCCGGTGACAAAATGTTCCAAAGACACCCCATGCACAACTCCACTAGCGAAGGTGCCAGGGACGAGTTCTGTTGGTAGTTTTTACATTGCTCCAGTAGGCAGCAAAAGGACACCACAAAAGTTGTTCTTCCTGCTTTCTGGGCTGAGATGGGGAATCGCTGAATTTTGGACTCGGCCGGTGACAAAATGTTCCAAAGACACCCCATGCACAACTCCTCCGGGGAAGGTGCCAGACAGGAGTTCTCCTGGTAGTTTTTACATTGCTCCGGTAGGCATCTGAAAGACACCACAAAAGTTGTTCTACCTGCTTTCTGGGCTGAGATGGGGAACCACTGAATTTTGGAGTCGGCCGGTGACAAAATGTTCCAAAGACACCCCATGCACAACTCCACCGGGGAAGGTGCCAGACAGGAGTTCTCTTAGTAGTTTTTACACTACCTTGGTAGGCATTTGAAAGGCACCACAAAAGTTGTTCTTCCTGCTTTCTGGGCTGAGATGGGGAACCGCTGAATTTTGGACTCGGCCGGTGACAAAATGTTCCAAAGACACCCCATGCACAACTCCACTAGCGAAGGTGCCAGGGACGAGTTCTGTTGGTAGTTTTTACATTGCTCCGGTAGGCATCAAAAGGACACCACAAAAGTTGTTCTTCCTGCTTTCTGGGCTGAGATGGGGAACCACTGAATTTTGGAGTCGGCCGGTGACAAAATGTTCCAAAGACACCCCATGCACAACTCCACCGGGGAAGGTGCCAGACAGGAGTTCTCTTAGTAGTTTTTACACTACCTTGGTAGGCATTTGAAAGGCACCACAAAAGTTGTTCTTCCTGCTTTCTGGGCTGAGATGGGGAACCGCTGAATTTTGGAGTCGGCCGGTGACAAAATGTTCCAAAGACACCCCATGCACAACTCCACTAGCGAAGGTGCCAGGGACGAGTTCTGTTGGTAGTTTTTACATTGCTCCGGTAGGCATCAAAAGGACACCACAAAAGTTGTTCTTCCTGCTTTCTGGGCTGAGATGGGGAACCGCTGAATTTTGGACTCGGCCGGTGACAAAATGTTCCAAAGACACCCCATGCACAACTCCACTAGCGAAGGTGCCAGACAGGAGTTCTCCTGGTAGTTTTTACATTGCTCCGGTAGGCATCTGAAAGACACCACAAAAGTTGTTCTACCTGCTTTCTGGGCTGAGATGGGGAACCGCTGAATTTTGGAGTCGGCCGGTGACAAAATGTTCCAAACACACCCCATGCACAACTCCACCGGGGAAGGTGCCAGAGAGGAGTTCTCTTAATAGTTTTTACACTACCTTGGTAGGCATCTGAAAGACACCACAAAAGTTGTTTTACCTGCTTTCTGGGCTGAGATGGGGAAACGCTGAATTTTGGAGTCGGCCGGTGACAAAATGTTCCAAACACACCCCATGCACAACTCCACCGGGGAAGGTGCCAGACAGGACTTCTCTTAATAGTTTTTACACTACCTTGGTAGGCATCTGAAAGGCACCACAAAAGTTGTTCTACCTGCTTTCTGGGCTGAGATGGGGAACCGCTGAATTTTGGAGTCGGCCGGTGACAAAATGTTCCAAACACACCCCATGCACAACTCCACTAGCGAAGGTGCCAGGGACGAGTTCTGTTGGTAGTTTTTACATTGCTCCGGTAGGCATCAAAAGGACACCACAAAAGTTGTTCTTCCTGCTTTCTGGGCTGAGATGGGGAACCGCTGAATTTTGGAGTCGGCCGGTGACAAAATGTTCCAAACACACCCCATGCACAACTCCACCGGGGAAGGTGCCAGGCAGGAGTTCTCTTGATAGTTTTTACACTACCTTGGTAGGCATTTGAAAGGCACCACAAAAGTTGTTCTACCTGCTTTCTGGGCTGAGATGGGGAACAGCTGAATTTTGGACTCGGCTGGTGACAAAATTTTAATAAATACACCCCATGCACAACTCCACTAGCGAAGGTGCCAGGAACAAATTCTGTTGGTAGTTTTTACATTGCTCCGGTAGGCATCAAAAGGACACCACAAAAGTTGTTCTACCTGCTTTCTGAGCTGAGATGGGGAAACGCTGAATTTTGGAGTCGGCTGGTGACAAAATGTTCCAAAGACACCCCATGCACAACTCCACCGGGGAAGGTGCCAGGCAGGAGTTCTCCTGGTAGTTTTTACATTGCTCCGGTAGGCATCTGAAAGACACCACAAAAGTTGTTCTTCCTGCTTTCTGGGCTGAGATGGGGAACCGCTGAATTTTGGAGTCGGCCGGTGACAAAATGTTCCAAAGACACCCCATGCACAACTCCACCGGGGAAGGTGCCAGACAGGAGTTCTCTTAGTAGTTTTTACACTACCTTGGTAGGCAGCTGAAAGGCACCACAAAAGTTGTTCTTCCTGCTTTCTGGGCTGAGATGGGGAACCGCTGAATTTTGGAGTCGGCCAGTGACAAAATGTTCCAAAGACACCCCATGCACAACTCCACTAGCGAAGGTGCCAGGGACGAGTTCTGTTGGTAGTTTTTACATTGCTCCGGTAGGCAGCAAAAGGACACCACAAAAGTTGTTCTTCCTGCTTTCTGGGCTGAGATGGGGAATCGCTGAATTTTGGACTCGGCCGGTGACAAAATGTTCCAAAGACACCCCATGCACAACTCCACCGGGGAAGGTGCCAGACAGGAGTTCTCTTGGTAGTTTTTACATTGCTCCGGTAGGCATCTGAAAGACACCACAAAAGTTGTTCTACCTGCTTTCTGGGCTGAGATGGGGAACCGCTGAATTTTGGAGTCGGCCGGTGACAAAATGTTCCAAAGACACCCCATGCACAACTCCACTAGCGAAGGTGCCAGGGACGAGTTCTGTTGGTAGTTTTTACATTGCTCCAGTAGGCAGCAAAAGGACACCACAAAAGTTGTTCTTCCTGCTTTCTGGGCTGAGATGGGGAATCGCTGAATTTTGGACTCGGCCGGTGACAAAATGTTCCAAAGACACCCCATGCACAACTCCTCCGGGGAAGGTGCCAGACAGGAGTTCTCCTGGTAGTTTTTACATTGCTCCGGTAGGCATCTGAAAGACACCACAAAAGTTGTTCTACCTGCTTTCTGGGCTGAGATGGGGAACCGCTGAATTTTGGAGTCGGCCGGTGACAAAATGTTCCAAACACACCCCATGCACAACTCCACCGGGGAAGGTGCCAGACAGGAGTTCTCTTAGTAGTTTTTACACTACCTTGGTAGGCATTTGAAAGGCACCACAAAAGTTGTTCTTCCTGCTTTCTGGGCTGAGATGGGGAACCGCTGAATTTTGGAGTCGGCCGGTGACAAAATGTTCCAAAGACACCCCATGCACAACTTCACTAGCGAAGGTGCCAGGGACGAGTTCTGTTGGTAGTTTTTACATTGCTCCGGTAGGCATCAAAAGGACACCACAAAAGTTGTTCTTCCTGCTTTCTGGGCTGAGATGGGGAACCGCTGAATTTTGGACTCGGCCGGTGACAAAATGTTCCAAACACACCCCATGCACAACTCCACTAGCGAAGGTGCCAGACAGGAGTTCTCCTGGTAGTTTTTACATTGCTCCGGTAGGCATCTGAAAGACACCACAAAAGTTGTTCTACCTGCTTTCTGGGCTGAGATGGGGAACCGCTGAATTTTGGAGTCGGCCGGTGACAAAATGTTCCAAACACACCCCATGCACAACTCCACCGGGGAAGGTGCTAGACAGGAGTTCTCTTGATAGTTTTTACACTACCTTGGTAGGCATTTGAAAGGCACCACAAAAGTTGTTCTACCTGCTTTCTGGGCTGAGATGGGGAACAGCTGAATTTTGGACTCAGCTGGTGACAAAATTTTAATAAATACACCCCATGCACAACTCCACTAGCGAAGGTGCCAGGAACAAATTCTGTTGGTAGTTTTTACATTGCTCCGGTAGGCATCTGAAAGACACCACAAAAGTTGTTCTACCTGCTTTCTGAGCTGAGATGGGGAAACGCTGAATTTTGGAGTCGGCTGGTGACAAAATGTTCCAAAGACACCCCATGCACAACTCCACCGGGGAAGGTGCCAGACAGGAGTTCTCCTGGTAGTGTTTACATTGCTCCGGTAGGCATCTGAAAGACACCACAAAAGTTGTTCTTCCTGCTTTCTGGGCTGAGATGGGGAACCGCTGAATTTTGGAGTCGGCCGGTGACAAAATGTTCCAAAGACACCCCATGCACAACTCCACCGGGGAAGGTGCCAGACAGGAGTTCTCTTAGTAGTTTTTACACTACCTTGGTAGGCATTTGAAAGGCACCACAAAAGTTGTTCTTCCTGCTTTCTGGGCTGAGATGGGGAACCGCTGAATTTTGGAGTCGGCCGGTGACAAAATGTTCCAAAGACACCCCATGCACAACTCCACTAGCGAAGGTGCCAGGGACGAGTTCTGTTGGTAGTTTTTACATTGCTCCGGTAGGCATCAAAAGGACACCACAAAAGTTGTTGTACCTTCTTTCTGGGCTGAGATGGGGAACCGCTGAATTTTGGAGTCGGCCGGTGACAAAATGTTCCAAAGACACCCCATGCACAACTCCACCGGGGAAGGTGCCAGACAGGAGTTCTCCTGGTAGTTTTTACATTGCTCCGGTAGGCATCTGAAAGACACCACAAAAGTTGTTCTACCTGCTTTCTGGGCTGAGATGGGGAACCGCTGAATTTTGGAGTCGGCCGGTGACAAAATGTTCCAAAGACACCCCATGCACAACTCCACCGGGGAAGGTGCCAGACAGGAGTTCTCTTAGTAGTTTTTACACTACCTTGGTAGGCATTTGAAAGGCACCACAAAAGTTGTTCTTCCTGCTTTCTGGGCTGAGATGGGGAACCGCTGAATTTTGGAGTCGGCCGGTGACAAAATGTTCCAAAGACACCCCATGCACAACTCCACCGGGGAAGGTGCCAGACAGGAGTTCTCTTGGTAGTTTTTACATTGCTCCGGTAGGCAGCAAAAGGACACCACAAAAGTTGTTCTTCCTGCTTTCTGGGCTGAGATGGGGAATCGCTGAATTTTGGACTCGGCCGGTGACAAAATGTTCCAAAGACACCCCATGCACAACTCCACCGGGGAAGGTGCCAGACAGGAGTTCTCCTGGTAGTTTTTACATTGCTCCGGTAGGCATCTGAAAGACACCACAAAAGTTGTTCTACCTGCTTTCTGGGCTGAGATGGGGAACCGCTGAATTTTGGAGTCGGCCGGTGACAAAATGTTCCAAACACACCCCATGCACAACTCCACCGGGGAAGGTGCCAGACAGGAGTTCTCTTAGTAGTTTTTACACTACCTTGGTAGGCATTTGAAAGGCACCACAAAAGTTGTTCTTCCTGCTTTCTGGGCTGAGATGGGGAACCGCTGAATTTTGGAGTCGGCCGGTGACAAAATGTTCCAAAGACACCCCATGCACAACTCCACTAGCGAAGGTGCCAGGGACGAGTTCTGTTGGTAGTTTTTACATTGCTCCGGTAGGCATCAAAAGGACACCACAAAAGTTGTTGTACCTTCTTTCTGGGCTGAGATGGGGAACCGCTGAATTTTGGAGTCGGCCGGTGACAAAATGTTCCAAAGACACCCCATGCACAACTCCACCGGGGAAGGTGCCAGACAGGAGTTCTCCTGGTAGTTTTTACATTGCTCCGGTAGGCATCTGAAAGACACCACAAAAGTTGTTCTACCTGCTTTCTGGGCTGAGATGGGGAACCGCTGAATTTTGGAGTCGGCCGGTGACAAAATGTTCCAAAGACACCCCATGCACAACTCCACCAGGGAAGGTGCTAGACAGGAGTTCTCTTGATAGTTTTTACACTACCTTGGTAGGCATTTGAAAGGCACCACAAAAGTTGTTCTACCTGCTTTCTGGGCTGAGATGGGGAACAGCTGAATTTTGGACTCAGCTGGTGACAAAATTTTAATAAATACACCCCATGCACAACTCCACTAGCGAAGGTGCCAGGAACAAATTCTGTTGGTAGTTTTTACATTGCTCCGGTAGGCATCTGAAAGACACCACAAAAGTTGTTCTACCTGCTTTCTGAGCTGAGATGGGGAAACGCTGAATTTTGGAGTCGGCTGGTGACAAAATGTTCCAAAGACACCCCATGCACAACTCCACCGGGGAAGGTGCCAGACAGGAGTTCTCCTGGTAGTTTTTACATTGCTCCGGTAGGCATCTGAAAGACACCACAAAAGTTGTTTTACCTGCTTTCTGGGCTGAGATGGGGAACCGCTGAATTTTGGAGTCGGCCGGTGACAAAATGTTCCAAAGACACCCCATGCACAACTCCACCGGGGAAGGTGCCAGACAGGAGTTCTCTTAGTAGTTTTTACACTACCTTGGTAGGCATTTGAAAGGCACCACAAAAGTTGTTCTTCCTGCTTTCTGGGCTGAGATGGGGAACCGCTGAATTTTGGAGTCGGCCGGTGACAAAATGTTCCAAAGACACCCCATGCACAACTCCACCAGGGAAGGTGCCAGACAGGAGTTCTCTTGGTAGTTTTTACATTGCTCCGGTAGGCAGCAAAAGGACACCACAAAAGTTGTTCTTCCTGCTTTCTGGGCTGAGATTGGGAATCGCTGAATTTTGGACTCGGCCGGTGACAAAATGTTCCAAAGACACCCCATGCACAACTCCACCGGGGAAGGTGCCAGACAGGAGTTCTCCTGGTAGTTTTTACATTGCTCCGGTAGGCATCTGAAAGACACCACAAAAGTTGTTCTACCTGCTTTCTGGGCTGAGATGGGGAACCGCTGAATTTTGGAGTCGGCCGGTGACAAAATGTTCCAAAGACACCCCATGCACAACTCCACCGGGGAAGGTGCCAGACAGGAGTTCTCCTGGTAGTTTTTACATTGCTCTGGTAGGCATCTGAAAGACACCACAAAAGTTGTTCTACCTGCTTTCTGGGCTGAGATGGGGAACCGCTGAATTTTGGAGTCGGCCGGTGACAAAATGTTCCAAACACACCCCATGCACAACTCCACTAGGGAAGGTGCCAGACAGGAGTTCTCCTGGTAGTTTTTACATTGCTCCGGTAGGCATCAAAAGGACACCACAAAAGTTGTTCTTCCTGCTTTCTGGGCTGAGATGGGGAACCGCTGAATTTTGGAGTCGGCCGGTGACAAAATGTTCCAAAGACACCCCATGCACAACTCCACTAGCGAAGGTGCCAGGGACGAGTTCTGTTGGTAGTTTTTACATTGCTCCGGTAGGCATCAAAAGGACACCACAAAAGTTGTTCTTCCTGCTTTCTGGGCTGAGATGGGGAACCGCTGAATTTTGGACTCGGCCGGTGACAAAATGTTCCAAACACACCCCATGCACAACTCCACTAGCGAAGGTGCCAGACAGGAGTTCTCCTGGTAGTTTTTACATTGCTCCGGTAGGCATCTGAAAGACACCACAAAAGTTGTTCTACCTGCTTTCTGGGCTGAGATGGGGAACCGCTGAATTTTGGAGTCGGCCGGTGACAAAATGTTCCAAACACACCCCATGCACAACTCCACCGGGGAAGGTGCTAGACAGGAGTTCTCTTGATAGTTTTTACACTACCTTGGTAGGCATTTGAAAGGCACCACAAAAGTTGTTCTACCTGCTTTCTGGGCTGAGATGGGGAACAGCTGAATTTTGGACTCAGCTGGTGACAAAATTTTAATAAGTACACCCCATGCACAACTCCACTAGCGAAGGTGCCAGGAACAAATTCTGTTGGTAGTTTTTACATTGCTCCGGTAGGCATCTGAAAGACACCACAAAAGTTGTTCTTCCTGCTTTCTGGGCTGAGATGGGGAACCGCTGAATTTTGGAGTCGGCCGGTGACAAAATGTTCCAAAGACACCCCATGCACAACTCCACCGGGGAAGGTGCCAGACAGGAGTTCTCTTAGTAGTTTTTACACTACCTTGGTAGGCATTTGAAAGGCACCACAAAAGTTGTTCTTCCTGCTTTCTGGGCTGAGATGGGGAATCGCTGAATTTTGGAGTCGGCCGGTGACAAAATGTTCCAAACACACCCCATGCACAACTCCACTAGCGAAGGTGCCAGGGACGAGTTCTGTTGGTAGTTTTTACATTGCTCCGGTAGGCAGCAAAAGGACACCACAAAAGTTGTTCTTCCTGCTTTCTGGGCTGAGATGGGGAATCGCTGAATTTTGGAGTCGGCCGGTGACAAAATGTTCCAAAGACACCCCATGCACAACTCCACCGGGGAAGGTGCCAGACAGGAGTTCTCCTGGTAGTTTTTACATTGCTCCGGTAGGCATCTGAAAGACACCACAAAAGTTGTTCTACCTGCTTTCTGGGCTGAGATGGGGAACCGCTGAATTTTGGAGTCGGCCGGTGACAAAATGTTCCAAAGACACCCCATGCACAACTCCACCGGGGAAGGTGCCAGACAGGAGTTCTCCTGGTAGTTTTTACATTGCTCCGGTAGGCATCTGAAAGACACCACAAAAGTTGTTCTACCTGCTTTCTGGGCTGAGATGGGGAACCGCTGAATTTTGGAGTCGGCCGGTGACAAAATGTTCCAAACACACCCCATGCACAACTCCACTAGGGAAGGTGCCAGAAAGGAGTTCTCCTGGTAGTTTTTACATTGCTCCGGTAGGCATCAAAAGGACACCACAAAAGTTGTTCTTCCTGCTTTCTGGGCTGAGATGGGGAACCGCTGAATTTTGGAGTCGGCCGGTGACAAAATGTTCCAAAGACACCCCATGCACAACTCCACTAGCGAAGGTGCCAGGGACGAGTTCTGTTGGTAGTTTTTACATTGCTCCGGTAGGCAGCAAAAGGACACCACAAAAGTTGTTCTTCCTGCTTTCTGGGCTGAGATGGGGAATCGCTGAATTTTGGACTCGGCCGGTGACAAAATGTTCCAAAGACACCCCATGCACAACTCCACCGGGGAAGGTGCCAGACAGGAGTTCTCCTGGTAGTTTTTACATTGCTCCGGTAGGCATCTGAAAGACACCACAAAAGTTGTTCTACCTGCTTTCTGGGCTGAGATGGGGAACCGCTGAATTTTGGAGTCGGCCGGTGACAAAATGTTCCAAAGACACCCCATGCACAACTCCACCGGGGAAGGTGCCAGACAGGAGTTCTCCTGGTAGTTTTTACATTGCTCCGGTAGGCATCTGAAAGACACCACAAAAGTTGTTCTACCTGCTTTCTGGGCTGAGATGGGGAACCGCTGAATTTTGGAGTCGGCCGGTGACAAAATGTTCCAAACACACCCCATGCACAACTCCACTAGGGAAGGTGCCAGAAAGGAGTTCTCCTGGTAGTTTTTACATTGCTCCGGTAGGCATCAAAAGGACACCACAAAAGTTGTTCTTCCTGCTTTCTGGGCTGAGATGGGGAACCGCTGAATTTTGGAGTCGGCCGGTGACAAAATGTTCCAAACACACCCCATGCACAACTCCACTAGCGAAGGTGCCAGGGACGAGTTCTGTTGGTAGTTTTTACATTGCTCCGGTAGGCAGCAAAAGGACACCACAAAAGTTGTTCTTCCTGCTTTCTGGGCTGAGATGGGGAATCGCTGAATTTTGGACTCGGCCGGTGACAAAATGTTCCAAACACACCCCGTGCACAACTCCACCGGGGAAGGTGCCAGACAGGAGTTCTCCTGGTAGTTTTTACATTGCTCCGGTAGGCATCTGAAAGACACCACAAAAGTTGTTCTACCTGCTTTCTGGGCTGAGATGGGGAATCGCTGAATTTTGGAGTCGGCCGGTGACAAAATGTTCCAAAGACACCCCATGCACAACTCCACCGGGGAAGGTGCCAGACAGGAGTTCTCCTGGTAGTTTTTACATTGCTCTGGTAGGCATCTGAAAGACACCACAAAAGTTGTTCTACCTGCTTTCTGGGCTGAGATGGGGAACCGCTGAATTTTGGAGTCGGCCGGTGACAAAATGTTCCAAACACACCCCATGCACAACTCCACCGGGGAAGGTGCCAGGCAGGAGTTCTCCTGGTAGTTTTTACATTGCTCCGGTAGGCATCAAAAGGACACCACAAAAGTTGTTCTTCCTGCTTTCTGGGCTGAGATGGGGAACCGCTGAATTTTGGAGTCGGCTGGTGACAAAATGTTCCAAACACACCCCCTGCACAACTCCACCGGGGAAGGTGCCAGACAGGAGTTCTCCTGGTAGTTTTTACATTGCTCCGGTAGGCAGCAAAAGGACACCACAAAAGTTGTTCTTCCTGCTTTCTGGGCTGAGATGGGGAATCGCTGAATTTTGGACTCGGCCGGTGACAAAATGTTCCAAACACACCCCGTGCACAACTCCACCGGGGAAGGTGCCAGACAGGAGTTCTCCTGGTAGTTTTTACATTGCTCCGGTAGGCATCTGAAAGACACCACAAAAGTTGTTGTACCTGCTTTCTGGGCTGAGATGGGGAACCGCTGAATTTTGGAGTCGGCCGGTGAAAAAATGTTCCAAACACACCCCCTGCACAACTCCACCGGGGAAGGTGCCAGACAGGAGTTCTCTTGATAGTTTTTACACTACCTTGGTAGGCAGCTGAAAGGCACCACAAAAGTTGTTCTACCTGCTTTCTGGGCTGAGATGGGGAACAGCTGAATTTTGGACTCGGCTGGTGACAAAATTTTAATAAATACACCCCATGCACAACTCCACTAGCGAAGGTGCCAGGAACAGATTCTGTTGGTAGTTTTTACATTGCTCCTGTAGGCATCAAAAAGACACTACAAAAGTTGTTCTACCTGCTTTCTGGGCTGAGATGGGGAACCGCTGAATTTTGGACTCGGCTGGTGACAAAATGTTCCAAACACACCCCATGCACAACTCCACCGGGGAAGGTGCCAGAAAGGAGTTCTCCTGGTAGTTTTTACATTGCTCCGGTAGGCATCTGAAAGACACCACAAAAGTTATTCTACCGGCTTTCTGGGCTGAGATGGGGAATCGCTGAATTTTGGACTCGGCTGGTGACAAAAAGTTCCAAACACACCCCATGCACAACTCCACCGGGGAAGGTGCCAGGCAGGAGTTCTCCTGGTAGTTTTTACATTGCTCCGGTAGGCATCTGAAAGACACCACAAAAGTTGTTCTACCTGCTTTCTGGGCTGAGATGGGGAACCGCTGAATTTTGGAGTCGGCCGGTGACAAAATGTTCCAAAGACACCCCCTGCACAACTCCACCGGGGAAGGTGCCAGCCAGGAGTTCTCCTGGTAGTTTTTACACTACCTTGGTAGGCATCTGAAAGGCACCACAAAAGTTGTTCTACCTGCTTTCTGGGCTGAGATGGGGAACCGCTGAATTTTGGACTAGGCCGGTGACAAAATGTTCCAAACACACCCCATGCACAACTCCACTAGCGAAGGTGCCAGGGACGAGTTCTGTTGGTAGTTTTTACATTGCTCCGGTAGGCATCAAAAGGACACCACAAAAGTTGTTCTTCCTGCTTTCTGGGCTGAGATGGGGAATCGCTGAACTTTGGACTCGGCCGGTGACAAAATATTCCAAAGACGCCCCATGCACAACTCCACCGGGGAAGGTGCCAGGCAGGAGTTCTCTTGGTAGTTTTTACACTACCTTGGTAGGCAGCTGAAAGGCACCACAAAAGTTGTTCTACCTGCATTCTGGGCTGAGATGGGGAACCGCTGAATTTTGGAGTCGGCCGGTGACAAAATGTTCCAAAGACACCCCATGCACAACTCCACCGGGGAAGGTGCCAGGCAGGAGTTCTCTTGGTAGTTTTTACACTACCTTGGTAGGCAGCTGAAAGGCACAATAAAAGTTGTTCTACCTGCTTTCTGGGCTGAGATGGGGAACCGCTGAATTTTGGAGTCGGCCGGTGACAAAATGTTCCAAAGACACCCCATGCACAACTCCACCGGGGAAGGTGCCAGACAGGAGTTCTCTTGGTAGTTTTTACACTACCTTGGTAGGCAGCTGAAAGGCACCACAAAAGTTGTTCTACCTGCTTTCTGGGCTGAGATGGGGAACCGCTGAATTTTGGAGTCGGCCGGTGACAAAATGTTCCAAACACACCCCATGCACAACTCCACCGGGGAAGGTGCCAGGCAGGAGTTCTCTTGGTAGTTTTTACATTGCTCCGGTAGGCATCAAAAGGACACCACAAAAGTTGTTCTACCTGCTTTCTGGGCTGAGATGGGGAACCGCTGAATTTTGGAGTCGGCCGGTGACAAAATGTTCCAAACACACCCCATGCACAACTCCACCGGGGAAGGTGCCAGGCAGGAGTTCTCTTGGTAGTTTTTACACGACCTTGGTAGGCAGCTGAAAGGCACCACAAAAGTTGTTCTACCTGCTTTCTGGGCTGAGAAGGGGAACCGCTGAATTTTGGACTCGGCTGGTGACAAAATTTTAATAAATACACCCCATGCACAACTCCACTAGCGAAGGTGCCAGGGACGAGTTCTGTTGGTAGTTTTTACATTGCTCCGGTAGGCAGCAAAAGGACACCACAAAAGTTGTTCTTCCTGCTTTCTGGGCTGAGATGGGGAATCGCTGAATTTTGGAGTCGGCCGGTGACAAAATGTTCCAAAGACACCCCATGCACAACTCCACCGGGGAAGGTGCCAGGCAGGAGTTCTCTTGGTAGTTTTTACACTACCTTGGTAGGCAGCTGAAAGGCACAAGAAAAGTTGTTGTACCTTCTTTCTGGGCTGAGATGGGGAACCGCTGAATTTTGGACTCGGCCGGTGACAAAATGTTCCAAACACACCCCATGCACAACTCCACCGGGGAAGGTGCCAGAAAGGAGTTCTCCTGGTAGTTTTTACATTGCTCCGGTAGGCATCTGAAAGACACCACAAAAGTTGTTCTACCTGCTTTCTGGGCTGAGATGGGGAACCGCTGAATTTTGGAGTCGGCCGGTGACAAAATGTTCCAAACACACCCCATGCACAACTCCACCGGGGAAGGTTCCAGGCAGGAGTTCTCTTAGTAGTTTTTACACTACCTTGGTAGGCAGCTGAAAGGCACCACAAAAGTTGTTCTACCTGCTTTCTGGGCTGAGATGGGGAACCGCTGAATTTTGGACTCGGCCGGTGACAAAATGTTCCAAAGACACCCCATGCACAACTCCACTAGCGAAGGTGCCAGGGACGAGTTCTGTTGGTAGTTTTTACATTGCTCCGGTAGGCATCAAAAGGACACCACAAAAGTTGTTCTTCCTGCTTTCTGGGCTGAGATGGGGAATCGCTGAATTTTGGACTCGGCCGGTGAAAAAATGTTCCAAAGACACCCCATGCACAACTGCACTAGCGAAGGTGCCAGGGACGAGTTCTCTTGGTAGTTTTTACACAACCTTGGTAGGCATCTGAAAGACACCACAAAAGTTGTTCTACCTGCTTTCTGGGCTGAGATGGGGAACCGCTGAATTTTGGAGTCGGCCGGTGACAAAATGTTCCAAACACACCCCCTGCACAACTCCACCGGGGAAGGTGCCAGCCAGGAGTTCTCCTGGTAGTTTTTACACTACCTTGGTAGGCATCTGAAAGGCACCACAAAAGTTGTTCTACCTGCTTTCTGGGCTGAGATGGGGAACCGCTGAATTTTGGACTCGGCCGGTGACAAAATGTTCCAAACACACCCCATGCACAACTCCACCGGGGAAGGTGCCAGACAGGAGTTCTCCTGGTAGTTTTTACATTGCTCCGGTAGGCATCAAAAGGACACCACAAAAGTTGTTCTTCCTGCTTTCTGGGCTGAGATGGGGAATCGCTGAACTTTGGACTCGGCCGGTGACAAAATATTCCAAAGACGCCCCATGCACAACTCCACCGGGGAAGGTGCCAGGCAGGAGTTCTCTTGGTAGTTTTTACACTACCTTGGTAGGCAGCTGAAAGGCACCACAAAAGTTGTTCTACCTGCTTTCTGGGCTGAGATGGGGAATCGCTGAATTTTGGAGTCGGCCGGTGACAAAATGTTCCAAACACACCCCATGCACAACTCCACCGGGGAAGGTGCCAGGCAGGAGTTCTCTTGGTAGTTTTTACACTACCTTGGTAGGCAGCTGAAAGGCACAATAAAAGTTGTTCTACCTGCTTTCTGGGCTGAGATGGGGAACCGCTGAATTTTGGAGTCGGCCGGTGACAAAATGTTCCAAAGACACCCCATGCACAACTCCACCGGGGAAGGTGCCAGACAGGAGTTCTCTTGGTAGTTTTTACACTACCTTGGTAGGCAGCTGAAAGGCACCACAAAAGTTGTTCTACCTGCTTTCTGGGCTGAGATGGGGAACCGCTGAATTTTGGACTCGGCCGGTGACAAAATGTTCCAAACACACCCCATGCACAACTCCACCGGGGAAGGTGCCAGAAAGGAGTTCTCCTGGTAGTTTTTACATTGCTCCGGTAGGCATCAAAAGGACACCACAAAAGTTGTTCTACCTGCTTTCTGGGCTGAGATGGGGAACCGCTGAATTTTGGAGTCGGCCGGTGACAAAATGTTCCAAACACACCCCATGCACAACTCCACCGGGGAAGGTGCCAGGCAGGAGTTCTCTTGGTAGTTTTTACACGACCTTGGTAGGCAGCTGAAAGGCACCACAAAAGTTGTTCTACCTGCTTTCTGGGCTGAGAAGGGGAACCGCTGAATTTTGGACTCGGCTGGTGACAAAATTTTAATAAATACACCCCATGCACAACTCCACTAGCGAAGGTGCCAGGGACGAGTTCTGTTGGTAGTTTTTACATTGCTCCGGTAGGCAGCAAAAGGACACCACAAAAGTTGTTCTTCCTGCTTTCTGGGCTGAGATGGGGAATCGCTGAATTTTGGAGTCGGCCGGTGACAAAATGTTCCAAAGACACCCCATGCACAACTCCACCGGGGAAGGTGCCAGGCAGGAGTTCTCTTGGTAGTTTTTACACTACCTTGGTAGGCAGCTGAAAGGCACCACAAAAGTTGTTCTACCTGCTTTCTGGGCTGAGATGGGGAATCGCTGAATTTTGGAGTCGGCCGGTGACAAAATGTTCCAAACACACCCCATGCACAACTCCACCGGGGAAGGTGCCAGGCAGGAGTTCTCTTAGTAGTTTTTACACTACCTTGGTAGGCATCAAAAGGACACCACAAAAGTTGTTCTACCTGCTTTCTGGGCTGAGATGGGGAACCACTGAATTTTGGAGTCGGCCGGTGACAAAATGTTCCAAACACACCCCATGCACAACTCCACCGGGGAAGGTGCCAGGCAGGAGTTCTCTTGGTAGTTTTTACACGACCTTGGTAGGCAGCTGAAAGGCACCACAAAAGTTGTTCTTCCTGCTTTCTGGGCTGAGAAGGGGAACAGCTGAATTTTGGACTCGGCTGGTGACAAAATTTTAATAAATACACCCCATGCACAACTCCACTAGCGAAGGTGCCAGGGACGAGTTCTGTTGGTAGTTTTTACATTGCTCCGGTAGGCATCAAAAGGACACCACAAAAGTTGTTCTTCCTGCTTTCTGGGCTGAGATGGGGAACCGCTGAATTTTGGACTCGGCCGGTGACAAAATGTTCCAAACACACCCCCTGCACAACTCCACCGGGGAAGGTGCCAGGCAGGAATTCTCTTGGTAGTTTTTACACTACCTTGGTAGGCATCTAAAAGACACCACAAAAGTTGTTCTACCTGCTTTCTGGGCTGAGATGGGGAACCGCTGAATTTTGGAGTCGGCCGGTGACAAAATGTTCCAAACACACCCCATGCACAACTCCACCGGGGAAGGTTCCAGGCAGGAGTTCTCTTAGTAGTTTTTACACTACCTTGGTAGGCAGCTGAAAGGCACCACAAAAGTTGTTCTTCCTGCTTTCTGGGCTGAGATGGGGAACCGCTGAATTTTGGAGTCGGCCGGTGACAAAATGTTCCAAACACACCCCATGCACAACTCCACCGGGGAAGGTGCCAGACAGGAGTTCTCTTAGTAGTTTTTACACTACCTTGGTAGGCATTTGAAAGGCACCACAAAAGTTGTTCTACCTGCTTTCTGGGCTGAGATGGGGAACCGCTGAATTTTGGACTCGGCCGGTGACAAAATGTTCCAAACACACCCCATGCACAACTCCACTAGCGAAGGTGCCAGGGACGAGTTCTGTTGGTAGCTTTTACATTGCTCCGGTAGGCAGCAAAAGGACACCACAAAAGTTGTTCTTCCTGCTTTCTGGGCTGAGATGGGGAATCGCTGAATTTTGACTCGGCCGGTGAAAAAATGTTCCAAAGACACCCCATGCACAACTGCACTAGCGAAGGTGCCAGGGACGAGTTCTCTTAGTAGTTTTTACACAACCTTGGTAGGCAGCTGAAAGGCACCACAAAAGTTGTTCTACCTGCTTTCTGGGCTGAGATGGGGAATCGCTGAATTTTGGAGTCGGCCGGTGACAAAATGTTCCAAACACACCCCATGCACAACTCCACCGGGGAAGGTGCCAGACAGGAGTTCTCTTGATAGTTTTTACACTACCTTGGTAGGCAGCTGAAAGGCACCACAAAAGTTGTTCTACCTGCTTTCTGGGCTGAGATGGGGAACAGCTGAATTTTGGACTCGGCTGGTGACAAAATTTTAATAAATACACCCCATGCACAACTCCACTAGCGAAGGTGCCAGGAACGAATTCTGTTGGTAGTTTTTACATTGCTCCGGTAGGCATCTGAAAGACACCACAAAAGTTGTTCTACCTGCTTTCTGGGCTGAGATGGGGAACCGCTGACTTTTGGATTCGGCTGGTGACAAAATGTTCCAAAGACACCCCATGCACAACTCCACTAGCGAAGGTGCCAGACAGGAGTTCTCCTGGTAGTTTTTACATTGCTCCGGTAGGCATCTGAAAGACACCACAAAAGTTGTTCTACCTGCTTTCTGGGCTGAGATGGGGAACCGCTGAATTTTAGAGTCGGCTGGTGACAAAATGTTCCAAAGACACCCCATGCACAACTTCACCGGGGAAGGTGCCAGACAGGACTTCTCTTAATAGTTTTTACACTACCTTGGTAGGCATTTGAAAGGCACCACAAAAGTTGTTCTTCCTGCTTTCTGGGCTGAGATGGGGAACCGCTGAATTTTGGAGTCGGCCGGTGACAAAATGTTCCAAACACACCCCATGCACAACTCCACTAGCGAAGGTGCCAGGGACGAGTTCTGTTGGTAGTTTTTACATTGCTCCGGTAGGCATCAAAAGGACACCACAAAAGTTGTTCTTCCTGCTTTCTGGGCTGAGATGGGGAACCGCTGAATTTTGGAGTCGGCCGGTGACAAAATGTTCCAAAGACACCCCATGCACAACTCCACCGGGGAAGGTGCCAGGCAGGAGTTCTCTTGGTAGTTTTTACACTACCTTGGTAGGCAGCTGAAAGGCACCACAAAAGTTGTTGTACCTGCTTTCTGGGCTGAGATGGGGAACCGCTGAATTTTGGACTCGGCCGGTGACAAAATGTTCCAAAGACACCCCATGCACAACTCCACCGGGGAAGGTGCCAGGCAGGAGTTCTCCTGGTAGTTTTTACATTGCTCCGGTAGGCAGCAAAAGGACACCACAAAAGTTGTTCTTCCTGCTTTCTGGGCTGAGATGGGGAATCGCTGAATTTTGGAGTCGGCCGGTGACAAAATGTTCCAAACACACCCCATGCACAACTCCACCGGGGAAGGTGCCAGACAGGAGTTCTCTTGATAGTTTTTACACTACCTTGGTAGGCAGCTGAAAGGCACCACAAAAGTTGTTCTACCTGCTTTCTGGGCTGAGATGGGGAACAGCTGAATTTTGGGCTCGGCTGGTGACAAAATGTTCCAAAGACACCCCATGCACAACTCCACCGGGGAAGGTGCCAGACAGGAGTTCTCCTGGTAGTTTTTACATTGCTCCGGTAGGCATCTGAAAGACACCACAAAAGTTGTTCTACCTGCTTTCTGGGCTGAGATGGGGAACCGCTGACTTTTGGATTCGGCTGGTGACAAAATGTTCCAAAGACACCCCATGCACAACTCCACTAGCGAAGGTGCCAGACAGGAGTTCTCCTGGTAGTTTTTACATTGCTCCGGTAGGCATCTGAAAGACACCACAAAAGTTGTTCTACCTGCTTTCTGGGCTGAGATGGGGAACCGCTGAATTTTAGAGTCGGCTGGTGACAAAATGTTCCAAAGACACCCCATGCACAACTTCACCGGGGAAGGTGCCAGACAGGACTTCTCTTAATAGTTTTTACACTACCTTGGTAGGCATTTGAAAGGCACCACAAAAGTTGTTCTTCCTGCTTTCTGGGCTGAGATGGGGAACAGCTGAATTTTGGACTCGGCTGGTGACAAAATTTTAATAAATACACCCCATGCACAACTCCACTAGCGAAGGTGCCAGGAACGAATTCTGTTGGTAGTTTTTACATTGCTCCGGTAGGCATCTGAAAGACACCACAAAAGTTGTTCTACCTGCTTTCTGGGCTGAGATGGGGAACCGCTGAATTTTAGAGTCGGCTGGTGACAAAATGTTCCAAAGACACCCCATGCACAACTTCACCGGGGAAGGTGCCAGACAGGACTTCTCTTAATAGTTTTTACACTACCTTGGTAGGCATTTGAAAGGCACCACAAAAGTTGTTCTTCCTGCTTTCTGGGCTGAGATGGGGAACCGCTGAATTTTGGAGTCGGCCGGTGACAAAATGTTCCAAAGACACCCCATGCACAACTCCACTAGCGAAGGTGCCAGGGACGAGTTCTGTTGGTAGTTTTTACATTGCTCCGGTAGGCATCAAAAGGACACCACAAAAGTTGTTCTTCCTGCTTTCTGGGCTGAGATGGGGAACCGCTGAATTTTGGAGTCGGCCGGTGACAAAATGTTCCAAAGACACCCCATGCACAACTCCACCGGGGAAGGTGCCAGGCAGGAGTTCTCTTGGTAGTTTTTACACTACCTTGGTAGGCAGCTGAAAGGCACCACAAAAGTTGTTCTACCTGCTTTCTGGGCTGA
Source organism: Falco cherrug (assembly GCF_023634085.1). Classification (NCBI taxonomy): domain Eukaryota; kingdom Metazoa; phylum Chordata; class Aves; order Falconiformes; family Falconidae; genus Falco; species Falco cherrug. Next base: position 434,192 of record NW_026599493.1, on the reverse strand, counting down.
GATGGGGAACCGCTGAATTTTGGAGTCGGCCGGTGACAAAATGTTCCAAAGACACCCCATGCACAACTCCACCGGGGAAGGTGCCAGGCAGGAGTTCTCTTGATAGTTTTTACACTACCTTGGTAGGCAGCTGAAAGGCACCACAAAAGTTGTTCTTCCTGCTTTCTGGGCTGAGATGGGGAACAGCTGAATTTTGGGCTCGGCTGGTGACAAAATGTTCCAAACACACCCCCTGCACAACTCCACCGGGGAAGGTGCCAGACAGGAGTTCTCCTGGTAGTTTTTACATTGCTCCGGTAGGCATCTGAAAGACACCACAAAAGTTGTTCTACCTGCTTTCTGGGCTGAGATGGGGAACCGCTGAATTTTGGAGTCGGCTGGTGACAAAAAGTTCCAAACACACCCCATGCACAACTCCACCGGGGAAGGTGCCAGACAGGAGTTCTCTTGGTAGTTTTTACATTGCTCCGGTAGGCATCTGAAAGACACCACAAAAGTTGTTCTACCTGCTTACTGGGCTGAGACGGGGAACCGCTGAATGTTGGAGTCGGCCGGTGACAAAATGTTCCAAACACACCCCCTGCACAACTCCACCGGGGAAGGTGCCAGCCAGGAGTTCTCCTGGTAGTTTTTACACTACCGTGGTAGGCATCTGAAAGGCACCACAAAAGTTGTTCTACCTGCTTTCTGGGCTGAGATGGGGAACCGCTGAATTTTGGACTCGGCCGGTGACAAAATGTTCCAAACACACCCCATGCACAACTCCACTAGCGAAGGTGCCAGGGACGAGTTCTGTTGGTAGTTTTTACATTGCTCCGGTAGGCATCAAAAGGACACCACAAAAGTTGTTCTTCCTGCTTTCTGGGCTGAGATGGGGAACCGCTGAATTTTGGAGTCGGCCGGTGACAAAATGTTCCAAATACACCCCATGCACAACTCCACCGGGGAAGGTGCCAGACAGGAGTTCTCTTGGTAGTTTTTACACTACCTTGGTAGGCAGCTGAAAGGCACAATAAAAGTTGTTCTACCTGCTTTCTGGGCTGAGATGGGGAACCGCTGAATTTTGGACTCGGCCGGTGACAAAATGTTCCAAACACACCCCATGCACAACTCCACCGGGGAAGGTGCCAGAAAGGAGTTCTCTTGGTAGTTTTTACACTACCTTGGTAGGCATTTGAAAGGCACCACAAAAGTTTTCTTCCTGCTTTCTGGGCTGAGATGGGGAACCGCTGAATTTTGGACTCGGCCGGTGACAAAATGTTCCAAACACACCCCATGCACAACTCCACCGGGGAAGGTGCCAGGCAGGAGTTCTCTTGGTAGTTTTTACACTACCTTGGTAGGCATTTGAAAGGCACAAGAAAAGTTGTTGTACCTTCTTTCTGGGCTGAGAAGGGGAACAGCTGAATTTTGGACTCGGCTGGTGACAAAATTTTAATAAATACACCCCATGCACAACTCCACTAGCGAAGGTGCCAGGAACGAGTTCTGTTGGTAGTTTTTACATTGCTCCAGTAGGCATCAAAAGGACACCACAAAAGTTGTTCTTCCTGCTTTCTGGGCTGAGATGGGGAACCGCTGAATATTGGACTCGGCCGGTGACAAAATGTTCCAAAGACACCCCATGCACAACTCCACTAGGGAAGGTGCCAGACAGGAGTTCTCTTAGTAGTTTTTACACTACCTTGGTAGGCATTTGAAAGGCACCACAAAAGTTGTTCTTCCTGCTTTCTGGGCTGAGATGGGGAACCGCTGAATTTTGGAGTCGGCCGGTGACAAAATGTTCCAAAGACACCCCATGCACAACTCCACTAGGGAAGGTGCCAGGCAGGAGTTCTCTTAGTAGTTTTTACACTACCTTGGTAGGCATTTGAAAGGCACCACAAAAGTTGTTCTTCCTGCTTTCTGGGCTGAGATGGGGAACCGCTGAATTTTGGAGTCGGCCGGTGACAAAATGTTCCAAACACACCCCATGCACAACTCCACTAGCGAAGGTGCCAGGGACGAGTTCTGTTGGTAGTTTTTACATTGCTCCGGTAGGCAGCAAAAGGACACCACAAAAGTTGTTCTTCCTGCTTTCTGGGCTGAGATGGGGAATCGCTGAATTTTGGAGTCGGCCGGTGACAAAATGTTCCAAAGACACCCCATGCACAACTCCACCGGGGAAGGTGCCAGGCAGGAGTTCTCTTGGTAGTTTTTACACAACCTTGGTAGGTAGCTGAAAGGCACCACAAAAGTTGTTCTACCTGCTTTCTGGGCTGAGATGGGGAATCGCTGAATTTTGGAGTCGGCCGGTGACAAAATGTTCCAAACACACCCCATGCACAACTCCACCGGGGAAGGTGCCAGACAGGAGTTCTCTTGGTAGTTTTTACACTACCTTGGTAGGCAGCTGAAAGGCACAAGAAAAGTTGTTGTACCTGCTTTCTGGGCTGAGATGGGGAATCGCTGAATTTTGGACTCGGCTGGTGACAAAATGTTCCAAACACACCCCCTGCACAACTCCACCGGGGAAGGTGCCAGAAAGGAGTTCTCTTGGTAGTTTTTACATTGCTCCGGTAGGCATCAAAACGACACCACAAAAGTTGTTCTACCTGCTTTCTGGTCTGAGATGGGGAACCGCTGAATTTTGGACTCGGCTGGTGACAAAATGTTCCAAAGACACCCCATGCACAACTCCACCGGGGAAGGTGCCAGAAAGGAGTTCTCCTGGTAGTTTTTACATTGCTCCGGTAGGCATCTGAAAGACACCACAAAAGTTGTTCTACCTGCTTTCTGGGCTGAGATGGGGAACCGCTGAATTTTGGAGTCGGCTGGTGAAAAAATGTTCCAAACACCCCCTTGCACAACTCCACCGGGGAAGGTGCCAGACAGGAGTTCTCCTGGTAGTTTTTACATTGCTCCGGTAGGCATCTGAAAGACACCACAAAAGTTGTTCTACCTGCTTTCTGGGCTGAGACGGGGAACCGCTGAATGTTGGAGTCGGCCGGTGACAAAATGTTCCAAACACACCCCCTGCACAACTCCACCGGGGAAGGTGCCAGGCAGGAGTTCTCCTGGTAGTTTTTACACTACCTTGGTAGGCATCTGAAAGGCACCACAAAAGTTGTTCTACCTGCTTTCTGGGCTGAGATGGGGAACCGCTGAATTTTGGACTCGGCCGGTGACAAAATGTTCCAAACACACCCCATGCACAACTCCACTAGCGAAGGTGCCAGGGACGAGTTCTGTTGGTAGTTTTTACATTGCTCCGGTAGGCATCAAAAGGACACCACAAAAGTTGTTCTTCCTGCTTTCTGGGCTGAGATGGGGAACCGCTGAATTTTGGACTCGGCCGGTGACAAAATGTTCCAAATACACCCCATGCACAACTCCACCGGGGAAGGTGCCAGGCAGGAGTTCTCTTGGTAGTTTTTACATTGCTCCGGTAGGCATCAAAAGGACACCACAAAAGTTGTTCTTCCTGCTTTCTGGGCTGAGATGGGGAACCGCTGAATTTTGGAGTCGGCCGGTGACAAAATGTTCCAAACACACCCCCTGCACAACTCCACCGGGGAAGGTGCCAGGCAGGAGTTCTCTTGGTAGTTTTTACACTACCTTGGTAGGCATTTGAAAGGCACAAGAAAAGTTGTTCTACCTTCATTCTGGGCTGAGAAGGGGAACCGCTGAATTTTGGACTCGGCTGGTGACAAAATTTTAATAAATACACCCCATGCACAACTCCACTAGCGAAGGTGCCAGGAACGAGTTCTGTTGGTACTTTTTACATTGCTCCGGTAGGCATCAAAAGGACACCACAAAAGTTGTTCTTCCTGCTTTCTGGGCTGAGATGGGGAACCGCTGAATTTTGGACTCGGCCGGTGACAAAATGTTCCAAACACACCCCATGCACAACTCCACCGGGGAAGGTGCCAGGCAGGAGTTCTCTTGGTAGTTTTTACACTACCTTGGTAGGCAGCTGAAAGGCACCACAAAAGTTGTTCTACCTTCTTTCTGGGCTGAGATGGGGAACCGCTGAATTTTGGAGTCGGCCGGTGACAAAATGTTCCAAACACACCCCATGCACAACTCCACCGGGGAAGGTGCCAGGCAGGAGTTCTCCTGGTAGTTTTTACATTGCTCCGGTAGGCATCTGAAAGACACCACAAAAGTTGTTCTACCTGCTTTCTGGGCTGAGATGGGGAACCGCTGAATTTTGGAGTCGGCCGGTGACAAAATGTTCCAAAGACACCCCATGCACAACTCCACCGGGGAAGGTTCCAGGCAGGAGTTCTCTTAGTAGTTTTTACACTACCTTGGTAGGCAGCTGAAAGGCACCACAAAAGTTGTTCTTCCTGCTTTCTGGGCTGAGATGGGGAACCGCTGAATTTTGGACTCGGCCGGTGAAAAAATGTTCCAAAGACACCCCATGCACAACTCCACTAGCGAAGGTGCCAGGGACGAGTTCTGTTGGTAGTTTTTACATTGCTCCGGTAGGCATCAAAAGGACACCACAAAAGTTGTTCTTCCTGCTTTCTGGGCTGAGATGGGGAATCGCTGAATTTTGGACTCGGCCGGTGACAAAATGTTCCAAAGACACCCCATGCACAACTCCACTAGGGAAGGTGCCAGACAGGAGTTCTCTTAGTAGTTTTTACACTACCTTGGTAGGCATTTGAAAGGCACGACAAAAGTTGTTCTTCCTGCTTTCTGGGCTGAGATGGGGAACCGCTGAATTTTGGAGTCGGCCGGTGACAAAATGTTCCAAAGACACCCCATGCACAACTCCACAAGGGAAGGTGCCAGACAGGAGTTCTCCTGGTAGTTTTTACATTGCTCCGGTAGGCATCTGAAAGACACCACAAAAGTTGTTCTACCTGCTTTCTGGGCTGAGATGGGGAATCGCTGAATTTTGGAGTCGGCCGGTGACAAAATGTTCCAAAGACACCCCATGCACAACTCCACCGGGGAAGGTGCCAGACAGGAGTTCTCCTGGTAGTTTTTACATTGCTCTGGTAGGCATCTGAAAGACACCACAAAAGTTGTTCTACCTGCTTTCTGGGCTGAGATGGGGAACCGCTGAATTTTGGACTCGGCCGGTGACAAAATGTTCCAAAGACACCCCATGCACAACTCCACCGGGGAAGGTGCCAGACAGGAGTTCTCTTGGTAGTTTTTACACTACCTTGGTAGGCAGCTGAAAGGCACCACAAAAGTTGTTCTACCTGCTTTCTGGGCTGAGATGGGGAATCGCTGAATTTTGGACTCGGCTGGTGACAAAATGTTCCAAACACACCCCATGCACAACTCCACCGGGGAAGGTGCCAGAAAGGAGTTCTCTTGGTAGTTTTTACATTGCTCCGGTAGGCATCAAAAGGACACCACAAAAGTTGTTCTTCCTGCTTTCTGGGCTGAGATGGGGAACCGCTGAATTTTGGAGTCGGCCGGTGACAAAATGTTCCAAAGACACCCCATGCACAACTCCACCGGGGAAGGTGCCAGGCAGGAGTTCTCTTGGTAGTTTTTACAGTACCTTGGTAGGCAGCTGAAAGGCACAAGAAAAGTTGTTGTACCTTCTTTCTAGGCTGAGATGGGGAACCGCTGAATTTTGGAGTCGGCCGGTGACAAAATGTTCCAAACACACCCCATGCACAACTCCACCGGGGAAGGTGCCAGGCAGGAGTTCTCTTAGTAGTTTTTACACTACCTTGGTAGGCATCAAAAGGACACCACAAAAGTTGTTCTTCCTGCTTTCTGGGCTGAGATGGGGAATCGCTGAATTTTGGAGTCGGCCGGTGAAAAAATGTTCCAAAGACACCCCATGCACAACTCCACTAGCGAAGGTGCCAGGGACGAGTTCTGTTGGTAGTTTTTACACTACCTTGGTAGGCATTTGAAAGGCACCACAAAAGTTGTTCTTCCTGCTTTCTGGGCTGAGATGGGGAACCGCTGAATTTTGGAGTCGGCCGGTGACAATATGTTCCAAAGACACCCCATGCACAACTCCACTAGGGAAGGTGCCAGACTGGAGTTCTCTTAGTAGTTTTTACACTACCTTGGTAGGCACCTCAAAGACACCACAAAAGTTTTCTTCCTGCTTTCTGGGCTGAGATGGGGAAACGCTGAATTTTGGAGTCGGCCGGTGACAAAATATTCCAAACACACCCCATGCACAACTCCACCGGGGAAGGTGCCAGGCAGGAGTTCTCTTGGTAGTTTTTACATTGCTCCAGTAGGCAGCAAAAGGACACCACAAAAGTTGTTCTTCCTGCTTTCTGGGCTGAGATGGGGAACCGCTGAATATTGGAGTCGGCCGGTGAAAAAATGTTCCAAACACACCCCATGCACAACTCCACCGGGGAAGGTGCCAGGGACGAGTTCTGTTGGTAGTTTTTACACTACCTTGGTAGGCAGCTGAAAGGCACCACAAAAGTTGTTCTTCCTGCTTTCTGGGCTGAGATGGGGAACCGCTGAATTTTGGAGTCGGCCGGTGAAAAAATGTTCCAAAGACACCCCATGCACAACTCCACCGGGGAAGGTGCCAGACAGGAGTTCTCTTAGTAGTTTTTACACTACCTTGGTAGGCATCTGAAAGACACCACAAAAGTTGTTCTTCCTGCTTTCTGGGCTGAGATGGGGAACCGCTGAATTTTGGAGTCGGCCGGTGACAAAATGTTCCAAAGACACCCCATGCACAACTCCACTAGCGAAGGTGCCAGGGACGAGTTCTGTTGGTAGTTTTTACATTGCTCCGGTAGGCATCAAAAGGACACCACAAAAGTTGTTCTTCCTGCTTTCTGGGCTGAGATGGGGAACCGCTGAATTTTGGAGTCGGCCGGTGACAAAATGTTCCAAAGACACCCCATGCACAACTCCACCGGGGAAGGTGCCAGGCAGGAGTTCTCTTGGTAGTTTTTACACTACCTTGGTAGGCAGCTGAAAGGCACCACAAAAGTTGTTGTACCTTCTTTCTGGGCTGAGATGGGGAACCGCTGAATTTTGGAGTCGGCCGGTGACAAAATGTTCCAAAGACACCCCATGCACAACTCCAACGGGGAAGGTGCCAGAAAGGAGTTCTCTTAGTAGTTTTTACACTACCTTGGTAGGCATTTGAAAGGCACCACAAAAGTTTTCTTCCTGCTTTCTGGGCTGAGATGGGGAACCGCTGAATTTTGGAGTCGGCCGGTGACAAAATGTTCCAAACACACCCCCTGCACAACTCCACCGGGGAAGGTGCCAGGCAGGAGTTCTCCTTTTAGTTTTTACACTACCTTGGTAGGCATCTGAAAGGCACCACAAAAGTTGTTCTTCCTGCTTTCTGGGCTGAGATGGGGAACCGCTGAATTTTGGAGTCGGCCGGTGACAAAATGTTCCAAAGACACCCCATGCACAACTCCACCGGGGAAGGTGCCAGAAAGGAGTTCTCCTGGTAGTTTTTACATTGCTCCGGTAGGCATCTGAAAGACACCACAAAAGTTGTTCTACCTGCTTTCTGGGCTGAGATGGGGAACCGCTGAATTTTGGAGTCGGCCGGTGACAAAATGTTCCAAACACACCCCATGCACAACTCCACCGGGGAAGGTGCCAGACAGGACTTCTCTTAATAGTTTTTACACTACCTTGGTAGGCATCTGAAAGACACCACAAAAGTTGTTTTACCTGCTTTCTGGGCTGAGATGGGGAACCGCTGAATTTTGGAGTCGGCCGGTGAAAAAATGTTCCAAACACACCCCATGCACAACTCCACTAGCGAAGGTGCCAGGGACGAGTTCTGTTGGTAGTTTTTACATTGCTCCGGTAGGCATCAAAAGGACACCACAAAAATTGTTCTTCCTGCTTTCTGGGCTGAGATGGGGAATCGCTGAATTTTGGAGTCGGCCCGTGACAAAATGTTCCAAACACACCCCATGCACAACTCCACCAGGGAAGGTGCCAGGCAGGAGTTCTCTTGGTAGTTTTTACACTACCTTGGTAGGCAGCTGAAAGGCACCACAAAAGTTGTTCTACCTGCTTTCTGGGCTGAGATGGGGAACCGCTGAATTTTGGACTCGGCTGGTGACAAAACGTTCCAAACACACCCCATGCACAACTCCACCGGGGAAGGTGCCAGAAAGGAGTTCTCTTGGTAGTTTTTACATTGCTCCGGTAGGCATCAAAAGGACACCACAAAAGTTGTTCTACCTGCTTTCTGGGCTGAGATGGGGAACCGCTGAATTTTGGAGTCTGCCGGTGACAAAATGTTCCAAACACACCCCATGCACAACTCCACCGGGGAAGGTCCCAGGGACGAGTTCTCTTGGTAGTTTTTACACTACCTTGGTAGGCATTTGAAAGGCACAAGAAAAGTTGTTGTACCTTCTTTCTGGGCTGAGAAGGGGAACAGCTGAATTTTGGACTCGGCTGGTGACAAAATTTTAATAAATACACCCCATGCACAACTCCACTAGCGAAGGTGCCAGGGACGAGTTCTGTTGGTAGTTTTTACATTGCTCCGGTAGGCATCAAAAGGACACCACAAAAGTTGTTCTTCCTGCTTTCTGGGCTGAGATGGGGAACCGCTGAATTTTGGAGTCGGCCGGTGACAAAATGTTCCAAAGACACCCCATGCACAACTCCACCGGGGAAGGTGCCAGACAGGAGTTCTCTTAATAGTTTTTACACTACCTTGGTAGGCATCTGAAAGGCACCACAAAAGTTGTTCTACCTGCTTTCTGGGCTGAGATGGGGAACTGCTGAATTTTGGAGTCGGCCGGTGACAAAATGTTCCAAACACACCCCATGCACAACTCCACTAGCGAAGGTGCCAGGGACGAGTTCTGTTGGTAGTTTTTACACTACCATGGTAGGCATTTGAAAGGCACCACAAAAGTTGTTCTTCCTGCTTTCTGGGCTGAGATGGGGAACCGCTGAATTTTGGAGTCGGCCGGTGACAAAATGTTCCAAAGACACCCCATGCACAACTCCATTAGGGAAGGTGCCAGACAGAAGTTCTCTTAGTAGTTTTTACACTACCTTGGTAGGCATTTGAAAGGCACCACAAAAGTTGTTCTTCCTGCTTTCTGGGCTGAGATGGGGAACCGCTGAATTTTGGAGTCGGCCGGTGAAAAAATGTTCCAAACACACCCCATGCACAACTCCACTAGCGAAGGTGCCAGGGACGAGTTCTGTTGGTAGTTTTTACATTGCTCCGGTAGGCAGCAAAAGGACACCACAAAAGTTGTTCTTCCTGCTTTCTGGGCTGAGATGGGGAATCGCTGAATTTTGGAGTCGGCTGGTGACAAAATGTTCCAAAGACACCCCATGCACAACTCCACCGGGGAAGGTGCCAGGCAGGAGTTCTCTTGATAGTTTTTACACTACCTTGGTAGGCAGCTGAAAGGCACCACAAAAGTTGTTCTACCTGCTTTCTGGGCTGAGATGGGGAACAGCTGAATTTTGGACTCGGCTGGTGACAAAATTTTAATAAATACACCCCATGCACAACTCCACTAGCGAAGTTGCCAGGAACAAATTCTGTTGGTAGTTTTTACATTGCTCCTGTAGGCATCAAAAAGACACTACAAAAGTTGTTCTACCTGCTTTCTGGGCTGAGATGGGGAACCGCTGAATTTTGGACTCGGCTGGTGACAAAATGTTCCAAAGACACCCCATGCACAACTCCACTAGCGAAGGTGCCAGACAGGAGTTCTCCTGGTAGTTTTTACATTGCTCCGGTAGGCATCTGAAAGACACCACAAAAGTTGTTCTACCTGCTTTCTGGGCTGAGATGGGGAACCGCTGAATTTTGGAGTCGGCTGGTGACAAAAAGTTCCAAACACACCCCATGCACAACTCCACCGGGGAAGGTGCCAGACAGGAGTTCTCCTGGTAGTTTTTACATTGCTCCGGTAGGCATCTGAAAGACACCACAAAAGTTGTTCTACCTTCTTTCTGGGCTGAGATGGGGAACCGCTGAATTTTGGAGTCGGCCGGTGACAAAATGTTCCAAACACACCCCATGCACAACTCCACCGGGGAAGGTGCCAGAAAGGAGTTCTCCTGGTAGTTTTTACACTACCTTGGTAGGCATCTGAAAGGCACCACAAAAGTTGTTCTACCTGCTTTCTGGGCTGAGATGGGGAACCGCTGAATTTTGGAGTCGGCCGGTGACAAAATGTTCCAAACACACCCCATGCACAACTCCACCGGGGAAGGTGCCAGGCAGGAGTTCTCTTGGTAGTTTTTACACTACCTTGGTAGGCATTTGAAAGGCACAAGTAAAGTTGTTGTACCTTCTTTCTGGGCTGAGAAGGGGAACAGCTGAATTTTGGACTCGGCCGGTGACAAAATTTTAATAAATACACCCCATGCACAACTCCACTAGCGAAGGTGCCAGGAACGAGTTCTGTTGGTAGTTTTTACATTGCTCCGGTAGGCATCAAAAGGACACCACAAAAGTTGTTCTTCCTGCTTTCTGGGCTGAGATGGGGAATCGCTGAATTTTGGAGTCGGCCGGTGACAAAATGTTCCAAACACACCCCATGCACAACTCCACCGGGGAAGGTGCCAGGCAGGAGTTCTCTTGGTAGTTTTTACACTACCTTGGTAGGCAGCTGAAAGGCACAAGAAAAGTTGTTGTACCTTCTTTCTGGGCTGAGATGGGGAACCGCTGAATTTTGGAGTCGGCCGGTGACAAAATGTTCCAAAGACACCCCATGCACAACTCCACCGGGGAAGGTGCCAGGCAGGAGTTCTCCTGGTAGTTTTTACACTACCTTGGTAGGCATCTGAAAGACACCACAAAAGTTGTTCTACCTGCTTTCTGGGCTGAGATGGGGAACCGCTGAATTTTGGACTCGGCCGGTGACAAAATGTTCCAAAGACACCCCATGCACAACTCCACCGGGGAAGGTGCCAGACAGGAGTTCTCTTGGTAGTTTTTACACTACCTTGGTAGGCAGCTGAAAGGCACCACAAAAGTTGTTGTACCTGCTTTCTGGGCTGAGATGGGGAATCGCTGAATTTTGGACTCGGCTGGTGACAAAATGTTCCAAACACACCCCATGCACAACTCCACCGGGGAAGGTGCCAGAAAGGAGTTCTCTTGGTAGTTTTTACATTGCTCCGGTAGGCATCAAAACGACACCACAAAAGTTGTTCTACCTGCTTTCTGGGCTGAGATGGGGAACCGCTGAATTTTGGAGTCGGCCGGTGACAAAATGTTCCAAAGACACCCCATGCACAACTCCACCGGGGAAGGTGCCAGGGACGAGTTCTGTTGGTAGTTTTTACACTACCTTGGTAGGCAGCTGAAAGGCACAAGAAAAGTTGTTGTACCTTCTTTCTGGGCTGAGAAGGGGAACAGCTGAATTTTGGACTCGGCTGGTGACAAAATTTTAATAAATACACCCCATGCACAACTCCACTAGCGAAGGTGCCAGGGACGAGTTCTGTTGGTAGTTTTTACATTGCTCCGGTAGGCATCAAAAGGACACCACAAAAGTTGTTCTTCCTGCTTTCTGGGCTGAGATGGGGAATCGCTGAATTTTGGAGTCGGCCGGTGACAAAATGTTCCAAAGACACCCCATGCACAACTCCACCGGGGAAGGTGCCAGGCAGGAGTTCTCTTGGTAGTTTTTACACTACCTTGGTAGGCAGCCGAAAGGCACAAGAAAAGTTGTTGTACCTTCTTTCTAGGCTGAGATGGGGAACCGCTGAATTTTGGACTCGGCCGGTGACAAAATGTTCCAAACACACCCCATGCACAACTCCACCGGGGAAGGTGCCAGAAAGGAGTTCTCCTGGTAGTTTTTACATTGCTCCAGTAGGCATCTGAAAGACACCACAAAAGTTGTTGTACCTTCTTTCTGGGCTGAGATGGGGAACCGCTGAATTTTGGAGTCGGCCGGTGACAAAATGTTCCAAACACACCCCATGCACAACTCCACCGGGGAAGGTGCCAGGCAGGAGTTCTCTTGCTAGTTTTTACACTACCTTGGTAGGCATTTGAAAGGCACAAGTAAAGTTGTTGTACCTTCTTTCTGGGCTGAGATGGGGAACAGCTGAATTTTGGACTCGGCTGGTGACAAAATTTTAATAAATACACCCCATGCACAACTCCACTAGCGAAGGTGCCAGGGACGAGTTCTGTTGGTAGTTTTTACATTGCTCCGGTAGGCATCAAAAGGACACCACAAAAGTTGTTCTTCCTGCTTTCTGGGCTGAGATGGGGAATCGCTGAATTTTGGAGTCGGCCGGTGACAAAATGTTCCAAACACACCCCATGCACAACTCCACCGGGGAAGGTGCCAGGCAGGAGTTCTCTTGGTAGTTTTTACACTACCTTGGTAGGCAGCTGAAAGGCACAAGAAAAGTTGTTGTACCTTCTTTCTGGGCTGAGATGGGGAACCGCTGAATTTTGGAGTCGGCCGGTGACAAAATGTTCCAAAGACACCCCATGCACAACTCCACCGGGGAAGGTGCCAGGCAGGAGTTCTCTTGGTAGTTTTTACACTACCTTGGTAGGCAGCTGAAAGGCACCACAAAAGTTGTTCTACCTGCTTTCTGGGCTGAGATGGGGAACCGCTGAATTTTGGACTCGGCCGGTGACAAAATGTTCCAAAGACACCCCATGCACAACTCCACCGGGGAAGGTGCCAGACAGGAGTTCTCTTGGTAGTTTTTACACTACCTTGGTAGGCAGCTGAAAGGCACAAGAAAAGTTGTTGTACCTGCTTTCTGGGCTGAGATGGGGAATCGCTGAATTTTGGACTCGGCTGGTGACAAAATGTTCCAAACACACCCCATGCACAACTCCACCGGGGAAGGTGCCAGAAAGGAGTTCTCTTGGTAGTTTTTACATTGCTCCGGTAGGCATCAAAACGACACCACAAAAGTTGTTCTACCTGCTTTCTGGGCTGAGATGGGGAACCGCTGAATTTTGGAGTCGGCCGGTGACAAAATGTTCCAAACACACCCCATGCACAACTCCACCGGGGAAGGTGCCAGGGACGAGTTCTGTTGGTAGTTTTTACACTACCTTGGTAGGCAGCTGAAAGGCACAAGAAAAGTTGTTGTACCTTCTTTCTGGGCTGAGAAGGGGAACAGCTGAATTTTGGACTCGGCTGGTGACAAAATTTTAATAAATACACCCCATGCACAACTCCACTAGCGAAGGTGCCAGGGACGAGTTCTGTTGGTAGTTTTTACATTGCTCCGGTAGGCATCAAAAGGACACCACAAAAGTTGTTCTTCCTGCTTTCTGGGCTGAGATGGGGAATCGCTGAATTTTGGAGTCGGCCGGTGACAAAATGTTCCAAAGACACCCCATGCACAACTCCACCGGGGAAGGTGCCAGGCAGGAGTTCTCTTGGTAGTTTTTACAGTACCTTGGTAGGCAGCCGAAAGGCACAAGAAAAGTTGTTGTACCTTCTTTCTAGGCTGAGATGGGGAACCGCTGAATTTTGGACTCGGCCGGTGACAAAATGTTCCAAACACACCCCATGCACAACTCCACCGGGGAAGGTGCCAGAAAGGAGTTCTCCTGGTAGTTTTTACATTGCTCCAGTAGGCATCTGAAAGACACCACAAAAGTTGTTCTACCTGCTTTCTGGGCTGAGATGGGGAACCGCTGAATTTTGGAGTCGGCCGGTGACAAAATGTTCCAAACACACCCCATGCACAACTCCACCGGGGAAGGTGCCAGGCAGGAGTTCTCTTAGTAGTTTTTACACTACCTTGGTAGGCATCAAAAGGACACCACAAAAGTTGTTCTTCCTGCTTTCTGGGCTGAGATGGGGAACCACTGAATTTTGGAGTCGGCCGGTGACAAAATGTTCCAAACACACCCCATGCACAACTCCACCGGGGAAGGTGCCAGGCAGGAGTTCTCTTGGTAGTTTTTACACGACCTTGGTAGGCAGCTGAAAGGCACCACAAAAGTTGTTCTTCCTGCTTTCTGGGCTGAGAAGGGGAACAGCTGAATTTTGGACTCGGCTGGTGACAAAATTTTAATAAATACACCCCATGCACAACTCCACTAGCGAAGGTGCCAGGGACGAGTTCTGTTGGTAGTTTTTACATTGCTCCGGTAGGCATCAAAAGGACACCACAAAAGTTGTTCTTCCTGCTTTCTGGGCTGAGATGGGGAACCGCTGAATTTTGGACTCGGCCGGTGACAAAATGTTCCAAACACACCCCATGCACAACTCCACCGGGGAAGGTGCCAGGCAGGAATTCTCTTGGTAGTTTTTACACTACCTTGGTAGGCATCTAAAAGACACCACAAAAGTTGTTCTACCTGCTTTCTGGGCTGAGATGGGGAACCGCTGAATTTTGGAGTCGGCCGGTGACAAAATGTTCCAAACACACCCCATGCACAACTCCACCGGGGAAGGTTCCAGGCAGGAGTTCTCTTAGTAGTTTTTACACTACCTTGGTAGGCAGCTGAAAGGCACCACAAAAGTTGTTCTTCCTGCTTTCTGGGCTGAGATGGGGAACCGCTGAATTTTGGAGTCGGCCGGTGACAAAATGTTCCAAACACACCCCATGCACAACTCCACCGGGGAAGGTGCCAGACAGGAGTTCTCTTAGTAGTTTTTACACTACCTTGGTAGGCATTTGAAAGGCACCACAAAAGTTGTTCTACCTGCTTTCTGGGCTGAGATGGGGAACCGCTGAATTTTGGACTCGGCCGGTGACAAAATGTTCCAAACACACCCCATGCACAACTCCACTAGCGAAGGTGCCAGGGACGAGTTCTGTTGGTAGTTTTTACATTGCTCCGGTAGGCAGCAAAAGGACACCACAAAAGTTGTTCTTCCTGCTTTCTGGGCTGAGATGGGGAATCGCTGAATTTTGACTCGGTCGGTGAAAAAATGTTCCAAAGACACCCCATGCACAACTGCACCGGGGAAGGTGCCAGGGACGAGTTCTCTTGGTAGTTTTTACACAACCTTGGTAGGCAGCTGAAAGGCACCACAAAAGTTGTTCTACCTGCTTTCTGGGCTGAGATGGGGAATCGCTGAATTTTGGAGTCGGCCGGTGACAAAATGTTCCAAACACACCCCATGCACAACTCCACCGGGGAAGGTGCCAGACAGGAGTTCTCTTGATAGTTTTTACACTACCTTGGTAGGCAGCTGAAAGGCACCACAAAAGTTGTTCTACCTGCTTTCTGGGCTGAGATGGGGAACAGCTGAATTTTGGACTCGGCTGGTGACGAAATTTTAATAAATACACCCCATGCACAACTCCACTAGCGAAGGTGCCAGGAACGAATTCTGTTGGTAGTTTTTACATTGCTCCGGTAGGCATCTGAAAGACACCACAAAAGTTGTTCTACCTGCTTTCTGGGCTGAGATGGGGAACCGCTGACTTTTGGATTCGGCTGGTGACAAAATGTTCCAAAGACACCCCATGCACAACTCCACTAGCGAAGGTGCCAGACAGGAGTTCTCCTGGTAGTTTTTACATTGCTCCGGTAGGCATCTGAAAGACACCACAAAAGTTGTTCTACCTGCTTTCTGGGCTGAGATGGGGAACCGCTGAATTTTAGAGTCGGCTGGTGACAAAATGTTCCAAAGACACCCCATGCACAACTTCACCGGGGAAGGTGCCAGACAGGACTTCTCTTAATAGTTTTTACACTACCTTGGTAGGCATTTGAAAGGCACCACAAAAGTTGTTCTTCCTGCTTTCTGGGCTGAGATGGGGAACCGCTGAATTTTGGAGTCGGCCGGTGACAAAATGTTCCAAACACACCCCATGCACAACTCCACTAGCGAAGGTGCCAGGGACGAGTTCTGTTGGTAGTTTTTACATTGCTCCGGTAGGCATCAAAAGGACACCACAAAAGTTGTTCTTCCTGCTTTCTGGGCTGAGATGGGGAACCGCTGAATTTTGGAGTCGGCCGGTGACAAAATGTTCCAAACACACCCCATGCACAACTCCACCGGGGAAGGTGCCAGGCAGGAGTTCTCTTGGTAGTTTTTACACTACCTTGGTAGGCAGCTGAAAGGCACCACAAAAGTTGTTGTACCTGCTTTCTGGGCTGAGATGGGGAACCGCTGAATTTTGGACTCGGCCAGTGACAAAATGTTCCAAAGACACCCCATGCACAACTCCACTAGCGAAGGTGCCAGGGACGAGTTCTGTTGGTAGTTTTTACATTGCTCCGGTAGGCAGCAAAAGGACACCACAAAAGTTGTTCTTCCTGCTTTCTGGGCTGAGATGGGGAATCGCTGAATTTTGGAGTCGGCCGGTGACAAAATGTTCCAAACACACCCCATGCACAACTCCACCGGGGAAGGTGCCAGACAGGAGTTCTCTTGATAGTTTTTACACTACCTTGGTAGGCAGCTGAAAGGCACCACAAAAGTTGTTCTACCTGCTTTCTGGGCTGAGATGGGGAACAGCTGAATTTTGGGCTCGGCTGGTGACAAAATGTTCCAAAGACACCCCATGCACAACTCCACCAGGGAAGGTGCCAGACAGGAGTTCTCCTGGTAGTTTTTACATTGCTCCGGTAGGCATCTGAAAGACACCACAAAAGTTGTTCTACCTGCTTTCTGGGCTGAGATGGGGAACCGCTGACTTTTGGATTCGGCTGGTGACAAAATGTTCCAAAGACACCCCATGCACAACTCCACTAGCGAAGGTGCCAGACAGGAGTTCTCCTGGTAGTTTTTACATTGCTCCGGTAGGCATCTGAAAGACACCACAAAAGTTGTTCTACCTGCTTTCTGGGCTGAGATGGGGAACCGCTGAATTTTAGAGTCGGCTGGTGA
Organism: Falco cherrug; assembly: GCF_023634085.1. Lineage (NCBI taxonomy): Eukaryota > Metazoa > Chordata > Aves > Falconiformes > Falconidae > Falco > Falco cherrug. The sequence continues at coordinate 417,447 of NW_026599493.1, read as the reverse complement.
CAAAATGTTCCAAAGACACCCCATGCACAACTTCACCGGGGAAGGTGCCAGACAGGACTTCTCTTAATAGTTTTTACACTACCTTGGTAGGCATTTGAAAGGCACCACAAAAGTTGTTCTTCCTGCTTTCTGGGCTGAGATGGGGAACAGCTGAATTTTGGACTCGGCTGGTGACAAAATTTTAATAAATACACCCCATGCACAACTCCACTAGCGAAGGTGCCAGGAACGAATTCTGTTGGTAGTTTTTACATTGCTCCGGTAGGCATCTGAAAGACACCACAAAAGTTGTTCTACCTGCTTTCTGGGCTGAGATGGGGAACCGCTGAATTTTGGAGTCGGCCGGTGACAAAATGTTCCAAAGACACCCCATGCACAACTCCACCGGGGAAGGTGCCAGGCAGGAGTTCTCTTGCTAGTTTTTACACTACCTTGGTAGGCAGCTGAAAGGCACCACAAAAGTTGTTCTACCTGCTTTCTGGGCTGAGATGGGGAACCGCTGAATTTTGGAGTCGGCCGGTGACAAAATGTTCCAAAGACACCCCATGCACAACTCCACCGGGGAAGGTGCCAGGCAGGAGTTCTCCTGGTAGTTTTTACACTACCTTGGTAGGCATTTGAAAGGCACCACAAAAGTTGTTCTTCCTGCTTTCTGGGCTGAGATGGGGAACCGCTGAATTTTGGAGTCGGCCGGTGACAAAATGTTCCAAAGACACCCCATGCACAACTCCACTAGCGAAGGTGCCAGGGACGAGTTCTGTTGGTAGTTTTTACATTGCTCCGGTAGGCATCAAAAGGACACCACAAAAGTTGTTCTTCCTGCTTTCTGGGCTGAGATGGGGAACCGCTGAATTTTGGAGTCGGCCGGTGACAAAATGTTCCAAAGACACCCCATGCACAACTCCACCGGGGAAGGTGCCAGGAAGAAGTTCTCTTGGTAGTTTTTACACTACCTTGGTAGGCAGCTGAAAGGCACCACAAAAGTTGTTCTACCTGCTTTCTGGGCTGAGATGGGGAACCGCTGAATTTTGGAGTCGGCCGGTGACAAAATGTTCCAAAGACACCCCATGCACAACTCCACCGGGGAAGGTGCCAGGCAGGAGTTCTCTTGGTAGTTTTTACACTACCTTGGTAGGCATCTGAAAGACACCACAAAAGTTGTTCTTCCTGCTTTCTGGGCTGAGATGGGGAACCGCTGAATTTTGGAGTCGGCCGGTGACAAAATGTTCCAAACACACCCCATGCACAACTCCACCGGGGAAGGTGCCAGACAGGAGTTCTCTTGATAGTTTTTACACTACCTTGGTAGGCATTTGAAAGGCACCACAAAAGTTGTTCTTCCTGCTTTCTGGGCTGAGATGGGGAACCGCTGAATTTTGGACTCGGCCGGTGACAAAATGTTCCAAAGACACCCCATGCACAACTCCACTAGCGAAGGTGCCAGGGACGAGTTCTGTTGGTAGTTTTTACATTGCTCCGGTAGGCATCAAAAGGACACCACAAAAGTTGTTCTTCCTGCTTTCTGGGCTGAGATGGGGAACCGCTGAATTTTGGAGTCGGCCGGTGACAAAATGTTCCAAAGACACCCCATGCACAACTCCACCGGGGAAGGTGCCAGGCAGGAGTTCTCTTGGTAGTTTTTACACTACCTTGGTAGGCAGCTGAAAGGCACCACAAAAGTTGTTCTACCTGCTTTCTGGGCTGAGATGGGGAACCGCTGAATTTTGGAGTCGGCCGGTGACAAAATGTTCCAAACACACCCCATGCACAACTCCACCGGGGAAGGTGCCAGGCAGGAGTTCTCTTGGTAGTTTTTACACTACCTTGGTAGGCATCTGAAAGACACCACAAAAGTTGTTCTTCCTGCTTTCTGGGCTGAGATGGGGAACCGCTGAATTTTGGAGTCGGCCGGTGACAAAATGTTCCAAACACACCCCATGCACAACTCCACCGGGGAAGGTGCCAGACAGGAGTTCTCTTGATAGTTTTTACACTACCTTGGTAGGCATTTGAAAGGCACCACAAAAGTTGTTCTACCTGCTTTCTGGGCTGAGATGGGGAACCGCTGAATTTTGGACTCGGCCGGTGACAAAATGTTCCAAACACACCCCATGCACAACTCCACTAGCGAAGGTGCCAGGGACGAGTTCTGTTGGTAGTTTTTACATTGCTCCGGTAGGCAGCAAAAGGACACCACAAAAGTTGTTCTTCCTGCTTTCTGGGCTGAGATGGGGAATCGCTGAATTTTGACTCGGTCGGTGAAAAAATGTTCCAAACACACCCCATGCACAACTGCACCGGGGAAGGTGCCAGGGACGAGTTCTCTTGGTAGTTTTTACACAACCTTGGTAGGCAGCTGAAAGGCACCACAAAAGTTGTTCTACCTGCTTTCTGGGCTGAGATGGGGAATCGCTGAATTTTGGAGTCGGCCGGTGACAAAATGTTCCAAACACACCCCATGCACAACTCCACCGGGGAAGGTGCCAGACAGGAGTTCTCTTGATAGTTTTTACACTACCTTGGTAGGCAGCTGAAAGGCACCACAAAAGTTGTTCTACCTGCTTTCTGGGCTGAGATGGGGAACAGCTGAATTTTGGACTCGGCTGGTGACAAAATTTTAATAAATACACCCCATGCACAACTCCACTAGCGAAGGTGCCAGGAACGAATTCTGTTGGTAGTTTTTACATTGCTCCGGTAGGCATCTGAAAGACACCACAAAAGTTGTTCTACCTGCTTTCTGGGCTGAGATGGGGAACCGCTGACTTTTGGATTCGGCTGGTGACAAAATGTTCCAAAGACACCCCATGCACAACTCCACTAGCGAAGGTGCCAGACAGGAGTTCTCCTGGTAGTTTTTACATTGCTCCGGTAGGCATCTGAAAGACACCACAAAAGTTGTTCTACCTGCTTTCTGGGCTGAGATGGGGAACCGCTGAATTTTAGAGTCGGCTGGTGACAAAATGTTCCAAAGACACCCCATGCACAACTTCACCGGGGAAGGTGCCAGACAGGACTTCTCTTAATAGTTTTTACACTACCTTGGTAGGCATTTGAAAGGCACCACAAAAGTTGTTCTTCCTGCTTTCTGGGCTGAGATGGGGAACCGCTGAATTTTGGAGTCGGCCGGTGACAAAATGTTCCAAACACACCCCATGCACAACTCCACTAGCGAAGGTGCCAGGGACGAGTTCTGTTGGTAGTTTTTACATTGCTCCGGTAGGCATCAAAAGGACACCACAAAAGTTGTTCTTCCTGCTTTCTGGGCTGAGATGGGGAACCGCTGAATTTTGGAGTCGGCCGGTGACAAAATGTTCCAAACACACCCCATGCACAACTCCACCGGGGAAGGTGCCAGGCAGGAGTTCTCTTGGTAGTTTTTACACTACCTTGGTAGGCAGCTGAAAGGCACCACAAAAGTTGTTGTACCTGCTTTCTGGGCTGAGATGGGGAACCGCTGAATTTTGGACTCGGCCAGTGACAAAATGTTCCAAAGACACCCCATGCACAACTCCACTAGCGAAGGTGCCAGGGACGAGTTCTGTTGGTAGTTTTTACATTGCTCCGGTAGGCAGCAAAAGGACACCACAAAAGTTGTTCTTCCTGCTTTCTGGGCTGAGATGGGGAATCGCTGAATTTTGGAGTCGGCCGGTGACAAAATGTTCCAAACACACCCCATGCACAACTCCACCGGGGAAGGTGCCAGACAGGAGTTCTCTTGATAGTTTTTACACTACCTTGGTAGGCAGCTGAAAGGCACCACAAAAGTTGTTCTACCTGCTTTCTGGGCTGAGATGGGGAACAGCTGAATTTTGGGCTCGGCTGGTGACAAAATGTTCCAAAGACACCCCATGCACAACTCCACCGGGGAAGGTGCCAGACAGGAGTTCTCCTGGTAGTTTTTACATTGCTCCGGTAGGCATCTGAAAGACACCACAAAAGTTGTTCTACCTGCTTTCTGGGCTGAGATGGGGAACCGCTGACTTTTGGATTCGGCTGGTGACAAAATGTTCCAAAGACACCCCATGCACAACTCCACTAGCGAAGGTGCCAGACAGGAGTTCTCCTGGTAGTTTTTACATTGCTCCGGTAGGCATCTGAAAGACACCACAAAAGTTGTTCTACCTGCTTTCTGGGCTGAGATGGGGAACCGCTGAATTTTAGAGTCGGCTGGTGACAAAATGTTCCAAAGACACCCCATGCACAACTTCACCGGGGAAGGTGCCAGACAGGACTTCTCTTAATAGTTTTTACACTACCTTGGTAGGCATTTGAAAGGCACCACAAAAGTTGTTCTTCCTGCTTTCTGGGCTGAGATGGGGAACCGCTGAATTTTGGAGTCGGCCGGTGACAAAATGTTCCAAAGACACCCCATGCACAACTCCACTAGCGAAGGTGCCAGGGACGAGTTCTGTTGGTAGTTTTTACATTGCTCCGGTAGGCATCAAAAGGACACCACAAAAGTTGTTCTTCCTGCTTTCTGGGCTGAGATGGGGAACCGCTGAATTTTGGAGTCGGCCGGTGACAAAATGTTCCAAAGACACCCCATGCACAACTCCACCGGGGAAGGTGCCAGGCAGGAGTTCTCTTGGTAGTTTTTACACTACCTTGGTAGGCAGCTGAAAGGCACCACAAAAGTTGTTCTACCTGCTTTCTGGGCTGAGATGGGGAACCGCTGAATTTTGGAGTCGGCCGGTGACAAAATGTTCCAAAGACACCCCATGCACAACTCCACCGGGGAAGGTGCCAGGCAGGAGTTCTCTTGGTAGTTTTTACACTACCTTGGTAGGCATCTGAAAGACACCACAAAAGTTGTTCTTCCTGCTTTCTGGGCTGAGATGGGGAACCGCTGAATTTTGGAGTCGGCCGGTGACAAAATGTTCCAAACACACCCCATGCACAACTCCACCGGGGAAGGTGCCAGACAGGAGTTCTCTTGATAGTTTTTACACTACCTTGGTAGGCAGCTGAAAGGCACCACAAAAGTTGTTCTTCCTGCTTTCTGGGCTGAGATGGGGAACAGCTGAATTTTGGGCTCGGCTGGTGAAAAAATGTTCCAAACACACCCCCTGCACAACTCCACCGGGGAAGGTGCCAGACAGGAGTTCTCCTGGTAGTTTTTACATTGCTCCGGTAGGCATCTGAAAGACACCACAAAAGTTGTTCTACCTGCTTTCTGGGCTGAGATGGGGAACCGCTGAATTTTGGAGTCGGCTGGTGACAAAAAGTTCCAAACACACCCCATGCACAACTCCACCGGGGAAGGTGCCAGACAGGAGTTCTCTTGGTAGTTTTTACATTGCTCCGGTAGGCATCTGAAAGACACCACAAAAGTTGTTCTACCTGCTTACTGGGCTGAGACGGGGAACCGCTGAATGTTGGAGTCGGCCGGTGACAAAATGTTCCAAACACACCCCCTGCACAACTCCACCGGGGAAGGTGCCAGCCAGGAGTTCTCCTGGTAGTTTTTACACTACCTTGGTAGGCATCTGAAAGGCACCACAAAAGTTGTTCTACCTGCTTTCTGGGCTGAGATGGGGAACCGCTGAATTTTGGACTCGGCCGGTGACAAAATGTTCCAAACACACCCCATGCACAACTCCACTAGCGAAGGTGCCAGGGACGAGTTCTGTTGGTAGTTTTTACATTGCTCCGGTAGGCATCAAAAGGACACCACAAAAGTTGTTCTTCCTGCTTTCTGGGCTGAGATGGGGAACCGCTGAATTTTGGACTCGGCCGGTGACAAAATGTTCCAAATACACCCCATGCACAACTCCACCGGGGAAGGTGCCAGACAGGAGTTCTCTTGGTAGTTTTTACACTACCTTGGTAGGCAGCTGAAAGGCACAATAAAAGTTGTTCTACCTGCTTTCTGGGCTGAGATGGGGAACCGCTGAATTTTGGACTCGGCCGGTGACAAAATGTTCCAAACACACCCCATGCACAACTCCACCGGGGAAGGTGCCAGACAGGAGTTCTCTTGGTAGTTTTTACACTACCTTGGTAGGCATTTGAAAGGCACCACAAAAGTTTTCTTCCTGCTTTCTGGGCTGAGATGGGGAACCGCTGAATTTTGGACTCGGCCGGTGACAAAATGTTCCAAACACACCCCATGCACAACTCCACCGGGGAAGGTGCCAGACAGGAGTTCTCTTGGTAGTTTTTACACTACCTTGGTAGGCATTTGAAAGGCACAAGAAAAGTTGTTGTACCTTCTTTCTGGGCTGAGAAGGGGAACAGCTGAATTTTGGACTCGGCTGGTGACAAAATTTTAATAAATACACCCCATGCACAACTCCACTAGCGAAGGTGCCAGGAACGAGTTCTGTTGGTAGTTTTTACATTGCTCCAGTAGGCATCAAAAGGACACCACAAAAGTTGTTCTTCCTGCTTTCTGGGCTGAGATGGGGAACCGCTGAATATTGGACTTGGCCGGTGACAAAATGTTCCAAAGACACCCCATGCACAACTCCACTAGGGAAGGTGCCAGACAGGAGTTCTCTTAGTAGTTTTTACACTACCTTGGTAGGCATTTGAAAGGCACCACAAAAGTTGTTCTTCCTGCTTTCTGGGCTGAGATGGGGAACCGCTGAATTTTGGACTCGGCCGGTGACAAAATGTTCCAAAGACACCCCATGCACAACTCCACTAGGGAAGGTGCCAGGCAGGAGTTCTCTTAGTAGTTTTTACACTACCTTGGTAGGCAGCTGAAAGGCACCACAAAAGTTGTTCTACCTGCTTTCTGGGCTGAGATGGGGAACAGCTGAATTTTGGGCTCGGCTGGTGACAAAATGTTCCAAAGACACCCCATGCACAACTCCACCGGGGAAGGTGCCAGACAGGAGTTCTCCTGGTAGTTTTTACATTGCTCCGGTAGGCATCTGAAAGACACCACAAAAGTTGTTCTACCTGCTTTCTGGGCTGAGATGGGGAACCGCTGACTTTTGGATTCGGCTGGTGACAAAATGTTCCAAAGACACCCCATGCACAACTCCACTAGCGAAGGTGCCAGACAGGAGTTCTCCTGGTAGTTTTTACATTGCTCCGGTAGGCATCTGAAAGACACCACAAAAGTTGTTCTACCTGCTTTCTGGGCTGAGATGGGGAACCGCTGAATTTTAGAGTCGGCTGGTGACAAAATGTTCCAAAGACACCCCATGCACAACTTCACCGGGGAAGGTGCCAGACAGGACTTCTCTTAATAGTTTTTACACTACCTTGGTAGGCATTTGAAAGGCACCACAAAAGTTGTTCTTCCTGCTTTCTGGGCTGAGATGGGGAACAGCTGAATTTTGGACTCGGCTGGTGACAAAATTTTAATAAATACACCCCATGCACAACTCCACTAGCGAAGGTGCCAGGGACGAGTTCTGTTGGTAGTTTTTACATTGCTCCGGTAGGCATCAAAAGGACACCACAAAAGTTGTTCTTCCTGCTTTCTGGGCTGAGATGGGGAACCGCTGAATTTTGGAGTCGGCCGGTGACAAAATGTTCCAAAGACACCCCATGCACAACTCCACCGGGGAAGGTGCCAGGCAGGAGTTCTCTTGGTAGTTTTTACACTACCTTGGTAGGCAGCTGAAAGGCACCACAAAAGTTGTTGTACCTGCTTTCTGGGCTGAGATGGGGAACCGCTGAATTTTGGACTCGGCCAGTGACAAAATGTTCCAAAGACACCCCATGCACAACTCCACTAGCGAAGGTGCCAGGGACGAGTTCTGTTGGTAGTTTTTACATTGCTCCGGTAGGCAGCAAAAGGACACCACAAAAGTTGTTCTACCTGCTTTCTGGGCTGAGATGGGGAACCGCTGAATTTTGGAGTCGGCCGGTGACAAAATGTTCCAAACACACCCCATGCACAACTCCACCGGGGAAGGTGCCAGACAGGAGTTCTCTTGATAGTTTTTACACTACCTTGGTAGGCAGCTGAAAGGCACCACAAAAGTTGTTCTACCTGCTTTCTGGGCTGAGATGGGGAACAGCTGAATTTTGGGCTCGGCTGGTGACAAAATGTTCCAAAGACACCCCATGCACAACTCCACCGGGGAAGGTGCCAGGCAGGAGTTCTCCTGGTAGTTTTTACATTGCTCCGGTAGGCATCTGAAAGACACCACAAAAGTTGTTCTACCTGCTTTCTGGGCTGAGATGGGGAACCGCTGAATTTTGGAGTCGGCTGGTGACAAAAAGATCCAAACACACCCCATGCACAACTCCACCGGGGAAGGTGCCAGACAGGAGTTCTCTTGGTAGTTTTTACATTGCTCCGGTAGGCATCTGAAAGACACCACAAAAGTTGTTCTACCTGCTTTCTGGGCTGAGACGGGGAACCGCTGAATGTTGGAGTCGGCCGGTGACAAAATGTTCCAAACACACCCCCTGCACAACTCCACCGGGGAAGGTGCCAGCCAGGAGTTCTCCTGGTAGTTTTTACACTACCTTGGTAGGCATCTGAAAGGCACCACAAAAGTTGTTCTACCTGCTTTCTGGGCTGAGATGGGGAACCGCTGAATTTTGGACTCGGCCGGTGACAAAATGTTCCAAACACACCCCATGCACAACTCCACTAGCGAAGGTGCCAGGGACGAGTTCTGTTGGTAGTTTTTACATTGCTCCGGTAGGCATCAAAAGGACACCACAAAAGTTGTTCTTCCTGCTTTCTGGGCTGAGATGGGGAACCGCTGAATTTTGGAGTCGGCCGGTGACAAAATGTTCCAAAGACACCCCATGCACAACTCCACCGGGGAAGGTGCCAGACAGGAGTTCTCTTGGTAGTTTTTACACTACCTTGGTAGGCAGCTGAAAGTCACAATAAAAGTTGTTCTACCTGCTTTCTGGGCTGAGATGGGGAACCGCTGAATTTTGGACTCGGCCGGTGACAAAATGTTCCAAACACACCCCATGCACAACTCCACCGGGGAAGGTGCCAGACAGGAGTTCTCTTGGTAGTTTTTACACTACCTTGGTAGGCATTTGAAAGGCACAAGAAAAGTTGTTGTACCTTCTTTCTGGGCTGAGATGGGGAACAGCTGAATTTTGGACTCGGCTGGTGACAAAATTTTAATAAATACACCCCATGCACAACTCCACTAGCGAAGGTGCCAGGAACGAGTTCTGTTGGTAGTTTTTACATTGCTCCAGTAGGCATCAAAAGGACACCACAAAAGTTGTTCTTCCTGCTTTCTGGGCTGAGATGGGGAACCGCTGAATATTGGACTCGGCCGGTGACAAAATGTTCCAAAGACACCCCATGCACAACTCCACTAGGGAAGGTGCCAGACAGGAGTTCTCTTAGTAGTTTTTACACTACCTTGGTAGGCATTTGAAAGGCACCACAAAAGTTGTTCTTCCTGCTTTCTGGGCTGAGATGGGGAACCGCTGAATTTTGGAGTCGGCCGGTGACAAAATGTTCCAAAGACACCCCATGCACAACTCCACTAGGGAAGGTGCCAGGCAGGAGTTCTCTTAGTAGTTTTTACACTACCTTGGTAGGCATTTGAAAGGCACCACAAAAGTTGTTCTTCCTGCTTTCTGGGCTGAGATGGGGAACCGCTGAATTTTGGAGTCGGCCGGTGACAAAATGTTCCAAACACACCCCATGCACAACTCCACTAGCGAAGGTGCCAGGGACGAGTTCTGTTGGTAGTTTTTACATTGCTCCGGTAGGCAGCAAAAGGACACCACAAAAGTTGTTCTTCCTGCTTTCTGGGCTGAGATGGGGAATCGCTGAATTTTGGAGTCGGCCGGTGACAAAATGTTCCAAAGACACCCCATGCACAACTCCACCGGGGAAGGTGCCAGGCAGGAGTTCTCTTGGTAGTTTTTACACAACCTTGGTAGGTAGCTGAAAGGCACCACAAAAGTTGTTCTACCTGCTTTCTGGGCTGAGATGGGGAATCGCTGAATTTTGGAGTCGGCCGGTGACAAAATGTTCCAAACACACCCCATGCACAACTCCACCGGGGAAGGTGCCAGACAGGAGTTCTCTTGATAGTTTTTACACTACCTTGGTAGGCAGCTGAAAGGCACCACAAAAGTTGTTCTACCTGCTTTCTGGGCTGAGATGGGGAACAGCTGAATTTTGGACTCGGCTGGTGACAAAATTTTAATAAATACACCCCATGCACAACTCCACTAGCGAAGGTGCCAGGAACAAATTCTGTTGGTAGTTTTTACATTGCTCCTGTAGGCATCAAAAAGACACTACAAAAGTTGTTGTACCTGCTTTCTGGGCTGAGATGGGGAACCGCTGAATTTTGGACTCGGCTGGTGACAAAATGTTCCAAACACACCCCATGCACAACTCCACCGGGGAAGGTGCCAGAAAGGAGTTCTCCTGGTAGTTTTTACATTGCTCCGGTAGGCATCTGAAAGACACCACAAAAGTTGTTCTTCCTGCTTTCTGGGCTGAGATGGGGAATCGCTGAATTTTGGAGTCGGCCGGTGACAAAATGTTCCAAAGACACCCCATGCACAACTCCACCGGGGAAGGTGCCAGGCAGGAGTTCTCCTGGTAGTTTTTACACTACCTTGGTAGGCATCTGAAAGGCACCACAAAAGTTGTTCTACCTGCTTTCTGGGCTGAGATGGGGAACCGCTGAATTTTGGAGTCGGCCGGTGACAAAATGTTCCAAACACACCCCATGCACAACTCCACTAGCGAAGGTGCCAGGGACGAGTTCTGTTGGTAGTTTTTACATTGCTCCGGTAGGCATCAAAAGGACACCACAAAAGTTGTTCTTCCTGCTTTCTGGGCTGAGATGGGGAACCGCTGAATTTTGGACTCGGCCGGTGACAAAATGTTCCAAATACACCCCATGCACAACTCCACCGGGGAAGGTGCCAGGCAGGAGTTCTCTTGGTAGTTTTTACACTACCTTGGTAGGCAGCTGAAAGGCACAATAAAAGTTGTTCTACCTGCTTTCTGGGCTGAGATGGGGAACCGCTGAATTTTGGAGTCGGCCGGTGACAAAATGTTCCAAAGACACCCCATGCACAACTCCACCGGGGAAGGTGCCAGACAGGAGTTCTCTTGGTAGTTTTTACATTGCTCCGGTAGGCATCAAAAGGACACCACAAAAGTTGTTCTACCTGCTTTCTGGGCTGAGATGGGGAACCGCTGAATTTTGGAGTCGGCCGGTGACAAAATGTTCCAAACACACCCCCTGCACAACTCCACCGGGGAAGGTGCCAGGCAGGAGTTCTCTTGGTAGTTTTTACACTACCTTGGTAGGCATTTGAAAGGCACAAGAAAAGTTGTTCTACCTTCATTCTGGGCTGAGAAGGGGAACAGCTGAATTTTGGACTCGGCTGGTGACAAAATTTTAATAAATACACCCCATGCACAACTCCACTAGCGAAGGTGCCAGGGACGAGTTCTGTTGGTACTTTTTACATTGCTCCGGTAGGCATCAAAAGGACACCACAAAAGTTGTTCTTCCTGCTTTCTGGGCTGAGATGGGGAATCGCTGAATTTTGGAGTCGGCCGGTGACAAAATGTTCCAAAGACACCCCATGCACAACTCCACCGGGGAAGGTGCCAGGCAGGAGTTCTCTTGGTAGTTTTTACACTACCTTGGTAGGCAGCTGAAAGGCACCACAAAAGTTGTTCTACCTTCTTTCTGGGCTGAGATGGGGAACCGCTGAATTTTGGAGTCGGCCGGTGACAAAATGTTCCAAACACACCCCATGCACAACTCCACCGGGGAAGGTGCCAGGCAGGAGTTCTCCTGGTAGTTTTTACATTGCTCCGGTAGGCATCTGAAAGACACCACAAAAGTTGTTCTACCTGCTTTCTGGGCTGATATGGGGAACCGCTGAATTTTGGAGTCGGCCGGTGACAAAATGTTCCAAAGACACCCCATGCACAACTCCACCGGGGAAGGTTCCAGGCAGGAGTTCTCTTAGTAGTTTTTACACTACCTTGGTAGGCAGCTGAAAGGCACCACAAAAGTTGTTCTTCCTGCTTTCTGGGCTGAGATGGGGAACCGCTGAATTTTGGACTCGGCCGGTGACAAAATGTTCCAAAGACACCCCATGCACAACTCCACTAGCGAAGGTGCCAGGGACGAGTTCTGTTGGTAGTTTTTACATTGCTCCGGTAGGCATCAAAAGGACACCACAAAAGTTGTTCTTCCTGCTTTCTGGGCTGAGATGGGGAATCGCTGAATTTTGGACTCGGCCGGTGACAAAATGTTCCAAAGACACCCCATGCACAACTCCACTAGGGAAGGTGCCAGACAGGAGTTCTCTTAGTAGTTTTTACACTACCTTGGTAGGCATTTGAAAGGCACCACAAAAGTTGTTCTTCCTGCTTTCTGGGCTGAGATGGGGAACCGCTGAATTTTGGAGTCGGCCGGTGACAAAATGTTCCAAAGACACCCCATGCACAACTCCACAAGGGAAGGTGCCAGACAGGAGTTCTCTTAGTAGTTTTTACACTACCTTGGTAGGCATTTGAAAGGCACCACAAAAGTTGTTCTTCCTGCTTTCTGGGCTGAGATGGGGAACCGCTGAATTTTGGAGTCGGCCGGTGACAAAATGTTCCAAAGACACCCCATGCACAACTCCACCGGGGAAGGTGCCAGACAGGAGTTCTCTTGGTAGTTTTTACACTACCTTGGTAGGCAGCTGAAAGACACCACAAAAGTTGTTCTACCTGCTTTCTGGGCTGAGATGGGGAATCGCTGAATTTTGGACTCGGCTGGTGACAAAATGTTCCAAACACACCCCATGCACAACTCCACCGGGGAAGGTGCCAGAAAGGAGTTCTCTTGGTAGTTTTTACATTGCTCCGGTAGGCATCAAAAGGACACCACAAAAGTTGTTCTTCCTGCTTTCTGGGCTGAGATGGGGAACCGCTGAATTTTGGAGTCGGCCGGTGACAAAATGTTCCAAAGACACCCCATGCACAACTCCACCGGGGAAGGTGCCAGGCAGGAGTTCTCTTGGTAGTTTTTACAGTACCTTGGTAGGCAGCTGAAAGGCACAAGAAAAGTTGTTGTACCTTCTTTCTAGGCTGAGATGGGGAACCGCTGAATTTTGGAGTCGGCCGGTGACAAAATGTTCCAAACACACCCCATGCACAACTCCACCGGGGAAGGTGCCAGGCAGGAGTTCTCTTAGTAGTTTTTACACTACCTTGGTAGGCATCAAAAGGACACCACAAAAGTTGTTCTTCCTGCTTTCTGGGCTGAGATGGGGAACCGCTGAATTTTGGACTCGGCCGGTGACAAAATGTTCCAAAGACACCCCATGCACAACTCCACTAGCGAAGGTGCCAGGGACGAGTTCTGTTGGTAGTTTTTACACTACCTTGGTAGGCATTTGAAAGACACCACAAAAGTTGTTCTTCCTGCTTTCTGGGCTGAGATGGGGAACCGCTGAATTTTGGAGTCGGCCGGTGAAAAAATGTTCCAAAGACACCCCATGCACAACTCCACTAGCGAAGGTGCCAGGGACGAGTTCTGTTGGTAGTTTTTACATTGCTCCGGTAGGCATCAAAAGGACACCACAAAAGTTGTTCTTCCTGCTTTCTGGGCTGAGATGGGGAACCGCTGAATTTTGGAGTCGGCCGGTGACAAAATGTTCCAAAGACACCCCATGCACAACTCCACCGGGGAAGGTGCCAGGCAGGAGTTCTCTTGGTAGTTTTTACACTACCTTGGTAGGCAGCTGAAAGGCACCACAAAAGTTGTTGTACCTTCTTTCTGGGCTGAGATGGGGAACCGCTGAATTTTGGAGTCGGCCGGTGACAAAATGTTCCAAAGACACCCCATGCACAACTCCAACGGGGAAGGTGCCAGAAAGGAGTTCTCTTAGTAGTTTTTACACTACCTTGGTAGGCAGCTGAAAGGCACCACAAAAGTTTTCTTCCTGCTTTCTGGGCTGAGATGGGGAACCGCTGAATTTTGGACTCGGCCGGTGACAAAATGTTCCAAACACACCCCATGCACAACTCCACCGGGGAAGGTGCCAGGCAGGAGTTCTCTTGGTAGTTTTTACATTGCTCCGGTAGGCAGCAAAAGGACACCACAAAAGTTGTTCTTCCTGCTTTCTGGGCTGAGATGGGGAATCGCTGAATTTTGGAGTCGGCTGGTGACAAAATGTTCCAAACACACCCCATGCACAACTCCACCGGGGAAGGTGCCAGAAAGGAGTTCTCCTGGTAGTTTTTACATTGCTCTGGTAGGCATCTGAAAGACACCACAAAAGTTGTTCTACCTGCTTTCTGGGCTGAGATGGGGAACGGCTGAATTTTGGAGTCGGCTGGTGACAAAAAGTTCCAAACACACCCCATGCACAACTCCACCGGGGAAGGTGCCAGACAGGAGTTCTCCTGGTAGTTTTTACATTGCTCCGGTAGGCATCTGAAAGACACCACAAAAGTTGTTCTACCTGCTTTCTGGGCTGAGATGGGGAACCGCTGAATTTTGGAGTCGGCCGGTGACAAAATGTTCCAAACACACCCCATGCACAACTCCACCGGGGAAGGTGCCAGACAGGAGTTCTCCTGGTAGTTTTTACATTGCTCCGGTAGGCATCTGAAAGGCACCACAAAAGTTGTTCTACCTGCTTTCTGGGCTGAGATGGGGAACCGCTGAATTTTGGAACCGGCCGGTGACAAAATGTTCCAAACACACCCCATGCACAACTCCACCGGGGAAGGTGCCAGAAAGGAGTTCTCCTGGTAGTTTTTACATTGCTCCGGTAGGCATCTGAAAGACACCACAAAAGTTGTTCTACCTGCTTTCTGGGCTGAGATGGGGAACCGCTGAATTTTGGACTCGGCCGGTGACAAAATGTTCCAAACACACCCCATGCACAACTCCACCGGGGAAGGTGCCAGACAGGACTTCTCTTAATAGTTTTTACACTACCTTGGTAGGCATCTGAAAGACACCACAAAAGTTGTTTTACCTGCTTTCTGGGCTGAGATGGGGAACCGCTGAATTTTGGAGTCGGCCGGTGAAAAAATGTTCCAAACACACCCCATGCACAACTCCATTAGCGAAGGTGCCAGGGACGAGTTCTGTTGGTAGTTTTTACAGTGCTCCGGTAGGCATCAAAAGGACACCACAAAAGTTGTTCTTCCTGCTTTCTGGGCTGAGATGGGGAATCGCTGAATTTTGGAGTCGGCCCGTGACAAAATGTTCCAAACACACCCCATGCACAACTCCACCAGGGAAGGTGCCAGGCAGGAGTTCTCTTGGTAGTTTTTACACTACCTTGGTAGGCAGCTGAAAGGCACCACAAAAGTTGTTCTACCTTCTTTCTGGGCTGAGATGGGGAACCGCTGAATTTTGGAGTCGGCCGGTGACAAAATGTTCCAAAGACACCCCATGGACAACTCCACCGGGGAAGGTGCCAGACAGGAGTTCTCTTGGTAGTTTTTACACTACCTTGGTAGGCAGCTGAAAGGCACAAGAAAAGTTGTTGTACCTGCTTTCTGGGCTGAGATGGGGAATCGCTGAATTTTGGACTCGGCTGGTGACAAAATGTTCCAAACACACCCCATGCACAACTCCACCGGGGAAGGTGCCAGAAAGGAGTTCTCTTGGTAGTTTTTACATTGCTCCGGTAGGCATCAAAAGGACACCACAAAAGTTGTTCTACCTGCTTTCTGGGCTGAGATGGGGAACCGCTGAATTTTGGAGTCTGCCGGTGACAAAATGTTCCAAAGACAACCCATGCACAACTCCACCGGGGAAGGTGCCAGGCAGGAGTTCCCTTGGTAGTTTTTACACTACCTTGGTAGGCAGCTGAAAGGCACAAGAAAAGTTGTTGTACCTTCTTTCTGGGCTGAGAAGGGGAACAGCTGAATTTTGGACTCGGCTGGTGACAAAATTTTAATAAATACACCCCATGCACAACTCCACTAGCGAAGGTGCCAGGGACAAGTTCTGTTGGTAGTTTTTACATTGCTCCGGTAGGCATCAAAAGGACACCACAAAAGTTGTTCTTCCTGCTTTCTGGGCTGAGATGGGGAATCGCTGAATTTTGGAGTCGGCCGGTGACAAAATGTTCCAAAGACACCCCATGCACAACTCCACCGGGGAAGGTGCCAGACAGGAGTTCTCTTAATAGTTTTTACACTACCTTGGTAGGCATCTGAAAGGCACCACAAAAGTTGTTCTACCTGCTTTCTGGGCTGAGATGGGGAACTGCTGAATTTTGGAGTCGGCCGGTGACAAAATGTTCCAAACACACCCCATGCACAACTCCACTAGCGAAGGTGCCAGGGACGAGTTCTGTTGGTAGTTTTTACACTACCATGGTAGGCATTTGAAAGGCACCACAAAAGTTGTTCTTCCTGCTTTCTGGGCTGAGATGGGGAACCGCTGAATTTTGGAGTCGGCCGGTGACAAAATGTTCCAAAGACACCCCATGCACAACTCCATTAGGGAAGGTGCCAGACAGAAGTTCTCTTAGTAGTTTTTACACTACCTTGGTAGGCATTTGAAAGGCACCACAAAAGTTGTTCTTCCTGCTTTCTGGGCTGAGATGGGGAACCGCTGAATTTTGGAGTCGGCCGGTGAAAAAATGTTCCAAACACACCCCATGCACAACTCCACTAGCGAAGGTGCCAGGGACGAGTTCTGTTGGTAGTTTTTACATTGCTCCGGTAGGCATCAAAAGGACACCACAAAAGTTGTTCTTCCTGCTTTCTGGGCTGAGATGGGGAATCGCTGAATTTTGGAGTCGGCTGGTGACAAAATGTTCCAAAGACACCCCATGCACAACTCCACCGGGGAAGGTGCCAGGCAGGAGTTCTCTTGGTAGTTTTTACACTACCTTGTTAGGCAGCTGAAAGGCACCACAAAAGTTGTTCTTCCTGCTTTCTGGGCTGAGATGGGGGACCGCTGAATTTTGGACTCGGCCGGTGACAAAATGTTCCAAACACACCCCATGCACAACTCCACTAGCGAAGGTGCCAGGGACCAGTTCTGTTGGTAGTTTTTACATTGCTCCGGTAGGCATCAAAAGGACACCACAAAAGTTGTTCTTCCTGCTTTCTGGGCTGAGATGGGGAACCGCTGAATTTTGGAGTCGGCCGGTGACAAAATGTTCCAAAGACACCCCATGCACAACTCCACCGGGGAAGGTGCCAGGCAGGAGTTCTCTTGGTAGTTTTTACACTACCTTGGTAGGCAGCTGAAAGGCACCACAAAAGTTGTTCTACCTGCTTTCTGGGCTGAGATGGGGAACCGCTGAATTTTGGACTCGGCCGGTGACAAAATGTTCCAAAGACACCCCATGCACAACTCCACCGGGGAAGGTGCCAGACAGGAGTTCTCTTAGTAGTTTTTACACTACCTTGGTAGGCATCTGAAAGACACCACAAAAGTTGTTCTTCCTGCTTTCTGGGCTGAGATGGGGAACCGCTGAATTTTGGAGTCGGCCGGTGACAAAATGTTCCAAAGACACCCCATGCACAACTCCACTAGCGAAGGTGCCAGGGACGAGTTCTGTTGGTAGTTTTTACATTGCTCCGGTAGGCATCAAAAGGACACCACAAAAGTTGTTCTTCCTGCTTTCTGGGCTGAGATGGGGAACCGCTGAATTTTGGAGTCGGCCGGTGACAAAATGTTCCAAAGACACCCCATGCACAACTCCACCGGGGAAGGTGCCAGAAAGGAGTTCTCTTAGTAGTTTTTACACTACCTTGGTAGGCACCTCAAAGACACCACAAAAGTTTTCTTCCTGCTTTCTGGGCTGAGATGGGGAAACGCTGAATTTTGGAGTCGGCCGGTGACAAAATATTCCAAACACACCCCATGCACAACTCCACCGGGGAAGGTGCCAGGCAGGAGTTCTCTTGGTAGTTTTTACATTGCTCCAGTAGGCAGCAAAAGGACACCACAAAAGTTGTTCTTCCTGCTTTCTGGGCTGAGATGGGGAATCGCTGAATTTTGGACTCGGCTGGTGACAAAATGTTCCAAACACACCCCATGCACAACTCCACCGGGGAAGGTGCCAGACAGGAGTTCTCCTGGTAGTTTTTACATTGCTCCGGTAGGCATCTGAAAGACACCACAAAAGTTGTTCTACCTGCTTTCTGGGCTGAGATGGGGAACCGCTGAATTTTGGAGTCGGCTGGTGACAAAATGTTCCAAAGACACCCCATGCACAACTCCACCGGGGAAGGTGCCAGGGACGAGTTCTGTTGGTAGTTTTTACATTGCTCCGGTAGGCATCAAAAGGACACCACAAAAGTTGTTCTTCCTGCTTTCTGGGCTGAGATGGGGAAACGCTGAATTTTGGAGTCGGCCGGTGACAAAATGTTCCAAAGACACCCCATGCACAACTCCACCGGGGAAGGTGCCAGACAGGAGTTCTCTTGGTAGTTTTTACACTACCTTGGTAGGCATCTGAAAGGCACCACAAAAGTTGTTGTACCTTCTTTCTGGGCTGAGATGGGGAACCGCTGAATTTTGGAGTCGGCCGGTGACAAAATGTTCCAAAGACACCCCATGCACAACTCCACCGGGGAAGGTGCCAGAAAGGAGTTCTCCTGGTAGTTTTTACATTGCTCCGGTAGGCATCTGAAAGACACCACAAAAGTTGTTCTACCTGCTTTCTGGGCTGAGATGGGGAACCGCTGAATTTTGGAGTCGGCTGGTGACAAAATGTTCCAAACACACCCCATGCACAACTCCACCGGGGAAGGTGCCAGACAGGAGTTCTCTTAATATTTTTTACACTACCTTGGTAGGCATCTGAAAGACACCACAAAAGTTGTTTTACCTGCTTTCTGGGCTGAGATGGGGAACCGCTGAATTTTGGACTCGGCCGGTGACAAAATGTTCCAAACACACCCCATGCACAACTCCACTAGCGAAGGTGCCAGGGACAAGTTCTGTTGGTAGTTTTTACATTGCTCCGGTAGGCATCAAAAGGACACCACAAAAGTTGTTCTTCCTGCTTTCTGGGCTGAGATGGGGAATCGCTGAATTTTGGACTCGGCCGGTGACAAAATGTTCCAAAGACACCCCATGCACAACTCCACCGGGGAAGGTGCCAGGCAGGAGTTCTCTTGGTAGTTTTTACACTACCTTGGTAGGCAGCTGAAAGGCACCACAAAAGTTGTTCTACCTGCTTTCTGGGCTGAGATGGGGAACCGCTGAATTTTGGAGTCGGCCGGTGACAAAATGTTCCAAACACACCCCATGCACAACTCCACCGGGGAAGGTGCCAGGCAGGAGTTCTGTTGGTAGTTTTTACATTGCTCCGGTAGGCATCAAAAGGACACCACAAAAGTTGTTCTTCCTGCTTTCTGGGCTGAGATGGGGAATCGCTGAATTTTGGACTCGGCCGGTGACAAAATGTTCCAAAGACACCCCATGCACAACTCCACCGGGGAAGGTGCCAGACAGGAGTTCTCTTGCTAGTTTTTACACTACCTTGGTAGGCAGCTGAAAGGCACCACAAAAGTTGTTCTACCTGCTTTCTGGGCTGAGTTGGGGAACCGCTGAATTTTGGACTCGGCCGGTGACAAAATGTTCCAAACACACCCCATGCACAACTCCACCGGGGAAGGTGCCAGACAGGAGTTCTCTTAGTAGTTTTTTACACTACCTTGGTAGGCATTTGAAAGGCACCACAAAAGTTGTTCTTCCTGCTTTCTGGGCTGAGATGGGGAACCGCTGAATTTTGGACTCGGCCGGTGACAAAATGTTCCAAAGACACCCCATGCACAACTCCACCGGGGAAGGTGCCAGACAGGAGTTCTCTTAATAGTTTTTACACTACCTTGGTAGGCATCTGAAAGGCACCACAAAAGTTGTTCTACCTGCTTTCTGGGCTGAGATGGGGAACGGCTGAATTTTGGAGTCGGCCGGTGACAAAATGTTCCAAACACACCCCATGCACAACTCCACTAGCGAAGGTGCCAGGGACGAGTTCTGTTGGTAGTTTTTACATTGCTCCGGTAGGCATCAAAAGGACACCACAAAAGTTGTTCTTCCTGCTTTCTGGGCTGAGATGGGGAATCGCTGAATTTTGGAGTCGGCCGGTGACAAAATGTTCCAAAGACACCCCATGCACAACTCCACCGGGGAAGGTGCCAGGCAGGAGTTCTCTTGGTAGTTTTACACTACCTTGGTAGGCAGCTGAAAGGCACCACAAAAGTTGTTCTTCCTGCTTTCTGGGCTGAGATGGGGGACCGCTGAATTTTGGACTCGGCCGGTGACAAAATGTTCCAAACACACCCCATGCACAACTCCACTAGCGAAGGTGCCAGGGACGAGTTCTGTTGGTAGTTTTTACATTGCTCCGGTAGGCATCAAAAGGACACCACAAAAGTTGTTCTTCCTGCTTTCTGGGCTGAGATGGGGAACCGCTGAATTTTGGAGTCGGCCGGTGACAAAATGTTCCAAAGACACCCCATGCACAACTCCACCGGGGAAGGTGCCAGGCAGGAGTTCTCTTGGTAGTTTTTACACTACCTTGGTAGGCATCTGAAAGACACCACAAAAGTTGTTCTTCCTGCTTTCTGGGCTGAGATGGGGAACCGCTGAATTTTGGAGTCGGCCGGTGAAAAAATGTTCCAAAGACACCCCATGCACAACTCCACTAGCGAAGGTGCCAGGGACGAGTTCTGTTGGTAGTTTTTACATTGCTCCGGTAGGCATCAAAAGGACACCACAAAAGTTGTTCTTCCTGCTTTCTGGGCTGAGATGGGGAGCCGCTGAATTTTGGAGTCGGCCGGTGACAAAATGTTCCAAAGACACCCCATGCACAACTCCACCGGGGAAGGTGCCAGACAGGAGTTCTCTTAGTAGTTTTTACACTACCTTGGTAGGCACCTCAAAGACACCACAAAAGTTTTCTTCCTGCTTTCTGGGCTGAGATGGGGAAACGCTGAATTTTGGAGTCGGCCGGTGACAAAATATTCCAAACACACCCCATGCACAACTCCACCGGGGAAGGTGCCAGGCAGGAGTTCTCTTGGTAGTTTTTACATTGCTCCAGTAGGCATCAAAAGGACACCACAAAAGTTGTTCTTCCTGCTTTCTGGGCTGAGATGGGGAATCGCTGAATTTTGGACTCGGCTGGTGACAAAATGTTCCAAAAACACCCCATGCACAACTCCACCGGGGAAGGTGCCAGACAGGAGTTCTCCTGGTAGTTTTTACATTGCTCCGGTAGGCATCTGAAAGACACCACAAAAGTTGTTCTACCTGCTTTCTGGTCTGAGATGGGGAACCGCTGAATTTTGGAGTCGGCTGGTGACAAAATGTTCCAAACACACCCCATGCACAACTCCACTAGCGAAGGTGCCAGGGACGAGTTCTGTTGGTAGTTTTTACATTGCTCCGGTAGGCATCAAAAGGACACCACAAAAGTTGTTCTTCCTGCTTTCTGGGCTGAGATGGGGAACCGCTGAATTTTGGAGTCGGCCGGTGAAAAAATGTTCCAAAGACACCCCATGCACAACTCCACCGGGGAAGGTGCCAGGCAGGAGTTCTCTTGGTAGTTTTTACACTACCTTGGTAGGCATCTGAAAGGCACCACAAAAGTTGTTGTACCTTCTTTCTGGGCTGAGATGGGGAACCGCTGAATTTTGGAGTCGGCCGGTGACAAAATGTTCCAAAGACACCCCATGCACAACTCCACCGGGGAAGGTGCCAGAAAGGAGTTCTCCTGGTAGTTTTTACATTGCTCCGGTAGGCATCTGAAAGACACCACAAAAGTTGTTCTACCTGCTTTCTGGGCTGAGATGGGGAACCGCTGAATTTTGGAGTCGGCTGGTGACAAAATGTTCCAAACACACCCCATGCACAACTCCACCGGGGAAGGTGCCAGACAGGAGTTCTCTTAATAGTTTTTACACTACCTTGGTAGGCATCTGAAAGACACCACAAAAGTTGTTTTACCTGCTTTCTGGGCTGAGATGGGGAACCGCTGAATTTTGGACTCGGCCGGTGACAAAATGTTCCAAACACACCCCATGCACAACTCCACTAGCGAAGGTGCCAGGGACAAGTTCTGTTGGTAGTTTTTACATTGCTCCGGTAGGCATCAAAAGGACACCACAAAAGTTGTTCTTCCTGCTTTCTGGGCTGAGATGGGGAATCGCTGAATTTTGGACTCGGCCGGTGACAAAATGTTCCAAAGACACCCCATGCACAACCCCACCGGGGAAGGTGCCAGGCAGGAGTTCTCTTGGTAGTTTTTACACTGCCTTGGTAGGCAGCTGAAAGGCACCACAAAAGTTGTTCTACCTGCTTTCTGGGCTGAGATGGGGAACCGCTGAATTTTGGAGTCGGCTGGTGACAAAATGTTCCAAACACACCCCATGCACAACTCCACCGGGGAAGGTGCCAGACAGGAGTTCTCTTAGTAGTTTTTACACTACCTTGGTAGGCATTTGAAAGGCACCACAAAAGTTGTTCTTCCTGCTTTCTGGGCTGAGATGGGGAACCGCTGAATTTTGGAGTCGGCCGGTGACAAAATGTTCCAAAGACACCCCATGCACAACTCCACCGGGGAAGGTGCCAGACAGGAGTTCTCTTAATAGTTTTTACACTACCTTGGTAGGCATCTGAAAGGCACCACAAAAGTTGTTCTACCTGCTTTCTGGGCTGAGATGGGGAACCGCTGAATTTTGGAGTCGGCCGGTGACAAAATGTTCCAAACACACCCCATGCACAACTCCACTAGCGAAGGTGCCAGGGACGAGTTCTGTTGGTAGTTTTTACATTGCTCTGGTAGGCATCAAAAGGACACCACAAAAGTTGTTCTTCCTGCTTTCTGGGCTGAGATGGGGAATCGCTGAATTTTGGAGTCGGCCGGTGACAAAATGTTCCAAAGACACCCCATGCACAACTCCACCGGGGAAGGTGCCAGGCAGGAGTTCTCTTGGTAGTTTTTACACTACCTTGGTAGGCAGCTGAAAGGCACGACAAAAGTTGTTCTACCTGCTTTCTGGGCTGAGATGGGGAACCGCTGAATTTTGGAGTCGGCTGGTGACAAAATGTTCCAAACACACCCCATGCACAACTCCACTAGGGAAGGTGCCAGACAGGAGTTCTGTTGGTAGTTTTTACATTGCTCCGGTAGGCAGCAAAAGGACACCACAAAAGTTGTTCTTCCTGCTTTCTGGGCTGAGATGGGGAACCGCTGAATTTTGGACTCGGCCGGTGACAAAATGTTCCAAAGACACCCCATGCACAACTCCACCGGGGAAGGTGCCAGCCAGGAGTTCTCTTGGTAGTTTTTACATTGCTCCGGTAGACAGCAAAAGGACACCACAAAAGTTGTTCTTCCTGCTTTCTGGGCTGAGATGGGGAATCGCTGAATTTTGGACTCGGCTGGTGACAAAATGTTCCAAAGACACCCCCTGCACAACTCCACCGGGGAAGGTGCCAGACAGGAGTTCTCCTGGTAGTTTTTACATTGCTCCGGTAGGCATCTGAAAGACACCACAAAAGTTGTTGTACCTGCTTTCTGGTCTGAGATGGGGAACCGCTGAATTTTGGAGTCGGCTGGTGACAAAATGTTCCAAACACACCCCCTGCACAACTCCACCGGGGAAGGTGCCAGACAGGAGTTCTCTTAGTAGTTTTTACACTACCTTGGTAGGCATTTGAAAGGCACCACAAAAGTTGTTCTTCCTGCTTTCTGGGCTGAGATGGGGAACCGCTGAATTTTGGAGTCGGCCGGTGACAAAATGTTCCAAACACACCCCATGCACAACTCCACTAGCGAAGGTGCCAGGGACGAGTTCTGTTGGTAGTTTTTACATTGCTCCGGTAGGCATCAAAAGGACACCACAAAAGTTGTTCTTCCTGCTTTCTGGGCTGAGATGGGGAACCGCTGAATTTTGGAGTCGGCCGGTGACAAAATGTTCCAAACACACCCCATGCACAACTCCACCGGGGAAGGTGCCAGGCAGGAGTTCTCTTGGTAGTTTTTACACTACCTTGGTAGGCATTTGAAAGGCACCACAAA
The DNA here is from genome assembly GCF_023634085.1 of Falco cherrug. Taxonomy (NCBI): domain Eukaryota; kingdom Metazoa; phylum Chordata; class Aves; order Falconiformes; family Falconidae; genus Falco; species Falco cherrug. The sequence continues at coordinate 393,495 of NW_026599493.1, read as the reverse complement.
AGTTGTTCTTCCTGCTTTCTGGGCTGAGATGGGGAACCGCTGAATTTTGGAGTCGGCCGGTGACAAAATATTCCAAACACACCCCATGCACAACTCCACCGGGGAAGGTGCCAGAAAGGAGTTCTCCTGGTAGTTTTTACATTGCTCCAGTAGGCAGCAAAAGGACACCACAAAAGTTGTTCTTCCTGCTTTCTGGGCTGAGATGGGGAACCGCTGAATTTTGGACTCGGCTGGTGACAAAATGTTCCAAACACACCCCATGCACAACTCCACCGGGGAAGGTGCCAGGCAGGAGTTCTCCTGGTAGTTTTTACATTGCTCCGGTAGGCATCTGAAAGACACCACAAAAGTTGTTCTTCCTGCTTTCTGGTCTGAGATGGGGAACCGCTGAATTTTGGAGTCGGCTGGTGACAAAATGTTCCAAACACACCCCATGCACAACTCCACTAGCGAAGGTGCCAGGGACGAGTTCTGTTGGTAGTTTTTACATTGCTACGGTAGGCATCAAAAGGACACCACAAAAGTTGTTCTTCCTGCTTTCTGGGCTGAGATGGGGAAACGCTGAATTTTGGAGTCGGCCGGTGACAAAATGTTCCAAAGACACCCCATGCACAACTCCACCGGGGAAGGTGCCAGGCAGGAGTTCTCTTGGTAGTTTTTACACTACCTTGGTAGGCAGCTGAAAGGCACCACAAAAGTTGTTGTACCTTCTTTCTGGGCTGAGATGGGGAACCGCTGAATTTTGGAGTCGGCCGGTGACAAAATGTTCCAAAGACACCCCATGCACAACTCCACCGGGGAAGGTGCCAGAAAGGAGTTCTCCTGGTAGTTTTTACATTGCTCCGGTAGGCATCTGAAAGACACCACAAAAGTTGTTCTACCTGCTTTCTGGGCTGAGATGGGGAACCGCTGAATTTTGGAGTCGGCTGGTGACAAAATGTTCCAAACACACCCCATGCACAACTCCACCGGGGAAGGTGCCAGACAGGACTTCTCTTAATAGTTTTTACACTACCTTGGTAGGCATCTGAAAGACACCACAAAAGTTGTTGTACCTGCTTTCTGGGCTGAGATGGGGAACCGCTGAATTTTGGAGTCGGCCGGTGACAAAATGTTCCAAACACACCCCATGCACAACTCCACTAGCGAAGGTGCCAGGGACAAGTTCTGTTGGTAGTTTTTACATTGCTCCGGTAGGCATCAAAAGGACACCACAAAAGTTGTTCTTCCTGCTTTCTGGGCTGAGATGGGGAATCGCTGAATTTTGGAGTCGGCCGGTGACAAAATGTTCCAAAGACACCCCATGCACAACTCCACCGGGGAAGGTGCCAGGCAGGAGTTCTCTTGGTAGTTTTTACACTACCTTGGTAGGCAGCTGAAAGGCACCACAAAAGTTGTTCTACCTGCTTTCTGGGCTGAGATGGGGAACCGCTGAATTTTGGACTCGGCCGGTGACAAAATGTTCCAAACACACCCCATGCACAACTCCACCGGGGAAGGTGCCAGGCAGGAGTTCTGTTGGTAGTTTTTACATTGCTCCGGTAGGCATCAAAAGGACACCACAAAAGTTGTTCTTCCTGCTTTCTGGGCTGAGATGGGGAATCGCTGAATTTTGGACTCGGCTGGTGACAAAATGTTCCAAAGACACCCCATGCACAACTCCACCAGGGAAGGTGCCAGACAGGAGTTCTCTTGCTAGTTTTTACACTACCTTGGTAGGCATCTGAAAGGCACCACAAAAGTTGTTCTACCTGCTTTCTGGGCTGAGTTGGGGAACCGCTGAATTTTGGAGTCGGCCGGTGACAAAATGTTCCAAACACACCCCATGCACAACTCCACCGGGGAAGGTGCCAGACAGGAGTTCTCTTAGTAGTTTTTACACTACCTTGGTAGGCATTTGAAAGGCACCACAAAAGTTGTTCTTCCTGCTTTCTGGGCTGAGATGGGGAACCGCTGAATTTTGGAGTCGGCCGGTGACAAAATGTTCCAAAGACACCCCATGCACAACTCCACCGGGGAAGGTGCCAGACAGGAGTTCTCCTGGTAGTTTTTACACTACCTTGGTAGGCATCTGAAAGGCACCACAAAAGTTGTTCTACCTGCTTTCTGGGCTGAGATGGGGAACGGCTGAATTTTGGAGTCGGCCGGTGACAAAATGTTCCAAACACACCCCATGCACAACTCCACTAGCGAAGGTGCCAGGGACGAGTTCTGTTGGTAGTTTTTACATTGCTCCGGTAGGCATCAAAAGGACACCACAAAAGTTGTTCTTCCTGCTTTCTGGGCTGAGATGGGGAATCGCTGAATTTTGGAGTCGGCCGGTGACAAAATGTTCCAAAGACACCCCATGCACAACTCCACCGGGGAAGGTGCCAGACAGGAGTTCTCCTGGTAGTTTTTACATTGCTCCGGTAGGCATCTGAAAGACACCACAAAAGTTGTTCTATCTGCTTTCTGGGCTGAGATGGGGAACCGCTGAATTTTGGAGTCGGCCGGTGAAAAAATGTTCCAAAGACACCCCATGCACAACTCCACTAGCGAAGGTGCCAGGGACGAGTTCTGTTGGTAGTTTTTACATTGCTCCGGTAGGCATCAAAAGGACACCACAAAAGTTGTTCTTCCTGCTTTCTGGGCTGAGATGGGGAACCGCTGAATTTTGGAGTCGGCCGGTGACAAAATGTTCCAAAGACACCCCATGCACAACTCCACCGGGGAAGGTGCCAGAAAGGAGTTCTCTTAGTAGTTTTTACACTACCTTGGTAGGCACCTCAAAGACACCACAAAAGTTTTCTTCCTGCTTTCTGGGCTGAGATGGGGAAACGCTGAATTTTGGAGTCGGCCGGTGACAAAATATTCCAAACACACCCCATGCACAACTCCACCGGGGAAGGTGCCAGGCAGGAGTTCTCTTGGTAGTTTTTACATTGCTCCAGTAGGCAGCAAAAGGACACCACAAAAGTTGTTCTTCCTGCTTTCTGGGCTGAGATGGGGAACCGCTGAATTTTGGACTCGGCTGGTGACAAAATGTTCCAAACACACCCCATGCACAACTCCACCGGGGAAGGTGCCAGACAGGAGTTCTCCTGGTAGTTTTTACATTGCTCCGGTAGGCATCTGAAAGACACCACAAAAGTTGTTCTTCCTGCTTTCTGGTCTGAGATGGGGAACCGCTGAATTTTGGAGTCGGCTGGTGACAAAATGTTCCAAACACACCCCATGCACAACTCCACTAGCGAAGGTGCCAGGGACGAGTTCTGTTGGTAGTTTTTACATTGCTCCGGTAGGCATCAAAAGGACACCACAAAAGTTGTTCTTCCTGCTTTCTGGTCTGAGATGGGGAACCGCTGAATTTTGGAGTCGGCCGGTGACAAAATGTTCCAAAGACACCCCATGCACAACTCCACCGGGGAAGGTGCCAGAAAGGAGTTCTCTTGGTAGTTTTTACACTACCTTGGTAGGCAGCTGAAAGGCACCACAAAAGTTGTTGTACCTTCTTTCTGGGCTGAGATGGGGAACCGCTGAATTTTGGAGTCGGCCGGTGACAAAATGTTCCAAAGACACCCCATGCACAACTCCACCGGGGAAGGTGCCAGAAAGGAGTTCTCCTGGTAGTTTTTACATTGCTCCGGTAGGCATCTGAAAGACACCACAAAAGTTGTTCTACCTGCTTTCTGGGCTGAGATGGGGAACCGCTGAATTTTGGAGTCGGCTGGTGACAAAATGTTCCAAAGACACCCCATGCACAACTCCACTAGCGAAGGTGCCAGACAGGAGTTCTCCTGGTAGTTTTTACATTGCTCCGGTAGGCATCTGAAAGACACCACAAAAGTTGTTCTATCTGCTTTCTGGGCTGAGATGGGGAACCGCTGAATTTTGGAGTCGGCCGGTGAAAAAATGTTCCAAAGACACCCCATGCACAACTCCACTAGCGAAGGTGCCAGGGACGAGTTCTGTTGGTAGTTTTTACATTGCTCCGGTAGGCATCAAAAGGACACCACAAAAGTTGTTCTTCCTGCTTTCTGGGCTGAGATGGGGAACCGCTGAATTTTGGAGTCGGCCGGTGACAAAATGTTCCAAAGACACCCCATGCACAACTCCACCGGGGAAGGTGCCAGAAAGGAGTTCTCTTAGTAGTTTTTACACTACCTTGGTAGGCACCTCAAAGACACCACAAAAGTTTTCTTCCTGCTTTCTGGGCTGAGATGGGGAAACGCTGAATTTTGGAGTCGGCCGGTGACAAAATATTCCAAACACACCCCATGCACAACTCCACGGGGAAGGTGCCAGGCAGGAGTTCTCTTGGTAGTTTTTACATTGCTCCAGTAGGCAGCAAAAGGACACCACAAAAGTTGTTCTTCCTGCTTTCTGGGCTGAGATGGGGAACCGCTGAATTTTGGACTCGGCTGGTGACAAAATGTTCCAAACACACCCCATGCACAACTCCACCGGGGAAGGTGCCAGACAGGAGTTCTCCTGGTAGTTTTTACATTGCTCCGGTAGGCATCTGAAAGACACCACAAAAGTTGTTCTTCCTGCTTTCTGGTCTGAGATGGGGAACCGCTGAATTTTGGAGTCGGCTGGTGACAAAATGTTCCAAACACACCCCATGCACAACTCCACTAGCGAAGGCGCCAGGGACGAGTTCTGTTGGTAGTTTTTACATTGCTCCGGTAGGCATCAAAAGGACACCACAAAAAGTTGTTCTTCCTGCTTTCTGGGCTGAGATGGGGAACCGCTGAATTTTGGAGTCGGCCGGTGACAAAATGTTCCAAAGACACCCCATGCACAACTCCACCGGGGAAGGTGCCAGGCAGGAGTTCTCTTGGTAGTTTTTACACTACCTTGTAGTTTTTACACTACCTTGGTAGGCAGCTGAAAGGCACCACAAAAGTTGTTGTACCTTCTTTCTGGGCTGAGATGGGGAACCGCTGAATTTTGGAGTCGGCCGGTGACAAAATGTTCCAAAGACACCCCATGCACAACTCCACCGGGGAAGGTGCCAGAAAGGAGTTCTCCTGGTAGTTTTTACATTGCTCCGGTAGGCATCTGAAAGACACCACAAAAGTTGTTCTACCTGCTTTCTGGGCTGAGATGGGGAACCGCTGAATTTTTGGAGTCGGCTGGTGACAAAAATGTTCCAAACACACCCCATGCACAACTCCACCGGGGAAGGTGCCAGACAGGACTTCTCTTAATAGTTTTTACACTACCTTGGTAGGCATCTGAAAGACACCACAAAAGTTGTTTTACCTGCTTTCTGGGCTGAGATGGGGAACCGCTGAATTTTGGAGTCGGCCGGTGACAAAATGTTCCAAACACACCCCATGCACAACTCCACTAGCGAAGGTGCCAGGGACAAGTTCTGTTGGTAGTTTTTACATTGCTCCGGTAGGCATCAAAAGGACACCACAAAAGTTGTTCTTCCTGCTTTCTGGGCTGAGATGGGGAATCGCTGAATTTTGGACTCGGCCGGTGACAAAATGTTCCAAAGACACCCCATGCACAACTCCACCGGGGAAGGTGCCAGGCAGGAGTTCTCTTGGTAGTTTTTACACTACCTTGGTAGGCAGCTGAAAAGGCACCACAAAAGTTGTTCTACCTGCTTTCTGGGCTGAGTTGGGGAACCGCTGAATTTTGGAGTCGGGCTGGTGACAAAATGTTCCAAACACACCCCATGCACAACTCCACCGGGGAAGGTGCCAGACAGGAGTTCTCTTAGTAGTTTTTTACACTACCTTGGTAGGCATTTGAAAGGCACCACAAAAGTTGTTCTTCCTGCTTTCTGGGCTGAGATGGGGAACCGCTGAATTTTGGAGTCGGCCGGTGACAAAATGTTCCAAAAGACACCCCATGCACAACTCCACCGGGGAAGGTGCCAGACAGGAGTTCTCTTAATAGTTTTTACACTACCTTGGTAGGCATCTGAAAGGCACCACAAAAAGTTGTTCTACCTGCTTTCTGGGCTGAGATGGGGAACGGCTGAATTTTGGAGTCGGCCGGTGACAAAATGTTCCAAACACACCCCATGCACAACTCCACTAGCGAAGGTGCCAGGGACGAGTTCTGTTGGTAGTTTTTTACATTGCTCTGGTAGGCATCAAAAAGGACACCACAAAAGTTGTTCTTCCTGCTTTCTGGGCTGAGATGTGGTATCGCTGAATTTTGGACTCGGCCGGTGACAAAATGTTCCAAACACACCCCATGCACAACTCCACCGGGGAAGGTGCCAGGCAGGAGTTCTCTTGGTAGTTTTTACACTACCTTGGTAGGCAGCTGAAAAGGCACGACAAAAGTTGTTCTTCCTGCTTTCTGGGCTGAGATGGGGAACCGCTGAATTTTGGAGTCGGCTGGTGACAAAATGTTCCAAACACACCCCATGCACAACTCCACTAGGGAAAGGTGCCAGACAGGAGTTCTGTTGGTAGTTTTTACATTGCTCCGGTAGGCAGCAAAAGGACACCACAAAAGTTGTTCTTCCTGCTTTCTGGGCTGAGATGGGGAACCGCTGAATTTTGGACTCGGCCGGTGACAAAATGTTCCAAAGACACCCCATGCACAACTCCACCGGGGAAGGTGCCAGCCAGGAGTTCTCTTGGTAGTTTTTACATTGCTCCGGTAGGCAGCAAAAGGACACCACAAAAGTTGTTCTTCCTGCTTTCTGGGCTGAGATGGGGAATCGCTGAATTTTGGACTCGGCTGGTGACAAAATGTTCCAAACACACCCCATGCACAACTCCACCGGGGAAGGTGACAGACAGGAGTTCTCCTGGTAGTTTTTACATTGCTCCGGTAGGCATCTGAAAGACACCACAAAAGTTGTTGTACCTGCTTTCTGGGCTGAGATGGGGAACCGCTGAATTTTGGAGTCGGCTGGTGACAAAATGTTCCAAAGACACCCCCTGCACAACTCCACCGGGGAAGGTGCCAGACAGGAGTTCTCTTAGTAGTTTTTTACACTACCTTGGTAGGCATTTGAAAGGCACCACAAAAGTTGTTCTTCCTGCTTTCTGGGCTGAGATGGGGAATCGCTGAATTTTGGAGTCGGCCGGTGACAAAATGTTCCAAACACACCCCATGCACAACTCCACCGGGGAAGGTGCCAGGCAGGAGTTCTCTTGGTAGTTTTTTACACTACCTTGGTAGGCATTTGAAAGGCACCACAAAAGTTGTTTTACCTGCTTTCTGGGCTGAGATGGGGAACCGCTGAATTTTGGACTCGGCCGGTGACAAAAATGTTCCAAAGACACCCCATGCACAACTCCACCGGGGAAGGTGCCAGAAAGGAGTTCTCCTGGTAGTTTTTACATTGCTCCGGTAGGCATCTGAAAGACACCACAAAAGTTGTTCTACCTGCTTTCTGGGCTGAGATGGGGAACCGCTGAATTTTGGAGTCGGCCGGTGACAAAATGTTCCAAACACACCCCATGCACAACTCCACCGGGGAAGGTGCCAGAAAGGACTTCTCTTAATAGTTTTTACACTACCTTGGTAGGCATCTGAAAGACACCACAAAAGTTGTTTTACCTGCTTTCTGGGCTGAGATGGGGAACCGCTGAATTTTTGGAGTCGGCCGGTGAAAAAATGTTCCAAACACACCCCATGCACAACTCCACTAGCGAAGGTGCCAGGGACGAGTTCTGTTGGTAGTTTTTTACATTGCTCCGGTAGGCATCAAAAAGGACACCACAAAAGTTGTTCTTCCTGCTTTCTGGGCTGAGATGGGGAATCGCTGAATTTTGGAGTCGGCCGGTGACAAAATGTTCCAAAGACACCCCATGCACAACTCCACCGGGGAAGGTGCCAGGCAGGAGTTCTCTTGGTAGTTTTTACACTACCTTGGTAGGCAGCTGAAAGGCACCACAAAAGTTGTTCTACCTGCTTTCTGGGCTGAGATGGGGAACCGCTGAATTTTGGAGTCAGCCGGTGACAAAATGTTCCAAAGACACCCCATGCACAACTCCACCGGGGAAGGTGCCAGGCAGGAGTTCTCTTGGTAGTTTTTTACACTACCTTGGTAGGCAGCTGAAAGGCACAAGAAAAGTTGTTCTACCTGCTTTCTGGGCTGAGATGGGGAACCGCTGAATTTTTGGAGTCGGCCGGTGAAAAAATGTTCCAAACAACACCCCATGCACAACTCCACTAGCGAAGGTGCCAGGGACGAGTTCTGTTGGTAGTTTTTACATTGCTCCGGTAGGCATCAAAAGGACACCACAAAAGTTGTTCTTCCTGCTTTCTGGGCTGAGATGGGGAATCGCTGAATTTTGGACTCGGCCGGTGACAAAATGTTCCAAAGACACCCCATGCACAACTCCACCGGGGAAGGTGCCAGACAGGAGTTTCTCTTGGTAGTTTTTACACTACCTTGGTAGGCAGCTGAAAGGCACCACAAAAGTTGTTCTACCTGCTTTCTGGGCTGAGATGGGGAACCGCTGAATTTTGGAGTCGGCCGGTGACAAAATGTTCCAAACACACCCCATGCACAACTCCACTAGCGAAGGTGCCAGGGACGAGTTCTGTTGGTAGTTTTTACATTGCTCCGGTAGGCATCAAATGGACACCACAAAAGTTGTTGTACCTGCTTTCTGGGCTGAGATGGGGAACCGCTGAATTTTGGAGTCGGCCGGTGACAAAATGTTCCAAACACACCCCATGCACAACTCCACCGGGGAAGGTGCCAGGCAGGAGTTCTCTTGGTAGTTTTTACACTACCTTGGTAGGCAGCTGAAAGGCACCACAAAAGTTGTTGTACCTTCTTTCTGGGCTGAGATGGGGAACCGCTGAATTTTGGAGTCGGCCGGTGACAAAATGTTCCAAACACACCCCATGCACAACTCCACCAGGGAAGGTGCCAGGCAGGAGTTCTCTTGGTAGTTTTTACACTACCTTGGTAGGCAGCTGAAAGGCACCACAAAAGTTGTTCTACCTGCTTTCTGGGCTGAGATGGGGAACCGCTGAATTTTGGAGTCAGCCGGTGACAAAATGTTCCAAAGACACCCCATGCACAACTCCACCGGGGAAGGTGCCAGACAGGAGTTCTCTTGGTAGTTTTTACACTACCTTGGTAGGCATTTGAAAGGCACCACAAAAGTTGTTCTTCCTGCTTTCTGGGCTGAGATGGGGAACCGCTGAATTTTGGACTCGGCCGGTGACAAAATGTTCCAAAGACACCCCATGCACAACTCCACCGGGGAAGGTGCCAGACAGGAGTTCTCTTAATAGTTTTTACACTACCTTGGTAGGCATTTGAAAGGCACCACAAAAGTTGTTTTTACCTGCTTTCTGGGCTGAGATGGGGAACCGCTGAATTTTGGAGTCGGCCGGTGACAAAATGTTCCAAACACACCCCATGCACAACTCCACCGGGGAAGGTGCCAGGCAGGAGTTCTCTTGGTAGTTTTTACACTACCTTGGTAGGCAGCTTAAAGGCACCACAAAAGTTGTTGTACCTTCTTTCTGGGCTGAGATGGGGAACCGCTGAATTTTGGAGTCGGCCGGTGACAAAATGTTCCAAAGACACCCCATGCACAACTCCACCGGGGAAGGTGCCAGACAGGAGTTCTCCTGGTAGTTTTTACATTGCTCCGGTAGGCATCTGAAAGACACCACAAAAGTTGTTTTACCTGCTTTCTGGGCTGAGATGGGGAACCGCTGAATTTTGGAGTCGGCCGGTGAAAAAATGTTCCAAACACACCCCATGCACAACTCCACTAGCGAAGGTGCCAGGGACGAGTTCTGTTGGTAGTTTTTTACATTGCTCCGGTAGGCATCAAAAGGACACCACAAAAGTTGTTCTTCCTGCTTTCTGGGCTGAGATGGGGAACCGCTGAATTTTGGAGTCGGCCGGTGACAAAATGTTCCAAACACACCCCATGCACAACTCCACCGGGGAAGGTGCCAGGCAGGAGTTCTCTTGGTAGTTTTTACACTACCTTGGTAGGCAGCTGAAAGGCACCACAAAAGTTGTTCTACCTGCTTTCTGGGCTGAGATGGGGAACGGCTGAATTTTGGAGTCGGCCGGTGAAAAAATGTTCCAAACACACCCCATGCACAACTCCACTAGCGAAGGTGCCAGGGACGAGTTCTGTTGGTAGTTTTTACATTGCTCCGGTAGGCATCAAAAGGACACCACAAAAGTTGTTCTTCCTGCTTTCTGGGCTGAGATGGGGAATCGCTGAATTTTGGACTCGGCCGGTGAGAAAATGTTCCAAAGACACCCCATGCACAACTCCACCACGGAAGGTGCCAGGCATGAGTTCTCTTGGTAGTTTTTACACTACCTTGGTAGGCAGCTGAAAGGCACCACAAAAGTTGTTCTACCTGCTTTCTGGGCTGAGATGGGGAACCGCTGAATTTTGGAGTCAGCCGGTGACAAAATGTTCCAAAGACACCCCATGCACAACTCCACCGGGGAAGGTGCCAGACAGGAGTTCTCTTAGTAGTTTTTACACTACCTTGGTAGGCAGCTGAAAGGCACCACAAAAGTTGTTCTACCTGCTTTCTGGGCTGAGATGGGGAACCGCTGAATTTTGGAGTCGGCCGGTGACAAAATGTTCCAAACACACCCCATGCACAACTCCACCGGGGAAGGTGCCAGGCAGGAGTTCTGTTGCTAGTTTTTACATTGCTCCGGTAGGCATCAAATGGACACCACAAAAGTTGTTGTACCTGCTTTCTGGGCTGAGATGGGGAACCGCTGAATTTTGGAGTCGGCCGGTGACAAAATGTTCCAAACACACCCCATGCACAACTCCACCGGGGAAGGTGCCAGGCAGGAGTTCTCTTGGTAGTTTTTACACTACCTTGGTAGGCAGCTGAAAGGCACCACAAAAGTTGTTCTACCTGCTTTCTGGGCTGAGATGGGGAACCGCTGAATTTTGGAGTCAGCCGGTGAAAAAATGTTCCAAAGACACCCCATGCACAACTCCACCGGGGAAGGTGCCAGACAGGAGTTCTCTTGGTAGTTTTTACACTACCTTGGTAGGCATTTGAAAGGCACCACAAAAGTTGTTCTTCCTGCTTTCTGGGCTGAGATGGGGAACCGCTGAATTTTGGAGTCGGCCGGTGACAAAATGTTCCAAAGACACCCCATGCACAACTCCACCGGGGAAGGTGCCAGGCAGGAGTTCTCTTAATAGTTTTTTACACTACCTTGGTAGGCATTTGAAAGGCACCACAAAAGTTGTTTTACCTGCTTTCTGGGCTGAGATGGGGAACCGCTGAATTTTGGAGTCGGCCGGTGACAAAATGTTCCAAACACACCCCATGCACAACTCCACCGGGGAAGGTGCCAGGCAGGAGTTCTCTTGGTAGTTTTTACACTACCTTGGTAGGCAGCTGAAAGGCACCACAAAAGTTGTTGTACCTTCTTTCTGGGCTGAGATGGGGAACCGCTGAATTTTGGAGTCGGCCGGTGACAAAATGTTCCAAAGACACCCCATGCACAACTCCACCGGGGAAGGTGCCAGACAGGAGTTCTCCTGGTAGTTTTTACATTGCTCCGGTAGGCATCTGAAAGACACCACAAAAGTTGTTCTACCTGCTTTCTGGGCTGAGATGGGGAACCGCTGAATTTTGGAGTCGGCCGGTGAAAAAAATGTTCCAAACACACCCCATGCACAACTCCACTAGCGAAGGTGCCAGGGACGAGTTCTGTTGGTAGTTTTTACATTGCTCCGGTAGGCATCAAAAGGACACCACAAAAGTTGTTCTTCCTGCTTTCTGGGCTGAGATGGGGAACCGCTGAATTTTGGAGTCGGCCGGTGACAAAATGTTCCAAAGACACCCCATGCACAACTCCACCGGGGAAGGTGCCAGGCAGGAGTTCTCTTGGTAGTTTTTACACTACCTTGGTAGGCAGCTGAAAGGCACCACAAAAGTTGTTCTACCTGCTTTCTGGGCTGAGATGGGGAAGCGCTGAATTTTGGAGTCAGCCGGTGACAAAATGTTCCAAACACACCCCATGCACAACTCCACCGGGGAAGGTGCCAGACAGGAGTTCTCTTAGTAGTTTTTACACTACCTTGGTAGGCAGCTGAAAGGCACAAGAAAAGTTGTTCTACCTGCTTTCTGGGCTGAGATGGGGAACCGCTGAATTTTGGAGTCGGCCGGTGACAAAATGTTCCAAACACACCCCATGCACAACTCCACCGGGGAAGGTGCCAGACAGGACTTCTCTTAATATTTTTTACACTACCTTGGTAGGCATCTGAAAGACACCACAAAAGTTGTTTTACCTGCTTTCTGGGCTGAGATGGGGAACGGCTGAATTTTGGAGTCGGCCGGTGAAAAAAATGTTCCAAACACACCCCATGCACAACTCCACTAGCGAAGGTGCCAGGGACGAGTTCTGTTGTAGTTTTTTACATTGCTCCGGTAGGCATCAAAAGGACACCACAAAAGTTGTTCTTCCTGCTTTCTGGGCTGAGATGGGGAATCGCTGAATTTTGGAGTCGGCCGGTGACAAAATGTTCCAAAGACACCCCAATGCACAACTCCACCGGGGAAGGTGCCAGGCAGGAGTTCTCCTGGTAGTTTTTTACACTACCTTGGTAGGCAGCTGAAAAGGCACCACAAAAGTTGTTCTACCTGCTTTCTGGGCTGAGATGGGGAACCGCTGAATTTTGGAGTCAGCCGGTGACAAAATGTTCCAAAGACACCCCATGCACAACTCCACCGGGGAAGGTGCCAGACAGGAGTTCTCTTAGTAGTTTTTTACACTACCTTGGTAGGCATTTGAAAGGCACCACAAAAGTTGTTCTTCCTGCTTTCTGGGCTGAGATGGGGAACCGCTGAATTTTGGACTCGGCCGGTGACAAAATGTTCCAAAGACACCCCATGCACAACTCCACCGGGGAAGGTGCCAGGCAGGAGTTCTCTTAATAGTTTTTACACTACCTTGGTAGGCATCTGAAAGGCACCACAAAAGTTGTTCTACCTGCTTTCTGGGCTGAGATGGGGAACCGCTGAATTTTGGAGTCGGCTGGTGACAGAATGTTCCAAACACACCCCATGCACAACTCCACCGGGGAAGGTGCCAGACAGGAGTTCTCCTGGTAGTTTTTACATTGCTCCGGTAGGCATCTGAAAGACACCACAAAAGTTGTTTTACCTGCTTTCTGGGCTGAGATGGGGAACCGCTGAATTTTGGAGTCGGCCGGTGAAAAAATGTTCCAAACACACCCCATGCACAACTCCACTAGCGAAGGTGCCAGGGACGAGTTCTGTTGGTAGTTTTTACATTGCTCCGGTAGGCATCAAAAGGACACCACAAAAGTTGTTCTTCCTGCTTTCTGGGCTGAGATGGGGAACCGCTGAATTTTGGAGTCGGCCGGTGACAAAATGTTCCAAACACACCCCATGCACAACTCCACCGGGGAAGGTGCCAGGCAGGAGTTCTCTTTTTTTACACTACCTTGGTAGGCAGCTGAAAGGCACCACAAAAGTTGTTCTACCTGCTTTCTGGGCTGAGATGGGGAACGGCTGAATTTTGGAGTCGGCCGGTGAAAAAATGTTCCAAACACACCCCATGCACAACTCCACTAGCGAAGGTGCCAGGGACGAGTTCTGTTGGTAGTTTTTACATTGCTCCGGTAGGCATCAAAAGGACACCACAAAAGTTGTTCTTCCTGCTTTCTGGGCTGAGATGGGGAATCGCTGAATTTTGGACTCGGCCGGTGAGAAAATGTTCCAAAGACACCCCATGCACAACTCCACCACGGAAGGTGCCAGGCATGAGTTCTCTTGGTAGTTTTTACACTACCTTGGTAGGCAGCTGAAAGGCACCACAAAAGTTGTTCTACCTGCTTTCTGGGCTGAGATGGGGAACCGCTGAATTTTGGAGTCAGCCGGTGACAAAATGTTCCAAAGACACCCCATGCACAACTCCACGGGGAAGGTGCCAGACAGGAGTTCTCTTAGTAGTTTTTACACTACCTTGGTAGGCAGCTGAAAGGCACCACAAAAGTTGTTCTACCCTGCTTTCTGGGCTGAGATGGGGAACCGCTGAATTTTGGAGTCGGCCGGTGACAAAATGTTCCAAACACACCCCATGCACAACTCCACCGGGGAAGGTGCCAGGCAGGAGTTCTGTTGCTAGTTTTTACATTGCTCCGGTAGGCATCAAATGGACACCACAAAAGTTGTTGTACCTGCTTTCTGGGCTGAGATGGGGAACCGCTGAATTTTGGAGTCGGCCGGTGACAAAATGTTCCAAACACACCCCATGCACAACTCCACCGGGGAAGGTGCCAGGCAGGAGTTCTCTTGGTAGTTTTTACACTACCTTGGTAGGCAGCTGAAAGGCACCACAAAAGTTGTTCTACCTGCTTTCTGGGCTGAGATGGGGAACCGCTGAATTTTGGAGTCAGCCGGTGAAAAAATGTTCCAAAGACACCCCATGCACAACTCCACCGGGGAAGGTGCCAGACAGGAGTTCTCTTGGTAGTTTTTACACTACCTTGGTAGGCATTTGAAAGGCACCACAAAAGTTGTTCTTCCTGCTTTCTGGGCTGAGATGGGGAACCGCTGAATTTTGGAGTCGGCCGGTGACAAAATGTTCCAAAGACACCCCATGCACAACTCCACCGGGGAAGGTGCCAGGCAGGAGTTCTCTTAATAGTTTTTACACTACCTTGGTAGGCATTTGAAAGGCACCACAAAAGTTGTTTTACCTGCTTTCTGGGCTGAGATGGGGAACCGCTGAATTTTGGAGTCGGCCGGTGACAAAATGTTCCAAACACACCCCATGCACAACTCCACCGGGGAAGGTGCCAGGCAGGAGTTCTCTTGGTAGTTTTTACACTACCTTGGTAGGCAGCTGAAAGGCACCACAAAAGTTGTTGTACCTTCTTTCTGGGCTGAGATGGGGAACCGCTGAATTTTGGAGTCGGCCGGTGACAAAATGTTCCAAAGACACCCCATGCACAACTCCACCGGGGAAGGTGCCAGACAGGAGTTCTCCTGGTAGTTTTTACATTGCTCCGGTAGGCATCTGAAAGACACCACAAAAGTTGTTCTACCTGCTTTCTGGGCTGAGATGGGGAACCGCTGAATTTTGGAGTCGGCCGGTGAAAAAATGTTCCAAACACACCCCATGCACAACTCCACTAGCGAAGGTGCCAGGGACGAGTTCTGTTGGTAGTTTTTACATTGCTCCGGTAGGCATCAAAAGGACACCACAAAAGTTGTTCTTCCTGCTTTCTGGGCTGAGATGGGGAACCGCTGAATTTTGGAGTCGGCCGGTGACAAAATGTTCCAAAGACACCCCATGCACAACTCCACCGGGGAAGGTGCCAGGCAGGAGTTCTCTTGGTAGTTTTTACACTACCTTGGTAGGCAGCTGAAAGGCACCACAAAAGTTGTTCTACCTGCTTTCTGGGCTGAGATGGGGAAGCGCTGAATTTTGGAGTCAGCCGGTGACAAAATGTTCCAAACACACCCCATGCACAACTCCACCGGGGAAGGTGCCAGACAGGAGTTCTCTTAGTAGTTTTTACACTACCTTGGTAGGCAGCTGAAAGGCACAAGAAAAGTTGTTCTACCTGCTTTCTGGGCTGAGATGGGGAACCGCTGAATTTTGGAGTCGGCCGGTGACAAAATGTTCCAAACACACCCCATGCACAACTCCACCGGGGAAGGTGCCAGACAGGACTTCTCTTAATATTTTTTACACTACCTTGGTAGGCATCTGAAAGACACCACAAAAGTTGTTTTACCTGCTTTCTGGGCTGAGATGGGGAACGGCTGAATTTTGGAGTCGGCCGGTGAAAAAATGTTCCAAACACACCCCATGCACAACTCCACTAGCGAAGGTGCCAGGGACGAGTTCTGTTGGTAGTTTTTACATTGCTCCGGTAGGCATCAAAAGGACACCACAAAAGTTGTTCTTCCTGCTTTCTGGGCTGAGATGGGGAATCGCTGAATTTTGGAGTCGGCCGGTGACAAAATGTTCCAAAGACACCCCATGCACAACTCCACCGGGGAAGGTGCCAGGCAGGAGTTCTCCTGGTAGTTTTTACACTACCTTGGTAGGCAGCTGAAAGGCACCACAAAAGTTGTTCTACCTGCTTTCTGGGCTGAGATGGGGAACCGCTGAATTTTGGAGTCAGCCGGTGACAAAATGTTCCAAAGACACCCCATGCACAACTCCACCGGGGAAGGTGCCAGACAGGAGTTCTCTTAGTAGTTTTTACACTACCTTGGTAGGCATTTGAAAGGCACCACAAAAGTTGTTCTTCCTGCTTTCTGGGCTGAGATGGGGAACCGCTGAATTTTGGACTCGGCCGGTGACAAAATGTTCCAAAGACACCCCATGCACAACTCCACCGGGGAAGGTGCCAGGCAGGAGTTCTCTTAATAGTTTTTACACTACCTTGGTAGGCATCTGAAAGGCACCACAAAAGTTGTTCTACCTGCTTTCTGGGCTGAGATGGGGAACCGCTGAATTTTGGAGTCGGCTGGTGACAGAATGTTCCAAACACACCCCATGCACAACTCCACCGGGGAAGGTGCCAGACAGGAGTTCTCCTGGTAGTTTTTACATTGCTCCGGTAGGCAGCAAAAGGACACCACAAAAGTTGTTCTTCCTGCTTTCTGGGCTGAGATGGGGAACCGCTGAATTTTGGACTCGGCCGGTGACAAAATGTTCCAAACACACCCCATGCACAACTCCACCGGGGAAGGTGCCAGACAGGAGTTCTCTTGGTAGTTTTTACATTGCTCCGGTAGGCAGCAAAAGGACACCACAAAAGTTGTTCTTCCTGCTTTCTGGGCTGAGATGGGGAATCGCTGAATTTTGGACTCGGCTGGTGACAAAATGTTCCAAACACACCCCATGCACAACTCCACCGGGGAAGGTGCCAGACAGGAGTTCTCCTGGTAGTTTTTACATTGCTCCGGTAGGCATCTGAAAGACACCACAAAAGTTGTTCTACCTGCTTTCTGGGCTGAGATGGGGAACCGCTGAATTTTGGAGTCGGCCGGTGACAAAATGTTCCAAACACACCCCATGCACAACTCCACCGGGGAAGGTGCCAGACAGGACTTCTCTTAATAGTTTTTACACTACCTTGGTAGGCATCTGAAAGACACCACAAAAGTTGTTTTACCTGCTTTCTGGGCTGAGATGGGGAACCGCTGAATTTTGGAGTTGGCCGGTGAAAAAATGTTCCAAACACACCCCATGCACAACTCCACTAGCGAAGGTGCCAGGGACGAGTTCTGTTGGTAGTTTTTACATTGCTCCGGTAGGCATCAAAAGGACACCACAAAAGTTGTTCTTCCTGCTTTCTGGGCTGAGATGGGGAATCGCTGAATTTTGGACTCGGCCGGTGACAAAATGTTCCAAAGACACCCCATGCACAACTCCACCGGGGAAGGTGCCAGGCAGGAGTTCTCTTGGTAGTTTTTACACTACCTTGGAAGGCAGCTGAAAGGCACCACAAAAGTTGTTCTACCTGCTTTCTGGGCTGAGATGGGGAACCGCTGAATTTTGGAGTCAGCCGGTGACAAAATGTTCCAAAGACACCCCATGCACAACTCCACCGGGGAAGGTGCCAGACAGGAGTTCTCTTAGTAGTTTTTACACTACCTTGGTAGGCAGCTGAAAGGCACAAGAAAAGTTGTTCTACCTGCTTTCTGGGCTGAGATGGGGAACCGCTGAATTTTGGAGTCGGCCGGTGACAAAATGTTCCAAACACACCCCATGCACAACTCCACCGGGGAAGGTGCCAGACAGGACTTCTCTTAATATTTTTTACACTACCTTGGTAGGCATTTGAAAGACACCACAAAAGTTGTTTTACCTGCTTTCTGGGCTGAGATGGGGAACGGCTGAATTTTGGAGTCGGCCGGTGAAAAAATGTTCCAAACACACCCCATGCACAACTCCACTAGCGAAGGTGCCAGGGACGAGTTCTGTTGGTAGTTTTTACATTGCTCCGGTAGGCATCAAAAGGACACCACAAAAGTTGTTCTTCCTGCTTTCTGGGCTGAGATGGGGAATCGCTGAATTTTGGACTCGGCCGGTGACAAAATGTTCCAAAGACACCCCATGCACAACTCCACCACGGAAGGTGCCAGGCATGAGTTCTCTTGGTAGTTTTTACACTACCTTGGTAGGCAGCTGAAAGGCACCACAAAAGTTGTTCTACCTGCTTTCTGGGCTGAGATGGGGAACCGCTGAATTTTGGAGTCAGCCGGTGACAAAATGTTCCAAAGACACCCCATGCACAACTCCACCGGGGAAGGTGCCAGACAGGAGTTCTCTTAGTAGTTTTTACACTACCTTGGTAGGCATTTGAAAGGCACCACAAAAGTTGTTCTTCCTGCTTTCTGGGCTGAGATGGGGAACCGCTGAATTTTGGAGTCGGCCGGTGACAAAATGTTCCAAAGACACCCCATGCACAACTCCACCGGGGAAGGTGCCAGGCAGGAGTTCTCTTAATAGTTTTTACACTACCTTGGTAGGCATCTGAAAGGCACCACAAAAGTTGTTGTACCTGCTTTCTGGGCTGAGATGGGGAACCGCTGAATTTTGGACTCGGCCGGTGACAAAATGTTCCAAACACACCCCATGCACAACTCCACTAGCGAAGGTGCCTGGGACGAGTTCTGTTGGTAGTTTTTACATTGCTCCGGTAGGCATCAAAAGGACACCACAAAAGTTGTTCTTCCTGCTTTCTGGGCTGAGATGTGGAATCGCTGAATTTTGGACTCGGCCGGTGACAAAATGTTCCAAAGACACCCCATGCACAACTCCACCGGGGAAGGTGCCAGGCAGGAGTTCTCTTGGTAGTTTTTACACTACCTTGGTAGGCAGCTGAAAGGCACGACAAAAGTTGTTCTTATTGCTTTCTGGGCTGAGATGGGGAACCGCTGAATTTTGGAGTCGGCTGGTGACAAAATGTTCCAAACACACCCCATGCACAACTCCACCGGGGAAGGTGCCAGACAGGAGTTCTGTTGGTAGTTTTTACATTGCTCCGGTAGGCAGCAAAAGGACACCACAAAAGTTGTTCTTCCTGCTTTCTGGGCTGAGATGGGGAAACGCTGAATTTTGGACTCGGCCGGTGAAAAAATGTTCCAAACACACCCCATGCACAACTCCACTAGCGAAGGTGCCAGGGACGAGTTCTGTTGGTAGTTTTTACATTGCTCCGGTAGGCATCAAAAGGACACCACAAAAGTTGTTCTTCCTGCTTTCTGGGCTGAGATGGGGAATCGCTGAATTTTGGACTCGGCCGGTGACAAAATGTTCCAAAGACACCCCATGCACAACTCCACCGGGGAAGGTGCCAGGCAGGAGTTCTCTTGGTAGTTTTTACACTACCTTGGAAGGCAGCTGAAAGGCACCACAAAAGTTGTTCTACCTGCTTTCTGGGCTGAGATGGGGAACCGCTGAATTTTGGAGTCAGCCGGTGACAAAATGTTCCAAAGACACCCCATGCACAACTCCACCGGGGAAGGTGCCAGACAGGAGTTCTCTTAGTAGTTTTTACACTACCTTGGTAGGCAGCTGAAAGGCACCACAAAAGTTGTTCTACCTGCTTTCTGGGCTGAGATGGGGAACCGCTGAATTTTGGAGTCGGCCGGTGACAAAATGTTCCAAACACACCCCATGCACAACTCCACCGGGGAAGGTGCCAGACAGGACTTCTCTTAATATTTTTTACACTACCTTGGTAGGCATTTGAAAGACACCACAAAAGTTGTTTTACCTGCTTTCTGGGCTGAGATGGGGAACGGCTGAATTTTGGAGTCGGCCGGTGAAAAAATGTTCCAAACACACCCCATGCACAACTCCACTAGCGAAGGTGCCAGGGACGAGTTCTGTTGGTAGTTTTTACATTGCTCCGGTAGGCATCAAAAGGACACCACAAAAGTTGTTCTTCCTGCTTTCTGGGCTGAGATGGGGAATCGCTGAATTTTGGACTCGGCCGGTGACAAAATGTTCCAAAGACACCCCATGCACAACTCCACCACGGAAGGTGCCAGGCATGAGTTCTCTTGGTAGTTTTTACACTACCTTGGTAGGCAGCTGAAAGGCACCACAAAAGTTGTTCTACCTGCTTTCTGGGCTGAGATGGGGAACCGCTGAATTTTGGAGTCAGCCGGTGACAAAATGTTCCAAAGACACCCCATGCACAACTCCACCGGGGAAGGTGCCAGACAGGAGTTCTCTTAGTAGTTTTTACACTACCTTGGTAGGCATTTGAAAGGCACCACAAAAGTTGTTCTTCCTGCTTTCTGGGCTGAGATGGGGAACCGCTGAATTTTGGAGTCGGCCGGTGACAAAATGTTCCAAAGACACCCCATGCACAACTCCACCGGGGAAGGTGCCAGGCAGGAGTTCTCTTAATAGTTTTTACACTACCTTGGTAGGCATCTGAAAGGCACCACAAAAGTTGTTGTACCTGCTTTCTGGGCTGAGATGGGGAACCGCTGAATTTTGGACTCGGCCGGTGACAAAATGTTCCAAACACACCCCATGCACAACTCCACTAGCGAAGGTGCCTGGGACGAGTTCTGTTGGTAGTTTTTACATTGCTCCGGTAGGCATCAAAAGGACACCACAAAAGTTGTTCTTCCTGCTTTCTGGGCTGAGATGTGGAATCGCTGAATTTTGGACTCGGCCGGTGACAAAATGTTCCAAAGACACCCCATGCACAACTCCACCGGGGAAGGTGCCAGGCAGGAGTTCTCTTGGTAGTTTTTACACTACCTTGGTAGGCAGCTGAAAGGCACGACAAAAGTTGTTCTTATTGCTTTCTGGGCTGAGATGGGGAACCGCTGAATTTTGGAGTCGGCTGGTGACAAAATGTTCCAAACACACCCCATGCACAACTCCACCGGGGAAGGTGCCAGACAGGAGTTCTGTTGGTAGTTTTTACATTGCTCCGGTAGGCAGCAAAAGGACACCACAAAAGTTGTTCTTCCTGCTTTCTGGGCTGAGATGGGGAAACGCTGAATTTTGGACTCGGCCGGTGAAAAAATGTTCCAAACACACCCCATGCACAACTCCACTAGCGAAGGTGCCAGGGACGAGTTCTGTTGGTAGTTTTTACATTGCTCCGGTAGGCATCAAAAGGACACCACAAAAGTTGTTCTTCCTGCTTTCTGGGCTGAGATGGGGAATCGCTGAATTTTGGACTCGGCCGGTGACAAAATGTTCCAAAGACACCCCATGCACAACTCCACCGGGGAAGGTGCCAGGCAGGAGTTCTCTTGGTAGTTTTTACACTACCTTGGAAGGCAGCTGAAAGGCACCACAAAAGTTGTTCTACCTGCTTTCTGGGCTGAGATGGGGAACCGCTGAATTTTGGAGTCAGCCGGTGACAAAATGTTCCAAAGACACCCCATGCACAACTCCACCGGGGAAGGTGCCAGACAGGAGTTCTCTTAGTAGTTTTTACACTACCTTGGTAGGCAGCTGAAAGGCACAAGAAAAGTTGTTCTACCTGCTTTCTGGGCTGAGATGGGGAACCGCTGAATTTTGGAGTCGGCCGGTGACAAAATGTTCCAAACACACCCCATGCACAACTCCACCGGGGAAGGTGCCAGACAGGACTTCTCTTAATATTTTTTACACTACCTTGGTAGGCATTTGAAAGACACCACAAAAGTTGTTTTACCTGCTTTCTGGGCTGAGATGGGGAACGGCTGAATTTTGGAGTCGGCCGGTGAAAAAATGTTCCAAACACACCCCATGCACAACTCCACTAGCGAAGGTGCCAGGGACGAGTTCTGTTGGTAGTTTTTACATTGCTCCGGTAGGCATCAAAAGGACACCACAAAAGTTGTTCTTCCTGCTTTCTGGGCTGAGATGGGGAATCGCTGAATTTTGGACTCGGCCGGTGACAAAATGTTCCAAAGACACCCCATGCACAACTCCACCACGGAAGGTGCCAGGCATGAGTTCTCTTGGTAGTTTTTACACTACCTTGGTAGGCAGCTGAAAGGCACCACAAAAGTTGTTCTACCTGCTTTCTGGGCTGAGATGGGGAACCGCTGAATTTTGGAGTCAGCCGGTGACAAAATGTTCCAAAGACACCCCATGCACAACTCCACCGGGGAAGGTGCCAGACAGGAGTTCTCTTAGTAGTTTTTACACTACCTTGGTAGGCATTTGAAAGGCACCACAAAAGTTGTTCTTCCTGCTTTCTGGGCTGAGATGGGGAACCGCTGAATTTTGGAGTCGGCCGGTGACAAAATGTTCCAAAGACACCCCATGCACAACTCCACCGGGGAAGGTGCCAGGCAGGAGTTCTCTTAATAGTTTTTACACTACCTTGGTAGGCATCTGAAAGGCACCACAAAAGTTGTTGTACCTGCTTTCTGGGCTGAGATGGGGAACCGCTGAATTTTGGACTCGGCCGGTGACAAAATGTTCCAAACACACCCCATGCACAACTCCACTAGCGAAGGTGCCAGGGACGAGTTCTGTTGGTAGTTTTTACATTGCTCCGGTAGGCATCAAAAGGACACCACAAAAGTTGTTCTTCCTGCTTTCTGGGCTGAGATGTGGAATCGCTGAATTTTGGACTCGGCCGGTGACAAAATGTTCCAAAGACACCCCATGCACAACTCCACCGGGGAAGGTGCCAGGCAGGAGTTCTCTTGGTAGTTTTTACACTACCTTGGTAGGCAGCTGAAAGGCACGACAAAAGTTGTTCTTATTGCTTTCTGGGCTGAGATGGGGAACCGCTGAATTTTGGAGTCGGCTGGTGACAAAATGTTCCAAACACACCCCATGCACAACTCCACCGGGGAAGGTGCCAGACAGGAGTTCTGTTGGTAGTTTTTACATTGCTCCGGTAGGCAGCAAAAGGACACCACAAAAGTTGTTCTTCCTGCTTTCTGGGCTGAGATGGGGAAACGCTGAATTTTGGACTCGGCCGGTGAAAAAATGTTCCAAACACACCCCATGCACAACTCCACTAGCGAAGGTGCCAGGGACGAGTTCTGTTGGTAGTTTTTACATTGCTCCGGTAGGCATCAAAAGGACACCACAAAAGTTGTTTTACCTGCTTTCTGGGCTGAGATGGGGAACCGCTGAATTTTGGAGTCGGCCGGTGAAAAAATGTTCCAAACACACCCCATGCACAACTCCACCGGGGAAGGTGCCAGACAGGACTTCTCTTAATAGTTTTTACACTACCTTGGTAGGCATCTGAAAGACACCACAAAAGTTGTTTTACCTGCTTTCTGGGCTGAGATGGGGAACCGCTGAATTTTGGAGTCGGCCGGTGAAAAAATGTTCCAAACACACCCCATGCACAACTCCACTAGCGAAGGTGCCAGGGACGAGTTCTGTTGGTAGTTTTTACATTGCTCCGGTAGGCATCAAAAGGACACCACAAAAGTTGTTCTTCCTGCTTTCTGGGCTGAGATGGGGAATCGCTGAATTTTGGAGTCGGCCGGTGACAAAATGTTCCAAAGACACCCCATGCACAACTCCACCGGGGAAGGTGCCAGGCAGGAGTTCTCTTGGTAGTTTTTACACTACCTTGGTAGGCAGCTGAAAGGCACCACAAAAGTTGTTCTACCTGCTTTCTGGGCTGAGATGGGGAACCGCTGAATTTTGGAGTCAGCCGGTGACAAAATGTTCCAAAGACACCCCATGCACAACTCCACCACGGAAGGTGCCAGGCAGGAGTTCTCTTGGTAGTTTTTACACTACCTTGGTAGGCAGCTGAAAGGCACCACAAAAGTTGTTCTTCCTGCTTTCTGGGCTGAGATGGGGAACTGCTGAATTTTGGAGTCGGCCGGTGACAAAATGTTCCAAACACACCCCATGCACAACTCCACCGGGGAAGGTGCCAGAAAGGACTTCTCTTAATAGTTTTTACACTACCTTGGTAGGCATCTGAAAGACACCACAAAAGTTGTTTTACCTGCTTTCTGGGCTGAGATGGGGAACCGCTGAATTTTGGAGTCGGCCGGTGAAAAAATGTTCCAAACACACCCCATGCACAACTCCACTAGCGAAGGTGCCAGGGACGAGTTCTGTTGGTAGTTTTTACATTGCTCCGGTAGGCATCAAAAGGACACCACAAAAGTTGTTCTTCCTGCTTTCTGGGCTGAGATGGGGAATCGCTGAATTTTGGAGTCGGCCGGTGACAAAATGTTCCAAAGACACCCCATGCACAACTCCACCGGGGAAGGTGCCAGGCAGGAGTTCTCTTGGTAGTTTTTACACTACCTTGGTAGGCAGCTGAAAGGCACCACAAAAGTTGTTCTTCCTGCTTTCTGGGCTGAGATGGGGAACCGCTGAATTTTGGAGTCAGCCGGTGACAAAATGTTCCAAAGACACCCCATGCACAACTCCACCGGGGAAGGTGCCAGACAGGAGTTCTCCTAGTAGTTTTTACACTACCTTGGTAGGCAGCTGAAAGGCACAAGAAAAGTTGTTCTACCTGCTTTCTGGGCTGAGATGGGGAACCGCTGAATTTTGGACTCGGCCGGTGAAAAAATGTTCCAAAGACACCCCATGCACAACTCCACTAGCGAAGGTGCCAGGGACGAGTTCTGTTGGTAGTTTTTACATTGCTCCGGTAGGCATCAAAAGGACACCACAAAAGTTGTTCTTCCTGCTTTCTGGGCTGAGATGGGGAATCGCTGAATTTTGGACTCGGCCGGTGACAAAATGTTCCAAAGACACCCCATGCACAACTCCACCGGGGAAGGTGCCAGACAGGAGTTCTCCTGGTAGTTTTTACACTACCTTGGTAGGCAGCTGAAAGGCACCACAAAAGTTGTTCTACCTGCTTTCTGGGCTGAGATGGGGAACCGCTGAATTTTGGAGTCGGCCGGTGAAAAAATGTTCCAAACACACCCCATACACAACTCCACTAGCGAAGGTGCCAGGGACGAGTTCTGTTGGTAGTTTTTACATTGCTCCGGTAGGCATCAAATGGACACCACAAAAGTTGTTCTTCCTGCTTTCTGGGCTGAGATGGGGAATCGCTGAATTTTGGACTCGGCCGGTGAGAAAATGTTCCAAAGACACCCCATGCACAACTCCACCAGGGAAGGTGCCAGGCAGGAGTTCTCTTGGTAGTTTTTACACTACCTTGGTAGGCAGCTGAAAGGCACCACAAAAGTTGTTCTACCTGCTTTCTGGGCTGAGATGGGGAACCGCTGAATTTTGGACTCGGCTGGTGACAAAATGTTCCAAAGACACCCCATGCACAACTCCACCGGGGAAGGTGCCAGACAGGAGTTCTCTTGGTAGTTTTTACACTACCTTGGTAGGCATTTGAAAGGCACCACAAAAGTTGTTCTTCCTGCTTTCTGGGCTGAGATGGGGAACCGCTGAATTTTGGAGTCGGCCGGTGACAAAATGTTCCAAAGACACCCCATGCACAACTCCACCGGGGAAGGTGCCAGAAAGGAGTTCTCTTAGTAGTTTTTACACTACCTTGGTAGGCATTTGAAAGGCACCACAAAAGTTGTTTTACCTGCTTTCTGGGCTGAGATGGGGAACCGCTGAATGTTGGAGTCGGCCGGTGACAAAATGTTCCAAACACACCCCATGCACAACTCCACTAGCGAAGGTGCCAGGGACGAGTTCTGTTGGTAGTTTTTACATTGCTCCGGTAGGCAGCAAAAGGACACCACAAAAGTTGTTGTACCTTCTTTCTGGGCTGAGATGGGGAACCGCTGAATTTTGGAGTCGGCCGGTGACAAAATGTTCCAAACACACCCCATGCACAACTCCACCGGGGAAGGTGCCAGGCAGGAGTTCTCTTGGTAGTTTTTACACTACCTTGGTAGGCAGCTGAAAGGCACCACAAAAGTTGTTCTACCTGCTTTCTGGGCTGAGATGGGGAACCGCTGAATTTTGGACTCGGCCGGTGACAAAATGTTCCAAAGACACCCCATGCACAACTCCACCGGGGAAGGTGCCAGAAAGGAGTTCTCCTGGTAGTTTTTACATTGCTCCGGTAGGCAGCTGAAAGGCACCACAAAAGTTGTTGTACCTGCTTTCTGGGCTGAGATGGGGAACCGCTGAATTTTGGAGTCGGCCGGTGACAAAATGTTCCAAACACACCCCATGCACAACTCCACCGGGGAAGGTGCCAGAAAGGACTTCTCTTAATAGTTTTTACACTACCTTGGTAGGCATCTGAAAGACACCACAAAAGTTGTTTTACCTGCTTTCTGGGCTGAGATGGGGAACCGCTGAATTTTGGAGTCGGCCGGTGAAAAAATGTTCCAAACACACCCCATGCACAACTCCACTAGCGAAGGTGCCAGGGACGAGTTCTGTTGGTAGTTTTTACATTGCTCCGGTAGGCATCAAAAGGACACCACAAAAGTTGTTCTTCCTGCTTTCTGGGCTGAGATGGGGAATCGCTGAATTTTGGAGTCGGCCGGTGACAAAATGTTCCAAAGACACCCCATGCACAACTCCACCGGGGAAGGTGCCAGGCAGGAGTTCTCTTGGTAGTTTTTACACTACCTTGGTAGGCAGCTGAAAGGCACCACAAAAGTTGTTCTACCTGCTTTCTGGGCTGAGATGGGGAACCGCTGAATTTTGGAGTCAGCCGGTGACAAAATGTTCCAAAGACACCCCATGCACAACTCCACCGGGGAAGGTGCCAGACAGGAGTTCTCCTAGTAGTTTTTACACTACCTTGGTAGGCAGCTGAAAGGCACAAGAAAAGTTGTTCTACCTGCTTTCTGGGCTGAGATGGGGAACCGCTGAATTTTGGAGTCGGCCGGTGAAAAAATGTTCCAAACACACCCCATGCACAACTCCACTAGCGAAGGTGCCAGGGACGAGTTCTGTTGGTAGTTTTTACATTGCTCCGGTAGGCATCAAAAGGACACCACAAAAGTTGTTCTTCCTGCTTTCTGGGCTGAGATGGGGAATCGCTGAATTTTGGACTCGGCCGGTGACAAAATGTTCCAAAGACACCCCATGCACAACTCCACCGGGGAAGGTGCCAGGCAGGAGTTCTCTTGGTAGATTTTACACTACCTTGGTAGGCAGCTGAAAGGCACCACAAAAGTTTTTCTACCTGCTTTCTGGGCTGAGATGGGGAACCGCTGAATTTTGGACTCGGCTGGTGACAAAATGTTCCAAAGACACCCCATGCACAACTCCACCGGGGAAGGTGCCAGACAGGAGTTCTCTTAGTAGTTTTTACACTACCTTGGTAGGCATTTGAAAGGCACCACAAAAGTTGTTCTTCCTGCTTTCTGGGCTGAGATGGGGAACCGCTGAATTTTGGAGTCGGCCGGTGACAAAATGTTCCAAAGACACCCCATGCACAACTCCACCGGGGAAGGTGCCAGAAAGGAGTTCTCTTAGTAGTTTTTACACTACCTTGGTAGGCATTTGAAAGGCACCACAAAAGTTGTTTTACCTGCTTTCTGGGCTGAGATGGGGAACCGCTGAATTTTGGACTCGGCCGGTGACAAAATGTTCCAAACACACCCCATGCACAACTCCACCGGGGAAGGTGCCAGGGACGAGTTCTGTTGGTAGTTTTTACATTGCTCCGGTAGGCAGCAAAAGGACACCACAAAAGTTGTTCTTCCTGCTTTCTGGGCTGAGATTGGGAACCGCTGAATTTTGGAGTCGGCCGGTGACAAAATGTTCCAAACACACCCCATGCACAACTCCACCGAGGAAGGTGCCAGGCAGGAGTTCTCTTGGTAGTTTTTACACTACCTTGGTAGGCAGCTGAAAGGCACCACAAAAGTTGTTGTACCTTCTTTCTGGGCTGAGATGGGGAACCGCTGAATTTTGGAGTCGGCCCGTGACAAAATGTTCCAAAGACACCCCATGCACAACTCCACCGGGGAAGGTGCCAGAAAGGAGTTCTCCTGGTAGTTTTTACATTGCTCCGGTAGGCATCTGAAAGACACCACAAAAGTTGTTCTACCTGCTTTCTGGGCTGAGATGGGGAACCGCTGAATTTTGGAGTCGGCCGGTGACAAAATGTTCCAAACACACCCCATGCACAACTCCACCGGGGAAGGTGCCAGACAGGACTTCTCTTAATAGTTTTTACACTACCTTGGTAGGCATCTGAAAGACACCACAAAAGTTGTTTTACCTGCTTTCTGGGCTGAGATGGGGAACCGCTGAATTTTGGAGTCGGCCGGTGAAAAAATGTTCCAAACACACCCCATGCACAACTCCACTAGCGAAGGTGCCAGGGACGAGTTCTGTTGGTAGTTTTTACATTGCTCCGGTAGGCATCAAAAGGACACCACAAAAGTTGTTCTTCCTGCTTTCTGGGCTGAGATGGGGAATCGCTGAATTTTGGACTCGGCCGGTGACAAAATGTTCCAAAGACACCCCATGCACAACTCCACCGGGGAAGGTGCCAGGCAGGAGTTCTCTTGGTAGTTTTTACACTACCTTGGTAGGCAGCTGAAAGGCACCACAAAAGTTGTTCTACCTGCTTTCTGGGCTGAGATGGGGAACCGCTGAATTTTGGAGTCAGCCGGTGACAAAATGTTCCAAAGACACCCCATGCACAACTCCACCGGGGAAGGTGCCAGGCAGGAGTTCTCTTGGTAGTTTTTACACTACCTTGGTAGGCAGCTGAAAGGCACAAGAAAAGTTGTTCTACCTGCTTTCTGGGCTGAGATGGGGAACCGCTGAATTTTGGAGTCGGCCGGTGACAAAATGTTCCAAACACACCCCATGCACAACTCCACCGGGGAAGGTGCCAGACAGGACTTCTCTTAATAGTTTTTACACTACCTTGGTAGGCATCTGAAAGACACCACAAAAGTTGTTTTACCTGCTTTCTGGGATGAGATGGGGAACCGCTGAATTTTGGAGTCGGCCGGTGAAAAAATGTTCCAAACACACCCCATGCACAACTCCACTAGCGAAGGTGCCAGGGACGAGTTCTGTTGGTAGTTTTTACATTGCTCCGGTAGGCATCAAAAGGACACCACAAAAGTTGTTCTTCCTGCTTTCTGGGCTGAGATGGGGAATCGCTGAATTTTGGACTCGGCCGGTGAGAAAATGTTCCAAAGACACCCCATGCACAACTCCACCAGGGAAGGTGCCAGGCATGAGTTCTCTTGGTAGTTTTTACACTACCTTGGTAGGCAGCTGAAAGGCACCACAAAAGTTGTTCTACCTGCTTTCTGGGCTGAGATGGGGAACCGCTGAATTTTGGAGTCAGCCGGTGACAAAATGTTCCAAAGACACCCCATGCACAACTCCACCGGGGAAGGTGCCAGACAGGAGTTCTCTTAGTAGTTTTTACACTACCTTGGTAGGCATTTGAAAGGCACCACAAAAGTTGTTCTTCCTGCTTTCTGGGCTGAGATGGGGAACCGCTGAATTTTGGAGTCGGCCGGTGACAAAATGTTCCAAAGACACCCCATGCACAACTCCACCGGGGAAGGTGCCAGGCAGGAGTTCTCTTAATAGTTTTTACACTACCTTGGTAGGCATCTGAAAGGCACCACAAAAGTTGTTCTACCTGCTTTCTGGGCTGAGATGGGGAACCGCTGAATTTTGGAGTCGGCCGGTGACAAAATGTTCCAAACACACCCCATGCACAACTCCACTAGCGAAGGTGCCAGGGACGAGTTCTGTTGGTAGTTTTTACATTGCTCCGGTAGGCATCAAAAGGACACCACAAAAGTTGTTCTTCCTGCTTTCTGGGCTGAGATGTGGAATCGCTGAATTTTGGACTCGGCCGGTGACAAAATGTTCCAAAGACACCCCATGCACAACTCCACCGGGGAAGGTGCCAGGCAGGAGTTCTCTTGGTAGTTTTTACACTACCTTGGTAGGCAGCTGAAAGGCACGACAAAAGTTGTTCTTCCTGCTTTCTGGGCTGAGATGGGGAACCGCTGAATTTTGGAGTCGGCTGGTGACAAAATATTCCAAACACACCCCATGCACAACTCCACTAGCGAAGGTGCCAGACAGGAGTTCTGTTGGTAGTTTTTACATTGCTCCGGTAGGCAGCAAAAGGACACCACAAAAGTTGTTCTTCCTGCTTTCTGGGCTGAGATGGGGAAACGCTGAATGTTGGAGTCGGCCGGTGACAAAATGTTCCAAAGACACCCCATGCACAACTCCACCGGGGAAGGTGCCAGGCAGGAGTTCTCTTGGTAGTTTTTACACTACCTTGGTAGGCAGCTGAAAGGCACAAGAAAAGTTGTTGTACCTGCTTTCTGGGCTGAGATGGGGAACCGCTGAATTTTGGAGTCGGCCGGTGACAAAATGTTCCAAAGACACCCCATGCACAACTCCACCGGGGAAGGTGCCAGGCAGGAGTTCTCTTGGTAGTTTTTACACAACCTTGGTAGGTAGCTGAAAGGCACCACAAAAGTTGTTCTACCTGCTTTCTGGGCTGAGATGGGGAATCGCTGAATTTTGGAGTCGGCCGGTGACAAAATGTTCCAAAGACACCCCATGCACAACTCCACCGGGGAAGGTGCCAGGCAGGAGTTCTCTTGGTAGTTTTTACACTACCTTGGTAGGCAGCTGAAAGGCACGACAAAAGTTGTTCTTCCTGCTTTCTGGGCTGAGATGAGGAACCACTGAATTTTGGACTCGGCTGGTGACAAAATGTTCCAAACACACCCCATGCACAACTCCACTAGCGAAGGTGCCAGGGACGAGTTCTCCTGGTAGTTTTTACATTGCTCCGGTAGGCAGCAAAAGGACACCACAAAAGTTGTTCTTCCTGCTTTCTGGGCTGAGATGGGGAATCGCTGAATTTTGGACTCGGCCGGTGACAAAATGTTCCAAACACACCCCATGCACAACTCCACCGGGGAAGGTGCCAGAAAGGAGTTCTCTTAATAGTTTTTACACTACCTTGGTAGGCATCTGAAAGGCACCACAAAAGTTGTTTTACCTGCTTTCTGGGCTGAGATGGGGAACCGCTGAATTTTGGAGTCGGCCGGTGACAAAATGTTCCAAACACACCCCATGCACAACTCCACTAGCGAAGGTGCCAGGGACGAGTTCTGTTGGTAGTTTTTACATTGCTCCGGTAGGCATCAAAAGGACACCACAAAAGTTGTTCTTCCTGCTTTCTGGGCTGAGATGGGGAATCGCTGAATTTTGGACTCGGCCGGTGACAAAATGTTCCAAAGACACCCCATGCACAACTCCACCGGGGAAGGTGCCAGGCAGGAGTTCTCTTGGTAGTTTTTACACTACCTTGGTAGGCAGCTGAAAGGCACCACAAAAGTTGTTCTTCCTGCTTTCTGGGCTGAGATGGGGAACCGCTGAATTTTGGACTCGGCCGGTGACAAAATGTTCCAAAGACACCCCATGCACAACTCCACCGGGGAAGGTGCCAGGCAGGAGTTCTCTTGGTAGTTTTTACACTACCTTGGTAGGCAGCTGAAAGGCACCACAAAAGTTGTTCTACCTGCTTTCTGGGCTGAGATGGGGAACCGCTGAATTTTGGAGTCAGCCGGTGACAAAATGTTCCAAAGACACCCCATGCACAACTCCACCGGGGAAGGTGCCAGGCAGGAGTTCTCCTAGTAGTTTTTACACTACCTTGGTAGGCAGCTGAAAGGCACAAGAAAAGTTGTTCTACCTGCTTTCTGGGCTGAGATGGGGAACCGCTGAATTTTGGAGTCGGCCGGTGAAAAAATGTTCCAAACACACCCCATGCACAACTCCACTAGCGAAGGTGCCAGGGACGAGTTCTGTTGGTAGTTTTTACATTGCTCCGGTAGGCATCAAAAGGACACCACAAAAGTTGTTCTTCCTGCTTTCTGGGCTGAGATGGGGAACCGCTGAATTTTGGACTCGGCCGGTGACAAAATGTTCCAAAGACACCCCATGCACAACTCCACCGGGGAAGGTGCCAGGCAGGAGTTCTCTTGGTAGTTTTTACACTACCTTGGTAGGCAGCTGAAAGGCACCACAAAAGTTTTTCTACCTGCTTTCTGGGCTGAGATGGGGAACCGCTGAATTTTGGAGTCGGCTGGTGACAAAATGTTCCAAAGACACCCCATGCACAACTCCACCGGGGAAGGTGCCAGACAGGAGTTCTCTTAGTAGTTTTTACACTACCTTGGTAGGCATTTGAAAGGCACCACAAAAGTTGTTCTTCCTGCTTTCTGGGCTGAGATGGGGAACCGCTGAATTTTGGAGTCGGCCGGTGACAAAATGTTCCAAAGACACCCCATGCACAACTCCACCGGGGAAGGTGCCAGAAAGGAGTTCTCTTAGTAGTTTTTACACTACCTTGGTAGGCATTTGAAAGGCACCACAAAAGTTGTTTTACCTGCTTTCTGGGCTGAGATGGGGAACCGCTGAATTTTGGACTCGGCCGGTGACAAAATGTTCCAAACACACCCCATGCACAACTCCACCGGGGAAGGTGCCAGGGACGAGTTCTGTTGGTAGTTTTTACATTGCTCCGGTAGGCAGCAAAAGGACACCACAAAAGTTGTTCTTCCTGCTTTCTGGGCTGAGATGGGGAACCGCTGAATTTTGGAGTCGGCCGGTGACAAAATGTTCCAAACACACCCCATGCACAACTCCACCGGGGAAGGTGCCAGGCAGGAGTTCTCTTGGTAGTTTTTACACTACCTTGGTAGGCAGCTGAAAGGCACCACAAAAGTTGTTGTACCTTCTTTCTGGGCTGAGATGGGGAACCGCTGAATTTTGGAGTCGGCCCGTGACAAAATGTTCCAAAGACACCCCATGCACAACTCCACCGGGGAAGGTGCCAGAAAGGAGTTCTCCTGGTAGTTTTTACATTGCTCCGGTAGGCATCTGAAAGACACCACAAAAGTTGTTCTACCTGCTTCCTGGGCTGAGATGGGGAACCGCTGAATTTTGGAGTCGGCCGGTGACAAAATGTTCCAAACACACCCCATGCACAACTCCACCGGGGAAGGTGCCAGACAGGACTTCTCTTAATAGTTTTTACACTACCTTGGTAGGCATCTGAAAGACACCACAAAAGTTGTTTTACCTGCTTTCTGGGCTGAGATGGGGAACCGCTGAATTTTGGAGTCGGCCGGTGAAAAAATGTTCCAAACACACCCCATGCACAACTCCACTAGCGAAGGTGCCAGGGACGAGTTCTGTTGGTAGTTTTTACATTGCTCCGGTAGGCATCAAAAGGACACCACAAAAGTTGTTCTTCCTGCTTTCTGGGCTGAGATGGGGAATCGCTGAATTTTGGACTCGGCCGGTGACAAAATGTTCCAAAGACACCCCATGCACAACTCCACCGGGGAAGGTGCCAGGCAGGAGTTCTCTTGGTAGTTTTTACACTACCTTGGTAGGCAGCTGAAAGGCACCACAAAAGTTGTTCTACCTGCTTTCTGGGCTGAGATGGGGAACCGCTGAATTTTGGAGTCAGCCGGTGACAAAATGTTCCAAAGACACCCCATGCACAACTCCACCGGGGAAGGTGCCAGGCAGGAGTTCTCTTGGTAGTTTTTACACTACCTTGGTAGGCAGCTGAAAGGCACAAGAAAAGTTGTTCTACCTGCTTTCTGGGCTGAGATGGGGAACCGCTGAATTTTGGAGTCGGCCGGTGACAAAATGTTCCAAACACACCCCATGCACAACTCCACCGGGGAAGGTGCCAGACAGGACTTCTCTTAATAGTTTTTACACTACCTTGGTAGGCATCTGAAAGACACCACAAAAGTTGTTTTACCTGCTTTCTGGGATGAGATGGGGAACCGCTGAATTTTGGAGTCGGCCGGTGAAAAAATGTTCCAAACACACCCCATGCACAACTCCACTAGCGAAGGTGCCAGGGACGAGTTCTGTTGGTAGTTTTTACATTGCTCCGGTAGGCATCAAAAGGACACCACAAAAGTTGTTCTTCCTGCTTTCTGGGCTGAGATGGGGAATCGCTGAATTTTGGACTCGGCCGGTGAGAAAATGTTCCAAAGACACCCCATGCACAACTCCACCAGGGAAGGTGCCAGGCATGAGTTCTCTTGGTAGTTTTTACACTACCTTGGTAGGCAGCTGAAAGGCACCACAAAAGTTGTTCTACCTGCTTTCTGGGCTGAGATGGGGAACCGCTGAATTTTGGAGTCAGCCGGTGACAAAATGTTCCAAAGACACCCCATGCACAACTCCACCGGGGAAGGTGCCAGACAGGAGTTCTCTTAGTAGTTTTTACACTACCTTGGTAGGCATTTGAAAGGCACCACAAAAGTTGTTCTTCCTGCTTTCTGGGCTGAGATGGGGAACCGCTGAATTTTGGAGTCGGCCGGTGACAAAATGTTCCAAAGACACCCCATGCACAACTCCACCGGGGAAGGTGCCAGGCAGGAGTTCTCTTAATAGTTTTTACACTACCTTGGTAGGCATCTGAAAGGCACCACAAAAGTTGTTCTACCTGCTTTCTGGGCTGAGATGGGGAACCGCTGAATTTTGGAGTCGGCCGGTGACAAAATGTTCCAAACACACCCCATGCACAACTCCACTAGCGAAGGTGCCAGGGACGAGTTCTGTTGGTAGTTTTTACATTGCTCCGGTAGGCATCAAAAGGACACCACAAAAGTTGTTCTTCCTGCTTTCTGGGCTGAGATGTGGAATCGCTGAATTTTGGACTCGGCCGGTGACAAAATGTTCCAAAGACACCCCATGCACAACTCCACCGGGGAAGGTGCCAGGCAGGAGTTCTCTTGGTAGTTTTTACACTACCTTGGTAGGCAGCTGAAAGGCACGACAAAAGTTGTTCTTCCTGCTTTCTGGGCTGAGATGGGGAACCGCTGAATTTTGGAGTCGGCTGGTGACAAAATATTCCAAACACACC
The DNA here is from genome assembly GCF_023634085.1 of Falco cherrug. Lineage (NCBI taxonomy): Eukaryota > Metazoa > Chordata > Aves > Falconiformes > Falconidae > Falco > Falco cherrug. The sequence goes on along the minus strand of NW_026599493.1, from coordinate 358,744 downwards.
CCATGCACAACTCCACTAGCGAAGGTGCCAGACAGGAGTTCTGTTGGTAGTTTTTACATTGCTCCGGTAGGCAGCAAAAGGACACCACAAAAGTTGTTCTTCCTGCTTTCTGGGCTGAGATGGGGAAACGCTGAATTTTGGAGTCGGCCGGTGACAAAATGTTCCAAAGACACCCCATGCACAACTCCACCGGGGAAGGTGCCAGGCAGGAGTTCTCTTGGTAGTTTTTACACTACCTTGGTAGGCAGCTGAAAGGCACAAGAAAAGTTGTTGTACCTGCTTTCTGGGCTGAGATGGGGAACCGCTGAATTTTGGAGTCGGCCGGTGACAAAATGTTCCAAAGACACCCCATGCACAACTCCACCAAGGAAGGTGCCAGGCAGGAGTTCTCTTAGTAGTTTTTACACTACCTTGGTAGGCATCACAAGGACACCACAAAAGTTGTTCTTCCTGCTTTCTGGGCTGAGATGGGGAATCGCTGAATTTTGGACTCGGCCGGTGACAAAATGTTCCAAACACACCCCATGCACAACTCCACCGGGGAAGGTGCCAGAAAGGAGTTCTCTTAATAGTTTTTACACTACCTTGGTAGGCATCTGAAAGGCACCACAAAAGTTGTTTTACCTGCTTTCTGGGCTGAGATGGGGAACCGCTGAATTTTGGAGTCGGCCGGTGACAAAATGTTCCAAACACACCCCATGCACAACTCCACTAGCGAAGGTGCCAGGGACGAGTTCTGTTGGTAGTTTTTACATTGCTCCGGTAGGCATCAAAAGGACACCACAAAAGTTGTTCTTCCTGCTTTCTGGGCTGAGATGGGGAATCGCTGAATTTTGGACTCGGCCGGTGACAAAATGTTCCAAAGACACCCCATGCACAACTCCACCGGGGAAGGTGCCAGGCAGGAGTTCTCTTGGTAGTTTTTACACTACCTTGGTAGGCAGCTGAAAGGCACCACAAAAGTTGTTCTTCCTGCTTTCTGGGCTGAGATGGGGAACCGCTGAATTTTGGACTCGGCCGGTGACAAAATGTTCCAAAGACACCCCATGCACAACTCCACCGGGGAAGGTGCCAGGCAGGAGTTCTCTTGGTAGTTTTTACACTACCTTGGTAGGCAGCTGAAAGGCACCACAAAAGTTGTTCTACCTGCTTTCTGGGCTGAGATGGGGAACCGCTGAATTTTGGAGTCAGCCGGTGACAAAATGTTCCAAAGACACCCCATGCACAACTCCACCGGGGAAGGTGCCAGACAGGAGTTCTCCTAGTAGTTTTTACACTACCTTGGTAGGCAGCTGAAAGGCACAAGAAAAGTTGTTCTACCTGCTTTCTGGGCTGAGATGGGGAACCGCTGAATTTTGGAGTCGGCCGGTGAAAAAATGTTCCAAACACACCCCATGCACAACTCCACTAGCGAAGGTGCCAGGGACGAGTTCTGTTGGTAGTTTTTACATTGCTCCGGTAGGCATCAAAAGGACACCACAAAAGTTGTTCTTCCTGCTTTCTGGGCTGAGATGGGGAATCGCTGAATTTTGGACTCGGCCGGTGACAAAATGTTCCAAAGACACCCCATGCACAACTCCACCGGGGAAGGTGCCAGGCAGGAGTTCTCTTGGTAGTTTTTACACTACCTTGGTAGGCAGCTGAAAGGCACCACAAAAGTTTTTCTACCTGCTTTCTGGGCTGAGATGGGGAACCGCTGAATTTTGGACTCGGCTGGTGACAAAATGTTCCAAAGACACCCCATGCACAACTCCACCGGGGAAGGTGCCAGACAGGAGTTCTCTTAGTAGTTTTTACACTACCTTGGTAGGCATTTGAAAGGCACCACAAAAGTTGTTCTTCCTGCTTTCTGGGCTGAGATGGGGAACCGCTGAATTTTGGAGTCGGCCGGTGACAAAATGTTCCAAAGACACCCCATGCACAACTCCACCGGGGAAGGTGCCAGAAAGGAGTTCTCCTGGTAGTTTTTACACTACCTTGGTAGGCATCTGAAAGACACCACAAAAGTTGTTCTACCTGCTTTCTGGGCTGAGATGGGGAACCGCTGAATTTTGGAGTCGGCCGGTGACAAAATGTTCCAAACACACCCCATGCACAACTCCACCGGGGAAGGTGCCAGGGAGGAGTTCTCTTGGTAGTTTTTACATTGCTCCGGTAGGCAGCAAAAGGACACCACAAAAGTTGTTCTTCCTGCTTTCTGGGCTGAGATGGGGAATCGCTGAATTTTGGAGTCGGCCGGTGACAAAATGTTCCAAACACACCCCATGCACAACTCCACCGGGGAAGGTGCCAGACAGGAGTTCTCCTGGTAGTTTTTACATTGCTCCGGTAGGCATCTGAAAGACACCACAAAAGTTGTTCTACCTGCTTTCTGGGCTGAGATGGGGAAACGCTGAATTTTGGAGTCGGCCCGTGACAAAATGTTCCAAAGACACCCCATGCACAACTCCACCGGGGAAGGTGCCAGGCAGGAGTTCTCCTGGTAGTTTTTACACTACCTTGGTAGGCATTTGAAAGGCACCACAAAAGTTGTTCTTCCTGCTTTCTGGGCTGAGATGGGGAACCGCTGAATTTTGGAGTCGGCCGGTGAAAAAATGTTCCAAAGACACCCCATGCACAACTCCACTAGCAAAGGTGCCAGGGACGAGTTCTGTTGGTAGTTTTTACATTGCTCCGATAGGCATCAAAAGGACACCACAAAAGTTGTTCTTCCTGCTTTCTGGGCTGAGATGGGGAATCGCTGAATTTTGGACTCGTCCGGTGACAAAATGTTCCAAAGACACCCCATGCACAACTCCACCGGGGAAGGTGCCAGGCAGGAGTTCTCTTGGTAGTTTTTACACTACCTTGGTAGGCAGCTGAAAGGCACAAGAAAAGTTGTTGTACCTTCTTTCTGGGCTGAGATGGGGAACTGCTGAATTTTGGACTCGGCTGGTGACAAAATGTTCCAAAGACACCCCATGCACAACTCCACCGGGGAAGGTGCCAGGCAGGAGTTCTCTTGGTAGTTTTATCACTACCTTGGTAGGCAGCTGAAAGGCACCACAAAAGTTGTTCTACCTGCTTTCTGGGCTGAGATGGGGAACCGCTGAATTTTGGAGTCGGCCGGTGACAAAATGTTCCAAACACACCCCATGCACAACTCCACTAGCGAAGGTGCCAGACAGGAGTTCTCCTGGTAGTTTTTACACTACCTTGGTAGGCATCTGAAAGACACCACAAAAGTTGTTTTACCTGCTTTCTGGGCTGAGATGGGGAACCGCTGAATGTTGGAGTCGGCCGGTGACAAAATGTTCCAAACACACCCCATGCACAACTCCACCGGGGAAGGTGCCAGAAAGGAGTTCTCTTAATAGTTTTTACACTACCTTGGTAGGCATCTGAAAGGCACCACAAAAGTTGTTGTACCTGCTTTCTGGGCTGAGATGGGGAACCGCTGAATTTTGGAGTCGGCCGGTGACAAAATGTTCCAAACACACCCCATGCACAACTCCACTAGCGAAGGTGCCAGACAGGAGTTCTCCTGGTAGTTTTTACACTACCTTGGTAGGCATCTGAAAGACACCACAAAAGTTGTTTTACCTGCTTTCTGGGCTGAGATGGGGAACCGCTGAATGTTGGAGTCGGCCGGTGACAAAATGTTCCAAACACACCCCATGCACAACTCCACCGGGGAAGGTGCCAGAAAGGAGTTCTCTTAATAGTTTTTACACTACCTTGGTAGGCATCTGAAAGGCACCACAAAAGTTGTTGTACCTGCTTTCTGGGCTGAGATGGGGAACCGCTGAATTTTGGAGTCGGCCGGTGACAAAATGTTCCAAACACACCCCATGCACAACTCCACTAGCGAAGGTGCCAGACAGGAGTTCTCCTGGTAGTTTTTACACTACCTTGGTAGGCATCTGAAAGACACCACAAAAGTTGTTTTACCTGCTTTCTGGGCTGAGATGGGGAACCGCTGAATGTTGGAGTCGGCCGGTGACAAAATGTTCCAAACACACCCCATGCACAACTCCACCGGGGAAGGTGCCAGACAGGAGTTCTCTTAATAGTTTTTACACTACCTTGGTAGGCATCTGAAAGACACCACAAAAGTTGTTGTACCTGCTTTCTGGGCTGAGATGGGGAACCGCTGAATTTTGGACTCGGCTGGTGACAAAATGTTCCAAACACACCCCATGCACAACTCCACTAGCGAAGGTGCCAGGGACGAGTTCTCCTGGTAGTTTTTACATTGCTCCGGTAGGCAGCAAAAGGACACCACAAAAGTTGTTCTTCCTGCTTTCTGGGCTGAGATGGGGAATCGCTGAATTTTGGACTCGGCCGGTGAAAAAATGTTCCAAAGACACCCCATGCACAACTGCACTAGCGAAGGTGCCAGGGACGAGTTCTCTTGGTAGTTTTTACACAACCTTGGTAGGCAGCTGAAAGGCACCACAAAAGTTGTTCTACCTGCTTTCTGGGCTGAGATGGGGAACCGCTGAATTTTGGACTCGGCTGGTGACAAAATGTTCCAAACACACCCCATGCACAACTCCACTAGCGAAGGTGCCAGGGACGAGTTCTCCTGGTAGTTTTTACATTGCTCCGGTAGGCAGCAAAAGGACACCACAAAAGTTGTTCTTCCTGCTTTCTGGGCTGAGATGGGGAATCGCTGAATTTTGGACTCGGCCGGTGACAAAATGTTCCAAACACACCCCATGCACAACTCCACCGGGGAAGGTGCCAGGCAGGAGTTCTCCTGGTAGTTTTTACATTGCTCCGGTAGGCATCTGAAAGACACCACAAAAGTTGTTCTACCTGCTTTCTGGGCTGAGATGGGGAAACGCTGAATTTTGGAGTCGGCTGGTGACAAAATGTTCCAAAGACACCCCATGCACAACTCCACCGGGGAAGGTGCCAGAAAGGAGTTCTCCTGGTAGTTTTTACACTACCTTGGTAGGCATTTGAAAGGCACCACAAAAGTTGTTCTTCCTGCTTTCTGGGCTGAGATGGGGAACCGCTGAATTTTGGAGTCGGCCGGTGAAAAAATGTTCCAAAGACACCCCATGCACAACTCCACTAGCAAAGGTGCCAGGGACGAGTTCTGTTGGTAGTTTTTACATTGCTCCGATAGGCATCAAAAGGACACCACAAAAGTTGTTCTTCCTGCTTTCTGGGCTGAGATGGGGAATCGCTGAATTTTGGACTCGTCCGGTGACAAAATGTTCCAAAGACACCCCATGCACAACTCCACCGGGGAAGGTGCCAGGCAGGAGTTCTCTTGGTAGTTTTTACACTACCTTGGTAGGCAGCTGAAAGGCACAAGAAAAGTTGTTGTACCTTCTTTCTGGGCTGAGATGGGGAACTGCTGAATTTTGGACTCGGCTGGTGACAAAATGTTCCAAAGACACCCCATGCACAACTCCACCGGGGAAGGTGCCAGGCAGGAGTTCTCTTGGTAGTTTTATCACTACCTTGGTAGGCAGCTGAAAGGCACCACAAAAGTTGTTCTACCTGCTTTCTGGGCTGAGATGGGGAACCGCTGAATTTTGGAGTCGGCCGGTGACAAAATGTTCCAAACACACCCCATGCACAACTCCACCGGGGAAGGTGCCAGAAAGGAGTTCTCTTAATAGTTTTTACACTACCTTGGTAGGCATCTGAAAGGCACCACAAAAGTTGTTGTACCTGCTTTCTGGGCTGAGATGGGGAACCGCTGAATTTTGGAGTCGGCCGGTGACAAAATGTTCCAAACACTCCCCATGCACAACTCCACTAGCGAAGGTGCCAGACAGGAGTTCTCCTGGTAGTTTTTACACTACCTTGGTAGGCATCTGAAAGACACCACAAAAGTTGTTTTACCTGCTTTCTGGGCTGAGATGGGGAACCGCTGAATGTTGGAGTCGGCCGGTGACAAAATGTTCCAAACACACCCCATGCACAACTCCACCGGGGAAGGTGCCAGAAAGGAGTTCTCTTAATAGTTTTTACACTACCTTGGTAGGCATCTGAAAGGCACCACAAAAGTTGTTGTACCTGCTTTCTGGGCTGAGATGGGGAACCGCTGAATTTTGGACTCGGCTGGTGACAAAATGTTCCAAACACACCCCATGCACAACTCCACTAGCGAAGGTGCCAGGGACGAGTTCTCCTGGTAGTTTTTACATTGCTCCGGTAGGCAGCAAAAGGACACCACAAAAGTTGTTCTTCCTGCTTTCTGGGCTGAGATGGGGAATCGCTGAATTTTGGACTCGGCCGGTGAAAAAATGTTCCAAAGACACCCCATGCAAAACTGCACTAGCGAAGGTGCCAGGGACGAGTTCTCTTGGTAGTTTTTACACAACCTTGGTAGGCAGCTGAAAGGCACCACAAAAGTTGTTCTACCTGCTTTCTGGGCTGAGATGGGGAACCGCTGAATTTTGGACTCGGCTGGTGACAAAATGTTCCAAACACACCCCATGCACAACTCCACTAGCGAAGGTGCCAGGGACGAGTTCTCCTGGTAGTTTTTACATTGCTCCGGTAGGCAGCAAAAGGACACCACAAAAGTTGTTCTTCCTGCTTTCTGGGCTGAGATGGGGAATCGCTGAATTTTGGACTCGGCCGGTGACAAAATGTTCCAAAGACACCCCATGCACAACTCCACCGGGGAAGGTGCCAGGCAGGAGTTCTCTTGGTAGTTTTTACACTACCTTGGTAGGCAGCTGAAAGGCACCACAAAAGTTGTTCTACCTGCTTTCTGGGCTGAGATGGGGAACCGCTGAATTTTGGACTCGGCCGGTGACAAAATGTTCCAAAGACACCCCATGCACAACTCCACCGGGGAAGGTGCCAGAAAGGAGTTCCCCTGGTAGTTTTTACACTACCTTGGTAGGCAGCTGAAAGGCACCACAAAAGTTGTTCTTCCTGCTTTCTGGGCTGAGATGGGGAACCGCTGGATTTTGGACTCGGCTGGTGACAAAATGTTCCAAACACACCCCATGCACAACTCCACTAGCGAAGGTGCCAGGGACGAGTTCTCCTGGTAGTTTTTACATTGCTCCGGTAGGCAGCAAAAGGACACCACAAAAGTTGTTCTTCCTGCTTTCTGGGCTGAGATGGGGAACTGCTGAATTTTGGACTCGGCCGGTGACAAAATGTTCCAAAGACACCCCATGCACAACTCCACCGGGGAAGGTGCCAGGCAGGAGTTCTCTTGGTAGTTTTTACACTACCTTGGTAGGCAGCTGAAAGGCACCACAAAAGTTGTTCTACCTGCTTTCTGGGCTGAGATGGGGAACCGCTGAATTTTGGAGTCGGCCGGTGACAAAATGTTCCAAACACACCCCATGCACAACTCCACCGGGGAAGGTGCCAGAAAGGAGTTCTCTTAATAGTTTTTACACTACCTTGGTAGGCATCTGAAAGGCACCACAAAAGTTGTTGTACCTGCTTTCTGGGCTGAGATGGGGAACCGCTGAATTTTGGAGTCGGCCGGTGACAAAATGTTCCAAACACACCCCATGCACAACTCCACTAGCGAAGGTGCCAGGGACGAGTTCTGTTGGTAGTTTTTACATTGCTCCGGTAGGCATCAAAAGGACACCACAAAAGTTGTTCTTCCTGCTTTCTGGGCTGAGATGGGGAATCGCTGAATTTTGGACTCGGCCGGTGACAAAATGTTCCAAACACACCCCATGCACAACTCCACCGGGGAAGGTGCCAGGCAGGAGTTCTCTTGGTAGTTTTTACACTACCTTGGTAGGCAGCTGAAAGGCACCACAAAAGTTGTTCTTCCTGCTTTCTGGGCTGAGATGGGGAACCGCTGAATTTTGGAGTCGGCCGGTGACAAAATGTTCCAAAGACACCCCATGCACAACTCCACCGGGGAAGGTGCCAGAAAGGAGTTCTCCTGGTAGTTTTTACATTGCTCCGGTAGGCATCTGAAAGACACCACAAAAGTTGTTCTACCTGCTTTCTGGGCTGAGATGGGGAACCGCTGAATTTTGGAGTCGGCCGGTGACAAAATGTTCCAAACACACCCCATGCACAACTCCACCGGGGAAGGTGCCAGGGAGGAGTTCTCTTGGTAGTTTTTACATTGCTCCGGTAGGCAGCAAAAGGACACCACAAAAGTTGTTCTTCCTGCTTTCTGGGCTGAGATGGGGAATCGCTGAATTTTGGAGTCGGCCGGTGACAAAATGTTCCAAACACACCCCATGCACAACTCCACCGGGGAAGGTGCCAGACAGGAGTTCTCCCGGTAGTTTTTACATTGCTCCGGTAGGCATCTGAAAGACACCACAAAAGTTGTTCTACCTGCTTTCAGGGCTGAGATGGGGAAACGCTGAATTTTGGAGTCGGCTGGTGACAAAATGTTCCAAAGACACCCCATGCACAACTCCACCGGGGAAGGTGCCAGGCAGGAGTTCTCCTGGTAGTTTTTACACTACCTTGGTAGGCATTTGAAAGGCACCACAAAAGTTGTTCTTCCTGCTTTCTGGGCTGAGATGGGGAACCGCTGAATTTTGGAGTCGGCCGGTGAAAAAATGTTCCAAAGACACCCCATGCACAACTCCACTAGCAAAGGTGCCAGGGACGAGTTCTGTTGGTAGTTTTTACATTGCTCCAATAGGCATCAAAAGGACACCACAAAAGTTGTTCTTCCTGCTTTCTGGGCTGAGATGGGGAATCGCTGAATTTTGGACTCGGCCGGTGACAAAATGTTCCAAAGACACCCCATGCACAACTCCACCGGGGAAGGTGCCAGGCAGGAGTTCTCTTGGTAGTTTTTACACTACCTTGGTAGGCAGCTGAAAGGCACAAGAAAAGTTGTTGTACCTTCTTTCTGGGCTGAGATGGGGAACTGCTGAATTTTGGACTCGGCTGGTGACAAAATGTTCCAAAGACACCCCATGCACAACTCCACCGGGGAAGGTGCCAGGCAGGAGTTCTCTTGGTAGTTTTATCACTACCTTGGTAGGCAGCTGAAAGGCACCACAAAAGTTGTTCTACCTGCTTTCTGGGCTGAGATGGGGAACCGCTGAATTTTGGAGTCGGCCGGTGACAAAATGTTCCAAACACACCCCATGCACAACTCCACCGGGGAAGGTGCCAGAAAGGAGTTCTCTTAATAGTTTTTACACTACCTTGGTAGGCATCTGAAAGGCACCACAAAAGTTGTTGTACCTGCTTTCTGGGCTGAGATGGGGAACCGCTGAATTTTGGAGTCGGCCGGTGACAAAATGTTCCAAACACACCCCATGCACAACTCCACTAGCGAAGGTGCCAGACAGGAGTTCTCCTGGTAGTTTTTACACTACCTTGGTAGGCATCTGAAAGACACCACAAAAGTTGTTTTACCTGCTTTCTGGGCTGAGATGGGGAACCGCTGAATGTTGGAGTCGGCCGGTGACAAAATGTTCCAAACACACCCCATGCACAACTCCACCGGGGAAGGTGCCAGACAGGAGTTCTCTTAATAGTTTTTACACTACCTTGGTAGGCATCTGAAAGACACCACAAAAGTTGTTGTACCTGCTTTCTGGGCTGAGATGGGGAACCGCTGAATTTTGGACTCGGCTGGTGACAAAATGTTCCAAACACACCCCATGCACAACTCCACTAGCGAAGGTGCCAGGGACGAGTTCTGTTGGTAGTTTTTACATTGCTCCGGTAGGCAGCAAAAGGACACCACAAAAGTTGTTCTTCCTGCTTTCTGGGCTGAGATGGGGAATCGCTGAATTTTGGACTCGGCCGGTGACAAAATGTTCCAAACACACCCCATGCACAACTCCACCAGGGAAGGTGCCAGGCAGGAGTTCTCTTGGTAGTTTTTACACTACCTTGGTAGGCAGCTGAAAGGCACAAGAAAAGTTGTTGTACCTTCTTTCTGGGCTGAGATGGGGAACCGCTGAATTTTGGAGTCGGCCGGTGACAAAATGTTCCAAACACACCCCATGCACAACTCCACCGGGGAAGGTGCCAGACAGGAGTTCTCTTAATAGTTTTTACACTACCTTGGTAGGCATCTGAAAGACACCACAAAAGTTGTTTTACCTGCTTTCTGGGCTGAGATGGGGAACCGCTGAATTTTGGAGTCGGCCGGTGACAAAATGTTCCAAACACACCCCATGCACAACTCCACCGGGGAAGGTGCCAGACAGGAGTTCTCTTAATAGTTTTTACACTACCTTGGTAGGCATCTGAAAGACACCACAAAAGTTGTTGTACCTGCTTTCTGGGCTGAGATGGGGAACCGCTGAATTTTGGACTAGGCCGGTGACAAAATGTTCCAAACACACCCCATGCACAACTCCACTAGCGAAGGTGCCAGGGACGAGTTCTGTTGGTAGTTTTTACTTTGCTCCGGTAGGCAGCAAAAGGACACCACAAAAGTTGTTCTTCCTGCTTTCTGGGCTGAGATGGGGAACCGCTGAATTTTGGACTCGGCTGGTGACAAAATTTTAATAAATACACCCCATGCACAACTCCACTAGCGAAGGTGCCAGGAACAAATTCTGTTGGTAGTTTTTACATTGCTCCGGTAGGCATCTGAAAGACACCACAAAAGTTGTTCTACCTGCTTTCTGAGCTGAGATGGGGAAACGCTGACTTTTGGACTCGGCTGGTGACAAAATGTTCCAAAGACACCCCATGCACAACTCCACCGGGGAAGGTGCCAGACAGGAGTTCTCCTGGTAGTTTTTACATTGCTCCGGTAGGCATCTGAAAGACACCACAAAAGTTGTTCTACCTGCTTTCTGGGCTGAGATGGGGAACCGCTGAATTTTGGAGTCGGCCGGTGACAAAATGTTCCAAACACACCCCATGCACAACTCCACCGGGGAAGGTGCCAGACAGGAGTTCTCTTAATAGTTTTTACACTACCTTGGTAGGCATCTGAAAGGCACCACAAAAGTTGTTCTACCTGCTTTCTGGGCTGAGATGGGGAACCGCTGAATTTTGGAGTCGGCCGGTGACAAAATGTTCCAAACACAACCCCATGCACAACTCCACCGGGGAAGGTGCCAGACAGGACTTCTCTTAATAGTTTTTACACTACCTTGGTAGGCATCTGAAAGGCACCACAAAAGTTGTTGTACCTGCTTTCTGGGCTGAGATGGGGAACCGCTGAATTTTGGACTCGGCCGGTGACAAAATGTTCCAAACACACCCCATGCACAACTCCACCGGGGAAGGTGCCAGGCAGGAGTTCTCTTGGTAGTTTTTACATTGCTCCGGTAGGCAGCAAAAGGACACCACAAAAGTTGTTCTTCCTGCTTTCTGGGCTGAGATGGGGAATCGCTGAATTTTGGAGTCGGCCGGTGACAAAATGTTCCAAAGACATCCCATGCACAACTCCACCGGGGAAGTTGCCAGGCAGGAGTTCTCTTGGTAGTTTTTACACTACCTTGGTAGGCAGCTGAAAGGCACATGAAAAGTTGTTGTACCTTCTTTCTGGGCTGAGATGGGGAACCGCTGAATTTTGGAGTCGGCCGGTGACAAAATGTTCCAAAGACACCCCATGCACAACTCCACCGGGGAAGGTGCCAGGCAGGAGTTCTCCTGGTAGTTTTTACATTGCTCCGGTAGGCATCTGAAAGACACCACAAAAGTGTTCTACCTGCTTTCTGGGCTGAGATGGGGAACCGCTGAATTTTGGAGTCGGCCGGTGACAAAATGTTCCAAACACACCCCATGCACAACTCCACCGGGGAAGGTGCCAGACAGGAGTTCTCCTGGTAGTTTTTACATTGCTCCGGTAGGCATCTGAAAGACACCACAGAAGTTGTTCTACCTGCTTTCTGGGCTGAGATGGGGAACCGCTGAATTTTGGAGTCGGCCGGTGACAAAATGTTCCAAACACACCCCATGCACAACTCCACCGGGGAAGGTGCCAGACAGGACTTCTCTTAATAGTTTTTACACTACCTTGGTAGGCATCTGAAAGACACCACAAAAGTTGTTTTACCTGCTTTCTGGGCTGAGATGGGGAACCGCTGAATTTTGGAGTCGGCCGGTGACAAAATGTTCCAAACACACCCCATGCACAACTCCACCGGGGAAGGTGCCAGGGACGAGTTCTCTTAATAGTTTTTACACTACCTTGGTAGGCATCTGAAAGGCACCACAAAAGTTGTTGTACCTGCTTTCTGGGCTGAGATGGGGAACCGCTGAATTTTGGAGTCAGCCGGTGACAAAATGTTCCAAAGACACCCCATGCACAACTCCACCGGGGAAGGTGCCAGAAAGGAGTTCTCTTAGTAGTTTTTACACTACCTTGGTAGGCATTTGAAAGGCACCACAAAAGTTGTTCTTCCTGCTTTCTGGGCTGAGATGGGGAACCGCTGAATTTTGGAGTCGGCCGGTGACAAAATGTTCCAAAGACACCCCATGCACAACTCCACCGGGGAAGGTGCCAGACAGGAGTTCTCTTAGTAGTTTTTACACTACCTTGTTAGGCATCTGAAAGACACCACAAAAGTTGTTCTACCTGCTTTCTGGGCTGAGATGGGGAACGGCTGAATTTTGGAGTCGGCCGGTGACAAAATGTTCCAAACACACCCCATGCACAACTCCACTAGCGAAGGTGCCAGGGACGAGTTCTGTTGGTAGTTTTTACATTGCTCCGGTAGGCATCAAAAGGACACCACAAAAGTTGTTCTTCCTGCTTTCTGGGCTGAGATGGGGAATCGCTGAATTTTGGACTCGGCCGGTGACAAAATTTTCCAAAGACACCCCATGCACAACTCCACCGGGGAAGGTGCCAGACAGGAGTTCTCTTAATAGTTTTTACACTACCTTGGTAGGCATCTGAAAGACACCACAAAAGTTGTTTTACCTGCTTTCTGGGCTGAGATGGGGAACCGCTGAATGTTGGAGTCGGCCGGTGACAAAATGTTCCAAACACACCCCATGCACAACTCCACCGGGGAAGGTGCCAGACAGGAGTTCTCCTGGTAGTTTTTACATTGCCTTGGTAGGCATCTGAAAGACACCACAAAAGTTGTTCTACCTGCTTTCTGGGCTGAGATGGGGAACCGCTGAATTTTGGAGTCGGCTGGTGACAAAATGTTCCAAAGACATCCCATGCACAACTCCACCGGGGAAGGTGCCAGACAGGAGTTCTCTTAGTAGTTTTTACACTACCTTGGTAGGCATTTGAAAGGCACCACAAAAGTTGTTCTTCCTGCTTTCTGGGCTGAGATGGGGAACCGCTGAATTTTGGAGTCGGCCGGTGACAAAATGTTCCAAAGACACCCCATGCACAACTCCACTAGCGAAGGTGCCAGGGACGAGTTCTCCTGGTAGTTTTTACATTGCTCCGATAGGCATCAAAAGGACACCACAAAAGTTGTTCTTCCTGCTTTCTGGGCTGAGATGGGGAATCGCTGAATTTTGGACTCGGCCGGTGACAAAATGTTCCAAACACACCCCATGCACAACTCCACCAGGGAAGGTGCCAGGCAGGAGTTCTCCTGGTAGTTTTTACACTACCTTGGTAGGCAGCTGAAAGGCACAAGAAAAGTTGTTGTACCTTCTTTCTGGGCTGAGATGGGGAACCGCTGAATTTTGGAGTCGGCCGGTGACAAAATGTTCCAAACACACCCCATGCACAACTCCACCGGGGAAGGTGCCAGACAGGAGTTCTCCTGGTAGTTTTTACATTGCTCCGGTAGGCATCTGAAAGACACCACAAAAGTTGTTCTACCTGCTTTCTGGGCTGAGATGGGGAACCGCTGAATTTTGGAGTCGGCCGGTGACAAAATGTTCCAAACACACCCCATGCACAACTCCACCGGGGAAGGTGCCAGACAGGAGTTCTCTTAATAGTTTTTACACTACCTTGGTAGGCATCTGAAAGACACCACAAAAGTTGTTTTACCTGCTTTCTGGGCTGAGATGGGGAACCGCTGAATTTTGGACTCGGCCGGTGACAAAATGTTCCAAAGACACCCCATGCACAACTCCACCGGGGAAGGTGCCAGACAGGAGTTCTCTTAATAGTTTTTACACTACCTTGGTAGGCATCTGAAAGACACCACAAAAGTTGTTTTACCTGCTTTCTGGGCTGAGATGGGGAACCGCTGAATTTTGGACTCGGCCGGTGACAAAATGTTCCAAAGACACCCCATGCACAACTCCACTAGCGAAGGTGCCAGGGACGAGTTCTGTTGGTAGTTTTTACATTGCTCCGGTAGGCAGCAAAAGGACACCACAAAAGATGTTCTACCTGCTTTCTGGGCTGAGATGGGGAACCGCTGACTTTTGGACTCGGCTGGTGACAAAATGTTCCAAAGACACCCCATGCACAACTCCACCGGGGAAGGTGCCAGACAGGAGTTCTCCTGGTAGTTTTTACATTGCTCCGGTACGCATCTGAAAGACACCACAAAAGTTGTTCTACCTGCTTTCTGGGCTGAGATGGGGAACCGCTGAATTTTGGACTCGGCCGGTGACAAAATGTTCCAAACACACCCCATGCACAACTCCACCGGGGAAGGTGCCAGGCAGGAGTTCTCATGGTAGTTTTTACATTGCTCCGGTAGGCATCTGAAAGACACCACAAAAGTTGTTCTACCTGCTTTCTGGGCTGAGATGGGGAACCGCTGAATTTTGGAGTCGGCCGGTGACAAAATGTTCCAAAGACACCCCATGCACAACTCCACCGGGGAAGGTGCCAGACAGGAGTTCTCTTAATAGTTTTTACACTACCTTGGTAGGCATCTGAAAGACACCACAAAAGTTGTTCTACCTCCTTTCTGGGCTGAGATGGGGAACCGCTGAATTTTGGAGTCGGCCGGTGACAAAATGTTCCAAACACAACCCCATGCACAACTCCACCGGGGAAGGTGCCAGACAGGAGTTCTCTTGGTAGTTTTTACACTACCTTGGTAGGCAGCTGAAAGGCACCACAAAAGTTGTTCTACCTGCTTTCTGGGCTGAGATGGGGAACCGCTGAATTTTGGAGTCGGCCGGTGACAAAATGTTCCAAAGACACCCCATGCACAACTCCACCGGGGAAGGTGCCAGACAGGAGTTCTCTTGGTAGTTTTTACATTGCTCCGGTAGGCAGCAAAAGGACACCACAAAAGTTGTTCTTCCTGCTTTCTGGGCTGAGATGGGGAATCGCTGAATTTTGGACTCGGCCGGTGACAAAATGTTCCAAAGACATCCCATGCACAACTCCACCGGGGAAGGTGCCAGACAGGAGTTCTCTTAGTAGTTTTTACACTACCTTGGTAGGCATTTGAAAGGCACCACAAAAGTTGTTCTTCCTGCTTTCTGGGCTGAGATGGGGAACCGCTGAATTTTGGAGTCGGCCGGTGAAAAAATGTTCCAAAGACACCCCATGCACAACTCCACTAGCAAAGGTGCCAGGCACGAGTTCTGTTGGTAGTTCTTACATTGCTCCGATAGGCATCAAAAGGACACCACAAAAGTTGTTCTTCCTGCTTTCTGGGCTGAGATGGGGAACCGCTGAATTTTGGACTCGGCCGGTGACAAAATGTTCCAAAGACACCCCATGCACAACTCCACCGGGGAAGGTGCCAGGCAGGAGTTCTCTTGGTAGTTTTTACACTACCTTGGTAGGCAGGTGAAAGGCACAAGAAAAGTTGTTGTACCTGCTTTCTGGGCTGAGATGGGGAACTGATGAATTTTGGACTCGGCCGGTGACAAAATGTTCCAAAGACACCCCATGCACAACTCCACTAGCGAAGGTGCCAGACAGGAGTTCTCCTGGTAGTTTTTACATTGCTCCGGTAGGCATCTGAAAGACACCACAAAAGTTGTTCTACCTGCTTTCTGGGCTGAGATGGGGAACCGCTGAATTTTGGAGTCGGCCGGTGACAAAATGTTCCAAACACACCCCATGCACAACTCCACTAGCGAAGGTGCCAGGGACGAGTTCTGTTGGTAGTTTTTACATTGCTCCGGTAGGCATCTGAAAGACACCACAAAAGTTGTTCTACCTGCTTTCTGGGCTGAGATGGGGAACCGCTGAATTTTGGAGTCGGCCGGTGACAAAATGTTCCAAACACACCCCATGCACAACTCCACCGGGGAAGGTGCCAGACAGGAGTTCTCCTGGTAGTTTTTACACTACCTTGGTAGGCATCTGAAAGGACACCACAAAAGTTGTTTTACCTGCTTTCTGGGCTGAGATGGGGAACCGCTGAATGTTGGAGTCGGCCGGTGACAAAATGTTCCAAAGACACCCCCTGCACAACTCCACCGGGGAAGGTGCCAGACAGGAGTTCTCTTAATAGTTTTTACACTACCTTGGTAGGCATCTGAAAGACACCACAAAAGTTGTTGTACCTGCTTTCTGGGCTGAGATGGGGAACCGCTGAATTTTGGACTCGGCCGGTGACAAAATGTTCCAAACACACCCCATGCACAACTCCACTAGCGAAGGTGCCAGGGACGAGTTCTGTTGTTAGTTTTTACATTGCTCCGGTAGGCAGCAAAAGGACACCACAAAAGTTGTTCTTCCTGCTTTCTGGGCTGAGATGGGGAATCGCTGAATTTTGGAGTCGGCCGGTGACAAAATGTTCCAAAGACACCCCATGCACAATTCCACCGGGGAAGGTGCCAGACAGGAGTTCTCTTAATAGTTTTTACACTACCTTGGTAGGCATCTGAAAGACACCACAAAAGTTGTTTTACCTGCTTTCTGGGCTGAGATGGGGAACCGCTGAATTTTGGAGTCGGCCGGTGACAAAATGTTCCAAACACACCCCATGCACAACTCCACCGGGGAAGGTGCCAGACAGGAGTTCTCTTAATAGTTTTTACACTACCTTGGTAGGCATCTGAAAGACACCACAAAAGTTGTTGTACCTGCTTTCTGGGCTGAGATGGGGAACCGCTGAATTTTGGAGTCGGCTGGTGACAAAATGTTCCAAAGACACCCCATGCACAACTCCACCGGGGAAGGTGCCAGACAGGAGTTCTCTTAATAGTTTTTACACTACCTTGGTAGGCATCTGAAAGGCACCACAAAAGTTGTTCTACCTGCTTTCTGGGCTGAGATGGGGAACCGCTGAATTTTGGACTCGGCCGGTGACAAAATGTTCCAAACACACCCCATGCACAACTCCACTAGCGAAGGTGCCAGGGACGAGTTCTGTTGGTAGTTTTTACATTGCTCCGGTAGGCAGCAAAAGGACACCACAAAAGTTGTTCTTCCTGCTTTCTGGGCTGAGATGGGGAATCGCTGAATTTTGGACTCGGCTGGTGACAAAATGTTCCAAATACACCCCATGCACAACTCCACCGGGGAAGGTGCCAGACAGGAGTTCTCCTGGTAGTTTTTACATTGCCTTCGTAGGCATCTGAAAGACACCACAAAAGTTGTTCTACCTGCTTTCTGGGCTGAGATGGGGAACCGCTGAATTTTGGAGTCGGCTGGTGACAAAATGTTCCAAAGACATCCCATGCACAACTCCACCGGGGAAGGTGCCAGGCAGGAGTTCTCCTGGTAGCTTTTACACTACCTTGGTAGGCATTTGAAAGGCACCACAAAAGTTGTTCTTCCTGCTTTCTGGGCTGAGATGGGGAACCGCTGAATTTTGGAGTCGGCCGGTGAAAAAATGTTCCAAACACACCCCATGCACAACTCCACTAGCGAAGGTGCCAGGGACGAGTTCTCCTGGTAGTTTTTACATTGCTCCGATAGGCATCAAAAGGACACCACAAAAGTTGTTCTTCCTGCTTTCTGGGCTGAGATGGGGAATCGCTGAATTTTGGAGTCGGCTGGTGACAAAATGTTCCAAACACACCCCCTGCACAACTCCACCGGGGAAGGTGCCAGGCAGGAGTTCTCTTGGTAGTTTTTACACTACCTTGGTAGGCAGCTGAAAGGCACAAGAAAAGTTGTTGTACCTTCTTTCTGGGCTGAGATGGGGAACCGCTGAATTTTGGAGTCGGCCGGTGACAAAATGTTCCAAAGACACCCCATGCACAACTCCACCGGGGAAGGTGCCAGACAGGAGTTCTCCTGGTAGTTTTTACATTGCTCCGGTAGGCATCTGAAAGACACCACAAAAGTTGTTGTACCTGCTTTCTGGGCTGAGATGGGGAACCGCTGAATTTTGGAGTCGGCCGGTGACAAAATGTTCCAAACACACCCCATGCACAACTCCACCGGGGAAGGTGCCAGACAGGAGTTCTCATGGTAGTTTTTACATTACTCCGGTAGGCATCTGAAAGACACCACAAAAGTTGTTCTACCTGCTTTCTGGGCTGAGATGGGGAACCGCTGAATTTTGGAGTCGGCCGGTGACAAAATGTTCCAAACACACCCCATGCACAACTCCACCGGGGAAGGTGCCAGGCAGGAGTTCTCTTAATAGTTTTTACACTACCTTGGTAGGCATCTGAAAGACACCACAAAAGTTGTTTTACCTGCTTTCTGGGCTGAGATGGGGAACCGCTGAATTTTGGACTCGGCCGGTGACAAAATGTTCCAAAGACACCCCATGCACAACTCCACCGTTGAAGGTGCCAGACAGGAGTTCTCTTAATAGTTTTTACACTACCTTGGTAGGCATCTGAAAGACACCACAAAAGTTGTTGTACCTGCTTTCTGGGCTGAGATGGGGAACCGCTGAATTTTGGACTCGGCCGGTGACAAAATGTTCCAAATACACCCCATGCACAACTCCACTAGCGAAGGTGCCAGGGACGAGTTCTGTTGGTAGTTTTTACATTGCTCCGGTAGGCACCAAAAGGACACCACAAAAGTTGTTCTTCCTGCTTTCTGGGCTGAGATGGGGAACCGCTGAATTTTGGAGTCGGCCGGTGACAAAATGTTCCAAAGACACCCCATGCACAACTCCACCGGGGAAGGTGCCAGGCAGGAGTTCTCTTGGTAGTTTTTACACTACCTTGGTAGGCAGCTGAAAGGCACAAGAAAAGTTGTTCTACCTGCTTTCTGGGCTGAGATGGGGAACCGCTGAATTTTGGAGTCGGCCGGTGACAAAATGTTCCAAACACACCCCATGCACAACTCCACCGGGGAAGGTGCCAGACAGGAGTTCTCTTGATAGTTTTTACACTACCTTGGTAGGCATTTGAAAGGCACCACAAAAGTTGTTCTACCTGCTTTCTGGGCTGAGATGGGGAACCGCTGAATTTTGGACTCGGCTGGTGACAAAATTTTAATAAATACACCCCATGCACAACTCCACTAGCGAAGGTGCCAGGAACGAATTCTGTTGGTAGTTTTTACATTGCTCCGGTAGGCATCTGAAAGACACCACAAAAGTTGTTCTACCTGCTTTCTGGGCTGAGATGGGGAACCGCTGACTTTTGGACTCGGCTGGTGACAAAATGTTCCAAAGACACCCCATGCACAACTCCACCGGGGAAGGTGCCAGACAGGAGTTCTCCTGGTAGTTTTTACATTGCTCCGGTAGGCATCTGAAAGACACCACAAAAGTTGTTCTACCTGCTTTCTGGGCTGAGATGGGGAACCGCTGAATTTTGGAGTCGGCTGGTGACAAAATGTTCCAAACACACCCCATGCACAACTCCACCGGGGAAGGTGCCAGGCAGGAGTTCTCCTGGTAGTTTTTACATTGCTCCGGTAGGCATCTGAAAGACACCACAAAAGTTGTTCAACCTGCTTTCTGGGCTGAGATGGGGAACCGCTGAATTTTGGAGTCGGCCGGTGACAAAATGTTCCAAACACACCCCATGCACAACTCCACCGGGGAAGGTGCCAGACAGGAGTTCTCTTAATAGTTTTTACACTACCTTGGTAGGCATCTGAAAGACACCACAAAAGTTGTTCTACCTCCTTTCTGGGCTGAGATGGGGAACCGCTGAATTTTGGAGTCGGCCGGTGACAAAATGTTCCAAACACACCCCATGCACAACTCCACCGGGGAAGGTGCCAGACAGGAGTTCTCTTAGTAGTTTTTACACTACCTTGGTAGGCATCTGAAAGGCACCACAAAAGTTGTTCTACCTGCTTTCTGGGCTGAGATGGGGAACAGCTGAATTTTGGACTCGGCTGGTGACAAAATTTTAATAAATACACCCCATGCACAACTCCACTAGCGAAGGTGCCAAAAACAAATTTTGTAGGTAGTTTTTACATTGCTCCTGTAGGCATCAAAAAGACACTACAAAAGTTGTTGTACCTGCTTTCTGGGCTGAGATGGGGAACCGCTGAATTTTGGACTCGGCTGGTGACAAAAAGTTCCAAACACACCCCCTGCACAACTCCACCGGGGAAGGTGCCAGACAGGAGTTCTCCTGCTAGTTTTTACATTGCTCCGGTAGGCATCTGAAAGACACCACAAAAGTTGTTCTACCTGCTTTCTGGGCTGAGATGGGGAACCGCTGAATTTTGGAGTCGGCTGGTGACAAAAAGTTCCAAACACACCCCATGCACAACTCCACCGGGGAAGGTGCCAGACAGGAGTTCTCCTGGTAGTTTTTACATTGCTCCGGTAGGCATCTGAAAGACACCACAAAAGTTGTTCTACCTGCTTTCTGGGCTGAGATGGGGAACCGCTGAATTTTGGAGTCGGCCGGTGACAAAATGTTCCAAACACACCCCCTGCACTACTCCACCGGGGAAGGTGCCAGGCAGGAGTTCTCCTGGTAGTTTTTACACTACCTTGGTAGGCATCTGAAAGGCACCACAAAAGTTGTTCTACCTGCTTTCTGGGCTGAGATGGGGAACCACTGAATTTTGGACTCGGCCGGTGACAAAATGTTCCAAACACACCCCATGCACAACTCCACTAGCGAAGGCGCCAGGAACAAATTCTGTTGGTAGTTTTTACATTGCTCCGGTAGGCAGCAAAAGGACACCACAAAAGTTGTTCTTCCTGCTTTCTGGGCTGAGATGGGGAATCGCTGAATTTTGGACTCGGCTGGTGACAAAATGTTCCAAATACACCCCATGCACAACTCCACCGGGGAAGGTGCCAGAAAGGAGTTCTCTTGGTAGTTTTTACATTGCTCCGGTAGGCAGCAAAAGGACACCACAAAAGTTGTTCTTCCTGCTTTCTGGGCTGAGATGGGGAATCGCTGAATTTTGGACTCGGCTGGTGACAAAATGTTCCAAATACACCCCATGCACAACTCCACCGGGGAAGGTGCCAGACAGGAGTTCTCCTGGTAGTTTTTACATTGCTCCGGTAGGCATCTGAAAGACACCACAAAAGTTGTTCTACCTGCTTTCTGGGCTGAGATGGGGAACCGCTGAATTTTGGAGTCGGCTGGTGACAAAATGTTCCAAAGACATCCCATGCACAACTTCACCGGGGAAGGTGCCAGACAGGAGTTCTCTTAGTAGTTTTTACACTACCTTGGTAGGCATTTGAAAGGCACCACAAAAGTTGTTCTTCCTGCTTTCTGGGCTGAGATGGGGAACCGCTGAATTTTGGACTCGGCCGGTGACAAAATGTTCCAAACACACCCCATGCACAACTCCACTAGCGAAGGTGCCAGGGACGAGTTCTGTTGGTAGTTTTTACATTGCTCCGGTAGGCAGCAAAAGGACACCACAAAAGTTGTTCTTCCTGCTTTCTGGGCTGAGATGGGGAATCGCTGAATTTTGGACTCGGCCGGTGACAAAATGTTCCAAAGACACCCCATGCACAACTCCACCGGGGAAGGTGCCAGGCAGGAGTTCTCTTGGTAGTTTTTACACTACCTTGGTAGGCAGCTGAAAGGCACCACAAAAGTTGTTCTACCTGCTTTCTGGGCTGAGATGGGGAATCGCTGAATTTTGGAGTCGGCCGGTGACAAAATGTTCCAAACACACCCCATGCACAACTCCACCGGGGAAGGTGCCAGACAGGAGTTCTCTTGATAGTTTTTACACTACCTTGGTAGGCAGCTGAAAGGCACCACAAAAGTTGTTCTACCTGCTTTCTGGGCTGAGATGGGGAACAGCTGAATTTTGGACTCGGCTGGTGACAAAATTTTAATAAATACACCCCATGCACAACTCCACTAGCGAAGGTGCCAAAAACAAATTCTCTTGGTAGTTTTTACATTGCTCCGGTAGGCATCAAAAGGACACCACAAAAGTTGTTCTTCCTGCTTTCTGGGCTGAGATGGGGAACCGCTGAATTTTGGAGTCGGCCGGTGACAAAATGTTCCAAAGACACCCCATGCACAACTCCACCGGGGAAGGTGCCAGACAGGAGTTCTCTTAATAGTTTTTACACTACCTTGGTAGGCATTTGAAAGGCACAAGAAAAGTTGTTGTACCTTCTTTCTGGGCTGAGAAGGGGAACAGCTGAATTTTGGACTCGGCTGGTGACAAAATTTTAATAAATACACCCCATGCACAACTCCACCGGGGAAGGTGCCAGACAAGAGTTCTCCTGGTAGTTTTTACATTGCTCCGGTAGGCATCAAAAGGACACCACAAAAGTTGTTCTTCCTGCTTTCTGGGCTGAGATGGGGAACCGCTGAATTTTGGAGTCGGCCGGTGACAAAATGTTCCAAACACACCCCATGCACAACTCCACCGGGGAAGGTTCCAGGCAGGAGTTCTCTTAGTAGTTTTTACACTACCTTGGTAGGCAGCTGAAAGGCACCACAAAAGTTGTTCTTCCTGCTTTCTGGGCTGAGATGGGGAACCGCTGAATTTTGGACTCGTCCGGTGACAAAATGTTCCAAACACACCCCATGCACAACTCCACTAGCGAAGGTGCCAGGGACGAGTTCTGTTGGTAGTTTTTACATTGCTCCGGTAGGCATCAAAAGGACACCACAAAAGTTGTTCTTCCTGCTTTCTGGGCTGAGATGGGGAATCGCTGAATTTTGGACTCGGCCGGTGACAAATGTTCCAAAGACACCCCATGCACAACTCCACCGGGGAAGGTGCCAGGGACGAGTTCTCTTGGTAGTTTTTACACTACCTTGGTAGGCATTTGAAAGGCACCACAAAAGTTGTTCTTCCTGCTTTCTGGGCTGAGATGGGGAACCGCTGAATTTTGGAGTCGGCCGGTGACAAAATGTTCCAAACACACCCCATGCACAACTCCACTAGCGAAGGTGCCAGACAGGAGTTCTCTTAGTAGTTTTTACACTACCTTGGTAGGCATTTGAAAGGCACCACAAAAGTTGTTCTTTCTGCTTTCTGGGCTGAGATGCGGAACCGCTGAATTTTGGAGTCGGCCGGTGACAAAATGTTCCAAACACACCCCATGCACAACTCCACTAGCGAAGGTGCCAGGGACGAGTTCTGTTGGTAGTTTTTACATTGCTCCGGTAGGCATCAAAAGGACACCACAAAAGTTGTTCTTCCTGCTTTCTGGGCTGAGATGGGGAATCGCTGAATTTTGGAGTCGGCCGGTGACAAAATGTTCCAAACACACCCCATGCACAACTCCACCGGGGAAGGTGCCAGGCAGGAGTTCTCTTGGTAGTTTTTACACTACCTTGGTAGGCATCTGAAAGGCACCACAAAAGTTGTTCTTCCTGCTTTCTGGGCTGAGATGGGGAACCGCTGAATTTTGGACTCGGCCGGTGACAAAATGTTCCAAAGACACCCCATGCACAACTCCACTAGCGAAGGTGCCAGGGACGAGTTCTGTTGGTAGTTTTTACATTGCTCCGGTAGGCAGCAAAAGGACACCACAAAAGTTGTTCTTCCTGCTTTCTGGGCTGAGATGGGGAACCGCTGAATTTTGGAGTCGGCCGGTGACAAAATGTTCCAAAGACACCCCATGCACAACTCCACCGGGGAAGGTGCCAGGCAGGAGTTCTCCTGGTAGTTTTTACATTGCTCCGGTAGGCATCTGAAAGACACCACAAAAGTTGTTCTACCTGCTTTCTGGGCTGAGATGGGGAACCGCTGAATTTTGGAGTCGGCTGGTGACAAAATGTTCCAAAAACACCCCATGCACAACTCCACCGGGGAAGGTGCCAGGCAGGAGTTCTCTTAGTAGTTTTTACACTACCTTGGTAGGCATCAAAAGGACACCACAAAAGTTGTTCTTCCTGCTTTCTGGGCTGAGATGGGGAATCGCTGAATTTTGGACTCGGCCGGTGACAAAATGTTCCAAACACACCCCATGCACAACTCCACCGGGGAAGGTGCCAGGGACGAGTTCTGTTGGTAGTTTTTACACTACCATGGTAGGCATTTGAAAGGCACCACAAAAGTTGTTCTTCCTGCTTTCTGGGCTGAGATGGGGAACCGCTGAATTTTGGAGTCGGCCGGTGACAAAATGTTCCAAAGACACCCCATGCACAACTCCACCGGGGAAGGTGCCAGACAGGAGTTCTCCTGGTAGTTTTTACACTACCTTGGTAGGCATTTGAAAGGCACCACAAAAGTTGTTCTTCCTGCTTTCTGGGCTGAGATGGGGAATCGCTGAATTTTGGAGTCGGCCGGTGAAAAAATGTTCCAAACACACCCCATGCACAACTCCACTAGCGAAGGTGCCAGGGACGAGTTCTGTTGGTAGTTTTTACATTGCTCCGGTAGGCATCAAAAGGACACCACAAAAGTTGTTCTTCCTGCTTTCTGGGCTGAGATGGGGAATAGCTGAATTTTGGACTCGGCCGGTGACAAAATGTTCCAAACACACCCCATGCACAACTCCACCGGGGAAGGTGCCAGGCAGGAGTTCTCTTGGTAGTTTTTACACTACCTTGGTAGGCAGCTGAAAGGCACCACAAAAGTTGTTCTTCCTGCTTTCTGGGCTGAGATGGGGAACCGCTGAATTTTGGACTCGGCCGGTGACAAAATGTTCCAAACACACCCCATGCACAACTCCACCGGGGAAGGTGCCAGACAGAAGTTCTCCTGGTAGTTTTTACATTGCTCCGGTAGGCATCTGAAAGACACCACAAAAGTTGTTCTACCTGCTTTCTGGGCTGAGATGGGGAACCGCTGAATTTTGGAGTCGGCCGGTGACAAAATGTTCCAAAGACACCCCATGCACAACTCCACTAGCGAAGGTGCCAGGGACGAGTTCTGTTGGTAGTTTTTACATTGCTCCGGTAGGCAGCAAAAGGACACCACAAAAGTTGTTCTTCCTGCTTTCTGGGCTGAGATGGGGAACCGCTGAATTTTGGAGTCGGCCGGTGACAAAATGTTCCAAAGACACCCCATGCACAACTCCACCGGGGAAGGTGCCAGGCAGGAGTTCTCCTGGTAGTTTTTACATTGCTCCGGTAGGCATCTGAAAGACACCACAAAAGTTGTTCTACCTGCTTTCTGGGCTGAGATGGGGAACCGCTGAATTTTGGAGTCGGCTGGTGACAAAATGTTCCAAAAACACCCCATGCACAACTCCACCGGGGAAGGTGCCAGGCAGGAGTTCTCTTAGTAGTTTTTACACTACCTTGGTAGGCATCAAAAGGACACCACAAAAGTTGTTCTTCCTGCTTTCTGGGCTGAGATGGGGAATCGCTGAATTTTGGACTCGGCCGGTGACAAAATGTTCCAAACACACCCCATGCACAACTCCACCGGGGAAGGTGCCAGGGACGAGTTCTGTTGGTAGTTTTTACACTACCATGGTAGGCATTTGAAAGGCACCACAAAAGTTGTTCTTCCTGCTTTCTGGGCTGAGATGGGGAACCGCTGAATTTTGGAGTCGGCCGGTGACAAAATGTTCCAAACACACCCCCTGCACAACTCCACCGGGGAAGGTGCCAGACAGGAGTTCTCCTGGTAGTTTTTACACTACCTTGGTAGGCATTTGAAAGGCACCACAAAAGTTGTTCTTCCTGCTTTCTGGGCTGAGATGGGGAATCGCTGAATTTTGGAGTCGGCCGGTGAAAAAATGTTCCAAACACACCCCATGCACAACTCCACTAGCGAAGGTGCCAGGGACGAGTTCTGTTGGTAGTTTTTACATTGCTCCGGTAGGCATCAAAAGGACACCACAAAAGTTGTTCTTCCTGCTTTCTGGGCTGAGATGGGGAATAGCTGAATTTTGGACTCGGCCGGTGACAAAATGTTCCAAACACACCCCATGCACAACTCCACCGGGGAAGGTGCCAGGCAGGAGTTCTCTTGGTAGTTTTTACACTACCTTGGTAGGCAGCTGAAAGGCACCACAAAAGTTGTTCTTCCTGCTTTCTGGGCTGAGATGGGGAACCGCTGAATTTTGGACTCGGCCGGTGACAAAATGTTCCAAACACACCCCATGCACAACTCCACCGGGGAAGGTGCCAGACAGAAGTTCTCCTGGTAGTTTTTACATTGCTCCGGTAGGCATCTGAAAGACACCACAAAAGTTGTTCTACCTGCTTTCTGGGCTGAGATGGGGAACCGCTGAATTTTGGAGTCGGCCGGTGACAAAATGTTCCAAACACACCCCATGCACAACTCCACCGGGGAAGGTGCCAGACAGGAGTTCTCTTAATAGTTTTTACACTACCTTGGTAGGCATCTGAAAGACACCACAAAAGTTGTTTTACCTGCTTTCTGGGCTGAGATGGGGAACCGCTGAATTTTGGAGTCGGCCAGTGACAAAATGTTCCAAACACACCCCATGCACAACTCCACCGGGGAAGGTGCCAGACAGGAGTTCTCTTAATAGTTTTTACACTACCTTGGTAGGCAGCTGAAAGGCACCACAAAAGTTGTTGTACCTTCTTTCTGGGCTGAGATGGGGAACCGCTGAATTTTGGACTCGGCCGGTGACAAAATGTTCCAAACACACCCCATGCACAACTCCACCGGGGAAGGTGCCAGAAAGGAGTTCTCCTGGTAGTTTTTACATTGCTCCGGTAGGCAGCAAAAGGACACCACAAAAGTTGTTCTTCCTGCTTTCTGGGCTGAGATGGGGAACCGCTGAATTTTGGAGTCGGCCGGTGACAAAATGTTCCAAAGACACCCCATGCACAACTCCACCGGGGAAGGTGCCAGGCAGGAGTTCTCTTGGTAGTTTTTACACTACCTTGGTAGGCAGCTGAAAGACACCACAAAAGTTGTTCTACCTGCTTTCTGGGCTGAGATGGGGAACAGCTGAATTTTGGACTCGGCTGGTGACAAAATTTTAATAAATACACCCCATGCACAACTCCACTAGCGAAGGTGCCAGGAACAAATTCTGTTGGTAGTTTTTACATTGCTCCTGTAGGCATCAAAAAGACACTACAAAAGTTGTTCTACCTGCTTTCTGGGCTGAGATGGGGAACCACTGAATTTTGGACTCGGCTGGTGACAAAATGTTCCAAACACACCCCATGCACAACTCCACCGGGGAAGGTGCCAGAAAGGAGTTCTCCTGGTAGTTTTTACATTGCTCCGGTAGGCATCTGAAAGACACCACAAAAGTTGTTCTACCTGCTTTCTGGGCTGAGATGGGGAACCGCTGAATTTTGGAGTCGGCTGGTGACAAAAAGTTCCAAACACACCCCATGCACAACTCCACCGGGGAAGGTGCCAGACAGGAGTTCTCCTGGTAGTTTTTACATTGCTCCGGTAGGCATCTGAAAGACACCACAAAAGTTGTTCTACCTGCTTTCTGGGCTGAGATGGGGAACCGCTGAATTTTGGACTCGGCCGGTGACAAAATGTTCCAAACACACCCCCTGCACAACTCCACCGGGGAAGGTGCCAGGCAGGAGTTCTCCTGGTAGTTTTTACACTAACTTGGTAGGCAGCTGAAAGGCACCACAAAAGTTGTTCTACCTGCTTTCTGGGCTGAGATGGGGAACCGCTGAATTTTGGACTCGGCCGGTGACAAAATGTTCCAAACACACCCCATGCACAACTCCACTAGCGAAGGTGCCAGGAACAAATTCTGTTGGTAGTTTTTACATTGCTCCGGTAGGCAGCAAAAGGACACCACAAAAGTTGTTCTTCCTGCTTTCTGGGCTGAGATGGGGAATCGCTGAATTTTGGACTCGGCCGGTGACAAAATGTTCCAAAGACACCCCATGCACAATTCCACCGGGGAAGGTGCCAGACAGGAGTTCTCTTAATAGTTTTTACACTACCTTGGTAGGCATCTGAAAGACACCACAAAAGTTGTTTTACCTGCTTTCTGGGCTGAGATGGGGAAACGCTGAATTTTGGAGTCGGCCGGTGACAAAATGTTCCAAAGACACCCCATGCACAACTCCACCGGGGAAGGTGCCAGGCAGGAGTTCTCTTGGTAGTTTTTACATTGCTCCGGTAGGCAGCAAAAGGACACCACAAAAGTTGTTCTTCCTGCTTTCTGGGCTGAGATGGGGAATCGCTGAATTTTGGACTCGGCTGGTGACAAAATGTTCCAAATACACCCCATGCACAACTCCACCGGGGAAGGTGCCAGACAGGAGTTCTCCTGGTAGTTTTTACATTGCTCCGGTAGGCATCTGAAAGACACCACAAAAGTTGTTGTACCTTCTTTCTGGGCTGAGATGGGGAACCGCTGAATTTTGGAGTCGGCTGGTGACAAAATGTTCCAAAGACATCCCATGCACAACTCCACCGGGGAAGGTGCCAGACAGGAGTTCTCTTAGTAGTTTTTACACTACCTTGGTAGGCATTTGAAAGGCACCACAAAAGTTGTTCTTCCTGCTTTCTGGGCTGAGATGGGGAACCGCTGAATTTTGGACTCGGCCGGTGACAAAATGTTCCAAACACACCCCATGCACAACTCCACTAGCGAAGGTGCCAGGGACGAGTTCTGTTGGTAGTTTTTACATTGCTCCGGTAGGCAGCAAAAGGACACCACAAAAGTTGTTCTTCCTGCTTTCTGGGCTGAGATGGGGAATCGCTGAATTTTGGACTCGGCCGGTGACAAAATGTTCCAAAGACACCCCATGCACAACTCCACCGGGGAAGGTGCCAGGCAGGAGTTCTCTTGGTAGTTTTTACACTACCTTGGTAGGCAGCTGAAAGGCACCACAAAAGTTGTTCTTCCTGCTTTCTGGGCTGAGATGGGGAACCGCTGAATTTTGGACTCGGCCGGTGACAAAATGTTCCAAACACACCCCATGCACAACTGCACTAGCGAAGGTGCCAGGGACGAGTTCTGTTGGTAGTTTTTACATTGCTCCGGTAGGCATCTGAAAGACACCACAAAAGTTGTTCTACCTGCTTTCTGGGCTGAGATGGGGAACCGCTGAATTTTGGAGTCGGCCGGTGACAAAATGTTCCAAACACACCCCATGCACAACTCCACCGGGGAAGGTGCCAGACAGAAGTTCTCCTGGTAGTTTTTACATTGCTCCGGTAGGCATCTGAAAGACACCACAAAAGTTGTTCTACCTGCTTTCTGGGCTGAGATGGGGAACCGCTGAATTTTGGAGTCGGCCGGTGACAAAATGTTCCAAAGACACCCCATGCACAACTCCACCGGGGAAGGTGCCAGACAGGAGTTCTCTTAATAGTTTTTACACTACCTTGGTAGGCAGCTGAAAGACACCACAAAAGTTGTTTTACCTGCTTTCTGGGCTGAGATGGGGAACCGCTGAATTTTGGAGTCGGCCGGTGACAAAATGTTCCAAACACACCCCATGCACAACTCCACCGGGGAAGGTGCCAGACAGGAGTTCTCTTAATAGTTTTTACACTACCTTGGTAGGCAGCTGAAAGGCACCACAAAAGTTGTTGTACCTTCTTTCTGGGCTGAGATGGGGAACCGCTGAATTTTGGACTCGGCCGGTGACAAAATGTTCCAAACACACCCCATGCACAACTCCACCGGGGAAGGTGCCAGAAAGGAGTTCTCCTGGTAGTTTTTACATTGCTCCGGTAGGCAGCAAAAGGACACCACAAAAGTTGTTCTTCCTGCTTTCTGGGCTGAGATGGGGAACCGCTGAATTTTGGAGTCGGCCGGTGACAAAATGTTCCAAACACACCCCATGCACAACTCCACCGGGGAAGGTGCCAGACAGAAGTTCTCCTGGTAGTTTTTACATTGCTCCGGTAGGCATCTGAAAGACACCACAAAAGTTGTTCTACCTGCTTTCTGGGCTGAGATGGGGAACCGCTGAATTTTGGAGTCGGCCGGTGACAAAATGTTCCAAACACACCCCATGCACAACTCCACCGGGGAAGGTGCCAGACAGGAGTTCTCTTAATAGTTTTTACACTACCTTGGTAGGCATCTGAAAGACACCACAAAAGTTGTTCTACCTGCTTTCTGGGCTGAGATGGGGAACCGCTGAATTTTGGACTCGGCCGGTGACAAAATGTTCCAAAGACACCCCATGCACAACTCCACCGGGGAAGGTGCCAGACAGGACTTCTCTTAATAGTTTTTACACTACCTTGGTAGGCAGCTGAAAGGCACCACAAAAGTTGTTCTTCCTGCTTTCTGGGCTGAGATGGGGAACCGCTGAATTTTGGACTCGGCCGGTGACAAAATTTTAATAAATACACCCCATGCACAACTCCACTAGCGAAGGTGCCAGGAACAAATTCTGTTGGTAGTTTTTACATTGCTCCTGTAGGCATCAAAAAGACACTACAAAAGTTGTTCTACCTGCTTTCTGGGCTGAGATGGGGAATCGCTGAATTTTGGACTCGGCCGGTGACAAAATGTTCCAAACACACCCCATGCACAACTCCACCGGGGAAGGTGCCAGGCAGGAGTTCTCCTGGTAGTTTTTACACTACCTTGGTAGGCATCTGAAAGGCACCACAAAAGTTGTTCTTCCTGCTTTCTGGGCTGAGATGGGGAACCGCTGAATTTTGGACTCGGCCGGTGACAAAATGTTCCAAACACACCCCATGCACAACTCCACCGGGGAAGGTGCCAGGCAGGAGTTCTCTTGGTAGTTTTTACACTACCTTGGTAGGCAGCTGAAAGGCACGACAAAAGTTGTTTTACCTGCTTTCTGGGCTGAGATGGGGAACCGCTGAATTTTGGACTCGGCCGGTGACAAAATGTTCCAAACACACCCCATGCACAACTCCACTAGCGAAGGTGCCAGGGACGAGTTCTGTTGGTAGTTTTTACATTGCTCCGGTAGGCAGCAAAAGGACACCACAAAAGTTGTTCTTCCTGCTTTCTGGGCTGAGATGGGGAATCGCTGAATTTTGGACTCGGCTGGTGACAAAATGTTCCAAATACACCCCATGCACAACTCCACCGGGGAAGGTGCCAGACAGGAGTTCTCCTGGTAGTTTTTACATTGCTCCGGTAGGCATCTGAAAGACACCACAAAAGTTGTTCTACCTGCTTTCTGGGCTGAGATGGGGAACCGCTGAATTTTGGAGTCGGCTGGTGACAAAATGTTCCAAAGACATCCCATGCACAACTCCACCGGGGAAGGTGCCAGACAGGAGTTCTCTTAGTAGTTTTTACACTACCTTGGTAGGCATTTGAAAGGCACCACAAAAGTTGTTCTTCCTGCTTTCTGGGCTGAGATGGGGAACCGCTGAATTTTGGACTCGGCCGGTGACAAAATGTTCCAAACACACCCCATGCACAACTCCACTAGCGAAGGTGCCAGGCAGGAGTTCTCTTGGTAGTTTTTACACTACCTTGGTAGGCAGCTGAAAGGCACCACAAAAGTTGTTCTACCTGCTTTCTGGGCTGAGATGGGGAATCGCTGAATTTTGGAGTCGGCCGGTGACAAAATGTTCCAAACACACCCCATGCACAACTCCACCGGGGAAGGTGCCAGACAGGAGTTCTCTTGGTAGTTTTTACACTACCTTGGTAGGCAGCTGAAAGGCACCACAAAAGTTGTTCTACCTGCTTTCTGGGCTGAGATGGGGAACAGCTGAATTTTGGACTCGGCTGGTGACAAAATTTTAATAAATACACCCCATGCACAACTCCACTAGCGAAGGTGCCAAAAACAAATTCTCTTGGTAGTTTTTACATTGCTCCTGTAGGCATCAAAAAGACACTACAAAAGTTGTTGTACCTGCTTTCTGGGCTGAGATGGGGAACCGCTGAATTTTGGAGTCGGCCGGTGACAAAATGTTCCAAACACACCCCATGCACAACTCCACCGGGGAAGGTGCCAGACAGGAGTTCTCTTAATAGTTTTTACACTACCTTGGTAGGCATCTGAAAGGCACCACAAAAGTTGTTCTTCCTGCTTTCTGGGCTGAGATGGGGAACCGCTGAATTTTGGAGTCGGCCGGTGACAAAATGTTCCAAACACACCCCATGCACAACTCCACCGGGGAAGGTGCCAGACAGGAGTTCTCTTAATAGTTTTTACACTACCTTGGTAGGCATCTGAAAGACACCACAAAAGTTGTTCTACCTGCTTTCTGGGCTGAGATGGGGAACCGCTGAATTTTGGACTCGGCCGGTGACAAAATGTTCCAAAGACACCCCATGCACAACTCCACCGGGGAAGGTGCCAGACAGGACTTCTCTTAATAGTTTTTACACTACCTTGGTAGGCAGCTGAAAGGCACCACAAAAGTTGTTCTTCCTGCTTTCTGGGCTGAGATGGGGAACCGCTGAATTTTGGACTCGGCCGGTGACAAAATTTTAATAAATACACCCCATGCACAACTCCACTAGCGAAGGTGCCAGGAACAAATTCTGTTGGTAGTTTTTACATTGCTCCTGTAGGCATCAAAAAGACACTACAAAAGTTGTTCTACCTGCTTTCTGGGCTGAGATGGGGAACCGCTGAATTTTGGACTCGGCCGGTGACAAAATGTTCCAAACACACCCCATGCACAACTCCACCGGGGAAGGTGCCAGGCAGGAGTTCTCCTGGTAGTTTTTACACTACCTTGGTAGGCATCTGAAAGGCACCACAAAAGTTGTTCTTCCTGCTTTCTGGGCTGAGATGGGGAACCGCTGAATTTTGGACTCGGCCGGTGACAAAATGTTCCAAACACACCCCATGCACAACTCCACTAGCGAAGGTGCCAGGAACAAATTCTGTTGGTAGTTTTTACATTGCTCCGGTAGGCAGCAAAAGGACACCACAAAAGTTGTTCTTCCTGCTTTCTGGGCTGAGATGGGGAATCGCTGAATTTTGGACTCGGCCGGTGACAAAATGTTCCAAACACACCCCATGCACAACTCCACCGGGGAAGGTGCCAGGCAGGAGTTCTCTTGGTAGTTTTTACACTACCTTGGTAGGCAGCTGAAAGGCACGACAAAAGTTGTTTTACCTGCTTTCTGGGCTGAGATGGGGAACCGCTGAATTTTGGACTCGGCCGGTGACAAAATGTTCCAAACACACCCCATGCACAACTCCACTAGCGAAGGTGCCAGGGACGAGTTCTGTTGGTAGTTTTTACATTGCTCCGGTAGGCAGCAAAAGGACACCACAAAAGTTGTTCTTCCTGCTTTCTGGGCTGAGATGGGGAATCGCTGAATTTTGGACTCGGCTGGTGACAAAATGTTCCAAATACACCCCATGCACAACTCCACCGGGGAAGGTGCCAGACAGGAGTTCTCCTGGTAGTTTTTACATTGCTCCGGTAGGCATCTGAAAGACACCACAAAAGTTGTTCTACCTGCTTTCTGGGCTGAGATGGGGAACCGCTGAATTTTGGAGTCGGCTGGTGACAAAATGTTCCAAAGACATCCCATGCACAACTCCACCGGGGAAGGTGCCAGACAGGAGTTCTCTTAGTAGTTTTTACACTACCTTGGTAGGCATTTGAAAGGCACCACAAAAGTTGTTCTTCCTGCTTTCTGGGCTGAGATGGGGAACCGCTGAATTTTGGACTCGGCCGGTGACAAAATGTTCCAAACACACCCCATGCACAACTCCACTAGCGAAGGTGCCAGGGACGAGTTCTGTTGGTAGTTTTTACATTGCTCCGGTAGGCAGCAAAAGGACACCACAAAAGTTGTTCTTCCTGCTTTCTGGGCTGAGATGGGGAATCGCTGAATTTTGGACTCGGCCGGTGACAAAATGTTCCAAAGACACCCCATGCACAACTCCACCGGGGAAGGTGCCAGGCAGGAGTTCTCTTGGTAGTTTTTACACTACCTTGGTAGGCAGCTGAAAGGCACCACAAAAGTTGTTCTACCTGCTTTCTGGGCTGAGATGGGGAATCGCTGAATTTTGGAGTCGGCCGGTGACAAAATGTTCCAAACACACCCCATGCACAACTCCACCGGGGAAGGTGCCAGACAGGAGTTCTCTTGATAGTTTTTACACTACCTTGGTAGGCAGCTGAAAGGCACCACAAAAGTTGTTCTACCTGCTTTCTGGGCTGAGATGGGGAACAGCTGAATTTTGGACTCGGCTGGTGACAAAATTTTAATAAATACACCCCATGCACAACTCCACTAGCGAAGGTGCCAAAAACAAATTCTCTTGGTAGTTTTTACATTGCTCCTGTAGGCATCAAAAAGACACTACAAAAGTTGTTGTACCTGCTTTCTGGGCTGAGATGGGGAACCGCTGAATTTTGGACTCGGCTGGTGACAAAATGTTCCAAACACACCCCATGCACAACTCCACCGGGGAAGGTGCCAGAAAGGAGTTCTCCTGGTAGTTTTTACATTGCTCCGGTAGGCATCTGAAAGACACCACAAAAGTTGTTCTACCTGCTTTCTGGGCTGAGATGGGGAACCGCTGAATTTTGGAGTCGGCTGGTGACAAAAAGTTCCAAACACACCCCATGCACAACTCCACCGGGGAAGGTGCCAGACAGGAGTTCTCCTGGTAGTTTTTACATTGCTCCGGTAGGCATCTGAAAGACACCACAAAAGTTGTTCTACCGGCTTTCTGGGCTGAGATGGGGAACCGCTGAATTTTGGACTCGGCCGGTGACAAAATGTTCCAAACACACCCCCTGCACAACTCCACCGGGGAAGGTGCCAGGCAGGAGTTCTCCTGGTAGTTTTTACACTACCTTGGTAGGCATCTGAAAGGCACCACAAAAGTTGTTCTACCTGCTTTCTGGGCTGAGATGGGGAACCGCTGAATTTTGGACTCGGCCGGTGACAAAATGTTCCAAACACACCCCATGCACAACTCCACTAGCGAAGGTGCCAGGAACAAATTCTGTTGGTAGTTTTTACATTGCTCCGGTAGGCAGCAAAAGGACACCACAAAAGTTGTTCTTCCTGCTTTCTGGGCTGAGATGGGGAATCGCTGAATTTTGGACTCGGCCGGTGACAAAATGTTCCAAAGACACCCCATGCACAATTCCACCGGGGAAGGTGCCAGACAGGAGTTCTCTTAATAGTTTTTACACTACCTTGGTAGGCATCTGAAAGACACCACAAAAGTTGTTCTTCCTGCTTTCTGGGCTGAGATGGGGAAACGCTGAATTTTGGAGTCGGCCGGTGAAAAAATGTTCCAAAGACACCCCATGCACAACTCCACCGGGGAAGGTGCCAGGCAGGAGTTCTCTTGGTAGTTTTTACATTGCTCCGGTAGGCATCAAAAGGACACCACAAAAGTTGTTCTTCCTGCTTTCTGGGCTGAGATGGGGAATCGCTGAATTTTGGACTCGGCTGGTGACAAAATGTTCCAAAGACACCCCATGCACAACTCCACCGGGGAAGGTGCCAGACAGGAGTTCTCCTGGTAGTTTTTACATTGCTCCGGTAGGCATCTGAAAGACACCACAAAAGTTGTTCTACCTGCTTTCTGGGCTGAGATGGGGAACCGCTGAATTTTGGAGTCGGCTGGTGACAAAATGTTCCAAAGACATCCCATGCACAACTCCACCAGGGAAGGTGCCAGACAGGAGTTCTCTTAGTAGTTTTTACACTACCTTGGTAGGCATTTGAAAGGCACCACAAAAGTTGTTCTTCCTGCTTTCTGGGCTGAGATGGGGAACCGCTGAATTTTGGACTCGGCCGGTGACAAAATGTTCCAAACACACCCCATGCACAACTCCACCGGGGAAGGTGCCAGACAGGAGTTCTCTTGATAGTTTTTACACTACCTTGGTAGGCAGCTGAAAGGCACCACAAAAGTTGTTCTACCTGCTTTCTGGGCTGAGATGGGGAACAGCTGAATTTTGGACTCGGCTGGTGACAAAATTTTAATAAATACACCCCATGCACAACTCCACTAGCGAAGGTGCCAAAAACAAATTCTCTTGGTAGTTTTTACATTGCTCCTGTAGGCATCAAGAAGACACTACAAAAGTTGTTGTACCTGCTTTCTGGGCTGAGATGGGGAACCGCTGAATTTTGGAGTCGGCTGGTGACAAAATGTTCCAAACACACCCCATGCACAACTCCACCGGGGAAGATGCCAGAAAGGAGTTCTCCTGGTAGTTTTTACATTGCTCCGGTAGGCATCTGAAAGACACCACAAAAGTTGTTCTACCTGCTTTCTGGGCTGAGATGGGGAACCGCTGAATTTTGGACTCGGCTGGTGACAAAAAGTTCCAAACACACCCCATGCACAACTCCACCGGGGAAGGTGCCAGACAGGAGTTCTCCTGGTAGTTTTTACACTACCTTGGTAGGCATCTGAAAGGCACCACAAAAGTTGTTCTACCTGTTTTCTGGGCTGAGATGGGGAACCGCTGAATTTTGGACTCGGCCGGTGACAAAATGTTCCAAACACACCCCATGCACAACTCCACTAGCGAAGGTGCCAGGAACAATTCTGTTGGTAGTTTTTACATTGCTCCGGTAGGCAGCAAAAGGACACCACAAAAGTTGTTCTTCCTGCTTTCTGGCTGAGATGGGGAATCGCTGAATTTTGGACTCGGCCGGTGACAAAATGTTCCAAAGACACCCCATGCACAATTCCACCGGGGAAGGTGCCAGACAGGAGTTCTCTTAATAGTTTTTACACTACCTTGGTAGGCATCTGAAAGACACCACAAAAGTTGTTCTTCCTGCTTTCTGGGCTGAGATGGGGAATCGCTGAATTTTGGACTCGGCCGGTGAAAAAAATGTTCCAAAGACACCCCATGCACAACTCCACCGGGGAAGGTGCCAGGCAGGAGTTCTCTTGGTAGTTTTTACATTGCTCCGGTAGGCATCAAAAGGACACCACAAAAGTTGTTCTTCCTGCTTTCTGGGCTGAGATGGGGAATCGCTGAATTTTGGAGTCGGCTGGTGAAAAAATGTTCCAAAGACCACCCCATGCACAACTCCACCGGGGAAGGTGCCAGACAGGAGTTCTCTTAGTAGTTTTTACACTACCTTGTAGGCATCTGAAAGACACCACAAAAGTTGTTCTACCTGCTTTCTGGGCTGAGATGGGGAACAGCTGAATTTTGGAGTCGGCTGGTGACAAAATGTTCCAAACACACCCCCTGCACAACTCCACCGGGGGAAGGTGCCAGACAGGAGTTCTCTTAGTAGTTTTTACACTACCTTGGTAGGCATTTGAAAGGCACCACAAAAGTTGTTCTTCCTGCTTTCTGGGCTGAGATGGGGAACCGCTGAATTTTGGACTCGGCCGGTGACAAAATGTTCCAAAGACACCCCATGCACAACTCCACTAGCGAAGGTGCCAGGGACGAGTTCTGTTGGTAGTTTTTACATTGCTCCGGTAGGCACCAAAAGGACACCACAAAAGTTGTTCTTCCTGCTTTCTGGGCTGAGATGGGGAATCGCTGAATTTTGGACTCGGCCGGTGACAAAATGTTCCAAAGACACCCCATGCACAACTCCACCACGGAAGGTGCCAGGCAGGAGTTCTCTTGGTAGTTTTTACACTACCTTGGTAGGCAGCTGAAAGGCACCACAAAAGTTGTTCTACCTTCTTTCTGGGCTGAGATGGGGAACCGCTGAATTTTGGAGTCGGCCGGTGACAAAATGTTCCAAACACACCCAATGCACAACTCCACCGGGGAAGGTGCCAGACAGGAGTTCTCTTGGGTAGTTTTTACACTACCTTGGTAGGCAGCTGAAAGGCACCACAAAAGTTGTTCTACCTGCTTTCTGGGCTGAGATGGGGAACAGCTGAATTTTGGACTCGGCTGGTGACAAAATTTTAATAAATACACCCCATGCACAACTCCACTAGCGAAGGTGCCAAAAACAAATTCTCTTGGTAGTTTTTACATTGCTCCTGTAGGCATCTGAAAGGCACCACAAAAGTTGTTCTTCCTGCTTTCTGGGCTGAGATGGGGAACCACTGAATTTTGGACTCGGCCGGTGACAAAATGTTCCAAACACACCCCATGCACAACTCCACTAGCGAAGGTGCCAGGAACAAATTCTGTTGGTAGTTTTTACATTGCTCCGGTAGGCAGCAAAAGGACACCACAAAAGTTGTTCTTCCTGCTTTCTGGCTGAGATGGGGAATCGCTGAATTTTGGACTCGGCCGGTGACAAAATGTTCCAAACACACCCCCTGCACAACTCCACCGGGGAAGGTGCCAGACAGGAGTTCTCTTAATAGTTTTTACACTACCTTGGTAGGCATTTGAAAGGCACCACAAAAGTTGTTCTACCTGCTTTCTGGGCTGAGATGGGGAACCGCTGAATTTTGGACTCGGCCGGTGACAAAATGTTCCAAACACACCCCATGCACAACTCCACTAGCGAAGGTGCCAGGAACAAATTCTGTTGGTAGTTTTTTACATTGCTCCGGTAGGCAGCAAAAGGACACCACAAAAGTTGTTCTTCCTGCTTTCTGGGCTGAGATGGGAATCGCTGAATTTTGGACTCGGCCGGTGACAAAATGTTCCAAAGACACCCCATGCACAACTCCACCGGGGAAGGTGCCAGACAGGAGTTCTCTTAATAGTTTTTACACTACCTTGGTAGGCATATGAAAGACACCACAAAAGTTGTTTTACCTGCTTTCTGGGCTGAGATGGGGAACCGCTGAATTTTGGACTCGGCCGGTGACAAAATGTTCCAAAGACACCCCATGCACAACTCCACCGGGGAAGGTGCCAGGCAGGAGTTCTCTTGGTAGTTTTTACACTACCTTGGTAGGCATCTGAAAGGCACAAGAAAAGTTGTTCTACCTGCTTTCTGGGCTGAGATGGGGAACCGCTGAATTTTGGAGTCGGCCGGTGACAAAATGTTCCAAACACACCCCATGCACAACTCCACCGGGGAAGGTGCCAGACAGGAGTTCTCCTGGTAGTTTTTACATTGCTCCGGTAGGCAGCAAAAGGACACCACAAAAGTTGTTGTACCTGCTTTGTGGGCTGAGATGGGGAACCGCTGAATTTTGGAGTCGGACGGTGACAAAATGTTCCAAAGACACCCCATGCACAACTCCACCGGGGAAGGTGCCAGACAGGAGTTCTCCTGGTAGTTTTTACACTACCTTGGTAGGCATTTGAAAGGCACAAGAAAAGTTGTTGTACCTTCTTTCTGGGCTGAGAAGGGGAACAGCTGAATTTTGGACTCGGCTGGTGACAAAATTTTAATAAATACACCCCATGCACAACTCCACTAGCGAAGGTGCCAGGGACGAGTTCTGTTGGTAGTTTTTACATTGCTCCGGTAGGCATCAAAAGGACACCACAAAAGTTGTTCTTCCTGCTTTCTGGGCTGAGATGGGGAACCGCTGAATTTTGGAGTCGGCCGTGAAAAAATGTTCCAAACACACCCCATGCACAACTCCACCGGGGAAGGTTCCAGGCAGGAGTTCTCCTGGTAGTTTTTACACTACCTTGGTAGGCAGCTGAAAGGCACCACAAAAGTTGTTCTTCCTGCTTTCTGGGCTGAGAAGGGGAACCGCTGAATTTTGGACTCGTCCGGTGACAAAATGTTCCAAACACACCCCATGCACAACTCCACCGGGGAAGGTGCCAGGGACGAGTTCTCTTGGTAGTTTTTACATTGCTCCGGTAGGCATCAAAAGGACACCACAAAAGTTGTTCTTCCTGCTTTCTGGGCTGAGATGGGGAATCGCTGAATTTTGGACTCGGCCGGTGACAAAATGTTCCAAACACACCCCATGCACAACTCCACCGGGGAAGGTGCCAGACAGGAGTTCTCTTGGTAGTTTTTACACTACCTTGGTAGGCATTTGAAAGGCACCACAAAAGTTGTTCTTCCTGCTTTCTGGGCTGAGATGGGGAACCGCTGAATTTTGGACTCGGCTGGTGACAAAATGTTCCAAAGACACCCCATGCACAACTCCACCGGGGAAGGTGCCAGACAGGAGTTCTCCTGGTAGTTTTTACATTGCTCCGGTAGGCAGCAAAAGGACACCACAAGAGTTGTTCTACATGCTTTCTGGGCTGAGATGGGGAATCGCTGAATTTTGGACTCGGCCGGTGACAAAATGTTCCAAAGACACCCCATGCACAACTCCACCGGGGAAGGTGCCAGGCAGGAGTTCTCTTGGTAGTTTTTACACTACCTTGGTAGGCAGCTGAAAGGCACAAGAAAAGTTGTTCTACCTGCTTTCTGGGCTGAGATGGGGAACCGCTGAATTTTGGAGTCGGCCGGTGACAAAATGTTCCAAACACACCCCATGCACAACTCCACCGGGGAAGGTGCCAGACAGGACTTCTCTTAATAGTTTTTACACTACCTTGGTAGGCATCTGAAAGACACCACAAAAGTTGTTTTACCTGCTTTCTGGGCTGAGATGGGGAATCGCTGAATTTTGGAGTCGGCCGGTGAAAAAATGTTCCAAACACACCCCATGCACAACTCCACTAGCGAAGGTGCCAGGGACGAGTTCTGTTGGTAGTTTTTACATTGCTCCGGTAGGCATCAAAAGGACACCACAAAAGTTGTTCTTCCTGCTTTCTGGGCTGAGATGGGGAATCGCTGAATTTTGGACTCGGCCGGTGACAAAATGTTCCAAAGACACCCCATGCACAACTCCACCGGGGAAGGTGCCAGGCAGGAGTTCTCTTGGTAGTTTTTACACTACCTTGGTAGGCAGCTGAAAGGCACCACAAAAGTTGTTCTACCTGCTTTCTGGGCTGAGATGGGGAACCGCTGAATTTTGGAGTCGGCCGGTGACAAAATGTTCCAAACACACCCCATGCACAACTCCACTAGCGAAGGTGCCAGGGACGAGTTCTCCTGGTAGTTTTTACATTGCTCCGGTAGGCAGCAAAAGGACACCACAAAAGTTGTTCTTCCTGCTTTCTGGGCTGAGATGGGGAATCGCTGAATTTTGACTCGGCCGGTGACAAAATGTTCCAAAGACACCCCATGCACAACTCCACCGGGGAAGGTGCCAGGCAGGAGTTCTCTTGGTAGTTTTTACACTGCCTTGGTAGGCAGCTGAAAGGCACCACAAAAGTTGTTCTACCTGCTTTCTGGGCTGAGATGGGGAACCGCTGAATTTTGGAGTCGGCCGTTGACAAAATGTTCCAAACACACCCCATGCACAACTCCACCGGGGAAGGTGCCAGACAGGAGTTCTCCTAGTAGTTTTTACACTACCTTGGTAGGCAGCTGAAAGACACCACAAAAGTTGTTCTTCCTGCTTTCTGGGCTGAGATGGGGAACCGCTGAATTTTGGAGTCGGCCGGTGAAAAAATGTTCCAAACACACCCCATGCACAACTCCACTAGCGAAGGTGCCAGGGACGAGTTCTGTTGGTAGTTTTTACATTGCTCCGGTAGGCATCAAAAGGACACCACAAAAGTTGTTCTTCCTGCTTTCTGGGCTGAGATGGGGAATCGCTGAATTTTGGAGTCGGCCCGTGAGAAAATGTTCCAAAGACACCCCATGCACAACTCCACCAGGGAAGGTGCCAGGCAGGAGTTCTCTTGGTAGTTTTTACACTACCTTGGTAGGCAGCTGAAAGGCACCACAAAAGTTGTTCTACCTGCTTTCTGGGCTGAGATGGGGAACAGCTGAATTTTGGAGTCAGCCGGTGACAAAATGTTCCAAAGACACCCCATGCACAACTCCACCGGGGAAGGTGCCAGACAGGAGTTCTCTTAGTAGTTTTTACACTACCTTGGTAGGCATCTGAAAGGCACCACAAAAGTTGTTCTTCCTGCTTTCTGGGCTGAGATGGGGAACCGCTGAATTTTGGACTCGGCCGGTGACAAAATGTTCCAAAGACACCCCATGCACAACTCCACCGGGGAAGGTGCCAGACAGGAGTTCTCTTAATAGTTTTTACACTACCTTGGAAGGCATCTGAAAGGCACCACAAAAGTTGTTCTACCTGCTTTCTGGGCTGAGATGGGGAACCGCTGAATTTTGGAGTCGGCTGGTGACAAAATGTTCCAAACACACCCCATGCACAACTCCACTAGCGAAGGTGCCAGGGACGAGTTCTCCTGGTAGTTTTTACATTGCTCCGGTAGGCATCTGAAAGACACCACAAAAGTTGTTCTTCCTGCTTTCTGGGCTGAGATGGGGAATCGCTGAATTTTGGAGTCGGCCGGTGACAAAATGTTCCAAACACACCCCATGCACAACTCCACTAGCGAAGGTGCCAGGGACGACTTCTCTTGGTAGTTTTTACACTACCTTGGTAGGCAGCTGAAAGGCACAAGAAAAGTTGTTCTACCTGCTTTCTGGGCTGAGATGGGGAACCGCTGAATTTTGGAGTCGGCCGGTGACAAAATGTTCCAAAGACACCCCATGCACAACTCCACCGGGGAAGGTGCCAGGCAGGAGTTCTCTTAGTAGTTTTTACACTACCTTGGTAGGCAGCTGAAAGGCACCACAAAAGTTGTTGTACCTGCTTTGTGGGCTGAGATGGGGAACCGCTGAATTTTGGAGTCGGCCGGTGACAAAATGTTCCAAACACACCCCATGCACAACTCCACTAGCGAAGGTGCCAGGGACGAGTTCTGTTGGTAGTTTTTACATTGCTCCGGTAGGCATCAAAAGGACACCACAAAAGTTGTTCTTCCTGCTTTCTGGGCTGAGATGGGGAACCGCTGAA
The DNA here is from genome assembly GCF_023634085.1 of Falco cherrug. Lineage (NCBI taxonomy): Eukaryota > Metazoa > Chordata > Aves > Falconiformes > Falconidae > Falco > Falco cherrug. Next base: position 316,141 of record NW_026599493.1, on the reverse strand, counting down.
TTTTGGACTCGGCCGGTGACAAAATGTTCCAAAGACACCCCATGCACAACTCCACCGGGGAAGGTGCCAGGCAGGAGTTCTCTTGGTAGTTTTTACACTACCTTGGTAGGCATCTGAAAGGCACCACAAAAGTTGTTCTACCTGCTTTCTGGGCTGAGATGGGGAACCGCTGAATTTTGGACTCGGCTGGTGACAAAATGTTCCAAATACACCCCATGCACAACTCCACCGAGGAAGGTGCCAGACAGGAGTTCTCCTGGTAGTTTTTACATTGCTCCGGTAGGCAGCAAAAGGACACCACAAGAGTTGTTCTACCTGCTTTCTGGGCTGAGATGGGGAACCGCTGAATTTTGGAGTCGGCCGGTGACAAAATGTTCCAAAGACACCCCATGCACAACTCCACCGGGGAAGGTGCCAGGCAGGAGTTCTCTTGGTAGTTTTTACACTACCTTGGTAGGCAGCTGAAAGGCACAAGAAAAGTTGTTCTACCTGCTTTCTGGGCTGAGATGGGGAACCGCTGAATTTTGGACTCGGCCGGTGACAAAATGTTCCAAACACACCCCATGCACAACTCCACCGGGGAAGGTGCCAGACAGGACTTCTCTTAACAGTTTTTACACTACCTTGGTAGGCATCTGAAAGACACCACAAAAGTTGTTCTTCCTGCTTTCTGGGCTGAGATGGGGAATCGCTGAATTTTGGAGTCGGCCGGTGAAAAAATGTTCCAAACACACCCCATGCACAACTCCACTAGCGAAGGTGCCAGGGACGAGTTCTCCTGGTAGTTTTTACATTGCTCCGGTAGGCAGCAAAAGGACACCACAAAAGTTGTTCTTCCTGCTTTCTGGGCTGAGATGGGGAATCGCTGAATTTTGGACTCGGCCGGTGACAAAATGTTCCAAAGACACCCCATGCACAACTCCACCGGGGAAGGTGCCAGGCAGGAGTTCTCTTGGTAGTTTTTACACTACCTTGGTAGGCAGCTGAAAGGCACAAGAAAAGTTGTTCTACCTGCTTTCTGGGCTGAGATGGGGAACCGCTGAATTTTGGAGTCGGCCGTTGACAAAATGTTCCAAACACACCCCATGCACAACTCCACCGGGGAAGGTGCCAGACAGGACTTCTCTTAATAGTTTTTACACTACCTTGGTAGGCATCTGAAAGACACCACAAAAGTTGTTCTTCCTGCTTTCTGGGCTGAGATGGGGAACCGCTGAATTTTGGAGTCGGCCGGTGAAAAAATGTTCCAAACACACCCCATGCACAACTCCACTAGCGAAGGTGCCAGGGACGAGTTCTGTTGGTAGTTTTTACATTGCTCCGGTAGGCATCAAAAGGACACCACAAAAGTTGTTCTTCCTGCTTTCTGGGCTGAGATGGGGAATCGCTGAATTTTGGAGTCGGCCCGTGAGAAAATGTTCCAAAGACACCCCATGCACAACTCCACCAGGGAAGGTGCCAGGCAGGAGTTCTCTTGGTAGTTTTTACACTACCTTGGTAGGCAGCTGAAAGGCACCACAAAAGTTGTTCTTCCTGCTTTCTGGGCTGAGATGGGGAACAGCTGAATTTTGGAGTCAGCCGGTGACAAAATGTTCCAAAGACACCCCATGCACAACTCCACCGGGGAAGGTGCCAGACAGGAGTTCTCTTAGTAGTTTTTACACTACCTTGGTAGGCATCTGAAAGGCACCACAAAAGTTGTTCTTCCTGCTTTCTGGGCTGAGATGGGGAACCGCTGAATTTTGGAGTCGGCCGGTGACAAAATGTTCCAAAGACACCCCATGCACAACTCCACCGGGGAAGGTGCCAGACAGGAGTTCTCTTAATAGTTTTTACACTACCTTGGAAGGCATCTGAAAGGCACCACAAAAGTTGTTCTACCTGCTTTCTGGGCTGAGATGGGGAACGGCTGAATTTTGGAGTCGGCCGGTGACAAAATGTTCCAAACACACCCCATGCACAACTCCACTAGCGAAGGTGCCAGGGACGAGTTCTGTTGGTAGTTTTTACATTGCTCCGGTAGGCATCAAAAGGACACCACAAAAGTTGTTCTTCCTGCTTTCTGGGCTGAGATGTGGAATCGCTGAATTTTGGACTCGGCCGGTGACAAAATGTTCCAAAGACACCCCATGCACAACTCCACCGGGGAAGGTTCCAGGCAGGAGTTCTCTTGGTAGTTTTTACACTACCTTGGTAGGCAGCTGAAAGGCACGACAAAAGTTATTCTTCCTGCTTTCTGGGCTGAGATGGGGAACCGCTGAATTTTGGAGTCGGCTGGTGACAAAATGTTCCAAACACACCCCATGCACAACTCCACTAGCGAAGGTGCCAGGGACGAGTTCTGTTGGTAGTTTTTACATTGCTCCGGTAGGCATCTAAAAGACACCACAAAAGTTGTTCTTCCTGCTTTCTGGGCTGAGATGGGGAATCGCTGAATTTTGGAGTCGGCCGGTGACAAAATGTTCCAAACACACCCCATGCACAACTCCACTAGCGAAGGTGCCAGGCAGGAGTTCTCTTGGTAGTTTTTACACTACCTTGGTAGGCAGCTGAAAGGCACCACAAAAGTTGTTCTACCTGCTTTCTGGGCTGAGATGGGGAACCGCTGAATTTTGGAGTCAGCCGGTGACAAAATGTTCCAAACACACCCCATGCACAACTCCACTAGCGAAGGTGCCAGGGACGAGTTCTGTTGGTAGTTTTTACATTGCTCCGGTAGGCATCAAAAGGACACCACAAAAGTTGTTCTTCCTGCTTTCTGGGCTGAGATGGGGAACCGCTGAATTTTGGACTCAGCCGGTGACAAAATGTTCCAAAGACACCCCATGCACAACTCCACCGGGGAAGGTGCCAGGCAGGAGTTCTCTTGGTAGTTTTTACACTACCTTGGTAGGCATCTGAAAGGCACCACAAAAGTTGTTCTACCTGCTTTCTGGGCTGAGATGGGGAACCGCTGAATTTTGGACTCGGCTGGTGACAAAATGTTCCAAATACACCCCATGCACAACTCCACCGAGGAAGGTGCCAGACAGGAGTTCTCCTGGTAGTTTTTACATTGCTCCGGTAGGCAGCAAAAGGACACCACAAGAGTTGTTCTACCTGCTTTCTGGGCTGAGATGGGGAACCGCTGAATTTTGGAGTCGGCCGGTGACAAAATGTTCCAAAGACACCCCATGCACAACTCCACCGGGGAAGGTGCCAGGCAGGAGTTCTCTTGGTAGTTTTTACACTACCTTGGTAGGCAGCTGAAAGGCACAAGAAAAGTTGTTCTACCTGCTTTCTGGGCTGAGATGGGGAACCGCTGAATTTTGGACTCGGCCGGTGACAAAATGTTCCAAACACACCCCATGCACAACTCCACCGGGGAAGGTGCCAGACAGGACTTCTCTTAACAGTTTTTACACTACCTTGGTAGGCATCTGAAAGACACCACAAAAGTTGTTCTTCCTGCTTTCTGGGCTGAGATGGGGAATCGCTGAATTTTGGAGTCGGCCGGTGAAAAAATGTTCCAAACACACCCCATGCACAACTCCACTAGCGAAGGTGCCAGGGACGAGTTCTCCTGGTAGTTTTTACATTGCTCCGGTAGGCAGCAAAAGGACACCACAAAAGTTGTTCTTCCTGCTTTCTGGGCTGAGATGGGGAATCGCTGAATTTTGACTCGGCCGGTGACAAAATGTTCCAAAGACACCCCATGCACAACTCCACCGGGGAAGGTGCCAGGCAGGAGTTCTCTTGGTAGTTTTTACACTACCTTGGTAGGCAGCTGAAAGGCACAAGAAAAGTTGTTCTACCTGCTTTCTGGGCTGAGATGGGGAACCGCTGAATTTTGGAGTCGGCCGGTGACAAAATGTTCCAAACACACCCCATGCACAACTCCACCGGGGAAGGTGCCAGACAGGAGTTCTCTTAATAGTTTTTACACTACCTTGGTAGGCATCTGAAAGACACCACAAAAGTTGTTCTTCCTGCTTTCTGGGCTGAGATGGGGAACCGCTGAATTTTGGAGTCGGCCGGTGAAAAAATGTTCCAAACACACCCCATGCACAACTCCACTAGCGAAGGTGCCAGGGACGAGTTCTGTTGGTAGTTTTTACATTGCTCCGGTAGGCATCAAAAGGACACCACAAAAGTTGTTCTTCCTGCTTTCTGGGCTGAGATGGGGAATCGCTGAATTTTGGAGTCGGCCCGTGAGAAAATGTTCCAAAGACACCCCATGCACAACTCCACCAGGGAAGGTGCCAGGCAGGAGTTCTCTTGGTAGTTTTTACACTACCTTGGTAGGCAGCTGAAAGGCACCACAAAAGTTGTTCTTCCTGCTTTCTGGGCTGAGATGGGGAACAGCTGAATTTTGGAGTCAGCCGGTGACAAAATGTTCCAAAGACACCCCATGCACAACTCCACCGGGGAAGGTGCCAGACAGGAGTTCTCTTAGTAGTTTTTACACTACCTTGGTAGGCATCTGAAAGGCACCACAAAAGTTGTTCTTCCTGCTTTCTGGGCTGAGATGGGGAACCGCTGAATTTTGGAGTCGGCCGGTGACAAAATGTTCCAAAGACACCCCATGCACAACTCCACCGGGGAAGGTGCCAGACAGGAGTTCTCTTAATAGTTTTTACACTACCTTGGAAGGCATCTGAAAGGCACCACAAAAGTTGTTCTACCTGCTTTCTGGGCTGAGATGGGGAACGGCTGAATTTTGGAGTCGGCCGGTGACAAAATGTTCCAAACACACCCCATGCACAACTCCACTAGCGAAGGTGCCAGGGACGAGTTCTGTTGGTAGTTTTTACATTGCTCCGGTAGGCATCAAAAGGACACCACAAAAGTTGTTCTTCCTGCTTTCTGGGCTGAGATGTGGAATCGCTGAATTTTGGACTCGGCCGGTGACAAAATGTTCCAAAGACACCCCATGCACAACTCCACCGGGGAAGGTTCCAGGCAGGAGTTCTCTTGGTAGTTTTTACACTACCTTGGTAGGCAGCTGAAAGGCACGACAAAAGTTATTCTTCCTGCTTTCTGGGCTGAGATGGGGAACCGCTGAATTTTGGAGTCGGCTGGTGACAAAATGTTCCAAACACACCCCATGCACAACTCCACTAGCGAAGGTGCCAGGGACGAGTTCTGTTGGTAGTTTTTACATTGCTCCGGTAGGCATCTAAAAGACACCACAAAAGTTGTTCTTCCTGCTTTCTGGGCTGAGATGGGGAATCGCTGAATTTTGGAGTCGGCCGGTGACAAAATGTTCCAAACACACCCCATGCACAACTCCACTAGCGAAGGTGCCAGGCAGGAGTTCTCTTGGTAGTTTTTACACTACCTTGGTAGGCAGCTGAAAGGCACCACAAAAGTTGTTCTACCTGCTTTCTGGGCTGAGATGGGGAACCGCTGAATTTTGGAGTCGGCCGGTGACAAAATGTTCCAAACACACCCCATGCACAACTCCACCGGGGAAGGTGCCAGGAACGAATTCTGTTGGTAGTTTTTACACTACCTTGGTAGGCAGCTGAAAGGCACCACAAAAGTTGTTGTACCTGCTTTGTGGGCTGAGATGGGGAACCGCTGAATTTTGGAGTCGGCCGGTGACAAAATGTTCCAAACACACCCCATGCACAACTCCACTAGCGAAGGTGCCAGGGACGAGTTCTGTTGGTAGTTTTTACATTGCTCCGGTAGGCATCAAAAGGACACCACAAAAGTTGTTCTTCCTGCTTTCTGGGCTGAGATGGGGAACCGCTGAATTTTGGACTCGGCCGGTGACAAAATGTTCCAAAGACACCCCATGCACAACTCCACCGGGGAAGGTGCCAGGCAGGAGTTCTCTTGGTAGTTTTTACACTACCTTGGTAGGCATCTGAAAGGCACCACAAAAGTTGTTCTACCTGCTTTCTGGGCTGAGATGGGGAACCGCTGAATTTTGGACTCGGCTGGTGACAAAATGTTCCAAATACACCCCATGCACAACTCCACCGAGGAAGGTGCCAGACAGGAGTTCTCCTGGTAGTTTTTACATTGCTCCGGTAGGCATCTGAAAGACACCACAAAAGTTGTTCTACCTGCTTTCTGGGCTGAGATGGGGAACCGCTGAATTTTGGAGTCGGCCGGTGACAAAATGTTCCAAACACACCCCATGCACAACTCCACCGGGGAAGGTGCCAGACAGGAGTTCTCTTAGTAGTTTTTACACTACCTTGGTAGGCATCTGAAAGGCACCACAAAAGTTGTTTTACCTGCTTTCTGGGCTGAGATGGGGAATCGCTGAATTTTGGACTCGGCCGGTGACAAAATGTTCCAAAGACACCCCATGCACAACTCCACCGGGGAAGGTGCCAGGCAGGAGTTCTCTTGGTAGTTTTTACACTACCTTGGTAGGCATCTGAAAGGCACCACAAAAGTTGTTCTTCCTGCTTTCTGGGCTGAGATGGGGATCCGCTGAATTTTGGAGTCGGCTGGTGACAAAATGTTCCAAAAACACCCCATGCACAACTCCACCGGGGAAGGTGCCAGACAGGAGTTCTCCTGGTAGTTTTTACATTGTTCCGGTAGGCATCTGAAAGACACCACAAAAGTTGTTCTACCTGCTTTCTGGGCTGAGATGGGGAACCGCTGAATTTTGGAGTCGGCCGGTGACAAAATGTTCCAAAGACACCCCATGCACAACTCCACCGGGGAAGGTGCCAGGCAGGAGTTCTCTTGGTAGTTTTTACTACCTTGGTAGGCATCTGAAAGGCACCACAAAAGTTGTTCTTCCTGCTTTCTGGGCTGAGATGGGGAACCGCTGAATTTTGGACTCGGCCGGTGACAAAATGTTCCAAACACACCCCATGCACAACTCCACTAGCGAAGGTGCCAGGGACGAGTTCTGTTGGTAGTTTTTACATTGCTCCGGTAGGCATCAAAAGGACACCACAAAAGTTGTTCTTCCTGCTTTCTGCGCTGAGATGTGGAATCGCTGAATTTTGGACTCGGCCGGTGACAAAATGTTCCAAAGACACCCCATGCACAACTCCACCGGGGAAGGTGCCAGGCAGGAGTTCTCTTGGTAGTTTTTACACTACCTTGGTAGGCAGCTGAAAGGCACAAGAAAAGTTCTTCTACCTGCTTTCTGGGCTGAGATGGGGAACCGCTGAACTTTGGACTCGGCCGGTGAAAAAATGTTCCAAACACACCCCATGCACAACTCCACTAGCGAAGGTGCCAGGGACGAGTTCTGTTGGTAGTTTTTACATTGCTCCGGTAGGCATCAAAAGGACACCACAAAAGTTGTTCTTCCTGCTTTCTGGGCTGAGATGGGGAATCGCTGAATTTTGGAGTCGGCCGGTGACAAAATGTTCCAAAGACACCCCATGCACAACTCCACCGGGGAAGGTGCCAGGCAGGAGTTCTCTTGGTAGTTTTTACACTACCTTGGTAGGCATCTGAAAGGCACGACAAAAGTTGTTCTTCCTGCTTTCTGGGCTGAGATGGGGAACCGCTGAATTTTGGAGTCAGCTGGTGACAAAATGTTCCAAACACACCCCATGCACAACTCCACTAGCGAAGGTGCCAGGGACGAGTTCTGTTGGTAGTTTTTACATTGCTCCGGTAGGCATCAAAAGGACACCACAAAAGTTGTTCTTCCTGCTTTCTGGGCTGAGATGGGGAATCGCTGAATTTTGGAGTCGGCCGGTGACAAAATGTTCCAAAGACACCCTATGCACAACTCCACCGGGGAAGGTGCCAGGCAGGAGTTCTCTTAGTAGTTTTTACACTACCTTGGTAGGCAGCTGAAAGGCACCACAAAAGTTGTTGTACCTGCTTTCTGGGCTGAGATGGGGAACCGCTGAATTTTGGACTCGGCCGGTGACAAAATGTTCCAAACACACCCCATGCACAACTCCACTAGCGAAGGTGCCAGGGACGAGTTCTGTTGGTAGTTTTTACATTGCTCCGGTAGGCATCAAAAGGACACCACAAAAGTTGTTCTTCCTGCTTTCTGCGCTGAGATGTGGAATCGCTGAATTTTGGACTCGGCCGGTGACAAAATGTTCCAAAGACACCCCATGCACAGCTCCACCGGGGAAGGTGCCAGGCAGGAGTTCTCTTGGTAGTTTTTACACTACCTTGGTAGGCAGCTGAAAGGCACAAGAAAAGTTCTTCTACCTGCTTTCTGGGCTGAGATGGGGAACCGCTGACTTTTGGACTCGGCCGGTGAAAAAATGTTCCAAACACACCCCATGCACAACTCCACTAGCGAAGGTGCCAGGGACGAGTTCTGTTGGTAGTTTTTACATTGCTCCGGTAGGCATCAAAAGGACACCACAAAAGTTGTTCTTCCTGCTTTCTGCGCTGAGATGTGGAATCGCTGAATTTTGGACTCGGCCGGTGACAAAATGTTCCAAAGACACCCCATGCACAACTCCACCGGGGAAGGTGCCAGGCAGGAGTTCTCTTGGTAGTTTTTACACTACCTTGGTAGGCAGCTGAAAGGCACAAGAAAAGTTCTTCTACCTGCTTTCTGGGCTGAGATGGGGAACCGCTGAATTTTGGACTCGGCCGGTGACAAAATGTTCCAAACACACCCCATGCACAACTCCACCGGGGAAGGTGCCAGAAAGGAGTTCTCCTGGTAGTTTTTACATTGCTCCAGTAGGCAGCTGAAAGACACCACAAAAGTTGTTCTACCTGCTTTCTGGGCTGAAATGGGGAACCGCTGAATTTTGGACTCGGCTGGTGACAAAATGTTCCAAAGACACCCCATGCACAACTCCACCGGGGAAGGTGCCAGACAGGAGTTCTCCTGGTAGTTTTTACATTGCTCCGGTAGGCATCAAAAGGACACCACAAAAGTTGTTGTACCTGCTTTCTGGGCTGAGATGGGGAACCGCTGAATTTTGGAGTCGGCTGGTGACAAAATGTTCCAAAGAAATCCCATGCACAACTCCACCGGGGAAGGTGCCAGACAGGAGTTCTCTTAATAGTTTTTACACTACCTTGGTAGGCATTTGAAAGGCACCACAAAAGTTGTTCTTCCTGCTTTCTGGGCTGAGATGGGGAACCGCTGAATTTTGGACTCGGCCGGTGAAAAAATGTTCCAAAGACACCCCATGCACAACTCCACTAGCGAAGGTGCCAGGGACGAGTTCTGTTGGTAGTTTTTACATTGCTCCGATAGGCATCAAAAGGACACCACAAAAGTTGTTCTTCCTGCTTTCTGGGCTGAGATGGGGAATCGCTGAATTTTGGAGTCGGCCGGTGACAAAATGTTCCAAAGACACCCCATGCACAACTCCACCGGGGAAGGTGCCAGAAAGGAGTTCTCCTGGTAGTTTTTACATTGCTCCGGTAGGCATCTGAAAGACACCACAAAAGTTGTTTTACCTGCTTTCTGGGCTGAGATGGGGAACCGCTGAATTTTGGAGTCGGCCGGTGACAAAATGTTCCAAACACACCCCATGCACAACTCCACTAGCGAAGGTGCCAGGGACGAGTTCTGTTGGTAGTTTTTACATTGCTCCGGTAGGCAGCAAAAGGACACCACAAAAGTTGTTCTTCCTGCTTTCTGGGCTGAGATGGGGAATCGCTGAATTTTGGACTCGGCCGGTGACAAAATGTTCCAAAGACACCCCATGCACAGCTCCACCGGGGAAGGTGCCAGGCAGGAGTTCTCTTGGTAGTTTTTACACTACCTTGGTAGGCAGCTGAAAGGCACAAGAAAAGTTCTTCTACCTGCTTTCTGGGCTGAGATGGGGAACCGCTGAATTTTGGACTCGGCCGGTGAAAAAATGTTCCAAACACACCCCATGCACAACTCCACTAGCGAAGGTGCCAGGGACGAGTTCTGTTGGTAGTTTTTACATTGCTCCGGTAGGCATCAAAAGGACACCACAAAAGTTGTTCTTCCTGCTTTCTGCGCTGAGATGTGGAATCGCTGAATTTTGGACTCGGCCGGTGACAAAATGTTCCAAAGACACCCCATGCACAACTCCACCGGGGAAGGTGCCAGGCAGGAGTTCTCTTGGTAGTTTTTACACTACCTTGGTAGGCAGCTGAAAGGCACAAGAAAAGTTCTTCTACCTGCTTTCTGGGCTGAGATGGGGAACCGCTGAATTTTGGACTCGGCCGGTGACAAAATGTTCCAAACACACCCCATGCACAACTCCACCGGGGAAGGTGCCAGAAAGGAGTTCTCCTGGTAGTTTTTACATTGCTCCAGTAGGCAGCTGAAAGGCACAAGAAAAGTTGTTCTACCTGCTTTCTGGGCTGAAATGGGGAACCGCTGAATTTTGGACTCGGCTGGTGACAAAATGTTCCAAAGACACCCCATGCACAACTCCACCGGGGAAGGTGCCAGACAGGAGTTCTCTTAATAGTTTTTACATTGCTCCGGTAGGCATCAAAAGGACACCACAAAAGTTGTTGTACCTGCTTTCTGGGCTGAGATGGGGAACCGCTGAATTTTGGAGTCGGCTGGTGACAAAATGTTCCAAAGAAATCCCATGCACAACTCCACCGGGGAAGGTGCCAGACAGGAGTTCTCTTAATAGTTTTTACACTACCTTGGTAGGCATTTGAAAGGCACCACAAAAGTTGTTCTTCCTGCTTTCTGGGCTGAGATGGGGAACCGCTGAATTTTGGACTCGGCCGGTGACAAAATGTTCCAAACACACCCCATGCACAACTCCACTAGCGAAGGTGCCAGGGACGAGTTCTGTTGGTAGTTTTTACATTGCTCCGATAGGCATCAAAAGGACACCACAAAAGTTGTTCTTCCTGCTTTCTGGGCTGAGATGGGGAACCGCTGAATTTTGGAGTCGGCTGGTGACAAAATGTTCCAAAGACACCCCATGCACAACTCCACCGGGGAAGGTGCCAGACAGGAGTTCTCTTAGTAGTTTTTACACTACCTTGGTAGGCATTTGAAAGGCACCACAAAAGTTGTTCTTCCTGCTTTCTGGGCTGAGATGGGGAACCGCTGAATTTTGGACTCGGCCGGTGACAAAATGTTCCAAACACACCCCATGCACAACTCCACCAGGGAAGGTGCCAGGCAGGAGTTCTCTTGGTAGTTTTTACACTACCTTGGTAGGCAGCTGAAAGGCACAAGAAAAGTTGTTGTACCTTCTTTCTGGGCTGAGATGGGGAACCGCTGAATTTTGGAGTCGGCCGGTGACAAAATGTTCCAAACACACCCCATGCACAACTCCACCGGGGAAGGTGCCAGACAGGAGTTCTCCTGGTAGTTTTTACATTGCTCCGGTAGGCATCTGAGAGACACCACAAAAGTTTTTCTACCTGCTTTCTGGGCTGAGATGGGGAACCGCTGAATTTTGGAGTCGGCCGGTGACAAAATGTTCCAAAGACACCCCATGCACAACTCCACCGGGGAAGGTGCCAGACAGGAGTTCTCTTAATAGTTTTTACACTACCTTGGTAGGCATCTGAAAGACACCACAAAAGTTGTTTTACCTGCTTTCTGGGCTGAGATGGGGAACTGCTGAATTTTGGACTCGGCCGGTGACAAAATGTTCCAAACACACCCCATGCAAAACTCCACCGGGGAAGGTGCCAGACAGGACTTCTCTTAATAGTTTTTACACTACCTTGGTAGGCATCTGAAAGGCACCACAAAAGTTGTTGTACCTGCTTTCTGGGCTGAGATGGGGAACCGCTGAATTTTGGACTCGGCCGGTGACAAAATGTTCCAAACACACCCCATGCACAACTCCACTAGCGAAGGTGCCAGGGACGAGTTCTGTTGGTAGTTTTTACATTGCTCCGGTAGGCAGCAAAAGGACACCACAAAAGTTGTTCTTCCTGCTTTCTGGGCTGAGATGGGGAATCGCTGAATTTTGGACTCGGCCGGTGACAAAATGTTCCAAAGACACCCCATGCACAACTCCACCGGGGAAGGTGCCAGAAAGGAGTTCTCTTGGTAGTTTTTACACTACCTTGGTAGGCAGCTGAAAGGCACAAGAAAAGTTGTTGTACCTTCTTTCTGGGCTGAGATGGGGAACCGCTGAATTTTGGACTCGGCCGGTGACAAAATGTTCCAAAGACACCCCATGCACAACTCCACCGGGGAAGGTGCCAGGCAGGAGTTCTCTTGATAGTTTTTACACTACCTTGGTAGGCATTTGAAAGGCACCACAAAAGTTGTTCTACCTGCTTTCTGGGCTGAGATGGGGAACAGCTGAATTTTGGACTCGGCTGGTGACAAAATTTTAATAAATACACCCCATGCACAACTCCACTAGCGAAGGTGCCAGGGACGAGTTCTGTTGGTAGTTTTTACATTGCTCCTGTAGGCATCAAAAAGACACTACAAAAGTTGTTGTACCTGCTTTCTGGGCTGAGATGGGGAACAGCTGAATTTTGGACTCGGCTGGTGACAAAATTTTAATAAATACACCCCATGCACAACTCCACTAGCGAAGGTGCCAGGAACAAATTCTGTTGGTAGTTTTTACATTGCTCCTGTAGGCATCAAAAAGACACTACAAAAGTTGTTCTACCTGCTTTCTGGGCTGAGATGGGGAACCGCTGAATTTTGGACTCGGCTGGTGACAAAATGTTCCAAACACACCCCATGCACAACTCCACCGGGGAAGGTGCCAGGCAGGAGTTCTCCTGGTAGTTTTTACATTGCTCCGGTAGGCATCTGAAAGACACCACAAAAGTTGTTGTACCTTCTTTCTGGGCTGAGATGGGGAACCGCTGAATTTTGGAGTCGGCCGGTGACAAAATGTTCCAAAGACACCCCATGCACAACTCCACCGGGGAAGGTGCCAGGCAGGAGTTCTCTTGGTAGTTTTTACATTGCTCCGGTAGGCATCAAAAGGACACCACAAAAGTTGTTCTTCCTGCTTTCTGGGCTGAGATGGGGAATCGCTGAATTTTGGACTCGGCCGGTGACAAAATGTTCCAAAGACACCCCATGCATAACTCCACTAGGGAAGGTGCCAGACAGGAGTTCTCTTAGTAGTTTTTACACTACCTTGGTAGGCATTTGAAAGGCACCACAAAAGTTGTTCTTCCTGCTTTCTGGGCTGAGATGGGGAACCGCTGAATTTTGGAGTCGGCCGGTGAAAAAATGTTCCAAAGACACCCCATGCACAACTCCACTAGGGAAGGTGCCAGACAGGAGTTCTCTTAGTAGTTTTTACACTACCTTGGTAGGCAGCTGAAAGGCACCACAAAAGTTGTTCTTCCTGCTTTCTGGGCTGAGATGGGGAACCGCTGAATTTTGGAGTCGGCCGGTGAAAAAATGTTCCAAAGACACCCCATGCACAACTCCACCGGGGAAGGTGCCAGGGACGAGTTCTGTTGGTAGTTTTTACATTGCTCCGGTAGGCATCAAAAGGACACCACAAAAGTTGTTCTTCCTGCTTTCTGGGCTGAGATGGGGAATCGCTGAATTTTGGACTCGGCCGGTGACAAAATATTCCAAAGACACCCCATGCACAACTCTACCGGGGAAGGTGCCAGGCAGGAGTTCTCTTGGTAGTTTTTACACTACCTTGGTAGGCAGCTGAAAGGCACCACAAAAGTTGTTCTTCCTGCTTTCTGGGCTGAGATGGGGAACCGCTGAATTTTGGACTCGGCCGGTGACAAAATGTTCCAAACACACCCCATGCACAACTCCACCGGGGAAGGTGCCAGGGACGAGTTCTGTTGGTAGTTTTTACATTGCTCCGGTAGGCATCAAAAGGACACCACAAAAGTTGTTCTTCCTGCTTTCTGGGCTGAGATGGGGAACCGCTGAATTTTGGAGTCGGCCGGTGACAAAATGTTCCAAAGACACCCCATGCACAACTCCACCGGGGAAGGTGCCAGGCAGGAGTTCTCTTGGTAGTTTTTACACTACCTTGGTAGGCATCTGAAAGGCACCACAAAAGTTGTTCTTCCTGCTTTCTGGGCTGAGATGGGGAACCGCTGAATTTTGGAGTCGGCCGGTGACAAAATGTTCCAAACACACCCCATGCACAACTCCACTAGCGAAGGTGCCAGGGACGAGTTCTGTTGGTAGTTTTTACATTGCTCCGGTAGGCAGCAAAAGGACACCACAAAAGTTGTTCTTCCTGCTTTCTGGGCTGAGATGGGGAACCGCTGAATTTTGGAGTCGGCCGGTGACAAAATGTTCCAAAGACACCCCCTGCACAACTCCACCGGGGAAGGTGCCAGGGACGAGTATTGTTGGTAGTTTTTACATTGCTCCGGTAGGCATCAAAAGGACACCACAAAAGTTGTTCTTCCTGCTTTCTGGGCTGAGATGGGGAACCGCTGAATTTTGGAGTCGGCCGGTGACAAAATGTTCCAAAGACACCCCATGCACAACTCCACCGGGGAAGGTGCCAGGCAGGAGTTCTCTTGGTAGTTTTTACACTACCTTGGTAGGCATCTGAAAGGCACCACAAAAGTTGTTCTACCTGCTTTCTGGGCTGAGATGGGGAACGGCTGAATTTTGGAGTCGGCCGGTGACAAAATGTTCCAAACACACCCCATGCACAACTCCACTAGCGAAGGTTCCAAGGACGAATTCTGTTGGTAGTTTTTACATTGCTCCGGTAGGCAGCAAAAGGACACCACAAAAGTTGTTCTACCTGCTTTCTGGGCTGAGATGGGGAACCGCTGAATTTTGGAGTCGGCCGGTGAAAAAATGTTCCAAACACACCCCATGCACAACTCCACTAGCGAAGGTGCCAGGGACGAGTTCTGTTGGTAGTTTTTACATTGCTCCGGTAGGCAGCAAAAGGACACCACAAAAGTTGTTCTTCCTGCTTTCTGGGCTGAGATGGGGAACCGCTGAATTTTGGAGTCGGCCGGTGACAAAATGTTCCAAAGACACCCCATGCACAACTCCACCGGGGAAGGTGCCAGGCAGGAGTTCTCTTGGTAGTTTTTACACTACCTTAGTAGGCAGCTGAAAGGCACAAGAAAAGTTGTTCTTCCTGCTTTCTGGGCTGAGATGGGGAACCGCTGACTTTTGGAGTCGGCTGGTGACAAAATGTTCCAAAGACACCCCATGCACAACTCCACCGGGGAAGGTGCCAGACAGGAGTTCTCTTAGTAGTTTTTACACTACCTTGGTAGGCAGCTGAAAGGCACCACAAAAGTTGTTCTTCCTGCTTTCTGGGCTGAGATGGGGAACCGCTGAATTTTGGACTCGGCCGGTGACAAAATGTTCCAAACACACCCCATGCACAACTCCACTAGCGAAGGTGCCAGGGACGAGTTCTGTTGGTAGTTTTTACATTGCTCCGGTAGGCACCAAAAGGACACCACAAAAGTTGTTCTTCCTGCTTTCTGGGCTGAGATGGGGAATCGCTGAATTTTGGACTCGGCCGGTGACAAAATGTTCCAAAGACACCCCATGCACAACTCCACCGGGGAAGGTGCCAGGCAGGAGTTCTCTTGGTAGTTTTTACACTACCTTGGTAGGCAGCTGAAAGGCACCACAAAAGTTGTTCTTCCTGCTTTCTGGGCTGAGATGGGGAACCGCTGAATTTTGGACTCGGCCGGTGACAAAATGTTCCAAACACACCCCATGCACAACTCCACTAGCGAAGGTGCCAGGGACGAGTTCTGTTGGTAGTTTTTACATTGCTCCGGTAGGCATCAAAAGGACACCACAAAAGTTGTTCTTCCTGCTTTCTGGGCTGAGATGGGGAACCGCTGAATTTTGGAGTCGGCCGGTGACAAAATGTTCCAAACACACCCCATGCACAACTCCACCGGGGAAGGTGCCAGGCAGGAGTTCTCCTGGTAGTTTTTACATTGCTCCGGTAGGCATCTGAAAGACACCACAAAAGTTGTTGTACCTTCTTTCTGGGCTGAGATGGGGAACCGCTGAATTTTGGAGTCGGCCAGTGACAAAATGTTCCAAAGACACCCCATGCACAACTCCACCGGGGAAGGTGCCAGGCAGGAGTTCTCTTGGTAGTTTTTACATTGCTCCGGTAGGCATCAAAAGGACACCACAAAAGTTGTTCTTCCTGCTTTCTGGGCTGAGATGGGGAATCGCTGAATTTTGGACTCGGCCGGTGACAAAATATTCCAAAGACACCCCATGCACAACTCTACCGGGGAAGGTGCCAGGCAGGAGTTCTCTTGGTAGTTTTTACACTACCTTGGTAGGCAGCTGAAAGGCACCACAAAAGTTGTTCTTCCTGCTTTCTGGGCTGAGATGGGGAACCGCTGAATTTTGGACTCGGCCGGTGACAAAATGTTCCAAACACACCCCATGCACAACTCCACCGGGGAAGGTGCCAGGGACGAGTTCTGTTGGTAGTTTTTACATTGCTCCGGTAGGCATCAAAAGGACACCACAAAAGTTGTTCTTCCTGCTTTCTGGGCTGAGATGGGGAACCGCTGAATTTTGGAGTCGGCCGGTGACAAAATGTTCCAAAGACACCCCATGCACAACTCCACCGGGGAAGGTGCCAGGCAGGAGTTCTCTTGGTAGTTTTTACACTACCTTGGTAGGCATTTGAAAGGCACCACAAAAGTTGTTCTTCCTGCTTTCTGGGCTGAGATGGGGAACCGCTGAATTTTGGAGTCGGCCGGTGACAAAATGTTCCAAACACACCCCATGCACAACTCCACTAGCGAAGGTGCCAGGGACGAGTTCTGTTGGTAGTTTTTACATTGCTCCGGTAGGCAGCAAAAGGACACCACAAAAGTTGTTCTTCCTGCTTTCTGGGCTGAGATGGGGAACCGCTGAATTTTGGACTCGGCCGGTGACAAAATGTTCCAAACACACCCCCTGCACAACTCCACCGGGGAAGGTGCCAGGGATGAGTATTGTTGGTAGTTTTTACATTGCTCCGGTAGGCATCAAAAGGACACCACAAAAGTTGTTCTACCTGCTTTCTGGGCTGAGATGGGGAACCGCTGAATTTTGGAGTCGGCCGGTGACAAAATGTTCCAAACACACCCCATGCACAACTCCACCGGGGAAGGTGCCAGACAGGAGTTCTCTTAATAGTTTTTACACTACCTTGGTAGGCATCTGAAAGGCACCACAAAAGTTGTTCTACCTGCTTTCTGGGCTGAGATGGGGAACGGCTGAATTTTGGAGTCGGCCGGTGACAAAATGTTCCAAACACACCCCATGCACAACTCCACTAGCGAAGGTTCCAAGGACGAATTCTGTTGGTAGTTTTTACATTGCTCCGGTAGGCAGCAAACGGACACCACAAAAGTTGTTCTTCCTGCTTTCTGGGCTGAGATGGGGAACCGCTGAATTTTGGAGTCGGCCGGTGACAAAATGTTCCAAACACACCCCATGCACAACTCCACTAGCGAAGGTGCCAGGGACGAGTTCAGTTGGTAGTTTTTACATTGCTCCGGTAGGCAGCAAAAGGACACCACAAAAGTTGTTCTTCCTGCTTTCTGGGCTGAGATGGGGAACCGCTGAATTTTGGAGTCGGCCGGTGACAAAATGTTCCAAAGACACCCCATGCACAACTCCACCGGGGAAGGTGCCAGGCAGGAGTTCTCTTGGTAGTTTTTACACTACCTTAGTAGGCAGCTGAAAGGCACAAGAAAAGTTGTTCTTCCTGCTTTCTGGGCTGAGATGGGGAACCGCTGACTTTTGGAGTCGGCTGGTGACAAAATGTTCCAAAGACACCCCATGCACAACTCCACCGGGGAAGGTGCCAGGCAGGAGTTCTCTTAGTAGTTTTTACACTACCTTGGTAGGCATTTGAAAGGCACCACAAAAGTTGTTCTTCCTGCTTTCTGGGCTGAGATGGGGAACCGCTGAATTTTGGACTCGGCCGGTGACAAAATGTTCCAAACACACCCCATGCACAACTCCACTAGCGAAGGTGCCAGGGACGAGTTCTGTTGGTAGTTTTTACATTGCTCCGGTAGGCACCAAAAGGACACCACAAAAGTTGTTCTTCCTGCTTTCTGGGCTGAGATGGGGAATCGCTGAATTTTGGACTCGGCCGGTGACAAAATGTTCCAAAGACACCCCATGCACAACTCCACCGGGGAAGGTGCCAGGCAGGAGTTCTCTTGGTAGTTTTTACACTACCTTGGTAGGCAGCTGAAAGGCACCACAAAAGTTGTTCTTCCTGCTTTCTGGGCTGAGATGGGGAACCGCTGAATTTTGGACTCGGCCGGTGACAAAATGTTCCAAACACACCCCATGCACAACTCCACTAGCGAAGGTGCCAGGGACGAGTTCTGTTGGTAGTTTTTACATTGCTCCGGTAGGCATCAAAAGGACACCACAAAAGTTGTTCTTCCTGCTTTCTGGGCTGAGATGGGGAACCGCTGAATTTTGGAGTCGGCCGGTGACAAAATGTTCCAAACACACCCCATGCACAACTCCACCGGGGAAGGTGCCAGGGACGAGTTCTCTTGGTAGTTTTTACATTGCTCCGGTAGGCAGCAAAAGGACACCACAAAAATTGTTCTTCCTGCTTTCTGGGCTGAGATGGGGAATCGCTGAATTTTGGACTCGGCCGGTGACAAAATGTTCCAAACACACCCCATGCACAACTCCACCGGGGAAGGTGCCAGACAGGAGTTCTCCTGGTAGTTTTTACACTACCTTGGTAGGCATTTGAAAGGCACCACAAAAGTTGTTCTTCCTGCTTTCTGGGCTGAGATGGGGAACCGCTGAATTTTGGAGTCGGCCGGTGACAAAATGTTCCAAACACACCCCATGCACAACTCCACTAGCGAAGGTGCCAGGGACGAGTTCTGTTGGTAGTTTTTACATTGCTCCGGTAGGCAGCAAAAGGACACCACAAAAGTTGTTCTTCCTGCTTTCTGGGCTGAGATGGGGAACCGCTGAATTTTGGAGTCGGCCGGTGACAAAATGTTCCAAAGACACCCCATGCACAACTCCACCGGGGAAGGTGCCAGGCAGGAGTTCTCTTGGTAGTTTTTACACTACCTTAGTAGGCAGCTGAAAGGCACCACAAAAGTTGTTGTACCTTCTTTCTGGGCTGAGATGGGGAACCGCTGAATTTTGGAGTCGGCCGGTGACAAAATGTTCCAAAGACACCCCCTGCACAACTCCACCGGGGAAGGTGCCAGAAAGGAGTTCTCTTGGTAGTTTTTACATTGCTCCAGTAGGCATCTGAAAGACACCACAAAAGTTGTTCTACCTGCTTTCTGGGCTGAGATGGGGAACCGCTGAATTTTGGAGTCGGCCGGTGACAAAATGTTCCAAAGACACCCCATGCACAACTCCACCGGGGAAGGTGCCAGACAGGAGTTCTCTTAATAGTTTTTACACTACCTTGGTAGGCATCTGAAAGGCACCACAAAAGTTGTTCTTCCTGCTTTCTGGGCTGAGATGGGGAACCGCTGAATTTTGGAGTCGGCCGGTGACAAAATGTTCCAAACACACCCCATGCACAACTCCACTAGCGAAGGTGCCAGGGACGAATTCTGTTGGTAGTTTTTACATTGCTCCGGTAGGCATCAAAAGGACACCACAAAAGTTGTTCTTCCTGCTTTCTGGGCTGAGATGGGGAATCGCTGAATATTGGACTCGGCCGGTGACAAAATGTTCCAAAGACACCCCATGCACAACTCCACCGGGGAAGGTGCCAGGCAGGAGTTCTCTTGGTAGTTTTTACACTACCTTGGTAGGCAGCTGAAAGGCACCACAAAAGTTGTTCTACCTGCTTTCTGGGCTGAGATGGGGAACCGCTGAATTTTGGACTCGGCCGGTGACAAAATGTTCCAAAGACACCCCATGCACAACTCCACTAGCGAAGGTGCCAGGGACGAGTTCTCTTGGTAGTTTTTACATTGCTCCGGTAGGCATCAAAAGGACACCACAAAAGTTGTTCTTCCTGCTTTCTGGGCTGAGATGTGGAATCGCTGAATTTTGGACTCGGCCGGTGACAAAATGTTCCAAAGACACCCCATGCACAACTCCACCGGGGAAGGTGCCAGGCAGGAGTTCTCTTGGTAGTTTTTACACTACCTTGGTAGGCAGCTGAAAGGCACCACAAAAGTTGTTCTACCTGCTTTCTGGGCTGAGATGGGGAACCGCTGAATTTTGGACTCGGCCGGTGACAAAATGTTCCAAACACACCCCATGCACAACTCCACTAGCGAAGGTGCCAGGGACGAGTTCTGTTGGTAGTTTTTACATTGCTCCGGTAGGCATCAAAAGGACACCACAAAAGTTGTTCTTCCTGCTTTCTGGGCTGAGATGGGGAATCGCTGAATTTTGGACTCGGCCGGTGACAAAATGTTCCAAAGACACCCCATGCACAACTCCACCGGGGAAGGTGCCAGGCAGGAGTTCTCTTGGTAGTTTTTACACTACCTTGGTAGGCAGCTGAAAGGCACCACAAAAGTTCTACCTGCTTTCTGGGCTGAGATGGGGAATCGCTGAATTTTGGAGTCGGCCGGTGACAAAATGTTCCAAACACACCCCATGCACAATTCCACCTGGGAAGGTGCCAGGCAGGAGTTCTCTTAGTAGTTTTTACACTACCTTGGTAGGCATCTGAAAGGCACCACAAAAGTTGTTTTACCTGCTTTCTGGGCTGAGATGGGGAACCGCTGAATTTTGGAGTCGGCCGGTGACAAAATGTTCCAAACACACCCCATGCACAACTCCACTAGCGAAGGTGCCAGGGACGAGTTCTGTTGGTAGTTTTTACATTGCTCCGGTAGGCAGCAAAAGGACACCACAAAAGTGGTTCTTCCTGCTTTCTGGGCTGAGATGGGGAACCGCTGAATTTTGGACTCGGCCGGTGACAAAATGTTCCAAAGACACCCCATGCACAACTCCACCGGGGAAGGTGCCAGGCAGGAGTTCTCTTGGTAGTTTTTACACTACCTTGGTAGGCATCTGAAAGGCACCACAAAAGTTGTTCTACCTGCTTTCTGGGCTGAGATGGGGAACCGCTGAATTTTGGACTCGGATGGTGACAAAATGTTCCAAATACACCCCATGCACAACTCCACTAGCGAAGGTGCCAGGGACGAGTTCTCCTGGTAGTTTTTACACTACCTTGGTAGGCAGCTGAAAGGCACCACAAAAGTTGTTCTTCCTGCTTTCTGGGCTGAGATGTGGAATCGCTGAATTTTGGACTCGGCCGGTGACAAAATGTTCCAAAGACACCCCATGCACAACTCCACCGGGGAAGGTGCCAGGCAGGAGTTCTCTTGGGAGTTTTTACACTACCTTGGTAGGCAGCTGAAAGGCACCACAAAAGTTGTTTTACCTGCTTTCTGGGCTGAGATGGGGAACCGCTGAATTTTGGACTCGGCCGGTGACAAAATGTTCCAAACACACCCCATGCACAACTCCACTAGCGAAGGTGCCAGGGACGAGTTCTGTTGGTAGTTTTTACATTGCTCCGGTAGGCAGCAAAAGGACACCACAAAAGTTGTTCTTCCTGCTTTCTGGGCTGAGATGGGGAATCGCTGAATTTTGGACTCGGCCGGTGACAAAATGTTCCAAAGACACCCCATGCACAACTCCACCGGGGAAGGTGCCAGGCAGGAGTTCTCTTGGTAGTTTTTACACTACCTTGGTAGGCAGCTGAAAGGCACCACAAAAGTTGTTCTACCTGCTTTCTGGGCTGAGATGGGGAACCGCTGAATTTTGGACTCGGATGGTGACAAAATGTTCCAAATACACCCCATGCACAACTCCACCGGAGAAGGTGCCAGACAGGAGTTCTCCTGGTAGTTTTTACATTGCTCCGGTAGGCATCTGAAAGACACCACAAAGGTTGTTCTACCTGCTTTCTGGGCTGAGATGGGGAACCGCTGAATTTTGGAGTCGGCCGGTGACAAAATGTTCCAAACACACCCCATGCACAACTCCACCGGGGAAGGTGCCAGACAGGAGTTCTCTTAGTAGTTTTTACACTACCTTGGTAGGCATTTGAAAGGCACCACAAAAGTTGTTGTACCTTCTTTCTGGGCTGAGATGGGGAACCGCTGAATTTTGGACTCGGCCGGTGACAAAATGTTCCAAACACACCCCATGCACAACTCCACTAGCGAAGGTGCCAGGGACGAGTTCTGTTGGTAGTTTTTACATTGCTCCGGTAGGCACCAAAAGGACACCACAAAAGTTGTTCTTCCTGCTTTCTGGGCTGAGATGGGGAATCGCTGAATTTTGGACTCGGCCGGTGACAAAATGTTCCAAAGACACCCCATGCACAACTCCACCGGGGAAGGTGCCAGGCAGGAGTTCTCTTGGTAGTTTTTACACTACCTTAGTAGGCAGCTGAAAGGCACAAGAAAAGTTGTTCTTCCTGCTTTCTGGGCTGAGATGGGGAACCGCTGACTTTTGGAGTCGGCTGGTGACAAAATGTTCCAAAGACACCCCATGCACAACTCCACCGGGGAAGGTGCCAGAAAGGAGTTCTCTTAGTAGTTTTTACACTACCTTGGTAGGCATTTGAAAGGCACCACAAAAGTTGTTCTTCCTGCTTTCTGGGCTGAGATGGGGAACCGCTGAATTTTGGACTCGGCCGGTGACAAAATGTTCCAAACACACCCCATGCACAACTCCACTAGCGAAGGTGCCAGGGATGAGTTCTGTTGGTAGTTTTTACATTGCTCCGGTAGGCACCAAAAGGACACCACAAAAGTTGTTCTTCCTGCTTTCTGGGCTGAGATGGGGAATCGCTGAATTTTGGACTCGGCCGGTGACAAAATGTTCCAAACACACCCCATGCACAACTCCACCGGGGAAGGTGCCAGGGACGAGTTCTGTTGGTAGTTTTTACACTACCTTGGTAGGCAGCTGAAAGGCACCACAAAAGTTGTTCTTCCTGCTTTCTGGGCTGAGATGGGGAAACCGCTGAATTTTGGACTCGGCCGGTGACAAAATGTTCCAAACACACCCCATGCACAACTCCACTAGCGAAGGTGCCAGGGACGAGTTCTGTTGGTAGTTTTTACATTGCTCCGGTAGGCATCAAAAGGACACCACAAAAGTTGTTCTTCCTGCTTTCTGGGCTGAGATGGGGAACCGCTGAATTTTGGAGTCGGCCGGTGACAAAATGTTCCAAACACACCCCATGCACAACTCCACCGGGGAAGGTGCCAGGCAGGAGTTCTCTTGGTAGTTTTTACATTGCTCCGGTAGGCAGCAAAAGGACACCACAAAAATTGTTCTTCCTGCTTTCTGGGCTGAGATGGGGAATCGCTGAATTTTGGACTCGGCCGGTGACAAAATGTTCCAAACACACCCCATGCACAACTCCACCGGGGAAGGTGCCAGACAGGAGTTCTCCTGGTAGTTTTTACACTACCTTGGTAGGCATTTGAAAGGCACCACAAAAGTTGTTCTTCCTGCTTTCTGGGCTGAGATGGGGAACCGCTGAATTTTGGAGTCGGCCGGTGACAAAATGTTCCAAACACACCCCATGCACAACTCCACTAGCGAAGGTGCCAGGGACGAGTTCTGTTGGTAGTTTTTACATTGCTCCGGTAGGCAGCAAAAGGACACCACAAAAGTTGTTCTTCCTGCTTTCTGGGCTGAGATGGGGAACCGCTGAATTTTGGAGTCGGCCGGTGACAAAATGTTCCAAAGACACCCCATGCACAACTCCACCGGGGAAGGTGCCAGGCAGGAGTTCTCTTGGTAGTTTTTACACTACCTTGGTAGGCATCTGAAAGGCACCACAAAAGTTGTTCTACCTGCTTTCTGGGCTGAGATGGGGAACCGCTGAATTTTGGAGTCGGCCGGTGACAAAATGTTCCAAACACACCCCATGCACAACTCCACCGGGGAAGGTGCCAGGCAGGAGTTCTCTTGGTAGTTTTTACATTGCTCCGGTAGGCAGCAAAAGGACACCACAAAAATTGTTCTTCCTGCTTTCTGGGCTGAGATGGGGAATCGCTGAATTTTGGACTCGGCCGGTGACAAAATGTTCCAAACACACCCCATGCACAACTCCACCGGGGAAGGTGCCAGACAGGAGTTCTCCTGGTAGTTTTTACACTACCTTGGTAGGCATTTGAAAGGCACCACAAAAGTTGTTCTTCCTGCTTTCTGGGCTGAGATGGGGAATCGCTGAATTTTGGAGTCGGCCGGTGACAAAATGTTCCAAAGACACCCCATGCACAACTCCACCGGGGAAGGTGCCAGGCAGGAGTTCTCTTGGTAGTTTTTACACTACCTTGGTAGGCAGCTGAAAGGCACCACAAAAGTTGTTCTACCTGCTTTCTGGGCTGAGATGGGGAACCGCTGAATTTTGGACTCGGCCGGTGACAAAATGTTCCAAACACACCCCATGCACAACTCCACTAGCGAAGGTGCCAGGGACGAGTTCTCCTGGTAGTTTTTACATTGCTCCGGTAGGCATCAAAAGGACACCACAAAAGTTGTTCTTCCTGCTTTCTGGGCTGAGATGTGGAATCGCTGAATTTTGGACTCGGCCGGTGACAAAATGTTCCAAAGACACCCCATGCACAACTCCACCGGGGAAGGTGCCAGGCAGGAGTTCTCTTGGTAGTTTTTACACTACCTTGGTAGGCAGCTGAAAGGCACCACAAAAGTTGTTCTACCTGCTTTCTGGGCTGAGATGGGGAACCGCTGAATTTTGGACTCGGCCGGTGACAAAATGTTCCAAACACACCCCATGCACAACTCCACTAGCGAAGGTGCCAGGGACGAGTTCTGTTGGTAGTTTTTACATTGCTCCGGTAGGCATCAAAAGGACACCACAAAAGTTGTTCTTCCTGCTTTCTGGGCTGAGATGGGGAATCGCTGAATTTTGGACTCGGCCGGTGACAAAATGTTCCAAAGACACCCCATGCACAACTCCACCACGGAAGGTGCCAGGCAGGAGTTCTCTTGGTAGTTTTTACACTACCTTGGTAGGCAGCTGAAAGGCACCACAAAAGTTCTACCTGCTTTCTGGGCTGAGATGGGGAATCGCTGAATTTTGGAGTCGGCCGGTGACAAAATGTTCCAAACACACCCCATGCACAATTCCACCTGGGAAGGTGCCAGGCAGGAGTTCTCTTAGTAGTTTTTACACTACCTTGGTAGGCATCTGAAAGGCACCACAAAAGTTGTTTTACCTGCTTTCTGGGCTGAGATGGGGAACCGCTGAATTTTGGAGTCGGCCGGTGACAAAATGTTCCAAACACACCCCATGCACAACTCCACTAGCGAAGGTGCCAGGGACGAGTTCTGTTGGTAGTTTTTACATTGCTCCGGTAGGCAGCAAAAGGACACCACAAAAGTGGTTCTTCCTGCTTTCTGGGCTGAGATGGGGAACCGCTGAATTTTGGACTCGGCCGGTGACAAAATGTTCCAAAGACACCCCATGCACAACTCCACCGGGGAAGGTGCCAGGCAGGAGTTCTCTTGGTAGTTTTTACACTACCTTGGTAGGCATCTGAAAGGCACCACAAAAGTTGTTCTACCTGCTTTCTGGGCTGAGATGGGGAACCGCTGAATTTTGGACTCGGATGGTGACAAAATGTTCCAAATACACCCCATGCACAACTCCACTAGCGAAGGTGCCAGGGACGAGTTCTCCTGGTAGTTTTTACACTACCTTGGTAGGCAGCTGAAAGGCACCACAAAAGTTGTTCTTCCTGCTTTCTGGGCTGAGATGTGGAATCGCTGAATTTTGGACTCGGCCGGTGACAAAATGTTCCAAAGACACCCCATGCACAACTCCACCGGGGAAGGTGCCAGGCAGGAGTTCTCTTGGGAGTTTTTACACTACCTTGGTAGGCAGCTGAAAGGCACCACAAAAGTTGTTTTACCTGCTTTCTGGGCTGAGATGGGGAACCGCTGAATTTTGGACTCGGCTGGTGACAAAATGTTCCAAACACACCCCATGCACAACTCCACTAGCGAAGGTGCCAGGGACGAGTTCTGTTGGTAGTTTTTACATTGCTCCGGTAGGCAGCAAAAGGACACCACAAAAGTTGTTCTTCCTGCTTTCTGGGCTGAGATGGGGAATCGCTGAATTTTGGACTCGGCCGGTGACAAAATGTTCCAAAGACACCCCATGCACAACTCCACCGGGGAAGGTGCCAGGCAGGAGTTCTCTTGGTAGTTTTTACACTACCTTGGTAGGCAGCTGAAAGGCACCACAAAAGTTGTTCTACCTGCTTTCTGGGCTGAGATGGGGAACCGCTGAATTTTGGACTCGGATGGTGACAAAATGTTCCAAATACACCCCATGCACAACTCCACCGGAGAAGGTGCCAGACAGGAGTTCTCCTGGTAGTTTTTACATTGCTCCGGTAGGCATCTGAAAGACACCACAAAGGTTGTTCTACCTGCTTTCTGGGCTGAGATGGGGAACCGCTGAATTTTGGACTCGGCCGGTGACAAAATGTTCCAAACACACCCCATGCACAACTCCACCGGGGAAGGTGCCAGGCAGGAGTTCTCTTGGTAGTTTTTACACTACCTTGGTAGGCATTTGAAAGGCACCACAAAAGTTGTTGTACCTTCTTTCTGGGCTGAGATGGGGAACCGCTGAATTTTGGACTCGGCCGGTGACAAAATGTTCCAAACACACCCCATGCACAACTCCACTAGCGAAGGTGCCAGGGACGAGTTCTGTTGGTAGTTTTTACATTGCTCCGGTAGGCACCAAAAGGACACCACAAAAGTTGTTCTTCCTGCTTTCTGGGCTGAGATGGGGAATCGCTGAATTTTGGACTCGGCCGGTGACAAAATGTTCCAAAGACACCCCATGCACAACTCCACCGGGGAAGGTGCCAGGCAGGAGTTCTCTTGGTAGTTTTTACACTACCTTGGTAGGCAGCTGAAAGGCACCACAAAAGTTGTTCTACCTGCTTTCTGGGCTGAGATGGGGAACCGCTGAATTTTGGACTCGGCCGGTGACAAAATGTTCCAAACACACCCCATGCACAACTCCACCGGGGAAGGTGCCAGACAGGAGTTCTCTTGATAGTTTTTACACTACCTTGGTAGGCATTTGAAAGGCACCACAAAAGTTGTTCTACCTGCTTTCTGGGCTGAGATGGGGAACAGCTGAATTTTGGACTCGGCTGGTGACAAAATTTTAATAAATACACCCCATGCACAACTCCACTAGCGAAGGTGCCAGGAACGAATTCTGTTGGTAGTTTTTACATTGCTCCGGTAGGCATCTGAAAGACACCACAAAAGTTGTTCTACCTGATTTCTGGGCTGAGATGGGGAAACGCTGAATTTTGGACTTGGCTGGTGACAAAATGTTCCAAAGACACCCCATGCACAACTCCACCGGGGAAGGTGCCAGAAAGGAGTTCTCCTGGTAGTTTTTACATTGCTCCGGTAGGCATCTGAAAGACACCACAAAAGTTGTTCTACCTGCTTTCTGGGCTGAGATGGGGAACCGCTGAATTTTGGAGTCGGCCGGTGACAAAATGTTCCAAACACACCCCATGCACAACTCCACCGGGGAAGGTGCCAGAAAGGAGTTCTCCTGGTAGTTTTTACATTGCTCCGGTAGGCATCTGAAAGACACCACAAAAGTTGTTGTACCTGCTTTCTGGGCTGAGATGGGGAACCGCTGAATTTTGGAGTCGGCCGGTGACAAAATGTTCCAAATACACCCCATGCACAACTCCACCGGGGAAGGTGCCAGACAGGAGTTCTCTTAATAGTTTTTACACTACCTTGGTAGGCATCTGAAAGACACCACAAAAGTTGTTCTTCCTGCTTTCTGGGCTGAGATGGGGAACCGCTGAATTTTGGAGTCGGCCGGTGACAAAATGTTCCAAACACACCCCATGCACAACTCCACCGGGGAAGGTGCCAGACAGGACTTCTCTTAATAGTTTTTACACTACCTTGGTAGGCATCTGAAAGGCACCACAAAAGTTGTTCTACCTGCTTTCTGGGCTGAGATGGGGAATCGCTGAATTTTGGAGTCGGCCGGTGACAAAATGTTCCAAAGACACCCCATGCACAACTCCACCGGGGAAGGTGCCAGGCAGGAGTTCTCTTGGTAGTTTTTACACTACCTTGGTAGGCAGCTGAAAGGCACCACAAAAGTTGTTCTACCTGCTTTCTGGGCTGAGATGGGGAACCGCTGAATTTTGGAGTCGGCCGGTGACAAAATGTTCCAAACACACCCCATGCACAACTCCACCGGGGAAGGTGCCAGACAGGAGTTCTCTTAGTAGTTTTTACATTGCTCCGGTAGGCATCTGAAAGACACCACAAAAGTTGTTCTACCTGCTTTCTGGGCTGAGATGGGGAACCGCTGAATTTTGGAGTCGGCCGGTGACAAAATGTTCCAAAGACACCCCATGCACAACTCCACCGGGGAAGGTGCCAGACAGGAGTTCTCTTAATAGTTTTTACACTACCTTGGTAGGCATCTGAAAGACACCACAAAAGTTGTTTTACCTGCTTTCTGGGCTGAGATGGGGAACCGCTGAATTTTGGACTCGGATGGTGACAAAATGTTCCAAATACACCCCATGCACAACTCCACCGGAGAAGGTGCCAGACAGGAGTTCTCCTGGTAGTTTTTACATTGCTCCGGTAGGCATCTGAAAGACACCACAAAGGTTGTTCTACCTGCTTTCTGGGCTGAGATGGGGAACCGCTGAATTTTGGAGTCGGCCGGTGACAAAATGTTCCAAACACACCCCATGCACAACTCCACCGGGGAAGGTGCCAGACAGGAGTTCTCTTAGTAGTTTTTACACTACCTTGGTAGGCAGCTGAAAGGCACCACAAAAGTTGTTGTACCTTCTTTCTGGGCTGAGATGGGGAACGGCTGAATTTTGGACTCGGCCGGTGACAAAATGTTCCAAACACACCCCATGCACAACTCCACTAGCGAAGGTGCCAGGGACGAGTTCTGTTGGTAGTTTTTACATTGCTCCGGTAGGCAGCAAAAGGACACCACAAAAGTTGTTCTTCCTGCTTTCTGGGCTGAGATGGGGAATCGCTGAATTTTGGACTCGGCCGGTGACAAAATGTTCCAAACACACCCCATGCACAACTCCACCGGGGAAGGTGCCAGGCAGGAGTTCTCTTGGTAGTTTTTACACTACCTTGGTAGGCAGCTGAAAGGCACCACAAAAGTTGTTCTACCTGCTTTCTGGGCTGAGATGGGGAACCGCTGAATTTTGGACTCGGCCGGTGACAAAATGTTCCAAACACACCCCATGCACAACTCCACCGGGGAAGGTGCCAGACAGGAGTTCTCTTGATAGTTTTTACACTACCTTGGTAGGCATTTGAAAGGCACCACAAAACTTGTTCTACCTGCTTTCTGGGCTGAGATGGGGAACAGCTGAATTTTGGACTCGGCTGGTGACAAAATTTTAATAAATACACCCCATGCACAACTCCACTAGCGAAGGTGCCAGGAACGAATTCTGTTGGTAGTTTTTACATTGCTCCGGTAGGCATCTGAAAGACACCTCAAAAGTTGTTCTACCTGATTTCTGGGCTGAGATGGGGAAACGCTGAATTTTGGACTCGGCTGGTGACAATATGTTCCAAAGACACCCCATGCACAACTCCACCGGGGAAGGTGCCAGACAGGAGTTCTCCTGGTAGTTTTTACATTGCTCCGGTAGGCATCTGAAAGACACCACAAAAGTTGTTCTACCTGCTTTCTGGGCTGAGATGGGGAACCGCTGAATTTTGGAGTCGGCCGGTGACAAAATGTTCCAAACACACCCCATGCACAACTCCACCGGGGAAGGTGCCAGGCAGGAGTTCTCTTGGTAGTTTTTACACTACCTTGGTAGGCAGCTGAAAGGCACGACAAAAGTTGTTCCACCTGCTTTCTGGGCTGAGATGGGGAATCGCTGAATTTTGGAGTCGGCCGGTGACAAAATGTTCCAAACACACCCCATGCACAACTCCACCGGGGAAGGTGCCAGACAGGAGTTCTCTTGATAGTTTTTACACTACCTTGGTAGGCATTTGAAAGGCACCACAAAAGTTGTTCTACCTGCTTTCTGGGCTGAGATGGGGAACAGCTGAATTTTGGACTCGGCTGGTGACAAAATTTTAATAAATACACCCCATGCACAACTCCACTAGCGAAGGTGCCAGGAACAAATTCTGTTGGTAGTTTTTACGTTGCTCCTGTGGCATCAAAAAGACACTACAAAAGTTGTTCTTCCTGCTTTCTGGGCTGAGATGGGGAACCGCTGAATTTTGGACTCGGCCGGTGACAAAATGTTCCAAACACACCCCATGCACAACTCCACCGGGGAAGGTGCCAGGCAGGAGTTCTCTTGGTAGTTTTTACACTACCTTGGTAGGCAGCTGAAAGGCACCACAAAAGTTGTTCTTCCTGCTTTCTGGGCTGAGATGGGGAACCACTGAATTTTGGACTCGGCCGGTGAAAAAATGTTCCAAACACACCCCATGCACAACTCCACTAGCGAAGGTGCCAGGGACGAGTTCTGTTGGTAGTTTTTACATTGCTCCGGTAGGCAGCAAAAGGACACCACAAAAGTTGTTCTTCCTGCTTTCTGGGCTGAGATGGGGAACCGCTGAATTTTGGACTCGGCCGGTGACAAAATGTTCCAAAGACACCCCATGCACAACTCCACCGGGGAAGGTGCCAGGCAGGAGTTCTCTTGGTAGTTTTTACACTACCTTGGTAGGCAGCTGAAAGGCACCACAAAAGTTGTTCTACCTGCTTTCTGGGCTGAGATGGGGAACCGCTGAATTTTGGAGTCGGCCGGTGACAAAATGTTCCAAAGACACCCCATGCACAACTCCACCGGGGAAGGTGCCAGACAGGAGTTCTGTTGGTAGTTTTTACACTACCTTGGTAGGCATCTGAAAGGCACCACAAAAGTTGTTGTACCTGCTTTCTGGGCTGAGATGGGGAACCGCTGAATTTTGGAGTCGGCCGGTGAAAAAATGTTCCAAAGACACCCCATGCACAACTCCACTAGCGAAGGTGCCAGGGACGAGTTCTGTTGGTAGTTTTTACATTGCTCCGGTAGGCAGCAAAAGGACACCACAAAAGTTGTTCTTCCTGCTTTCTGGGCTGAGATGGGGAACCGCTGAATTTTGGAGTCGGCCGGTGACAAAATGTTCCAAAGACACCCCATGCACAATTCCACCGGGGAAGGTGCCAGGCAGGAGTTCTCTTGGTAGTTTTTACACTACCTTGGTAGGCAGCTGAAAGGCACCACAAAAGTTGTTCTTCCTGCTTTCTGGGCTGAGATGGGGAACCGCTGAATTTTGGACTCGGCCGGTGAAAAAATGTTCCAAACACACCCCATGCACAACTCCACTAGCGAAGGTGCCAGGGATGAGTTCTGTTGGTAGTTTTTACATTGCTCCGGTAGGCATCAAAAGGACACCACAAAAGTTGTTCTTCCTGCTTTCTGGGCTGAGATGGGGAACCGCTGAATTTTGGACTCGGCCGGTAACAAAATGTTCCAAAGACACCCCATGCACAACTCCACCGGGGAAGGTGCCAGGCAGGAGTTCTCTTGGTAGTTTTTACACTACCTTGGTAGGCAGCTAAAAAGGCACCACAAAAGTTGTTCTACCTGCTTTCTGGGCTGAGATGGGGAACCGCTGAATTTTGGAGTCGGCCGGTGACAAAATGTTCCAAACACACCCCATGCACAACTCCACCGGGGAAGGTGCCAGACAGGACTTCTCTTGGTAGTTTTTACACTACCTTGGTAGGCATTTGAAAGGCACCACAAAAGTTGTTCTTCCTGCTTTCTGGGCTGAGATGGGGAACCGCTGAATTTTGGAGTCGGCCGGTGAAAAAATGTTCCAAAGACACCCCATGCACAACTCCACTAGCGAAGGTGCCAGGGACGAGTTCTGTTGGTAGTTTTTACATTGCTCCGGTAGGCATCAAAAGGACACCACAAAAGTTGTTCTTCCTGCTTTCTGGGCTGAGATGGGGAACCGCTGAATTTTGGACTCGGCCGGTGACAAAATGTTCCAAAGACACCCCATGCACAACTCCACCGGGGAAGGTGCCAGGCAGGAGTTCTCTTGGTAGTTTTTACACTACCTTGGTAGGCAGCTGAAAGGCACCACAAAAGTTGTTGTACCTTCTTTCTGGGCTGAGATGGGGAACCGCTGAATTTTGGAGTCGGCTGGTGACAAAATGTTCCAAAGACACCCCATGCACAACTCCACCGGGGAAGGTGCCAGAAAGGAGTTCTCTTGGTAGTTTTTACACTACCTTGGTAGGCATTTGAAAGGCACCACAAAAGTTGTTCTTCCTGCTTTCTGGGCTGAGATGGGGAACCGCTGAATTTTGGACTCGGCCGGTGACAAAATGTTCCAAACACACCCCATGCACAACTCCACTAGCGAAGGTGCCAGGGACGAGTTCTGTTGGTAGTTTTTACATTGCTCCGGTAGGCACCAAAAGGACACCACAAAAGTTGTTCTTCCTGCTTTCTGGGCTGAGATGGGGAACCGCTGAATTTTGGACTCGGCCGGTGACAAAATGTTCCAAAGACACCCCATGCACAACTCCACCGGGGAAGGTGCCAGGCAGGAGTTCTCTTGGTAGTTTTTACACTACCTTGGTAGGCAGCTGAAAGGCACCACAAAAGTTGTTCTACCTGCTTTCTGGGCTGAGATGGGGAACCGCTGAATTTTGGACTTGGCCGGTGACAAAATGTTCCAAAGACACCCCATGCACAACTCCACCGGGGAAGGTGCCAGGCAGGAGTTCTCTTAGTAGTTTTTACACTACCTTGGTAGGCAGCTGAAAGGCACCACAAAAGTTGTTCTTCCTGCTTTCTGGGCTGAGATGGGGAACCGCTGAATTTTGGACTCGGCTGGTGACAAAATGTTCCAAAGACACCCCATGCACAACTCCACCGGGGAAGGTGCCAGGCAGGAGTTCTGTTGCTAGTTTTTACATTGCTCCGGTAGGCATCAAAAGGACACCACAAAAGTTGTTGTACCTTCTTTCTGGGCTGAGATGGGGAACCGCTGAATTTTGGAGTCGGCCGGTGACAAAATGTTCCAAAGACACCCCATGCACAACTCCACC
Source organism: Falco cherrug (assembly GCF_023634085.1). NCBI lineage: Eukaryota > Metazoa > Chordata > Aves > Falconiformes > Falconidae > Falco > Falco cherrug. The sequence continues at coordinate 283,202 of NW_026599493.1, read as the reverse complement.
GGGGAAGGTGCCAGGCAGGAGTTCTCTTGGTAGTTTTTACATTGCTCCGGTAGGCATCTGAAAGACACCACAAAAGTTGTTCTACCTACTTTCTGGGCTGAGATGGGGAACCGCTGAATTTTGGAGTCGGCCGGTGAAAAAATGTTCCAAAGACACCCCATGCACAACTCCACCGGGGAAGGTGCCAGGCAGGAGTTCTCTTGGTAGTTTTTACATTGCTCCGGTAGGCATCAAAAGGACACCACAAAAGTTGTTCTTCCTGCTTTCTGGGCTGAGATGGGGAATCGCTGAATTTTGGACTCGGCCGGTGACAAAATGTTCCAAAGACACCCCATGCACAACTCCACTAGGGAAGGTGCCAGACAGGAGTTCTCTTAGTAGTTTTTACACTACCTTGGTAGGCATTTGAAAGGCACCACAAAAGTTGTTTTACCTGCTTTCTGGGCTGAGATGGGGAACCGCTGAATTTTGGACTCGGCCGGTGACAAAATGTTCCAAACACACCCCATGCACAACTCCACCGGGGAAGGTGCCAGGCAGGAGTTCTCTTGGTAGTTTTTACACTACCTTGGTAGGCATTTGAAAGGCACCACAAAAGTTGTTCTTCCTGCTTTCTGGGCTGAGATGGGGAACCGCTGAATTTTGGACTCGGCCGGTGAAAAAATGTTCCAAAGACACCCCATGCACAACTCCACTAGGGAAGGTGCCAGGCAGGAGTTCTGTTGCTAGTTTTTACATTGCTCCGGTAGGCATCAAAAGGACACCACAAAAGTTGTTCTTCCTGCTTTCTGGGCTGAGATGGGGAATCGCTGAATTTTGGACTCGGCCGGTGACAAAATATTCCAAAGACACCCCATGCACAACTCCACCGGGGAAGGTGCCAGGCAGGAGTTCTCTTGGTAGTTTTTACACTACCTTGGTAGGCAGCTGAAAGGCACCACAAAAGTTGTTGTACCTGCTTTCTGGGCTGAGATGGGGAACCGCTGAATTTTGGAGTCGGCCGGTGACAAAATGTTCCAAACACACCCCATGCACAACTCCACTAGCGAAGGTGCCAGGGACGAGTTCTGTTGGTAGTTTTTACATTGCTCCGGTAGGCAGCAAAAGGACACCACAAAAGTTGTTCTTCCTGCTTTCTGGGCTGAGATGGGGAACCGCTGAATTTTGGACTCGGCCGGTGACAAAATGTTCCAAAGACACCCCATGCACAACTCCACCGGGGAAGGTGCCAGGCAGGAGTTCTCTTAATAGTTTTTACACTACCTTGGTAGGCATTTGAAAGGCACCACAAAAGTTGTTCTACCTGCTTTCTGGGCTGAGATGGGGAACCGCTGAATTTTGGAGTCGGCCGGTGACAAAATGTTCCAAAGACACCCCATGCACAACTCCACCGGGGAAGGTGCCAGGCAGGAGTTCTCTTAGTAGTTTTTACACTACCTTGGTAGGCAGCTGAAAGGCACAAGAAAAGTTCTTCTACCTGCTTTCTGGGCTGAGATGGGGAACCGCTGAATTTTGGAGTCAGCCGGTGACAAAATGTTCCAAACACACCCCATGCACAACTCCACTAGCGAAGGTGCCAGGCAGGAGTTCTCTTGGTAGTTTTTACACTACCTTGGTAGGCATTTGAAAGGCACCACAAAAGTTGTTCTTCCTGCTTTCTGGGCTGAGATGGGGAACCGCTGAATTTTGGACTCGGCCGGTGACAAAATGTTCCAAAGACACCCCATGCACAACTCCACTAGGGAAGGTGCCAGGCAGGAGTTCTGTTGCTAGTTTTTACATTGCTCCGGTAGGCATCAAAAGGACACCACAAAAGTTGTTCTTCCTGCTTTCTGGGCTGAGATGGGGAATCGCTGAATTTTGGACTCGGCCGGTGACAAAATATTCCAAAGACACCCCATGCACAACTCCACCGGGGAAGGTGCCAGGCAGGAGTTCTCTTGGTAGTTTTTACATTGCTCCGGTAGGCATCAAAAGGACACCACAAAAGTTGTTTTACCTGCTTTCTGGGCTGAGATGGGGAATCGCTGAATTTTGGACTCGGCCGGTGACAAAATATTCCAAAGACACCCCATGCACAACTCCACCGGGGAAGGTGCCAGAAAGGAGTTCTCCTGGTAGTTTTTACACTACCTTGGTAGGCATTTGAAAGGCACCACAAAAGTTGTTCTTCCTGCTTTCTGGGCTGAGATGGGGAACCGCTGAATTTTGGACTCGGCCGGTGACAAAATGTTCCAAACACACCCCATGCACAACTCCACTAGGGAAGGTGCCAGGGACGAGTTCTGTTGGTAGTTTTTACATTGCTCCGGTAGGCAGCAAAAGGACACCACAAAAGTTGTTCTTCCTGCTTTCTGGGCTGAGATGGGGAACCGCTGAATTTTGGACTCGGCCGGTGACAAAATGTTCCAAAGACACCCCATGCACAACTCCACCGGGGAAGGTGCCAGGCAGGAGTTCTCTTGGTAGTTTTTACACTACCTTGGTAGGCAGCTGAAAGGCACCACAAAAGTTGTTCTACCTGCTTTCTGGGCTGAGATGGGGAACCGCTGAATTTTGGAGTCGGCCGGTGACAAAATGTTCCAAACACACCCCATGCACAACTCCACCGGGGAAGGTGCCAGGCAGGAGTTCTGTTGCTAGTTTTTACATTGCTCCGGTAGGCATCAAAAGGACACCACAAAAGTTGTTGTACCTTCTTTCTGGGCTGAGATGGGGAACCGCTGAATTTTGGAGTCAGCCGGTGACAAAATGTTCCAAAGACACCCCCTGCACAACTCCACCGGGGAAGGTGCCAGGCAGGAGTTCTCTTGGTAGTTTTTACATTGCTCCGGTAGGCATCAAAAGGACACCACAAAAGTTGTTCTTCCTGCTTTCTGGGCTGAGATGGGGAACCGCTGAATTTTGGAGTCGGCTGGTGACAAAATGTTCCAAAGACACCCCATGCACAACTCCACTAGGGAAGGTGCCAGACAGGAGTTCTCTTAGTAGTTTTTACACTACCTTGGTAGGCATTTGAAAGGCACCACAAAAGTTGTTCTTCCTGCTTTCTGGGCTGAGATGGGGAACCGCTGAATTTTGGACTCGGCCGGTGAAAAAATGTTCCAAACACACCCCATGCACAACTCCACTAGCGAAGGTGCCAGGGACGAGTTCTCTTGGTAGTTTTTACATTGCTCCGGTAGGCACCAAAAGGACACCACAAAAGTTGTTCTTCCTGCTTTCTGGGCTGAGATGGGGAATCGCTGAATTTTGGACTCGGCCGGTGACAAAATGTTCCAAAGACACCCCATGCACAACTCCACCGGGGAAGGTGCCAGGCAGGAGTTCTCTTGGTAGTTTTTACACTACCTTGGTAGGCAGCTGAAAGGCACCACAAAAGTTGTTCTTCCTGCTTTCTGGGCTGAGATGGGGAACCGCTGAATTTTGGAGTCGGCCGGTGACAAAATGTTCCAAACACACCCCATGCACAACTCCACTAGCGAAGGTGCCAGGGACGAGTTCTGTTGGTAGTTTTTACATTGCTCCGGTAGGCATCAAAAGGACACCACAAAAGTTGTTCTTCCTGCTTTCTGGGCTGAGATGTGGAATCGCTGAATTTTGGAGTCGGCCGGTGACAAAATGTTCCAAAGACACCCCATGCACAACTCCACCGGGGAAGGTGCCAGGCAGGAGTTCTCTTGGTAGTTTTTACACTACCTTGGTAGGCAGCTGAAAGGCACCACAAAAGTTGTTCTTCCTGCTTTCTGGGCTGAGATGGGGAACCACTGAATTTTGGACTCGGCCGGTGAAAAAATGTTCCAAACACACCCCATGCACAACTCCACTAGCGAAGGTGCCAGGGACGAGTTCTGTTGGTAGTTTTTACATTGCTCCGGTAGGCAGCAAAAGGACACCACAAAAGTTGTTCTTCCTGCTTTCTGGGCTGAGATGGGGAACCGCTGAATTTTGGAGTCGGCCGGTGACAAAATGTTCCAAAGACACCCCATGCACAATTCCACCGGGGAAGGTGCCAGGCAGGAGTTCTCTTGGTAGTTTTTACACTACCTTGGTAGGCAGCTGAAAGGCACCACAAAAGTTGTTCTTCCTGCTTTCTGGGCTGAGATGGGGAACCGCTGAATTTTGGACTCGGCCGGTGAAAAAATGTTCCAAACACACCCCATGCACAACTCCACTAGCGAAGGTGCCAGGGATGAGTTCTGTTGGTAGTTTTTACATTGCTTCGGTAGGCATCAAAAGGACACCACAAAAGTTGTTCTTCCTGCTTTCTGGGCTGAGATGGGGAACCGCTGAATTTTGGACTCGGCCGGTGACAAAATGTTCCAAAGACACCCCATGCACAACTCCACCGGGGAAGGTGCCAGGCAGGAGTTCTCTTGGTAGTTTTTACACTACCTTGGTAGGCAGCTGAAAGGCACCACAAAAGTTGTTGTACCTTCTTTCTGGGCTGAGATGGGGAACCGCTGAATTTTGGAGTCGGCCGGTGACAAAATGTTCCAAACACACCCCATGCACAACTCCACCGGGGAAGGTGCCAGGCAGGAGTTCTCTTGGTAGTTTTTACACTACCTTGGTAGGCATTTGAAAGGCACCACAAAAGTTGTTCTTCCTGCTTTCTGGGCTGAGATGGGGAACCGCTGAATTTTGGAGTCGGCCGGTGAAAAAATGTTCCAAAGACACCCCATGCACAACTCCACTAGCGAAGGTGCCAGGGACGAGTTCTGTTGGTAGTTTTTACATTGCTCCGGTAGGCATCAAAAGGACACCACAAAAGTTGTTCTTCCTGCTTTCTGGGCTGAGATGGGGAACCGCTGAATTTTGGACTCGGCCGGTGACAAAATGTTCCAAAGACACCCCATGCACAACTCCACCGGGGAAGGTGCCAGGCAGGAGTTCTCTTGGTAGTTTTTACACTACCTTGGTAGGCAGCTGAAAGGCACAAGAAAAGTTGTTGTACCTTCTTTCTGGGCTGAGATGGGGAACCGCTGAATTTTGGAGTCGGCCGGTGACAAAATGTTCCAAACACACCCCATGCACAACTCCACCGGGGAAGGTGCCAGAAAGGAGTTCTCTTAGTAGTTTTTACACTACCTTGGTAGGCATTTGAAAGGCACCACAAAAGTTGTTTTACCTGCTTTCTGGGCTGAGATGGGGAACCGCTGAATTTTGGAGTCGGCCGGTGACAAAATGTTCCAAACACACCCCATGCACAACTCCACTAGCGAAGGTGCCAGGGACGAGTTCTGTTGGTAGTTTTTACATTGCTCCGGTAGGCACCAAAAGGACACCACAAAAGTTGTTCTTCCTGCTTTCTGGGCTGAGATGGGGAATAGCTGAATTTTGGACTCGGCCGGTGACAAAATATTCCAAAGACACCCCATGCACAACTCCACCGGGGAAGGTGCCAGACAGGAGTTCTCTTGGTAGTTTTTACACTACCTTGGTAGGCAGCTGAAAGGCACCACAAAAGTTGTTCTTCCTGCTTTCTGGGCTGAGATGGGGAACCGCTGAATTTTGGACTCGGCCGGTGACAAAATGTTCCAAACACACCCCATGCACAACTCCACTAGCGAAGGTGCCAGGGACGAGTTCTGTTGGTAGTTTTTACATTGCTCTGGTAGGCATCAAAAGGACACCACAAAAGTTGTTCTTCCTGCTTTCTGGGCTGAGATGGGGAATCGCTGAATTTTGGACTCGGCCGGTGACAAAATATTCCAAAGACACCCCATGCACAACTCCACCGGGGAAGGTGCCAGGCAGGAGTTCTCTTGGTAGTTTTTACACTACCTTGGTAGGCATCTGAAAGGCACCACAAAAGTTGTTCTTCCTGCTTTCTGGGCTGAGATGGGGAACCGCTGAATTTTGGACTCGGCTGGTGACAAAATGTTCCAAACACACCCCATGCACAACTCCACTAGCGAAGGTGCCAGGGACGAGTTCTGTTGGTAGTTTTTACATTGCTCCGGTAGGCATCAAAAGGACACCACAAAAGTTGTTCTTCCTGCTTTCTGGGCTGAGATGGGGAATCGCTGAATTTTGGACTCGGCCGGTGACAAAATGTTCCAAAGACACCCCATGCACAACTCCACTAGCGAAGGTGCCAGGGACGAGTTCTGTTGGTAGTTTTTACATTGCTCCAGTAGGCAGCAAAAGGACACCACAAAAGTTGTTCTTCCTGCTTTCTGGGCTGAGATGGGGAACCGCTGAATTTTGGACTCGGCCGGTGACAAAATGTTCCAAAGACACCCCATGCACAACTCCACTAGCGAAGGTGCCAGGGACGAGTTCTGTTGGTAGTTTTTACATTGCTCCGGTAGGCAGCAAAAGGACACCACAAAAGTTGTTCTTCCTGCTTTCTGGGCTGAGATGGGGAACCGCTGAATTTTGGAGTCGGCCGGTGACAAAATGTTCCAAAGACACCCCATGCACAATTCCACCGGGGAAGGTGCCAGGCAGGAGTTCTCTTGGTAGTTTTTACACTACCTTGGTAGGCAGCTGAAAGGCACCACAAAAGTTGTTCTTCCTGCTTTCTGGGCTGAGATGGGGAACCGCTGAATTTTGGACTCGGCCGGTGAAAAAATGTTCCAAACACACCCCATGCACAACTCCACCGGGGAAGGTGCCAGGCAGGAGTTCTGTTGGTAGTTTTTACATTGCTCCGGTAGGCATCAAAAGGACACCACAAAAGTTGTTCTTCCTGCTTTCTGGGCTGAGATGGGGAACCGCTGAATTTTGGACTCGGCCGGTGACAAAATGTTCCAAAGACACCCCATGCACAACTCCACCGGGGAAGGTGCCAGGCAGGAGTTCTCTTGGTAGTTTTTACACTACCTTGGTAGGCAGCTGAAAGGCACCACAAAAGTTGTTGTACCTTCTTTCTGGGCTGAGATGGGGAACCGCTGAATTTTGGAGTCGGCCGGTGACAAAATATTCCAAAGACACCCCATGCACAACTCCACCGGGGAAGGTGCCAGAAAGGAGTTCTCTTGGTAGTTTTTACACTACCTTGGTAGGCAGCTGAAAGGCACAAGAAAAGTTGTTGTACCTTCTTTCTGGGCTGAGATGGGGAACCGCTGAATTTTGGAGTCGGCCGGTGACAAAATGTTCCAAACACACCCCATGCACAACTCCACCGGGGAAGGTGCCAGAAAGGAGTTCTCTTAGTAGTTTTTACACTACCTTGGTAGGCATTTGAAAGGCACCACAAAAGTTGTTTTACCTGCTTTCTGGGCTGAGATGGGGAACCGCTGAATTTTGGAGTCGGCCGGTGACAAAATGTTCCAAACACACCCCATGCACAACTCCACTAGCGAAGGTGCCAGGGACGAGTTCTGTTGGTAGTTTTTACATTGCTCTGGTAGGCACCAAAAGGACACCACAAAAGTTGTTCTTCCTGCTTTCTGGGCTGAGATGGGGAATAGCTGAATTTTGGACTCGGCCGGTGACAAAATATTCCAAAGACACCCCATGCACAACTCCACCGGGGAAGGTGCCAGACAGGAGTTCTCTTGGTAGTTTTTACACTACCTTGGTAGGCAGCTGAAAGGCACCACAAAAGTTGTTCTTCCTGCTTTCTGGGCTGAGATGGGGAACCGCTGAATTTTGGACTCGGCCGGTGACAAAATGTTCCAAACACACCCCATGCACAACTCCACTAGCGAAGGTGCCAGGGACGAGTTCTGTTGGTAGTTTTTACATTGCTCTGGTAGGCATCAAAAGGACACCACAAAAGTTGTTCTTCCTGCTTTCTGGGCTGAGATGGGGAATCGCTGAATTTTGGACTCGGCCGGTGACAAAATATTCCAAAGACACCCCATGCACAACTCCACCGGGGAAGGTGCCAGGCAGGAGTTCTCTTGGTAGTTTTTACACTACCTTGGTAGGCATCTGAAAGGCACCACAAAAGTTGTTCTTCCTGCTTTCTGGGCTGAGATGGGGAACCGCTGAATTTTGGACTCGGCTGGTGACAAAATGTTCCAAACACACCCCATGCACAACTCCACTAGCGAAGGTGCCAGGGACGAGTTCTGTTGGTAGTTTTTACATTGCTCCGGTAGGCATCAAAAGGACACCACAAAAGTTGTTCTTCCTGCTTTCTGGGCTGAGATGGGGAATCGCTGAATTTTGGACTCGGCCGGTGACAAAATGTTCCAAAGACACCCCATGCACAACTCCACTAGCGAAGGTGCCAGGGACGAGTTCTGTTGGTAGTTTTTACATTGCTCCAGTAGGCAGCAAAAGGACACCACAAAAGTTGTTCTTCCTGCTTTCTGGGCTGAGATGGGGAACCGCTGAATTTTGGACTCGGCCGGTGACAAAATGTTCCAAAGACACCCCATGCACAACTCCACTAGCGAAGGTGCCAGGGACGAGTTCTGTTGGTAGTTTTTACATTGCTCCGGTAGGCAGCAAAAGGACACCACAAAAGTTGTTCTTCCTGCTTTCTGGGCTGAGATGGGGAACCGCTGAATTTTGGAGTCGGCCGGTGACAAAATGTTCCAAAGACACCCCATGCACAATTCCACCGGGGAAGGTGCCAGGCAGGAGTTCTCTTGGTAGTTTTTACACTACCTTGGTAGGCAGCTGAAAGGCACCACAAAAGTTGTTCTTCCTGCTTTCTGGGCTGAGATGGGGAACCGCTGAATTTTGGACTCGGCCGGTGAAAAAATGTTCCAAACACACCCCATGCACAACTCCACCGGGGAAGGTGCCAGGCAGGAGTTCTCTTGGTAGTTTTTACATTGCTCCGGTAGGCATCAAAAGGACACCACAAAAGTTGTTCTTCCTGCTTTCTGGGCTGAGATGGGGAACCGCTGAATTTTGGACTCGGCCGGTGACAAAATGTTCCAAAGACACCCCATGCACAACTCCACCGGGGAAGGTGCCAGGCAGGAGTTCTCTTGGTAGTTTTTACACTACCTTGGTAGGCAGCTGAAAGGCACCACAAAAGTTGTTGTACCTTCTTTCTGGGCTGAGATGGGGAACCGCTGAATTTTGGAGTCGGCCGGTGACAAAATATTCCAAAGACACCCCATGCACAACTCCACCGGGGAAGGTGCCAGAAAGGAGTTCTCTTGGTAGTTTTTACACTACCTTGGTAGGCAGCTGAAAGGCACAAGAAAAGTTGTTGTACCTTCTTTCTGGGCTGAGATGGGGAACCGCTGAATTTTGGAGTCGGCCGGTGACAAAATGTTCCAAACACACCCCATGCACAACTCCACCGGGGAAGGTGCCAGAAAGGAGTTCTCTTAGTAGTTTTTACACTACCTTGGTAGGCATTTGAAAGGCACCACAAAAGTTGTTTTACCTGCTTTCTGGGCTGAGATGGGGAACCGCTGAATTTTGGAGTCGGCCGGTGACAAAATGTTCCAAACACACCCCATGCACAACTCCACTAGCGAAGGTGCCAGGGACGAGTTCTGTTGGTAGTTTTTACATTGCTCCGGTAGGCACCAAAAGGACACCACAAAAGTTGTTCTTCCTGCTTTCTGGGCTGAGATGGGGAATAGCTGAATTTTGGACTCGGCCGGTGACAAAATATTCCAAAGACACCCCATGCACAACTCCACCGGGGAAGGTGCCAGACAGGAGTTCTCTTGGTAGTTTTTACACTACCTTGGTAGGCAGCTGAAAGGCACCACAAAAGTTGTTCTTCCTGCTTTCTGGGCTGAGATGGGGAACCGCTGAATTTTGGACTCGGCCGGTGACAAAATGTTCCAAACACACCCCATGCACAACTCCACTAGCGAAGGTGCCAGGGACGAGTTCTGTTGGTAGTTTTTACATTGCTCTGGTAGGCATCAAAAGGACACCACAAAAGTTGTTCTTCCTGCTTTCTGGGCTGAGATGGGGAATCGCTGAATTTTGGACTCGGCCGGTGACAAAATATTCCAAAGACACCCCATGCACAACTCCACCGGGGAAGGTGCCAGGCAGGAGTTCTCTTGGTAGTTTTTACACTACCTTGGTAGGCATCTGAAAGGCACCACAAAAGTTGTTCTTCCTGCTTTCTGGGCTGAGATGGGGAACCGCTGAATTTTGGACTCGGCTGGTGACAAAATGTTCCAAACACACCCCATGCACAACTCCACTAGCGAAGGTGCCAGGGACGAGTTCTGTTGGTAGTTTTTACATTGCTCCGGTAGGCATCAAAAGGACACCACAAAAGTTGTTCTTCCTGCTTTCTGGGCTGAGATGGGGAATCGCTGAATTTTGGACTCGGCCGGTGACAAAATGTTCCAAAGACACCCCATGCACAACTCCACTAGCGAAGGTGCCAGGGACGAGTTCTGTTGGTAGTTTTTACATTGCTCCGGTAGGCAGCAAAAGGACACCACAGAAGTTGTTCTTCCTGCTTTCTGGGCTGAGATGGGGAACCGCTGAATTTTGGACTCGGCCGGTGACAAAATGTTCCAAAGACACCCCATGCACAACTCCACCGGGGAAGGTGCCAGGCAGGAGTTCTCTTGGTAGTTTTTACACTACCTTGGTAGGCAGCTGAAAGGCACCACAAAAGTTGTTCTACCTGCTTTCTGGGCTGAGATGGGGAACCGCTGAATTTTGGAGTCGGCCGGTGACAAAATGTTCCAAAGACACCCCATGCACAACTCCACCGTTGAAGGTGCCAGACAGGAGTTCTGTTGGTAGTTTTTACACTACCTTGGTAGGCATCTGAAAGGCACCACAAAAGTTGTTCTTCCTGCTTTCTGGGCTGAGATGGGGAACCGCTGAATTTTGGAGTCGGCCGGTGACAAAATGTTCCAAAGACACCCCATGCACAACTCCACTAGCGAAGGTGCCAGGGACGAATTCTGTTGGTAGTTTTTACATTGCTCCGGTAGGCATCAAAAGGACACCACAAAAGTTGTTCTTCCTGCTTTCTGGGCTGAGATGGGGAACCGCTGAATTTTGGAGTCGGCCGGTGACAAAATGTTCCAAAGACACCCCATGCACAATTCCACCGGGGAAGGTGCCAGGCAGGAGTTCTCTTGGTAGTTTTTACACTACCTTGGTAGGCAGCTGAAAGGCACCACAAAAGTTGTTGTACCTGCTTTCTGGGCTGAGATGGGGAACCGCTGAATTTTGGACTCGGCCGGTGAAAAAATGTTCCAAACACACCCCATGCACAACTCCACTAGCGAAGGTGCCAGGGATGAGTTCTGTTGGTAGTTTTTACATTGCTCCGGTAGGCATCAAAAGGACACCACAAAAGTTGTTCTTCCTGCTTTCTGCGCTGAGATGGGGAACCGCTGAATTTTGGAGTCGGCCGGTGACAAAATGTTCCAAAGACACCCCATGCACAACTCCACCGGGGAAGGTGCCAGACAGGACTTCTCTTAATAGTTTTTACACTACCTTGGTAGGCAGCTGAAAGGCACCACAAAAGTTGTTCTACCTGCTTTCTGGGCTGAGATGGGGAACCGCTGAATTTTGGAGTCGGCCGGTGACAAAATGTTCCAAACACACCCCATGCACAACTCCACCGGGGAAGGTGCCAGACAGGACTTCTCTTGGTAGTTTTTACACTACCTTGGTAGGCATTTGAAAGGCACCACAAAAGTTGTTCTTCCTGCTTTCTGGGCTGAGATGGGGAACCGCTGAATTTTGGAGTCGGCCGGTGACAAAATGTTCCAAACACACCCCATGCACAACTCCACCGGGGAAGGTGCCAGAAAGGAGTTCTCTTAGTAGTTTTTACACTACCTTGGTAGGCATTTGAAAGGCACCACAAAAGTTGTTTTACCTGCTTTCTGGGCTGAGATGGGGAACCGCTGAATTTTGGAGTCGGCCGGTGACAAAATGTTCCAAACACACCCCATGCACAACTCCACTAGCGAAGGTGCCAGGGACGAGTTCTGTTGGTAGTTTTTACATTGCTCCGGTAGGCACCAAAAGGACACCACAAAAGTTGTTCTTCCTGCTTTCTGGGCTGAGATGGGGAATAGCTGAATTTTGGACTCGGCCGGTGACAAAATATTCCAAAGACACCCCATGCACAACTCCACCGGGGAAGGTGCCAGACAGGAGTTCTCTTGGTAGTTTTTACACTACCTTGGTAGGCATCTGAAAGGCACCACAAAAGTTGTTCTTCCTGCTTTCTGGGCTGAGATGGGGAACCGCTGAATTTTGGAGTCGGCCGGTGACAAAATGTTCCAAACACACCCCATGCACAACTCCACTAGCGAAGGTGCCAGGGACGAGTTCTGTTGGTAGTTTTTACATTGCTCTGGTAGGCATCAAAAGGACACCACAAAAGTTGTTCTTCCTGCTTTCTGGGCTGAGATGGGGAATCGCTGAATTTTGGACTCGGCCGGTGACAAAATATTCCAAAGACACCCCATGCACAACTCCACCGGGGAAGGTGCCAGGCAGGAGTTCTCTTGGTAGTTTTTACACTACCTTGGTAGGCATCTGAAAGGCACCACAAAAGTTGTTCTTCCTGCTTTCTGGGCTGAGATGGGGAACCGCTGAATTTTGGACTCGGCTGGTGACAAAATGTTCCAAACACACCCCATGCACAACTCCACTAGCGAAGGTGCCAGGGACGAGTTCTGTTGGTAGTTTTTACATTGCTCCGGTAGGCATCAAAAGGACACCACAAAAGTTGTTCTTCCTGCTTTCTGGGCTGAGATGGGGAATCGCTGAATTTTGGACTCGGCCGGTGACAAAATGTTCCAAAGACACCCCATGCACAACTCCACTAGCGAAGGTGCCAGGGACGAGTTCTGTTGGTAGTTTTTACATTGCTCCGGTAGGCAGCAAAAGGACACCACAGAAGTTGTTCTTCCTGCTTTCTGGGCTGAGATGGGGAACCGCTGAATTTTGGACTCGGCCGGTGACAAAATGTTCCAAAGACACCCCATGCACAACTCCACCGGGGAAGGTGCCAGGCAGGAGTTCTCTTGGTAGTTTTTACACTACCTTGGTAGGCAGCTGAAAGGCACCACAAAACTTGTTCTACCTGCTTTCTGGGCTGAGATGGGGAACCGCTGAATTTTGGAGTCGGCCGGTGACAAAATGTTCCAAAGACACCCCATGCACAACTCCACCGTTGAAGGTGCCAGACAGGAGTTCTGTTGGTAGTTTTTACACTACCTTGGTAGGCATCTGAAAGGCACAAGAAAAGTTGTTCTTCCTGCTTTCTGGGCTGAGATGGGGAACCGCTGAATTTTGGAGTCGGCCGGTGACAAAATGTTCCAAAGACACCCCATGCACAACTCCACTATCGAAGGTGCCAGGGACGAGTTCTGTTGGTAGTTTTTACATTGCTCCGGTAGGCATCAAAAGGACACCACAAAAGTTGTTCTTCCTGCTTTCTGGGCTGAGATGGGGAACCGCTGAATTTTGGAGTCGGCCGGTGACAAAATGTTCCAAAGACACCCCATGCACAATTCCACCGGGGAAGGTGCCAGGCAGGAGTTCTCTTGGTAGTTTTTACACTACCTTGGTAGGCAGCTGAAAGGCACCACAAAAGTTGTTCTTCCTGCTTTCTGGGCTGAGATGGGGAACCGCTGAATTTTGGACTCGGCCGGTGAAAAAATGTTCCAAACACACCCCATGCACAACTCCACTAGCGAAGGTGCCAGGGATGAGTTCTGTTGGTAGTTTTTACATTGCTCCGGTAGGCATCAAAAGGACACCACAAAAGTTGTTCTTCCTGCTTTCTGGGCTGAGATGGGGAACCGCTGAATTTTGGAGTCGGCCGGTGACAAAATGTTCCAAAGACACCCCATGCACAACTCCACCGGGGAAGGTGCCAGACAGGACTTCTCTTAATAGTTTTTACACTACCTTGGTAGGCAGCTGAAAGGCACCACAAAAGTTGTTCTACCTGCTTTCTGGGCTGAGATGGGGAACCGCTGAATTTTGGAGTCGGCCGGTGACAAAATGTTCCAAACACACCCCATGCACAACTCCACCGGGGAAGGTGCCAGACAGGACTTCTCTTGGTAGTTTTTACACTACCTTGGTAGGCATTTGAAAGGCACCACAAAAGTTGTTCTTCCTGCTTTCTGGGCTGAGATGGGGAACCGCTGAATTTTGGAGTCGGCCGGTGAAAAAATGTTCCAAAGACACCCCATGCACAACTCCACTAGCGAAGGTGCCAGGGACGAGTTCTGTTGGTAGTTTTTACATTGCTCCGGTAGGCATCAAAAGGACACCACAAAAGTTGTTCTTCCTGCTTTCTGGGCTGAGATGGGGAACCGCTGAATTTTGGACTCGGCCGGTGACAAAATGTTCCAAAGACACCCCATGCACAACTCCACCGGGGAAGGTGCCAGGCAGGAGTTCTCTTAGTAGTTTTTACACTACCTTGGTAGGCAGCTGAAAGGCACAAGAAAAGTTGTTGTACCTTCTTTCTGGGCTGAGATGGGGAACCGCTGAATTTTGGAGTCGGCCGGTGACAAAATGTTCCAAACACACCCCATGCACAACTCCACCGGGGAAGGTGCCAGAAAGGAGTTCTCTTGGTAGTTTTTACACTACCTTGGTAGGCATTTGAAAGGCACCACAAAAGTTGTTTTACCTGCTTTCTGGGCTGAGATGGGGAACCGCTGAATTTTGGACTCGGCCGGTGACAAAATGTTCCAAACACACCCCATGCACAACTCCACTAGCGAAGGTGCCAGGGACGAGTTCTGTTGGTAGTTTTTACATTGCTCCGGTAGGCACCAAAAGGACACCACAAAAGTTGTTCTTCCTGCTTTCTGGGCTGAGATGGGGAACCGCTGAATTTTGGAGTCGGCCGGTGACAAAATGTTCCAAAGACACCCCATGCACAACTCCACCGGGGAAGGTGCCAGACAGGAGTTCTCTTGGTAGTTTTTACACTACCTTGGTAGGCAGCTGAAAGGCACCACAAAAGTTGTTCTTCCTGCTTTCTGGGCTGAGATGGGGAACCGCTGAATTTTGGACTCGGCTGGTGACAAAATGTTCCAAACACACCCCATGCACAACTCCACTAGCGAAGGTGCCAGGGACGAGTTCTGTTGGTAGTTTTTACATTGCTCTGGTAGGCATCAAAAGGACACCACAAAAGTTGTTCTTCCTGCTTTCTGGGCTGAGATGGGGAATCGCTGAATTTTGGACTCGGCCGGTGACAAAATGTTCCAAAGACACCCCATGCACAACTCCACCGGGGAAGGTGCCAGGCAGGAGTTCTCTTGGTAGTTTTTACACTACCTTGGTAGGCAGCTGAAAGGCACAAGAAAAGTTGTTGTACCTTCTTTCTGGGCTGAGATGGGGAACCGCTGAATTTTGGAGTCGGCCGGTGACAAAATGTTCCAAAGACACCCCATGGACAACTCCACCGGGGAAGGTGCCAGAAAGGAGTTCTCTTAGTAGTTTTTACACTACCTTGGTAGGCATTTGAAAGGCACCACAAAAGTTGTTCTTCCTGCTTTCTGGGCTGAGATGGGGAACCGCTGAATTTTGGAGTCGGCCGGTGACAAAATGTTCCAAACACACCCCCTGCACAACTCCACCGGGGAAGGTGCCAGGCAGGAGTTCTCCTGGTAGTTTTTACACTACCTTGGTAGGCATCTGAAAGGCACCACAAAAGTTGTTCTTCCTGCTTTCTGGGCTGAGATGGGGAACCGCTGAATTTTGGACTCGGCTGGTGACAAAATGTTCCAAACACACCCCATGCACAACTCCACTAGCGAAGGTGCCAGGGACGAGTTCTGTTGGTAGTTTTTACATTGCTCCGGTAGGCATCAAAAGGACACCACAAAAGTTGTTCTTCCTGCTTTCTGGGCTGAGATGGGGAATCGCTGAATTTTGGACTCGGCCGGTGACAAAATGTTCCAAAGACACCCCATGCACAACTCCACTAGCGAAGGTGCCAGGGACGAGTTCTGTTGGTAGTTTTTACATTGCTCCGGTAGGCAGCAAAAGGACACCACAGAAGTTGTTCTTCCTGCTTTCTGGGCTGAGATGGGGAACCGCTGAATTTTGGACTCGGCCGGTGACAAAATGTTCCAAAGACACCCCATGCACAACTCCACCGGGGAAGGTGCCAGGCAGGAGTTCTCTTGGTAGTTTTTACACTACCTTGGTAGGCAGCTGAAAGGCACCACAAAAGTTGTTCTACCTGCTTTCTGGGCTGAGATGGGGAACCGCTGAATTTTGGAGTCGGCCGGTGACAAAATGTTCCAAAGACACCCCATGCACAACTCCACCGTTGAAGGTGCCAGACAGGAGTTCTGTTGGTAGTTTTTACACTACCTTGGTAGGCATCTGAAAGGCACCACAAAAGTTGTTCTTCCTGCTTTCTGGGCTGAGATGGGGAACCGCTGAATTTTGGAGTCGGCCGGTGACAAAATGTTCCAAAGACACCCCATGCACAACTCCACTAGCGAAGGTGCCAGGGACGAGTTCTGTTGGTAGTTTTTACATTGCTCCGGTAGGCATCAAAAGGACACCACAAAAGTTGTTCTTCCTGCTTTCTGGGCTGAGATGGGGAACCGCTGAATTTTGGAGTCGGCCGGTGACAAAATGTTCCAAAGACACCCCATGCACAATTCCACCGGGGAAGGTGCCAGGCAGGAGTTCTCTTGGTAGTTTTTACACTACCTTGGTAGGCAGCTGAAAGGCACCACAAAAGTTGTTCTTCCTGCTTTCTGGGCTGAGATGGGGAACCGCTGAATTTTGGACTCGGCCGGTGAAAAAATGTTCCAAACACACCCCATGCACAACTCCACTAGCGAAGGTGCCAGGGATGAGTTCTGTTGGTAGTTTTTACATTGCTCCGGTAGGCATCAAAAGGACACCACAAAAGTTGTTCTTCCTGCTTTCTGGGCTGAGATGGGGAACCGCTGAATTTTGGAGTCGGCCGGTGACAAAATGTTCCAAAGACACCCCATGCACAACTCCACCGGGGAAGGTGCCAGACAGGACTTCTCTTAATAGTTTTTACACTTCCTTGGTAGGCAGCTGAAAGGCACCACAAAAGTTGTTGTACCTTCTTTCTGGGCTGAGATGGGGAACCGCTGAATTTTGGACTCGGCCGGTGACAAAATGTTCCAAACACACCCCATGCACAACTCCACTAGCGAAGGTGCCAGGGACGAGTTCTGTTGGTAGTTTTTACATTGCTCCGGTAGGCAGCAAAAGGACACCACAAAAGTTGTTCTTCCTGCTTTCTGGGCTGAGATGGGGAACCGCTGAATTTTGGAGTCGGCCGGTGAAAAAATGTTCCAAAGACACCCCATGCACAACTCCACTAGCGAAGGTGCCAGGGACGAGTTCTGTTGGTAGTTTTTACATTGCTCCAGTAGGCATCAAAAGGACACCACAAAAGTTGTTCTTCCTGCTTTCTGGGCTGAGATGGGGAACCGCTGAATTTTGGAGTCGGCCGGTGACAAAATGTTCCAAAGACACCCCATGCACAACTCCACCGGGGAAGGTGCCAGGCAGGAGTTCTCTTGGTAGTTTTTACACTACCTTGGTAGGCAGCTGAAAGGCACAAGAAAAGTTGTTGTACCTTCTTTCTGGGCTGAGATGGGGAACCGCTGAATTTTGGAGTCGGCCGGTGACAAAATGTTCCAAACACACCCCATGCACAACTCCACCGGGGAAGGTGCCAGAAAGGAGTTCTCTTGGTAGTTTTTACACTACCTTGGTAGGCATTTGAAAGGCACCACAAAAGTTGTTTTACCTGCTTTCTGGGCTGAGATGGGGAACCGCTGAATTTTGGACTCGGCCGGTGACAAAATGTTCCAAACACACCCCATGCACAACTCCACTAGCGAAGGTGCCAGGGACGAGTTCTGTTGGTAGTTTTTACATTGCTCCGGTAGGCACCAAAAGGACACCACAAAAGTTGTTCTTCCTGCTTTCTGGGCTGAGATGGGGAACCGCTGAATTTTGGAGTCGGCCGGTGACAAAATGTTCCAAAGACACCCCATGCACAACTCCACCGGGGAAGGTGCCAGACAGGAGTTCTCTTGGTAGTTTTTACACTACCTTGGTAGGCAGCTGAAAGGCACCACAAAAGTTGTTCTTCCTGCTTTCTGGGCTGAGATGGGGAACCGCTGAATTTTGGACTCGGCCGGTGACAAAATGTTCCAAACACACCCCATGCACAACTCCACTAGCGAAGGTGCCAGGGACGAGTTCTGTTGGTAGTTTTTACATTGCTCTGGTAGGCATCAAAAGGACACCACAAAAGTTGTTCTTCCTGCTTTCTGGGCTGAGATGGGGAATCGCTGAATTTTGGACTCGGCCGGTGACAAAATGTTCCAAAGACACCCCATGCACAACTCCACCGGGGAAGGTGCCAGGCAGGAGTTCTCTTGGTAGTTTTTACACTACCTTGGTAGGCAGCTGAAAGGCACAAGAAAAGTTGTTGTACCTTCTTTCTGGGCTGAGATGGGGAACCGCTGAATTTTGGAGTCGGCCGGTGACAAAATGTTCCAAAGACACCCCATGGACAACTCCACCGGGGAAGGTGCCAGAAAGGAGTTCTCTTAGTAGTTTTTACACTACCTTGGTAGGCATTTGAAAGGCACCACAAAAGTTGTTCTTCCTGCTTTCTGGGCTGAGATGGGGAACCGCTGAATTTTGGACTCGGCCGGTGACAAAATGTTCCAAACACACCCCATGCACAACTCCACTAGCGAAGGTGCCAGGCAGGAGTTCTCTTGGTAGTTTTTACATTGCTCCGGTAGGCACCAAAAGGACACCACAAAAGTTGTTCTTCCTGCTTTCTGGGCTGAGATGGGGAATAGCTGAATTTTGGACTCGGCCGGTGACAAAATGTTCCAAAGACACCCCATGCACAACTCCACCGGGGAAGGTGCCAGACAGGAGTTCTCTTGGTAGTTTTTACACTACCTTGGTAGGCAGCTGAAAGGCACCACAAAAGTTGTTCTTCCTGCTTTCTGGGCTGAGATGGGGAACCGCTGAATTTTGGACTCGGCCGGTGACAAAATGTTCCAAACACACCCCATGCACAACTCCACTAGCGAAGGTGCCAGGGATGAGTTCTGTTGGTAGTTTTTACATTGCTCCGGTAGGCATCAAAAGGACACCACAAAAGTTGTTCTTCCTGCTTTCTGGGCTGAGATGGGGAATCCCTGAGTTTTGGACTCGGCTGGTGACAAAATGTTCCAAACACACCCCATGCACAACTCCACCGGGGAAGGTGCCAGAAACGAGTTCTGTTGGTAGTTTTTACACTACCCCAGTAGGCAGCTGAAAGGCACCACAAAACTTGTTCTACCTGCTTTCTGGGCTGAGATGGGGAACCGCTGACTTTTGGAGTCGGCCGGTGACAAAATGTTCCAAAGACACCCCATGCACAACTCCACCGGGGAAGGTGCCAGGCAGGAGTTCTCCTGGTAGTTTTTACACTACCTTGGTAGGCAGCTGAAAGGCACCACAAAAGTTGTTCTACCTGCTTTCTGGGCTGAGATGGGGAACCGCTGAATTTTGGAGTCGGCCGGTGACAAAATGTTCCAAACACACCCCCTGCACAACTCCACCGGGGAAGGTTCCAGGGACGAGTTCTGTTGGTAGTTTTTACACTACCTTGGTAGGCATTTGAAAGGCACCACAAAAGTTGTTCTTCCTGCTTTCTGGGCTGAGATGGGGAACCGCTGAATTTTGGAGTCGGCCGGTGACAAAATGTTCCAAAGACACCCCATGCACAACTCCACTAGCGAAGGTGCCAGGGACGAGTTCTGTTGTTAGTTTTTACATTGCTCCGGTAGGCATCAAAAGGACACCACAAAAGTTGTTCTTCCTGCTTTCTGGGCTGAGATGGGGAACCGCTGAATTTTGGAGTCGGCCGGTGACAAAATGTTCCAAAGACACCCCATGCACAACTCCACCGGGGAAGGTGCCAGGCAGGAGTTCTCTTGGTAGTTTTTACACTACCTTGGTAGGCAGCTGAAAGGCACCACAAAAGTTGTTGTACCTTCTTTCTGGGCTGAGATGGGGAACCGCTGAATTTTGGAGTCGGCCGGTGACAAAATGTTCCAAAGACACCCCATGCACAACTCCACCGGGGAAGGTGCCAGGCAGGAGTTCTCTTGGTAGTTTTTACACTACCTTGGTAGGCATTTGAAAGGCACCACAAAAGTTGTTCTTCCTGCTTTCTGGGCTGAGATGGGGAACCGCTGAATTTTGGACTCGGCCGGTGACAAAATGTTCCAAACACACCCCATGCACAACTCCACTAGCGAAGGTGCCAGGGACGAGTTCTGTTGGTAGTTTTTACATTGCTCTGGTAGGCATCAAAAGGACACCACAAAAGTTGTTCTTCCTGCTTTCTGGGCTGAGATGGGGAATCGCTGAATTTTGGACTCGGCCGGTGACAAAATATTCCAAAGACACCCCATGCACAACTCCACCGGGGAAGGTGCCAGGCAGGAGTTCTCTTGGTAGTTTTTACACTACCTTGGTAGGCATCTGAAAGGCACCACAAAAGTTGATCTTCCTGCTTTCTGGGCTGAGATGGGGAACCGCTGAATTTTGGACTCGGCTGGTGACAAAATGTTCCAAACACACCCCATGCACAACTCCACTAGCGAAGGTGCCAGGGACGAGTTCTGTTGGTAGTTTTTACATTGCTCCGGTAGGCATCAAAAGGACACCACAAAAGTTGTTCTTCCTGCTTTCTGGGCTGAGATGGGGAATCGCTGAATTTTGGACTCGGCCGGTGACAAAATGTTCCAAACACACCCCCTGCACAACTCCACCGGGGAAGGTGCCAGGCAGGAGTTCTCCTGGTAGTTTTTACACTACCTTGGTAGGCATTTGAAAGGCACCACAAAAGTTGTTCTTCCTGCTTTCTGGGCTGAGATGGGGAACCGCTGAATTTTGGACTCGGCCGGTGACAAAATGTTCCAAACACACCCCATGCACAACTCCACTAGCGAAGGTGCCAGGGACGAGTTCTGTTGGTAGTTTTTACATTGCTCCGGTAGGCATCAAAAGGACACCACAAAAGTTGTTCTTCCTGCTTTCTGGGCTGAGATGGGGAACCGCTGAATTTTGGAGTCGGCCGGTGACAAAATGTTCCAAACACCCCCCATGCACAACTCCACCGGGGAAGGTGCCAGGCAGGAGTTCCCTTGGTAGTTTTTACACTACCTTGGTAGGCAGCTGAAAGGCACAAGAAAAGTTGTTGTACCTTCTTTCTGGGCTGAGATGGGGAACCGCTGAATTTTGGAGTCGGCCGGTGACAAAATGTTCCAAAGACACCCCATGCACAACTCCACCGGGGAAGGTGCCAGGCAGGAGTTCTCTTGGTAGTTTTTACACTACCTTGGTAGGCAGCTGAAAGGCACCACAAAAGTTGTTCTTCCTGCTTTCTGGGCTGAGATGGGGAACCGCTGAATTTTGGACTCGGCCGGTGACAAAATGTTCCAAACACACCCCATGCACAACTCCACTAGCGAAGGTGCCAGGGACGAGTTCTGTTGGTAGTTTTTACATTGCTCTGGTAGGCATCAAAAGGACACCACAAAAGTTGTTCTTCCTGCTTTCTGGGCTGAGATGGGGAATCGCTGAATTTTGGACTCGGCCGGTGACAAAATATTCCAAAGACACCCCATGCACAACTCCACCGGGGAAGGTGCCAGGCAGGAGTTCTGTTGGTAGTTTTTACACTACCTTGGTAGGCATCTGAAAGGCACCACAAAAGTTGTTCTTCCTGCTTTCTGGGCTGAGATGGGGAACCGCTGAATTTTGGACTCGGCTGGTGACAAAATGTTCCAAAGACACCCCATGCACAACTCCACTAGCGAAGGTGCCAGGGACGAGTTCTGTTGGTAGTTTTTACATTGCTCCGGTAGGCATCAAAAGGACACCACAAAAGTTGTTCTTCCTGCTTTCTGGGCTGAGATGGGGAATCGCTGAATTTTGGAGTCGGCCGGTGACAAAATGTTCCAAAGACACCCCATGCACAACTCCACTAGCGAAGGTGCCAGGGACGAGTTCTGTTGGTAGTTTTTACATTGCTCCGGTAGGCAGCAAAAGGACACCACAAAAGTTGTTCTTCCTGCTTTCTGGGCTGAGATGGGGAACCGCTGAATTTTGGAGTCGGCCGGTGACAAAATGTTCCAAACACACCCCATGCACAATTCCACCGGGGAAGGTGCCAGGCAGGAGTTCTCTTGGTAGTTTTTACACTACCTTGGTAGGCAGCTGAAAGGCACAAGAAAAATTGTTGTACCTGCTTTCTGGGCTGAGATGGGGAACAGCTGAATTTTGGACTCGGCTGGTGACAAAATTTTAATAAATACACCCCATGCACAACTCCACTAGCGAAGGTGCCAAAGACGAGTTCTCTTGATAGTTTTTACATTGCTCTGGTAGGCATCAAAAGGACACCACAAAAGTTGTTCTTCCTGCTTTCTGGGCTGAGATGGGGAATCGCTGAATTTTGGACTCGGCCGGTGACAAAATGTTCCAAACACACCCCATGCACAACTCCACCGGGGAAGGTGCCAGGCAGGAGTTCTCTTGGTAGTTTTTACACTACCTTGGTAGGCATTTGAAAGGCACCACAAAAGTTGTTCTTCCTGCTTTCTGGGCTGAGATGGGGAACCGCTGAATTTTGGAGTCGGCCGGTGACAAAATGTTCCAAACACACCCCATGCACAACTCCACTAGCGAAGGTGCCAGGGACGAGTTCTGTTGGTAGTTTTTACATTGCTCCGGTAGGCAGCAAAAGGACACCAC
Source organism: Falco cherrug (assembly GCF_023634085.1). NCBI lineage: Eukaryota > Metazoa > Chordata > Aves > Falconiformes > Falconidae > Falco > Falco cherrug. The sequence goes on along the minus strand of NW_026599493.1, from coordinate 260,510 downwards.
AAAAGTTGTTCTTCCTGCTTTCTGGGCTGAGATGGGGAACCGCTGAATTTTGGAGTCGGCCGGTGACAAAATGTTCCAAACACACCCCATGCACAATTCCACCGGGGAAGGTGCCAGGCAGGAGTTCTCTTGGTAGTTTTTACACTACCTTGGTAGGCAGCTGAAAGGCACCACAAAAGTTGTTCTTCCTGCTTTCTGGGCTGAGATGGGGAACCGCTGAATTTTGGACTCGGCCGGTGAAAAAATGTTCCAAACACACCCCATGCACAACTCCACCGGGGAAGGTGCCAGAAAGGAGTTCTCCTGGTAGTTTTTACACTACCTTGGTAGGCAGCTGAAAGGCACCACAAAAGTTGTTCTACCTGCTTTCTGGGCTGAGATGGGGAACCGCTGAATTTTGGAGTCGGCCGGTGACAAAATGTTCCAAACACACCCCATGCACAACTCCACCGGGGAAGGTGCCAGACAGGACTTCTCTTGCTAGTTTTTACACTACCTTGGTAGGCATCTGAAAGACACCACAAAAGTCGTTCTTCCTGCTTTCTGGGCTGAGATGGGGAACCGCTGAATTTTGGAGTCGGCCGGTGAAAAAATGTTCCAAAGACACCCCATGCACAACTCCACTAGCGAAGGTGCCAGGGACGAGTTCTGTTGGTAGTTTTTACATTGCTCCGGTAGGCATTCAAAAGGACACCACAAAAGTTGTTCTTCCTGCTTTCTGGGCTGAGATGGGGAACCGCTGAATTTTGGACTCGGCCGGTGACAAAATGTTCCAAAGACACCCCATGCACAACTCCACCGGGGAAGGTGCCAGGCAGGAGTTCTCTTGGTAGTTTTTACACTACCTTGGTAGGCAGCTGAAAGGCACAAGAAAAGTTGTTGTACCTTCTTTCTGGGCTGAGATGGGGAACCGCTGAATTTTGGAGTCGGCCGGTGACAAAATGTTCCAAAGACACCCCATGCACAACTCCACCGGGGAAGGTGCCAGAAAGGAGTTCTCTTAGTAGTTTTTACACTACCTTGGTAGGCATTTGAAAGGCACCACAAAAGTTGTTTTACCTGCTTTCTGGGCTGAGATGGGGAACCGCTGAATTTTGGACTCGGCCGGTGACAAAATGTTCCAAACACACCCCATGCACAACTCCACTAGCGAAGGTGCCAGGCAGGAGTTCTGTTGGTAGTTTTTACATTGCTCCGGTAGGCAGCAAAAGGACACCACAAAAGTTGTTCTACCTGCTTTCTGGGCTGAGATGGGGAATAGCTGAATTTTGGAGTCGGCCGGTGACAAAATGTTCCAAAGACACCCCATGCACAACTCCACCGGGGAAGGTGCCAGACAGGAGTTCTCTTGGTAGTTTTTACACTACATTGGTAGGCAGCTGAAAGGCACCACAAAAGTTGTTCTACCTGCTTTCTGGGCTGAGATGGGGAACCGCTGAATTTTGGACTCGGCCGGTGACAAAATGTTCCAAACACACCCCATGCACAACTCCACTAGCGAAGGTGCCAGGGACGAGTTCTGTTGGTAGTTTTTACATTGCTCTGGTAGGCATCAAAAGGACACCACAAAAGTTGTTCTTCCTGCTTTCTGGGCTGAGATGGGGAATCGCTGAATTTTGGACTCGGCCGGTGACAAAATGTTCCAAAGACACCCCATGCACAACTCCACCGGGGAAGGTGCCAGAAAGGAGTTCTCCTGGTAGTTTTTACACTACCTTGGTAGGCAGCTGAAAGGCACCACAAAAGTTGTTCTACCTGCTTTCTGGGCTGAGATGGGGAACCGCTGAATTTTGGAGTCGGCCGGTGACAAAATGTTCCAAACACACCCCATGCACAACTCCACCGGGGAAGGTGCCAGACAGGACTTCTCTTGGTAGTTTTTACACTACCTTGTTAGGCATTTGAAAGGCACCACAAAAGTTGTTTTACCTGCTTTCTGGGCTGAGATGGGGAACCGCTGAATTTTGGACTCGGCCGGTGACAAAATGTTCCAAACACACCCCATGCACAACTCCACTAGCGAAGGTGCCAGGGACGAGTTCTGTTGGTAGTTTTTACATTGCTCCGGTAGGCAGCAAAAGGACACCACAAAAGTTGTTCTTCCTGCTTTCTGGGCTGAGATGGGGAATAGCTGAATTTTGGAGTCGGCCGGTGACAAAATGTTCCAAAGACACCCCATGCACAACTCCACCGGGGAAGGTGCCAGACAGGAGTTCTCTTGGTAGTTTTTACACTACCTTGGTAGGCAGCTGAAAGGCACCACAAAAGTTGTTCTACCTGCTTTCTGGGCTGAGATGGGGAACCGCTGAATTTTGGACTCGGCCGGTGATAAAATGTTCCAAACACACCCCATGCACAACTCCACTAGCGAAGGTGCCAGGGACGAGTTCTGTTGGTAGTTTTTACATTGCTCTGGTAGGCATCAAAAGGACACCACAAAAGTTGTTCTTCCTGCTTTCTGGGCTGAGATGGGGAATCGCTGAATTTTGGACTCGGCCGGTGACAAAATATTCCAAAGACACCCCATGCACAACTCCACCGGGGAAGGTGCCAGGCAGGAGTTCTCTTGGTAGTTTTTACACTACCTTGGTAGGCAGCTGAAAGGCACAAGAAAAGTTGTTCTACCTTCTTTCTGGGCTGAGATGGGGAACCGCTGAATTTTGGAGTCGGCCGGTGACAAAATGTTCCAAACACACCCCATGCACAACTCCACCGGGGAAGGTGCCAGAAAGGAGTTCTCTTAGTAGTTTTTACACTACCTTGTTAGGCATTTGAAAGGCACCACAAAAGTTGTTCTTCCTGCTTTCTGGGCTGAGATGGGGAACCGCTGAATTTTGGACTCGGCCGGTGACAAAATGTTCCAAACACACCCCATGCACAACTCCACTAGCGAAGGTGCCAGGGATGAGTTCTGTTGGTAGTTTTTACATTGCTCCGGTAGGCACCAAAAGGACACCACAAAAGTTGTTCTTCCTGCTTTCTGGGCTGAGATGGGGAACCGCTGAATTTTGGAGTCGGCCGGTGACAAAATGTTCCAAACACACCCCATGCACAACTCCACCGGGGAAGGTGCCAGACAGGAGTTCTCTTGGTAGTTTTTACACTACCTTGGTAGGCAGCTGAAAGGCACCACAAAAGTTGTTTTACCTGCTTTCTGGGCTGAGATGGGGAACCGCTGAATTTTGGACTCGGCCGGTGACAAAATGTTCCAAACACACCCCATGCACAACTCCACTAGCGAAGGTGCCAGGGACGAGTTCTGTTGGTAGTTTTTACATTGCTCTGGTAGGCATCAAAAGGACACCACAAAAGTTGTTCTTCCTGCTTTCTGGGCTGAGATGGGGAATCCCTGAGTTTTGGACTCGGCTGGTGACAAAATGTTCCAAAGACACCCCATGCACAACTCCACCGGGGAAGGTGCCAGGCAGGAGTTCTCTTGGTAGTTTTTACACTACCTTGGTAGGCAGCTGAAAGGCACAAGAAAAGTTGTTGTACCTTCTTTCTGGGCTGAGATGGGGAACCGCTGAATTTTGGAGTCGGCCGGTGACAAAATGTTCCAAAGACACCCCATGCACAACTCCACCGGGGAAGGTGCCAGAAAGGAGTTCTCTTAGTAGTTTTTACACTACCTTGGTAGGCAGCTGAAAGGCACCACAAAAGTTGTTCTTCCTGCTTTCTGGGCTGAGATGGGGAACCGCTGAATTTTGGACTCGGCCGGTGACAAAATGTTCCAAACACACCCCATGCACAACTCCACTAGCGAAGGTGCCAGGGACGAGTTCTGTTGGAAGTTTTTACATTGCTCCGGTAGGCAGCAAAAGGACACCACAAAAGTGGTTCTTCCTGCTTTCTGGGCTGAGATGGGGAATCGCTGAATTTTGGACTCGGCCGGTGACAAAATATTCCAAAGACACCCCATGCACAACTCCACCGGGGAAGGTGCCAGGCAGGAGTTCTCTTGGTAGTTTTTACACTACCTTGGTAGGCAGCTGAAAGGCACCACAAAAGTTGTTCTTCCTGCTTTCTGGGCTGAGATGGGGAACCGCTGAATTTTGGACTCGGCTGGTGACAAAATGTTCCAAACACACCCCATGCACAACTCCACTAGCGAAGGTGCCAGGGACGAGTTCTGTTGGTAGTTTTTACATTGCTCCGGTAGGCATCAAAAGGACACCACAAAAGTTGTTCTTCCTGCTTTCTGGGCTGAGATGGGGAATCGCTGAATTTTGGACTCGGCCGGTGACAAAATGTTCCAAAGACACCCCATGCACAACTCCACCGGGGAAGGTGCCAGGCAGGAGTTCTCTTGGTAGTTTTTACACTACCTTGGTAGGCAGCTGAAAGGCACCACAAAAGTTGTTCTACCTGCTTTCTGGGCTGAGATGGGGAACCGCTGAATTTTGGAGTCGGGCGGTGACAAAATGTTCCAAACACACCCCATGCACAACTCCACTAGCGAAGGTGCAAGGGACGAATTCTGTTGGTAGTTTTTACATTGCTCCGGTAGGCATCTGAAAGACACCACAAAAGTTGTTTTACCTGCTTTCTGGGCTGAGATGGGGAACCGCTGAATTTTGGAGTCGGCCGGTGACAAAATGTTCCAAACACACCCCATGCACAACTCCACTAGCGAAGGTGCCAGGGACGAGTTCTGTTGGTAGTTTTTACATTGCTCCGGTAGGCACCAAAAGGACACCACAAAAGTTGTTCTTCCTGCTTTCTGGGCTGAGATGGGGAATAGCTGAATTTTGGACTCGGCCGGTGACAAAATATTCCAAAGACACCCCATGCACAACTCCACCGGGGAAGGTGCCAGACAGGAGTTCTCTTGGTAGTTTTTACACTACCTTGGTAGGCAGCTGAAAGGCACCACAAAAGTTGTTCTTCCTGCTTTCTGGGCTGAGATGGGGAACCGCTGAATTTTGGAGTCGGCCGGTGACAAAATGTTCCAAACACACCCCATGCACAACTCCACTAGCGAAGGTGCCAGGGACGAGTTCTGTTGGTAGTTTTTACATTGCTCTGGTAGGCATCAAAAGGACACCACAAAAGTTGTTCTTCCTGCTTTCTGGGCTGAGATGGGGAACCGCTGAATTTTGGAGTCGGCCGGTGACAAAATGTTCCAAAGACACCCCATGCACAACTCCACCGGGGAAGGTGCCAGGCAGGAGTTCTCTTGGTAGTTTTTACACTACCTTGGTAGGCAGCTGAAAGGCACAAGAAAAGTTGTTGTACCTTCTTTCTGGGCTGAGATGGGGAACCGCTGAATTTTGGAGTCGGCCGGTGACAAAATGTTCCAAAGACACCCCATGCACAACTCCACCGGGGAAGGTGCCAGAAAGGAGTTCTCTTAGTAGTTTTTACACTACCTTGGTAGGCAGCTGAAAGACACCACAAAAGTTGTTCTTCCTGCTTTCTGGGCTGAGATGGGGAACCGCTGAATTTTGGACTCGGCCGGTGACAAAATGTTCCAAACACACCCCATGCACAACTCCACTAGCGAAGGTGCCAGGGACGAGTTCTGTTGGTAGTTTTTACATTGCTCCGGTAGGCACCAAAAGGACACCACAAAAGTTGTTCTTCCTGCTTTCTGGGCTGAGATGGGGAATCGCTGAATTTTGGAGTCGGCCGGTGACAAAATGTTCCAAAGACACCCCATGCACAACTCCACCGGGGAAGGTGCCAGGCAGGAGTTCTCTTGGTAGTTTTTACACTACCTTGGTAGGCAGCTGAAAGGCACCACAAAAGTTGTTCTTCCTGCTTTCTGGGCTGAGATGGGGAACCGCTGAATTTTGGACTCGGCTGGTGACAAAATGTTCCAAACACACCCCATGCACAACTCCACTAGCGAAGGTGCCAGGGACGAGTTCTGTTGGTAGTTTTTACATTGCTCCGGTAGGCAGCAAAAGGACACCACAAAAGTTGTTCTTCCTGCTTTCTGGGCTGAGATGGGGAATCGCTGAATTTTGGACTCGGCCGGTGACAAAATATTCCAAAGACACCCCATGCACAACTCCACCGGGGAAGGTGCCAGGCAGGAGTTCTGTTGGTAGTTTTTACATTGCTCCGGTAGGCATCAAAAGGACACCACAAAAGTTGTTCTTCCTGCTTTCTGGGCTGAGATGGGGAACCGCTGACTTTTGGAGTCGGCCGGTGACAAAATGTTCCAAAGACACCCCATGCACAACTCCACCGGGGAAGGTGCCAGGCAGGAGTTCTGTTGCTAGTTTTTACACTACCTTGGTAGGCAGCTGAAAGGCACAAGAAAAGTTGTTGTACCTTCTTTCTGGGCTGAGATGGGGAACCGCTGAATTTTGGAGTCGGCCGGTGACAAAATGTTCCAAAGACACCCCATGCACAACTCCACCGGGGAAGGTGCCAGAAAGGAGTTCTCTTAGTAGTTTTTACACTACCTTGGTAGGCATTTGAAAGGCACCACAAAAGTTGTTCTTCCTGCTTTCTGGGCTGAGATGGGGAACCGCTGAATTTTGGACTCGGCCGGTGACAAAATGTTCCAAACACACCCCATGCACAACTCCACTAGCGAAGGTGCCAGGGACGAGTTCTGTTGGTAGTTTTTACATTGCTCCGGTAGGCACCAAAAGGACACCACAAAAGTTGTTCTTCCTGCTTTCTGGGCTGAGATCGGGAATAGCTGAATTTTGGACTCGGCCGGTGACAAAATGTTCCAAAGACACCCCATGCACAACTCCACCGGGGAAGGTGCCAGGCAGGAGTTCTCTTGGTAGTTTTTACACTACCTTGGTAGGCATTTGAAAGGCACCACAAAAGTTGTTCTTCCTGCTTTCTGGGCTGAGATGGGGAACCGCTGAATTTTGGACTCGGATGGTGACAAAATGTTCCAAACACACCCCATGCACAACTCCACTAGCGAAGGTGCCAGGGACGAGTTCTGTTGGTAGATTTTACATTGCTCTGGTAGGCATCAAAAGGACACCACAAAAGTTGTTCTTCCTGCTTTCTGGGCTGAGATGGGGAATCGCTGAATTTTGGAGTCGGCCGGTGACAAAATATTCCAAAGACACCCCATGCACAACTCCACCGGGGAAGGTGCCAGGCAGGAGTTCTGTTGGTAGTTTTTACATTGCTCCGGTAGGCATCAAAAGGACACCACAAAAGTTGTTCTTCCTGCTTTCTGGGCTGAGATGGGGAACCGCTGACTTTTGGAGTCGGCCGGTGACAAAATGTTCCAAAGACACCCCATGCACAACTCCACCGGGGAAGGTGCCAGGCAGGAGTTCTCTTGGTAGTTTTTACACTACCTTGGTAGGCAGCTGAAAGGCACCACAAAAGTTGTTCTACCTGCTTTCTGGGCTGAGATGGGGAACCGCTGAATTTTGGAGTCGGCCGGTGACAAAATGTTCCAAACACACCCCATGCACAACTCCACCGGGGAAGGTGCCAGGCAGGAGTTCTGTTGGTAGTTTTTACACTACCTTGGTAGGCATTTGAAAGGCACCACAAAAGTTGTTCTTCCTGCTTTCTGGGCTGAGATGGGGAACCGCTGAATTTTGGAGTCGGCCGGTGAAAAAATGTTCCAAACACACCCCATGCACAACTCCACTAGCGAAGGTGCCAGGGACGAGTTCTGTTGGTAGTTTTTACATTGCTCCGGTAGGCAGCAAAAGGACACCACAAAAGTTGTTCTTCCTGCTTTCTGGGCTGAGATGGGGAACCGCTGAATTTTGGAGTCGGCCGGTGACAAAATGTTCCAAAGACACCCCATGCACAACTCCACCGGGGAAGGTGCCAGGCAGGAGTTCTCTTGGTAGTTTTTACACTACCTTGGTAGGCAGCTGAAAGGCACAAGAAAAGCTGTTGTACCTTCTTTCTGGGCTGAGATGGGGAACCGCTGAATTTTGGAGTCGGCCGGTGACAAAATGTTCCAAAGACACCCCATGCACAACTCCACCGGGGAAGGTGCCAGGCAGGAGTTCTCTTGGTAGTTTTTACACTACCTTGGTAGGCAGCTGAAAGGCACCACAAAAGTTGTTCTACCTGCTTTCTGGGCTGAGATGGGGAACCGCTGAATTTTGGAGTCGGCCGGTGACAAAATGTTCCAAAGACACCCCATGCACAACTCCACCGGGGAAGGTGCCAGCCAGGAGTTCTCTTGGTAGTTTTTACATTGCTCCGGTAGGCAGCAAAAGGACACCACAAAAGTTGTTCTTCCTGCTTTCTGGGCTGAGATGGGGAATCGCTGAATTTTGGACTCGGCTGGTGACAAAATGTTCCAAACACACCCCATGCACAACTCCACCGGGGAAGGTGCCAGACAGGAGTTCTGTTGGTAGTTTTTACACTACCTTGGTCGGCATTTGAAAGGCACCACAAAAGTTGTTCTTCCTGCTTTCTGGGCTGAGATGGGGAACCGCTGAATTTTGGAGTCGGCCGGTGACAAAATGTTCCAAACACACCCCATGCACAACTCCACTAGCGAAGGTGCCAGGGACGAGTTCTGTTGGTAGTTTTTACATTGCTCCGGTAGGCAGCAAAAGGACACCACAAAAGTTGTTCTTCCTGCTTTCTGGGCTGAGATGGGGAACCGCTGTATTTTGGAGTCGGCCGGTGACAAAATGTTCCAAAGACACCCCATGCACAACTCCACCGGGGAAGGTGCCAGGCAGGAGTTCTCTTAGTAGTTTTTACACTACCTTGGTAGGCATTTGAAAGGCACCACAAAAGTTGTCCTTCCTGCTTTCTGGGCTGAGATGGGGAACCGCTGAATTTTGGACTCGGCCGGTGACAAAATGTTCCAAAGACACCCCATGCACAACTCCACTAGCGAAGGTGCCAGGGACGAGTTCTGTTGGTAGTTTTTACATTGCTCCGGTAGGCATCAAAAGGACACCACAAAAGTTGTTCTTCCTGCTTTCTGGGCTGAGATGGGGAACCGCTGAATTTTGGAGTCGGCCGGTGACAAAATGTTCCAAACACACCCCATGCACAACTCCACCGGGGAAGGTGCCAGGCAGGAGTTCTCTTGGTAGTTTTTACACTACCTTGGTAGGCAGCTGAAAGGCACCACAAAAGTTGTTCTTCCTGCTTTCTGGGCTGAGATGGGGAACCGCTGAATTTTGGACTCGGCCGGTGACAAAATGTTCCAAACACACCCCATGCACAACTCCACTAGCGAAGGTGCCAGGGACGAGTTCTGTTGGTAGTTTTTACATTGCTCCGGTAGGCATCAAAAGGACACCACAAAAGTTGTTCTTCCTGCTTTCTGGGCTGAGATGGGGAACCGCTGAATTTTGGAGTCGGCCGGTGACAAAATGTTCCAAAGACACCCCATGCACAACTCCACCGGGGAAGGTGCCAGACAGGAGTTCTCTTGGTAGTTTTTACACTACCTTGGTAGGCATCTGAAAGGCACAAGAAAAGTTGTTGTACCTTCTTTCTGGGCTGAGATGGGGAACCGCTGAATTTTGGAGTCGGCAGGTGACAAAATGTTCCAAAGACACCCCATGCACAACTCCACCGGGGAAGGTGCCAGAGAGGAGTTCTCTTAGTAGTTTTTACACTACCTTGGTAGGCATTTGAAAGGCACCACAAAAGTTGTTCTACCTGCTTTCTGGGCTGAGATGGGGAACCGCTGAATTTTGGACTCGGCCGGTGACAAAATGTTCCAAACACACCCCATGCACAACTCCACTAGCGAAGGTGCCAGGGACGAGTTCTGTTGGTAGTTTTTACATTGCTCCGGTAGGCACCAAAAGGACACCACAAAAGTTGTTCTTCCTGCTTTCTTGGCTGAGATGGGGAACCGCTGAATTTTGGACTCGGCCGGTGACAAAATGTTCCAAAGACACCCCATGCACAACTCCACCGGGGAAGGTGCCAGGCAGGAGTTCTCTTGGTAGTTTTTACACTACCTTGGTAGGCAGCTGAAAGGCACCACAAAAGTTGTTCTTCCTGCTTTCTGGGCTGAGATGGGGAACCGCTGAATTTTGGACTCGGCCGGTGACAAAATGTTCCAAAGACACCCCATGCACAACTCCACCGGGGAAGGTGCCAGAAAGGAGTTCTCTTAGTAGTTTTTACACTACCTTGGTAGGCATTTGAAAGGCACCACAAAAGTTGTTCTTCCTGCTTTCTGGGCTGAGATGGGGAACCGCTGAATTTTGGACTCGGCCGGTGACAAAATGTTCCAAACACACCCCATGCACAACTCCACTAGCGAAGGTGCCAGGGACGAGTTCTGTTGGTAGATTTTACATTGCTCCGGTAGGCACCAAAAGGACACCACAAAAGTTGTTCTTCCTGCTTTCTGGGCTGAGATCGGGAATAGCTGAATTTTGGACTCGGCCGGTGACAAAATGTTCCAAACACACCCCATGCACAACTCCACCGGGGAAGGTGCCAGGCAGGAGTTCTCTTGGTAGTTTTTACACTACCTTGGTAGGCATTTGAAAGGCACCACAAAAGTTGTTCTTCCTGCTTTCTGGGCTGAGATGGGGAACCGCTGAATTTTTGGACTCGGATGGTGACAAAATGTTCCAAACACACCCCATGCACAACTCCACTAGCGAAGGTGCCAGGGACGAGTTCTGTTGGTAGATTTTACATTGCTCTGGTAGGCATCAAAAGGACACCACAAAGTTGTTCTTCCTGCTTTCTGGGCTGAGATGGGGAACCGCTGACTTTTGGACTCGGCCGGTGACAAAATGTTCCAAAGACACCCCATGCACAACTCCACCGGGGAAGGTGCCAGGCAGGAGTTCTCTTGGTAGTTTTTACACTACCTTGGTAGGCAGCTGAAAGGCACAAGAAAAGTTGTTGTACCTTCTTTCTGGGCTGAGATGGGGAACCGCTGAATTTTGGAGTCGGCCGGTGACAAAATGTTCCAAACACACCCCCTGCACAACTCCACCGGGGAAGGTGCCAGGCAGGAGTTCTGTTGGTAGTTTTTACACTACCTTGGTAGGCATTTGAAAGGCACCACAAAAGTTGTTCTTCCTGCTTTCTGGGCTGAGATGGGGAACCGCTGAATTTTGGACTCGGCTGGTGAAAAAATGTTCCAAACACACCCCATGCACAACTCCACTAGCGAAGGTGCCAGGGACGAGTTCTGTTGGTAGTTTTTACATTGCTCCGGTAGGCATCAAAAGGACACCACAAAAGTTGTTCTTCCTGCTTTCTGGGCTGAGATGGGGAATCGCTGAATTTTGGACTCGGCCGGTGACAAAATGTTCCAAAGACACCCCATGCACAACTCCACCGGGGAAGGTGCCAGGCAGGAGTTCTCTTGGTAGTTTTTACACTACCTTGGTAGGCAGCTGAAAGGCACCACAAAAGTTGTTCTACCTGCTTTCTGGGCTGAGATGGGGAACCGCTGAATTTTGGAGTCGGCCGGTGACAAAATGTTCCAAAGACACCCCATGCACAACTCCACTAGCGAAGGTGCCAGGGACGAGTTCTGTTGGTAGTTTTTACATTGCTCCGGTAGGCATCAAAAGGACACCACAAAAGTTGTTCTTCCTGCTTTCTTGGCTGAGATGGGGAACCGCTGAATTTTGGACTCGGCCGGTGACAAAATGTTCCAAAGACACCCCATGCACAACTCCACCGGGGAAGGTGCCAGGCAGGAGTTCCCTTGGTAGTTTTTACACTACCTTGGTAGGCAGCTGAAAGGCACCACAAAAGTTGTTCTTCCTGCTTTCTGGGCTGAGATGGGGAACCGCTGACTTTTGGACTCGGCCGGTGACAAAATGTTCCAAACACACCCCATGCACAACTCCACTAGCGAAGGTGCCAGGGATGAGTTCTGTTGGTAGTTTTTTACATTGCTCCGGTAGGCATCAAAAGGACACCACAAAAGTTGTTGTACCTGCTTTCTGGGCTGAGATGGGGAATCGCTGAATTTTGGACTCGGCCGGTGACAAAATATTCCAAAGACACCCCATGCACAACTCCACCGGGGAAGGTGCCAGGCAGGAGTTCTCTTGGTAGTTTTTTACACTACCTTGGTAGGCAGCTGAAAGGCACAAGAAAAGTTGTTGTACCTTCGTTCTGGGCTGAGATGGGGAACCGCTGAATTTTGGAGTCGGCCGGTGACAAAATGTTCCAAAGACACCCCATGCACAACTCCACCGGGGAAGGTGCCAGAAAGGAGTTCTCTTAATAGTTTTTACACTACCTTGGTAGGCATTTGAAAGGCACCACAAAAGTTGTTCTTCCTGCTTTCTGGGCTGAGATGGGGAACCGCTGAATTTTGGACTCGGCCGGTGACAAAATGTTCCAAAGACACCCCATGCACAACTCCACCGGGGAAGGTGCCAGACAGGAGTTCTCTTGGTAGTTTTTACACTACCTTGGTAGGCAGCTGAAAGGCACCACAAAAGTTGTTCTTCCTGCTTTCTGGGCTGAGATGGGGAACCGCTGAATTTTGGACTCGGCCGGTGACAAAATGTTCCAAACACACCCCATGCACAACTCCACTAGCGAAGGTGCCAGGGACGAGTTCTGTTGGTAGTTTTTACATTGCTCTGGTAGGCATCAAAAGGACACCACAAAAGTTGTTCTTCCTGCTTTCTGGGCTGAGATGGGGAATCCCTGTGTTTTGGACTTGGCTGGTGACAAAATGTTCCAAACACACCCCATGCACAACTCCACCGGGGAAGGTGCCAGAAACGAGTTCTGTTGGTAGTTTTTACACTACCTTGGTAGGAAGCTGAAAGGCACCACAAAAGTTGTTCTACCTGCTTTCTGGGCTGAGATGGGGAATCGCTGAATTTTGGACTCAGCCGGTGACAAAATGTTCCAAACACACCCCCTGCACAACTCCACCGGGGAAGGTGCCAGGCAGGAGTTCTCCTGGTAGTTTTTACACTACCTTGGTAGGCATTTGAAAGGCACCACAAAAGTTGTTCTTCCTGCTTTCTGGGCTGAGATGGGGAATCGCTGAATTTTGGAGTCGGCCGGTGAAAAAATGTTCCAAAGACACCCCATGCACAACTCCACTAGCGAAGGTGCCAGGGACGAGTTCTGTTGGTAGTTTTTACATTGCTCCGGTAGGCATCAAAAGGACACCACAAAAGTTGTTCTTCCTGCTTTCTGGGCTGAGATGGGGAACCGCTGAATTTTGGAGTCGGCCGGTGACAAAATGTTCCAAAGACACCCCATGCACAACTCCTCCGGGGAAGGTGCCAGGAAGGAGTTCTCTTGGTAGTTTTTACACTACCTTGGTAGGCATTTGAAAGGCACCACAAAAGTTGTTCTTCCTGCTTTCTGGGCTGAGTTGGGGAACCGCTGAATTTTGGACTCGGCCGGTGACAAAATGTTCCAAACACACCCCATGTACAACTCCACTAGCGAAGGTGCCAGGGACGAGTTCTGTTGGTAGTTTTTACATTGCTCCGGTAGGCATCAAAAGGACACCACAAAAGTTGTTCTTCCTGCTTTCTGGGCTGAGATGGGGAACCGCTGAATTTTGGACTCGGATGGTGACAAAATGTTCCAAACACACCCCATGCACAACTCCACTAGCGAAGGTGCCAGGGACGAGTTCTGTTGGTAGATTTTACATTGCTCTGGTAGGCATCAAAAGGACACCACAAAAGTTGTTCTTCCTGCTTTCTGGGCTGAGATGGGGAACCGCTGACTTTTGGACTCGGCCGGTGACAAAATGTTCCAAAGACACCCCATGCACAACTCCACCGGGGAAGGTGCCAGGCAGGAGTTCTCTTGGTAGTTTTTACACTACCTTGGTAGGCAGCTGAAAGGCACCACAAAAGTTGTTGTACCTTCTTTCTGGGCTGAGATGGGGAACCGCTGAATTTTGGAGTCGGCCGGTGACAAAATGTTCCAAACACACCCCCTGCACAACTCCACCGGGGAAGGTGCCAGGCAGGAGTTCTGTTGGTAGTTTTTACACTACCTTGGTAGGCATTTGAAAGGCACCACAAAAGTTGTTCTTCCTGCTTTCTGGGCTGAGATGGGGAACCGCTGAATTTTGGACTCGGCTGGTGAAAAAATGTTCCAAACACACCCCATGCACAACTCCACTAGCGAAGGTGCCAGGGACGAGTTCTGTTGGTAGTTTTTACATTGCTCCGGTAGGCATCAAAAGGACACCACAAAAGTTGTTCTTCCTGCTTTCTGGGCTGAGATGGGGAATCGCTGAATTTTGGACTCGGCCGGTGACAAAATGTTCCAAAGACACCCCATGCACAACTCCACCGGGGAAGGTGCCAGGCAGGAGTTCTCTTGGTAGTTTTTACACTACCTTGGTAGGCAGCTGAAAGGCACCACAAAAGTTGTTCTACCTGCTTTCTGGGCTGAGATGGGGAACCGCTGAATTTTGGAGTCGGCCGGTGACAAAATGTTCCAAAGACACCCCATGCACAACTCCACTAGCGAAGGTGCCAGGGACGAGTTCTGTTGGTAGTTTTTACATTGCTCCGGTAGGCATCAAAAGGACACCACAAAAGTTGTTCTTCCTGCTTTCTTGGCTGAGATGGGGAACCGCTGAATTTTGGACTCGGCCGGTGACAAAATGTTCCAAAGACACCCCATGCACAACTCCACCGGGGAAGGTGCCAGACAGGAGTTCCCTTGGTAGTTTTTACACTACCTTGGTAGGCAGCTGAAAGGCACCACAAAAGTTGTTCTTCCTGCTTTCTGGGCTGAGATGGGGAACCGCTGACTTTTGGACTCGGCCGGTGACAAAATGTTCCAAACACACCCCATGCACAACTCCACTAGCGAAGGTGCCAGGGATGAGTTCTGTTGGTAGTTTTTACATTGCTCCGGTAGGCATCAAAAGGACACCACAAAAGTTGTTGTACCTGCTTTCTGGGCTGAGATGGGGAATCGCTGAATTTTGGACTCGGCCGGTGACAAAATATTCCAAAGACACCCCATGCACAACTCCACCGGGGAAGGTGCCAGGCAGGAGTTCTCTTGGTAGTTTTTACACTACCTTGGTAGGCAGCTGAAAGGCACAAGAAAAGTTGTTGTACCTTCGTTCTGGGCTGAGATGGGGAACCGCTGAATTTTGGAGTCGGCCGGTGACAAAATGTTCCAAAGACACCCCATGCACAACTCCACCGGGGAAGGTGCCAGAAAGGAGTTCTCTTAATAGTTTTTACACTACCTTGGTAGGCATTTGAAAGGCACCACAAAAGTTGTTCTTCCTGCTTTCTGGGCTGAGATGGGGAACCGCTGAATTTTGGACTCAGCCGGTGACAAAATGTTCCAAACACACCCCCTGCACAACTCCACCGGGGAAGGTGCCAGGCAGGAGTTCTCCTGGTAGTTTTTACACTACCTTGGTAGGCATTTGAAAGGCACCACAAAAGTTGTTCTTCCTGCTTTCTGGGCTGAGATGGGGAATCGCTGAATTTTGGAGTCGGCCGGTGACAAAATGTTCCAAAGACACCCCATGCACAACTCCACTAGCGAAGGTGCCAGGGACGAGTTCTGTTGGTAGTTTTTACATTGCTCCGGTAGGCATCAAAAGGACACCACAAAAGTTGTTCTTCCTGCTTTCTGGGCTGAGATGGGGAACCGCTGAATTTTGGACTCGGCCGGTGACAAAATGTTCCAAAGACACCCCATGCACAACTCCTCCGGGGAAGGTGCCAGGAAGGAGTTCTCTTGGTAGTTTTTACACTACCTTGGTAGGCATTTGAAAGGCACCACAAAAGTTGTTCTTCCTGCTTTCTGGGCTGAGTTGGGGAACCGCTGAATTTTGGACTCGGCCGGTGACAAAATGTTCCAAACACACCCCATGTACAACTCCACTAGCGAAGGTGCCAGGGACGAGTTCTGTTGGTAGTTTTTACATTGCTCCGGTAGGCATCAAAAGGACACCACAAAAGTTGTTCTTCCTGCTTTCTGGGCTGAGATGGGGAATCGCTGAATTTTGGACTCGGCCGGTGACAAAATGTTCCAAACACACCCCATGCACAACTCCACTAGCGAAGGTGCCAGGGACGAGTTCTGTTGGTAGTTTTTACATTGCTCTGGTAGGCATCAAAAGGACACCACAAAAGTTGTTCTTCCTGCTTTCTGGGCTGAGATGGGGAATCGCTGAATTTTGGACTCGGCTGGTGACAAAATATTCCAAAGACACCCCATGCACAACTCCACCGGGGAAGGTGCCAGGCAGGAGTTCTCTTGGTAGTTTTTACACTACCTTGGTAGGCAGCTGAAAGGCACAAGAAAAGTTGTTGTACCTTCTTTCTGGGCTGAGATGGGGAACCGCTGAATTTTGGAGTCGGCCGGTGACAAAATGTTCCAAACACACCCCATGCACAACTCCACCGGGGAAGGTGCCAGACAGGAGTTCTCTTGGTAGTTTTTACACTACCTTGGTAGGCATCTGAAAGACACCACAAAAGTTGTTCTTCCTGCTTTCTGGGCTGAGATGGGGAACCGCTGAATTTTGGACTCGGCCGGTGACAAAATGTTCCAAACACACCCCATGCACAACTCCACTAGCGAAGGTGCCAGGGACGAGTTCTGTTGGTAGTTTTTACATTGCTCCGGTAGGCACCAAAAGGACACCACAAAAGTTGTTCTTCCTGCTTTCTGGGCTGAGATGGGGAACCGCTGAATTTTGGACTCGGCCGGTGACAAAATGTTCCAAAGACACCCCATGCACAACTCCACCGGGGAAGGTGCCAGACAGGAGTTCTCTTGGTAGTTTTTACACTACCTTGGTAGGCAGCTGAAAGGCACCACAAAAGTTGTTCTTCCTGCTTTCTGGGCTGAGATGGGGAACCGCTGAATTTTGGACTCGGCCGGTGACAAAATGTTCCAAACACACCCCATGCACAACTCCACTAGCGAAGGTGCCAGGGACGAGTTCTGTTGGTAGTTTTTACATTGCTCTGGTAGGCATCAAAAGGACACCACAAAAGTTGTTCTTCCTGCTTTCTGGGCTGAGATGGGGAATCGCTGAATTTTGGAGTCGGCCGGTGACAAAATGTTCCAAAGACACCCCATGCACAACTCCACCGGGGAAGGTGCCAGGCAGGAGTTCTGTTGCTAGTTTTTACACTACCTTGGTAGGCAGCTGAAAGGCACAAGAAAAGTTGTTGTACCTTCTTTCTGGGCTGAGATGGGGAACCGCTGAATTTTGGAGTCGGCCGGTGACAAAATGTTCCAAAGACACCCCATGCACAACTCCACCGGGGAAGGTGCCAGAAAGGAGTTCTCTTAGTAGTTTTTACACTACCTTGGTAGGCATTTGAAAGGCACCACAAAAGTTGTTCTTCCTGCTTTCTGGGCTGAGATGGGGAACCGCTGAATTTTGGACTCGGCCGGTGACAAAATGTTCCAAACACACCCCATGCACAACTCCACCGGGGAAGGTGCCAGGCAGGAGTTCTCTTGGTAGTTTTTACACTACCTTGGTAGGCAGCTGAAAGGCACCACAAAAGTTGTTCTTCCTGCTTTCTGGGCTGAGATGGGGAACCGCTGAATTTTGGAGTCGGCCGGTGACAAAATGTTCCAAACACACCCCATGCACAACTCCACTAGCGAAGGTGCCAGGGACGAGTTCTGTTGGTAGTTTTTACATTGCTCCGGTAGGCACCAAAAGGACACCACAAAAGTTGTTCTTCCTGCTTTCTGGGCTGAGATGGGGAATAGCTGAATTTTGGACTCGGCCGGTGACAAAATGTTCCAAAGACACCCCATGCACAACTCCACCGGGGAAGGTGCCAGGCAGGAGTTCTCTTGGTAGTTTTTACACTACCTTGGTAGGCATTTGAAAGGCACCACAAAAGTTGTTCTTCCTGCTTTCTGGGCTGAGATGGGGAACCGCTGAATTTTGGACTCGGCCGGTGACAAAATGTTCCAAACACACCCCATGCACAACTCCACTAGCGAAGGTGCCAGGGACGAGTTCTGTTGGTAGTTTTTACATTGCTCTGGTAGGCATCAAAAGGACACCACAAAAGTTGTTCTTCCTGCTTTCTGGGCTGAGATGGGGAATCGCTGAATTTTGGACTCGGCCGGTGACAAAATATTCCAAAGACACCCCATGCACAACTCCACCGGGGAAGGTGCCAGGCAGGAGTTCTGTTGGTAGTTTTTACATTGCTCCGGTAGGCATCAAAAGGACACCACAAAAGTTGTTCTTCCTGCTTTCTGGGCTGAGATGGGGAACCGCTGAATTTTGGAGTCGGCCGGTGACAAAATGTTCCAAAGACACCCCATGCACAACTCCACCGGGGAAGGTGCCAGGCAGGAGTTCTCTTGGTAGTTTTTACACTACCTTGGTAGGCAGCTGAAAGGCACCACAAAAGTTGTTCTACCTGCTTTCTGGGCTGAGATGGGGAACCGCTGAATTTTGGAGTCGGCCGGTGACAAAATGTTCCAAACACACCCCCTGCACAACTCCACCGGGGAAGGTGCCAGGCAGGAGTTCTCTTGGTAGTTTTTACACTACCTTGGTAGGCATTTGAAAGGCACCACAAAAGTTGTTCTTCCTGCTTTCTGGGCTGAGATGGGGAACCGCTGAATTTTGGAGTCGGCCGGTGAAAAAATGTTCCAAACACACCCCATGCACAACTCCACTAGCGAAGGTGCCAGGGACGAGTTCTGTTGGTAGTTTTTACATTGCTCCGGTAGGCAGCAAAAGGACACCACAAAAGTTGTTCTTCCTGCTTTCTGGGCTGAGATGGGGAACCGCTGAATTTTGGAGTCGGCTGGTGACAAAATGTTCCAAAGACACCCCATGCACAACTCCACCGGGGAAGGTGCCAGGCAGGAGTTCTGTTGGTAGTTTTTACACTACCTTGGTAGGCAGCTGAAAGGCACAAGAAAAGTTGTTGTACCTTCTTTCTGGGCTGAGATGGGGAACCGCTGAATTTTGGAGTCGGCCGGTGACAAAATGTTCCAAAGACACCCCATGCACAACTCCACCGGGGAAGGTGCCAGGCAGGAGTTCTCTTGGTAGTTTTTACACTACCTTGGTAGGCAGCTGAAAGGCACCACAAAAGTTGTTCTACCTGCTTTCTGGGCTGAGATGGGGAACCGCTGAATTTTGGACTCGGCTGGTGACAAAATGTTCCAAAGACACCCCATGCACAACTCCACTAGCGAAGGTGCCAGGGACGAGTTCTGTTGGTAGTTTTTACATTGCTCCGGTAGGCATCAAAAGGACACCACAAAAGTTGTTCTTCCTGCTTTCTGGGCTGAGATGGGGAATCGCTGAATTTTGGACTCGGCCGGTGACAAAATGTTCCAAACACACCCCCTGCACAACTCCACCGGGGAAGGTGCCAGACAGGAGTTCTCTTGGTAGTTTTTACACTACCTTGGTAGGCATCTAAAAGACACCACAAAAGTTGTTCTTCCTGCTTTCTGGGCTGAGATGGGGAACCGCTGAATTTTGGACTCGGCCGGTGACAAAATGTTCCAAAGACACCCCATGCACAACTCCACCGGGGAAGGTGCCAGACAGGAGTTCTCTTGGTAGTTTTTACACTACCTTGGTAGGCAGCTGAAAGGCACCACAAAAGTTGTTCTTCCTGCTTTCTGGGCTGAGATGGGGAACCGCTGAATTTTGGAGTCGGCCGGTGAAAAAATGTTCCAAACACACCCCATGCACAACTCCACTAGCGAAGGTGCCAGGGACGAGTTCTCCTGGTAGTTTTTACATTGCTCTGGTAGGCAGCAAAAGGACACCACAAAAGTTGTTGTACCTTCTTTCTGGGCTGAGATGGGGAATCGCTGAATTTTGGAGTTGGCCGGTGACAAAATGTTCCAAACACACCCCATGCACAACTCCACCGGGGAAGGTGCCAGGCAGGAGTTCTGTTGCTAGTTTTTACACTACCTTGGTAGGCAGCTGAAAGGCACAAGAAAAGTTGTTGTACCTTCTTTCTGGGCTGAGATGGGGAACCGCTGAATTTTGGAGTCGGCCGGTGACAAAATGTTCCAAAGACACCCCATGCACAACTCCACCGGGGAAGGTGCCAGGCAGGAGTTCTCTTGGTAGTTTTTACACTACCTTGGTAGGCATTTGAAAGGCACCACAAAAGTTGTTCTTCCTGCTTTCTGGGCTGAGATGGGGAACCGCTGAATTTTGGACTCGGCCGGTGACAAAATGTTCCAAACACACCCCATGCACAACTCCACTAGCGAAGGTGCCAGGGACGAGTTCTGTTGGTAGTTTTTACATTGCTCTGGTAGGCATCAAAAGGACACCACAAAAGTTGTTCTTCCTGCTTTCTGGGCTGAGATGGGGAATCGCTGAATTTTGGACTCGGCCGGTGACAAAATATTCCAAAGACACCCCATGCACAACTCCACCGGGGAAGGTGCCAGGCAGGAGTTCTGTTGGTAGTTTTTACATTGCTCCGGTAGGCATCAAAAGGACACCACAAAAGTTGTTCTTCCTGCTTTCTGGGCTGAGATGGGGAACCGCTGACTTTTGGAGTCGGCCGGTGACAAAATGTTCCAAAGACACCCCATGCACAACTCCACCGGGGAAGGTGCCAGGCAGGAGTTCTCTTGGTAGTTTTTACACTACCTTGGTAGGCAGCTGAAAGGCACCACAAAAGTTGTTCTACCTGCTTTCTGGGCTGAGATGGGGAACCGCTGAATTTTGGAGTCGGCCGGTGACAAAATGTTCCAAACACACCCCCTGCACAACTCCACCGGGGAAGGTGCCAGGCAGGAGTTCTCTTGGTAGTTTTTACACTACCTTGGTAGGCATTTGAAAGGCACCACAAAAGTTGTTCTTCCTGCTTTCTGGGCTGAGATGGGGAACCGCTGAATTTTGGAGTCGGCCGGTGAAAAAATGTTCCAAACACACCCCCTGCACAACTCCACCGGGGAAGGTGCCAGACAGGAGTTCTCTTGGTAGTTTTTACACTACCTTGGTAGGCATCTAAAAGACACCACAAAAGTTGTTCTTCCTGCTTTCTGGGCTGAGATGGGGAACCGCTGAATTTTGGAGTCGGCCGGTGACAAAATGTTCCAAACACACCCCATGCACAACTCCACTAGCGAAGGTGCCAGGGACGAGTTCTGTTGGTAGTTTTTACATTGCTCTGGTAGGCATCAAAAGGACACCACAAAAGTTGTTCTTCCTGCTTTCTGGGCTGAGATGGGGAATCGCTGAATTTTGGAGTCGGCCGGTGACAAAATGTTCCAAAGACACCCCATGCACAACTCCACCGGGGAAGGTTCCAGGCAGGAGTTCTCTTAGTAGTTTTTACACTACCTTGGTAGGCAGCTGAAAGGCACAAGAAAAGTTGTTGTACCTTCTTTCTGGGCTGAGATGGGGAACCGCTGAATTTTGGAGTCGGCCGGTGACAAAATGTTCCAAAGACACCCCATGCACAACTCCACCGGGGAAGGTGCCAGAAAGGAGTTCTCTTAGTAGTTTTTACACTACCTTGGTAGGCATTTGAAAGGCACCACAAAAGTTGTTCTTCCTGCTTTCTGGGCTGAGATGGGGAACCGCTGAATTTTGGACTCGGCCGGTGACAAAATGTTCCAAACACACCCCATGCACAACTCCACTAGCGAAGGTGCCAGGGACGAGTTCTGTTGGTAGTTGTTACATTGCTCCAGTAGGCACCAAAAGGACACCACAAAAGTTGTTCTTCCTGCTTTCTGGGCTGAGATGGGGAATAGCTGAATTTTGGACTCGGCCGGTGACAAAATGTTCCAAAGACACCCCATGCACAACTCCACCGGGGAAGGTGCCAGGCAGGAGTTCTCTTGGTAGTTTTTACACTACCTTGGTAGGCATTTGAAAGGCACCACAAAAGTTGTTCTTCCTGCTTTCTGGGCTGAGATGGGGAACCGCTGAATTTTGGACTCGGCCGGTGACAAAATGTTCCAAACACACCCCATGCACAACTCCACTAGCGAAGGTGCCAGGGACGAGTTCTGTTGGTAGTTTTTACATTGGTCCAGTAGGCATCAAAAGGACACCACAAAAGTTGTTCTTCCTGCTTTCTGGGCTGAGATGGGGAATCGCTGAATTTTGGAGTCGGCCGGTGACAAAATGTTCCAAAGACACCCCATGCACAACTCCACCGGGGAAGGTGCCAGGCAGGAGTTCTCTTGGTAGTTTTTACACTACCTTGGTAGGCAGCTGAAAGGCACCACAAAAGTTGTTCTACCTGCTTTCTGGGCTGAGATGGGGAATCGCTGAATTTTGGAGTCGGCCGGTGACAAAATGTTCCAAACACACCCCCTGCACAACTCCACCGGGGAAGGTGCCAGGCAGGAGTTCTGTTGGTAGTTTTTACACTACCTTGGTAGGCATTTGAAAGGCACCACAAAAGTTGTTCTTCCTGCTTTCTGGGCTGAGATGGGGAACCGCTGAATTTTGGAGTCGGCCGGTGAAAAAATGTTCCAAAGACACCCCATGCACAACTCCACTAGCGAAGGTGCCAGGGACGAGTTCTGTTGGTAGTTTTTACATTGCTCCGGTAGGCAGCAAAAGGACACCACAAAAGTTGTTCTTCCTGCTTTCTGGGCTGAGATGGGGAACCGCTGAATTTTGGAGTCGGCCGGTGACAAAATGTTCCAAACACACCCCATGCACAACTCCACCGGGGAAGGTGCCAGAAAGGAGTTCTCTTGGTAGTTTTTACATTGCTCCGGTAGGCAGCAAAAGGACACCACAAAAGTTGTTCTTCCTGCTTTCTGGGCTGAGATGGGGAATCGCTGAATTTTGGACTCGGCTGGTGACAAAATGTTCCAAACACACCCCATGCACAACTCCACCGGGGAAGGTGCCAGACAGGAGTTCTCCTGGTAGTTTTTACACTACCTTGGTAGGCATTTGAAAGGCACCACAAAAGTTGTTCTTCCTGCTTTCTGGGCTGAGATGGGGAACCGCTGAATTTTGGAGTCGGCCGGTGACAAAATGTTCCAAACACACCCCATGCACAACTCCACTAGCGAAGGTGCCAGGGACGAGTTCTGTTGGTAGTTTTTACATTGCTCCGGTAGGCATCAAAAGGACACCACAAAAGTTGTTCTTCCTGCTTTCTGGGCTGAGATGGGGAATCGCTGAATTTTGGAGTCGGCCGGTGACAAAATGTTCCAAAGACACCCCATGCACAACTCCACCGGGGAAGGTGCCAGGCAGGAGTTCTCTTGGTAGTTTTTACACTACCTTGGTAGGCAGCTGAAAGGCACCACAAAAGTTGTTCTACCTGCTTTCTGGGCTGAGATGGGGAACCGCTGAATTTTGGACTCGGCCGGTGACAAAATGTTCCAAAGACACCCCATGCACAACTCCACTAGCGAAGGTGCCAGGGACGAGTTCTGTTGGTAGTTTTTACATTGCTCCGGTAGGCATCAAAAGGACACCACAAAAGTTGTTCTTCCTGCTTTCTGGGCTGTGATGGGGAACCGCTGAATTTTGGAGTCGGCCGGTGACAAAATGTTCCAAACACACCCCATGCACAACTCCACCGGGGAAGGTGCCAGGCAGGAGTTCTCTTGGTAGTTTTTACACTACCTTGGTAGGCAGCTGAAAGACACCACAAAAGTTGTTGTACCTTCTTTCTGGGCTGAGATGGGGAACCGCTGAATTTTGGACTCGGCCGGTGACAAAATGTTCCAAAGACACCCCATGCACAACTCCACCGGGGAAGGTGCCAGGCAGGAGTTCTCTTGGTAGTTTTAACATTGCTCCGGTAGGCATCAAAAGGACACCACAAAAGTTGTTCTTCCTGCTTTCTGGGCTGAGATGGGGAACCGCTGAATTTTGGAGTCAGCCGGTGACAAAATGTTCCAAAGACACCCCATGCACAACTCCACCGGGGAAGGTGCCAGACAGGAGTTCTCTTGGTAGTTTTTACACTACCTTGGTAGGCAGCTGAAAGGCACAAGAAAAGTTGTTGTACCTTCTTTCTGGGCTGAGATGGGGAACCGCTGAATTTTGGAGTCGGCAGGTGACAAAATGTTCCAAAGACACCCCATGCACAACTCCACTAGGGAAGGTGCCAGACAGGAGTTCTCTTAGTAGTTTTTACACTACCTTGGTAGGCATTTGAAAGGCACCACAAAAGTTGTTCTTCCTGCTTTCTGGGCTGAGATGGGGAACCGCTGAATTTTGGACTCGGCCGGTGAAAAAATGTTCCAAACACACCCCATGCACAACTCCACTAGCGAAGGTGCCAGGGACGAGTTCTGTTGGTAGTTTTTACATTGCTCCGGTAGGCACCAAAAGGACACCACAAAAGTTGTTCTTCCTGCTTTCTGGGCTGAGATGGGGAACCGCTGAATTTTGGACTCGGCCGGTGACAAAATGTTCCAAAGACACCCCATGCACAACTCCACCGGGGAAGGTGCCAGGCAGGAGTTCTCTTGGTAGTTTTTACACTACCTTGGTAGGCAGCTGAAAGGCACCACAAAAGTTGTTCTTCCTGCTTTCTGGGCTGAGATGGGGAACCGCTGACTTTTGGACTCGGCCGGTGACAAAATGTTCCAAACACACCCCATGCACAACTCCACTAGCGAAGGTGCCAGGGATGAGTTCTGTTGGTAGTTTTTACATTGCTCCGGTAGGCATCAAAAGGACACCACAAAAGTTGTTCTTCCTGCTTTCTGGGCTGAGATGGGGAATCGCTGAATTTTGGAGTCGGCCGGTGACAAAATATTCCAAAGACACCCCATGCACAACTCCACCGGGGAAGGTGCCAGGCAGGAGTTCTCTTGGTAGTTTTTACACTACCTTGGTAGGCAGCTGAAAGGCACAAGAAAAGTTGTTGTACCTTCTTTCTGGGCTGAGATGGGGAACCGCTGAATTTTGGACTCGGCCGGTGACAAAATGTTCCAAAGACACCCCATGCACAACTCCACTAGCGAAGGTGCCAGGGACGAGTTCTGTTGGTAGTTTTTACATTGCTCCGGTAGGCATCAAAAGGACACCACAAAAGTTGTTCTTCCTGCTTTCTGGGCTGAGATGGGGAATCGCTGAATTTTGGACTCGGCTGGTGACAAAATGTTCCAAACACACCCCATGCACAACTCCACCGGGGAAGGTGCCAGACAGGAGTTCTCCTGGTAGTTTTTACACTACCTTGGTAGGCATTTGAAAGGCACCACAAAAGTTGTTCTTCCTGCTTTCTGGGCTGAGATGGGGAACCGCTGAATTTTGGAGTCGGCCGGTGACAAAATGTTCCAAACACACCCCATGCACAACTCCACTAGCGAAGGTGCCAGGGACGAGTTCTGTTGGTAGTTTTTACATTGCTCCGGTAGGCATCAAAAGGACACCACAAAAGTTGTTCTTCCTGCTTTCTGGGCTGAGATGGGGAACCGCTGTATTTTGGAGTCGGCCGGTGACAAAATGTTCCAAAGACACCCCATGCACAACTCCACCGGGGAAGGTGCCAGGCAGGAGTTCTCTTGGTAGTTTTTACACTACCTTGGTAGGCAGCTGAAAGACACCACAAAAGTTGTTCTTCCTGCTTTCTGGGCTGAGATGGGGAACCGCTGAATTTTGGACTCGGCCGGTGACAAAATGTTCCAAAGACACCCCATGCACAACTCCACCGGGGAAGGTGCCAGTCAGGAGTTCTCTTGGTAGTTTTTACATTGCTCCGGTAGGCATCAAAAGGACACCACAAAAGTTGTTCTTCCTGCTTTCTGGGCTGAGATGGGGAACCGCTGAATTTTGGAGTCGGCCGGTGACAAAATGTTCCAAAGACACCCCATGCACAACTCCACCGGGGAAGGTGCCAGGGACGAGTTCTCTTGGTAGTTTTTACACTACCTTGGTAGGCAGCTGAAAGGCACAAGAAAAGTTGTTGTACCTTCTTTCTGGGCTGAGATGGGGAACCGCTGAATTTTGGAGTCGGCAGGTGACAAAATGTTCCAAAGACACCCCATGCACAACTCCACCGGGGAAGGTGCCAGAAAGGAGTTCTCTTAGTAGTTTTTACACTACCTTGGTAGGCATTTGAAAGGCACCACAAAAGTTGTTCTTCCTGCTTTCTGGGCTGAGATGGGGAACTGCTGAATTTTGGACTCGGCCGGTGACAAAATGTTCCAAACACACCCCATGCACAACTCCACTAGCGAAGGTGCCAGGGACGAGTTCTGTTGGTAGTTTTTACATTGCTCCGGTAGGCACCAAAAGGACACCACAAAAGTTGTTCTTCCTGCTTTCTGGGCTGAGATGGGGAATAGCTGAATTTTGGACTCGGCCGGTGACAAAATGTTCCAAAGACACCCCATGCACAACTCCACCGGGGAAGGTGCCAGGCAGGAGTTCTCTTGGTAGTTTTTACACTACCTTGGTAGGCAGCTGAAAGGCACCACAAAAGTTGTTCTTCCTGCTTTCTGGGCTGAGATGGGGAACCGCTGACTTTTGGACTCGGCCGGTGACAAAATGTTCCAAACACACCCCATGCACAACTCCACTAGCGAAGGTGCCAGGGATGAGTTCTGTTGGTAGTTTTTACATTGCTCCGGTAGGCATCAAAAGGACACCACAAAAGTTGTTCTTGCTGCTTTCTGGGCTGAGATGGGGAATCGCTGAATTTTGGAGTCGGCCGGTGACAAAATATTCCAAAGACACCCCATGCACAACTCCACCGGGGAAGGTGCCAGGCAGGAGTTCTCTTGGTAGTTTTTACACTACCTTGGTAGGCATTTGAAAGGCACAAGAAAAGTTGTTGTACCTTCTTTCTGGGCTGAGATGGGGAACCGCTGAATTTTGGAGTCGGCCGGTGACAAAATGTTCCAAAGACACCCCATGCACAACTCCTCCGGGGAAGGTGCCAGGAAGGAGTTCTCTTGGTAGTTTTTACACTACCTTGGTAGGCATTTGAAAGGCACCACAAAAGTTGTTCTTCCTGCTTTCTGGGCTGAGTTGGGGAACCGCTGAATTTTGGACTCGGCCGGTGACAAAATGTTCCAAACACACCCCATGTACAACTCCACTAGCGAAGGTGCCAGGGACGAGTTCTGTTGGTAGTTTTTACATTGCTCCGGTAGGCACCAAAAGGACACCACAAAAGTTGTTCTTCCTGCTTTCTGGGCTGAGATGGGGAATAGCTGAATTTTGGAGTCGGCCGGTGACAAAATGTTCCAAAGACACCCCATGCACAACTCCACCGGGGAAGGTGCCAGGCAGGAGTTCTCTTGGTAGTTTTTACACTACCTTGGTAGGCAGCTGAAAGGCACCACAAAAGTTGTTCTTCCTGCTTTCTGGGCTGAGATGGGGAACCGCTGAATTTTGGAGTCGGCCGGTGACAAAATGTTCCAAACACACCCCATGCACAACTCCACTAGCGAAGGTGCCAGGGACGAGTTCTCTTGGTAGTTTTTACATTGCTCCGGTAGGCATCAAAAGGACACCACAAAAGTTGTTCTTCCTGCTTTCTGGGCTGAGATGGGGAACTGCTGAATTTTGGACTCGACCGGTGACAAAATGTTCCAAAGACACCCCATGCACAACTCCACCGGGGAAGGTGCCAGGCAGGAGTTCTCTTGGTAGTTTTTACACTACCTTGGTAGGCAGCTGAAAGGCACCACAAAAGTTGTTCTTCCTGCTTTCTGGGCTGAGATGGGGAAACGCTGAATTTTGGACTCGGCCGGTGACAAAATGTTCCAAACACACCCCATGCACAACTCCACCGGGGAAGGTGCCAGGCAGGAGTTCTCTTGGTAGTTTTTACATTGCTCCGGTAGGCAGCAAAAGGACACCACAAAAGTTGTTCTTCCTGCTTTCTGGGCTGAGATGGGGAATCGCTGAATTTTGGACTCGGCTGGTGACAAAATGTTCCAAACACACCCCATGCACAACTCCACCGGGGAAGGTGCCAGACAGGAGTTCTCCTGGTAGTTTTTACACTACCTTGGTAGGCATTTGAAAGGCACCACAAAAGTTGTTCTTCCTGCTTTCTGGGCTGAGATGGGGAATCGCTGAATTTTGGACTCGGCCGGTGACAAAATGTTCCAAACACACCCCATGCACAACTCCACTAGCGAAGGTGCCAGGGACGAGTTCTGTTGGTAGTTTTTACATTGCTCCAGTAGGCATCAAAAGGACACCACAAAAGTTGTTGTACCTTCTTTCTGGGCTGAGATGGGGAACCGCTGACTTTTTGGAGTCGGCCGGTGACAAAATGTTCCAAAGACACCCCATGCACAACTCCACCGGGGAAGGTGCCAGAAAGTTCTCCTGGTAGTTTTTACATTGCTCCAGTAGGCATCTGAAAGACACCACAAAAGTTGTTCTACCTGCTTTCTGGGCTGAGATGGGGAACCGCTGAATTTTGGAGTCGGCCGGTGACAAAATGTTCCAAAGACACCCCATGCACAACTCCACCGGGGAAGGTGCCAGACAGGACTTCTCTTAATAGTTTTTACACTACCTTGGTAGGCATCTGAAAGACACCACAAAAGTTGTTTTACCTGCTTTCTGGGCTGAGATGGGGAACCGCTGAATTTTGGACTCGGCCGGTGACAAAATGTTCCAAACACACCCCATGCACAACTCCACCGGGGAAGGTGCCAGAAAGGAGTTCTCTTAGTAGTTTTTACATTGCTCCGGTAGGCATCAAAAGGACACCACAAAAGTTGTTCTTCCTGCTTTCTGGGCTGAGATGGGGAACCGCTGAATTTTGGAGTCGGCCGGTGACAAAATGTTCCAAACACACCCCATGCACAACTCCACCGGGGAAGGTGCCAGAAAGGAGTTCTCTTAGTAGTTTTTACACTACCTTGGTAGGCAGCTGAAAGGCACCACAAAAGTTGTTCTTCCTGCTTTCTGGGCTGAGATGGGGAACCGCTGAATTTTGGACTCGGCCGGTGACAAAATGTTCCAAACACACCCCATGCACAACTCCACTAGCGAAGGTGCCAGGGACGAGTTCTGTTGGTAGTTTTTACATTGCTCCGGTAGGCATCAAAAGGACACCACAAAAGTTGTTCTTCCTGCTTTCTGGGCTGAGATGGGGAATCGCTGAATTTTGGACTCGGCCGGTGACAAAATGTTCCAAAGACACACCATGCACAACTCCACCGGGGAAGGTGCCAGACAGGAGTTCTCTTGGTAGTTTTTACACTACCTTGGTAGGCATCTGAAAGGCACCACAAAAGTTGTTCTACCTGCTTTCTCTGCTGAGATGGGGAACCGCTGAATTTTGGACTCGGCCGGTGACAAAATGTTCCAAAGACACCCCATGCACAACTCCACCGGGGAAGGTGCCAGCCAGGAGTTCTCTTGGTAGTTTTTACATTGCTCCGGTAGGCAGCAAAAGGACACCACAAAAGTTGTTCTTCCTGCTTTCTGGGCTGAGATGGGGAATCGCTGAATTTTGGACTCGGCTGGTGACAAAATGTTCCAAACACACCCCATGCACAACTCCACCGGGGAAGGTGCCAGACAGGAGTTCTCCTGGTAGTTTTTACACTACCTTGGTAGGCATTTGAAAGGCACCACAAAAGTTGTTCTTCCTGCTTTCTGGGCTGAGATGGGGAACCGCTGAATTTTGGAGTCGGCCGGTGACAAAATGTTCCAAACACACCCCATGCACAACTCCACTAGCGAAGGTGCCAGGGACGAGTTCTGTTGGTAGTTTTTACATTGCTCCGGTAGGCATCAAAAGGACACCACAAAAGTTGTTCTTCCTGCTTTCTGGGCTGAGATGGGGAACCGCTGTATTTTGGAGTCGGCCGGTGACAAAATGTTCCAAAGACACCCCATGCACAACTCCACCGGGGAAGGTGCCAGGCAGGAGTTCTCTTAGTAGTTTTTACACTACCTTGGTAGGCATTTGAAAGGCACCACAAAAGTTGTCCTTCCTGCTTTCTGGGCTGAGATGGGGAACCGCTGAATTTTGGACTCGGCCGGTGACAAAATGTTCCAAAGACACCCCATGCACAACTCCACTAGCGAAGGTGCCAGGGACGAGTTCTGTTGGTAGTTTTTACATTGCTCCGGTAGGCATCAAAAGGACACCACAAAAGTTGTTCTTCCTGCTTTCTGGGCTGTGATGGGGAACCGCTGAATTTTGGAGTCGGCCGGTGACAAAATGTTCCAAACACACCCCATGCACAACTCCACCGGGGAAGGTGCCAGGCAGGAGTTCTCTTGGTAGTTTTTACACTACCTTGGTAGGCAGCTGAAAGACACCACAAAAGTTGTTCTTCCTGCTTTCTGGGCTGAGATGGGGAACCGCTGAATTTTGGACTCGGCCGGTGACAAAATGTTCCAAAGACACCCCATGCACAACTCCACCGGGGAAGGTGCCAGGCAGGAGTTCTCTTGGTAGTTTTAACATTGCTCCGGTAGGCATCAAAAGGACACCACAAAAGTTGTTCTTCCTGCTTTCTGGGCTGAGATGGGGAACCGCTGAATTTTGGAGTCGGCCGGTGACAAAATGTTCCAAAGACACCCCATGCACAACTCCACCGGGGAAGGTGCCAGACAGGAGTTCTCTTGGTAGTTTTTACACTACCTTGGTAGGCAGCTGAAAGGCACAAGAAAAGTTGTTGTACCTTCTTTCTGGGCTGAGATGGGGAACCGCTGAATTTTGGAGTCGGCAGGTGACAAAATGTTCCAAAGACACCCCATGCACAACTCCACTAGGGAAGGTGCCAGACAGGAGTTCTCTTAGTAGTTTTTACACTACCTTGGTAGGCATTTGAAAGGCACCACAAAAGTTGTTCTTCCTGCTTTCTGGGCTGAGATGGGGAACCGCTGAATTTTGGACTCGGCCGGTGAAAAAATGTTCCAAACACACCCCATGCACAACTCCACTAGCGAAGGTGCCAGGGACGAGTTCTGTTGGTAGTTTTTACATTGCTCCGGTAGGCACCAAAAGGACACCACAAAAGTTGTTCTTCCTGCTTTCTGGGCTGAGATGGGGAACCGCTGAATTTTGGACTCGGCCGGTGACAAAATGTTCCAAAGACACCCCATGCACAACTCCACCGGGGAAGGTGCCAGGCAGGAGTTCTCTTGGTAGTTTTTACACTACCTTGGTAGGCAGCTGAAAGGCACCACAAAAGTTGTTCTTCCTGCTTTCTGGGCTGAGATGGGGAACCGCTGACTTTTGGACTCGGCCGGTGACAAAATGTTCCAAACACACCCCATGCACAACTCCACTAGCGAAGGTGCCAGGGATGAGTTCTGTTGGTAGTTTTTACATTGCTCCGGTAGGCATCAAAAGGACACCACAAAAGTTGTTCTTCCTGCTTTCTGGGCTGAGATGGGGAATCGCTGAATTTTGGAGTCGGCCGGTGACAAAATATTCCAAAGACACCCCATGCACAACTCCACCGGGGAAGGTGCCAGGCAGGAGTTCTCTTGGTAGTTTTTACACTACCTTGGTAGGCAGCTGAAAGGCACAAGAAAAGTTGTTGTACCTTCTTTCTGGGCTGAGATGGGGAACCGCTGAATTTTGGAGTCGGCCGGTGACAAAATGTTCCAAAGACACCCCATGCACAACTCCTCCGGGGAAGGTGCCAGAAAGGAGTTCTCTTAGTAGTTTTTACACTACCTTGGTAGGCAGCTGAAAGGCACCACAAAAGTTGTTCTTCCTGCTTTCTGGGCTGAGATGGGGAACCGCTGAATTTTGGACTCGGCCGGTGACAAAATGTTCCAAAGACACCCCATGCACAACTCCACTAGCGAAGGTGCCAGGGACGAGTTCTGTTGGTAGTTTTTACATTGCTCCGGTAGGCATCAAAAGGACACCACAAAAGTTGTTCTTCCTGCTTTCTGGGCTGAGATGGGGAATCGCTGAATTTTGGACTCGGCCGGTGACAAAATGTTCCATAGACACCCCATGCACAACTCCACCGGGGAAGGTGCCAGGCAGGAGTTCTCTTGGTAGTTTTTACACTACCTTGGTAGGCAGCTGAAAGGCACCACAAAAGTTGTTCTACCTGCTTTCTCTGCTGAGATGGGGAACCGCTGAATTTTGGACTCGGCCGGTGACAAAATGTTCCAAAGACACCCCATGCACAACTCCACCGGGGAAGGTGCCAGCCAGGAGTTCTCTTGGTAGTTTTTACATTGCTCCGGCAGGCAGCAAAAGGACACCACAAAAGTTGTTCTTCCTGCTTTCTGGGCTGAGATGGGGAATCGCTGAATTTTGGACTCGGCCGGTGACAAAATGTTCCAAACACACCCCATGCACAACTCCACCGGGGAAGGTGCCAGACAGGAGTTCTCCTGGTAGTTTTTACACTACCTTGGTAGGCATTTGAAAGGCACCACAAAAGTTGTTGTACCTGCTTTCTGGGCTGAGATGGGGAACCGCTGAATTTTGGAGTCGGCCGGTGACAAAATGTTCCAAACACACCCCATGCACAACTCCACTAGCGAAGGTGCCAGGGACGAGTTCTGTTGGTAGTTTTTACATTGCTCCGGTAGGCATCAAAAGGACACCACAAAAGTTGTTCTTCCTGCTTTCTGGGCTGAGATGGGGAACCGCTGTATTTTGGAGTCGGCCGGTGACAAAATGTTCCAAAGACACCCCATGCACAACTCCACCGGGGAAGGTGCCAGGCAGGAGTTCTCTTGGTAGTTTTTACACTACCTTGGTAGGCAGCTGAAAGACACCACAAAAGTTGTTCTTCCTGCTTTCTGGGCTGAGATGGGGAACCGCTGAATTTTGGACTCGGCCGGTGACAAAATGTTCCAAAGACACCCCATGCACAACTCCACCGGGGAAGGTGCCAGTCAGGAGTTCTCTTGGTAGTTTTTACATTGCTCCGGTAGGCATCAAAAGGACACCACAAAAGTTGTTCTTCCTGCTTTCTGGGCTGAGATGGGGAACCGCTGAATTTTGGAGTCGGCCGGTGACAAAATGTTCCAAAGACACCCCATGCACAACTCCACCGGGGAAGGTGCCAGACAGGAGTTCTCTTGGTAGTTTTTACACTACCTTGGTAGGCAGCTGAAAGGCACCACAAAAGTTGTTGTACCTTCTTTCTGGGCTGAGATGGGGAACCGCTGAATTTTGGAGTCGGCAGGTGACAAAATGTTCCAAAGACACCCCATGCACAACTCCACCGGGGAAGGTGCCAGAAAGGAGTTCTCTTAGTAGTTTTTACACTACCTTGGTAGGCATTTGAAAGGCACCACAAAAGTTGTTCTTCCTGCTTTCTGGGCTGAGATGGGGAACTGCTGAATTTTGGACTCGGCCGGTGACAAAATGTTCCAAACACACCCCATGCACAACTCCACTAGCGAAGGTGCCAGGGACGAGTTCTGTTGGTAGTTTTTACATTGCTCCGGTAGGCACCAAAAGGACACCACAAAAGTTGTTCTTCCTGCTTTCTGGGCTGAGATGGGGAATAGCTGAATTTTGGACTCGGCCGGTGACAAAATGTTCCAAAGACACCCCATGCACAACTCCACCGGGGAAGGTGCCAGGCAGGAGTTCTCTTGGTAGTTTTTACACTACCTTGGTAGGCAGCTGAAAGGCACCACAAAAGTTGTTCTTCCTGCTTTCTGGGCTGAGATGGGGAACCGCTGAATTTTGGACTCGGCCGGTGACAAAATGTTCCAAACACACCCCATGCACAACTCCACTAGCGAAGGTGCCAGGGATGAGTTCTGTTGGTAGTTTTTACATTGCTCCGGTAGGCATCAAAAGGACACCACAAAAGTTGTTCTTGCTGCTTTCTGGGCTGAGATGGGGAATCGCTGAATTTTGGAGTCGGCCGGTGACAAAATGTTCCAAAGACACCCCATGCACAACTCCACCGGGGAAGGTGCCAGGCAGGAGTTCTCTTGGTAGTTTTTACACTACCTTGGTAGGCAGCTGAAAGGCACAAGAAAAGTTGTTGTACCTTCTTTCTGGGCTGAGATGGGGAACCGCTGAATTTTGGAGTCGGCCGGTGACAAAATGTTCCAAAGACACCCCATGCACAACTCCTCCGGGGAAGGTGCCAGGAAGGAGTTCTCTTGGTAGTTTTTACACTACCTTGGTAGGCATTTGAAAGGCACCACAAAAGTTGTTCTTCCTGCTTTCTGGGCTGAGTTGGGGAACCGCTGAATTTTGGACTCGGCCGGTGACAAAATGTTCCAAACACACCCCATGTACAACTCCACTAGCGAAGGTGCCAGGGACGAGTTCTGTTGGTAGTTTTTACATTGCTCCGGTAGGCACCAAAAGGACACCACAAAAGTTGTTCTTCCTGCTTTCTGGGCTGAGATGGGGAATAGCTGAATTTTGGAGTCGGCCGGTGACAAAATGTTCCAAAGACACCCCATGCACAACTCCACCGGGGAAGTGCCAGGCAGGAGTTCTCTTGGTAGTTTTTACACTACCTTGGTAGGCAGCTGAAAGGCACCACAAAAGTTGTTCTTCCTGCTTTCTGGGCTGAGATGGGGAACCGCTGAATTTTGGAGTCGGCCGGTGACAAAATGTTCCAAACACACCCCATGCACAACTCCACTAGCGAAGGTGCCAGGGACGAGTTCTCTTGGTAGTTTTTACATTGCTCCGGTAGGCATCAAAAGGACACCACAAAAGTTGTTCTTCCTGCTTTCTGGGCTGAGATGGGGAACTGCTGAATTTTGGACTCGACCGGTGACAAAATGTTCCAAAGACACCCCATGCACAACTCCACCGGGGAAGGTTCCAGGCAGGAGTTCTCTTGGTAGTTTTTACACTACCTTGGTAGGCAGCTGAAAGGCACCACAAAAGTTGTTCTTCCTGCTTTCTGGGCTGAGATGGGGAAACGCTGAATTTTGGACTCGGCCGGTGACAAAATGTTCCAAACACACCCCATGCACAACTCCACCGGGGAAGGTGCCAGGCAGGAGTTCTCTTGGTAGTTTTTTACATTGCTCCGGTAGGCAGCAAAAGGACACCACAAAAGTTGTTCTTCCTGCTTTCTGGGCTGAGATGGGGAATCGCTGAATTTTGGACTCGGCTGGTGACAAAATGTTCCAAACACACCCCATGCACAACTCCACCGGGGAAGGTGCCAGACAGGAGTTCTCCTGGTAGTTTTTACACTACCTTGGTAGGCATTTGAAAGGCACCACAAAAGTTGTTCTTCCTGCTTTCTGGGCTGAGATGGGGAATCGCTGAATTTTGGACTCGGCCGGTGACAAAATGTTCCAAACACACCCCATGCACAACTCCACTAGCGAAGGTGCCAGGGACGAGTTCTGTTGGTAGTTTTTACATTGCTCCAGTAGGCATCAAAAGGACACCACAAAAGTTGTTGTACCTTCTTTCTGGGCTGAGATGGGGAACCGCTGACTTTTTGGAGTCGGCCGGTGACAAAATGTTCCAAAGACACCCCATGCACAACTCCACCGGGGAAGGTGCCAGAAAGTTCTCCTGGTAGTTTTTACATTGCTCCAGTAGGCATCTGAAAGACACCACAAAAGTTGTTCTACCTGCTTTCTGGGCTGAGATGGGGAACCGCTGAATTTTGGAGTCGGCCGGTGACAAAATGTTCCAAAGACACCCCATGCACAACTCCACCGGGGAAGGTGCCAGACAGGACTTCTCTTAATAGTTTTTACACTACCTTGGTAGGCATCTGAAAGACACCACAAAAGTTGTTTTACCTGCTTTCTGGGCTGAGATGGGGAACCGCTGAATTTTGGACTCGGCCGGTGACAAAATGTTCCAAACACACCCCATGCACAACTCCACCGGGGAAGGTGCCAGAAAGGAGTTCTCTTAGTAATTTTTACATTGCTCCGGTAGGCATCAAAAGGACACCACAAAAGTTGTTCTTCCTGCTTTCTGGGCTGAGATGGGGAATCGCTGAATTTTGGACTCGGCCGGTGACAAAATGTTCCAAAGACACCCCATGCACAACTCCACCGGGGAAGGTGCCAGACAGGAGTTCTCTTGGTAGTTTTTACACTACCTTGGTAGGCCGCTGAAAGGCACCACAAAAGTTGTTCTACCTGCTTTCTGGGCTGAGATGGGGAACCGCTGAATTTTGGAGTCAGCCGGTGACAAAATGTTCCAAACACACCCCATGCACAACTCCACCGGGGAAGGTTCCAGACAGGAGTTCTCTTAGTAGTTTTTACACTACCTTGGTAGGCATTTGAAAGGCACCACAAAAGTTGTTCTTCCTGCTTTCTGGGCTGAGATGGGGAACCGCTGAATTTTGGAGTCGGCCGGTGACAAAATGTTCCAAAGACACCCCATGCACAACTCCACCGGGGAAGGTGCCAGACAGGAGTTCTCTTAATAGTTTTTTACACTACCTTGGTAGGCATCTGAAAGGCACCACAAAAGTTGTTCTACCTGCTTTCTGGGCTGAGATGGGGAATAGCTGAATTTTGGAGTCGGCCGGTGACAAAATGTTCCAAAGACACCCCATGCACAACTCCACCGGGGAAGGTGCCAGGCAGGAGTTCTCTTGGTAGTTTTTACACTACCTTGGTAGGCAGCTGAAAGGCACCACAAAAGTTGTTCTTCCTGCTTTCTGGGCTGAGATGGGGAACCGCTGAATTTTGGACTCGGCCGGTGACAAAATGTTCCAAACACACCCCATGCACAACTCCACTAGCGAAGGTGCCAGGGATGAGTTCTGTTGGTAGTTTTTACATTGCTCCGGTAGGCATCAAAAGGACACCACAAAAGTTGTTCTTCCTGCTTTCTGGGCTGAGATGGGGAATCGCTGAATTTTGGACTCGGCCGGTGACAAAATATTCCAAAGACACCCCATGCACAACTCCACCGGGGAAGGTGCCAGGCAGGAGTTCTCTTGGTAGTTTTTACACTACCTTGGTAGGCAGCTGAAAGGCACAAGAAAAGTTGTTGTACCTTCTTTCTGGGCTGAGATGGGGAACCGCTGAATTTTGGAGTCGGCCGGTGACAAAATGTTCCAAAGACACCCCATGCACAACTCCTCCGGGGGAGGTGCCAGAAAGGAGTTCTCTTAATAGTTTTTACACTACCTTGGTAGGCATTTGAAAGGCACCACAAAAGTTGTTCTTCCTGCTTTCTGGGCTGAGATGGGGAACCGCTGAATTTTGGACTCGGCCGGTGACAAAATGTTCCAAACACACCCCATGCACAACTCCACTAGCGAAGGTGCCAGGGACGAGTTCTGTTGGTAGTTTTTACATTGCTCCGGTAGGCACCAAAAGGACACCACAAAAGTTGTTCTTCCTGCTTTCTGGGCTGAGATGGGGAATAGCTGAATTTTGGAGTCGGCCGGTGACAAAATGTTCCAAAGACACCCCATGCACAACTCCACCGGGGAAGGTGCCAGGCAGGAGTTCTCTTGGTAGTTTTTACACTACCTTGGTAGGCAGCTGAAAGGCACCACAAAAGTTGTTCTTCCTGCTTTCTGGGCTGAGATGGGGAACCGCTGAATTTTGGACTCGGCCGGTGAAAAAATGTTCCAAACACACCCCATGCACAACTCCACTAGCGAAGGTGCCAGGGACGAGTTCTGTTGGTAGTTTTTACATTGCTCCGGTAGGCATCAAAAGGACACCACAAAAGTTGTTCTTCCTGCTTTCTGGGCTGAGATGGGGAACTGCTGAATTTTGGACTCGGCCGGTGACAAAATGTTCCAAAGACACCCCATGCACAACTCCACCGGGGAAGGTGCCAGGCAGGAGTTCTCTTGGTAGTTTTTACACTACCTTGGTAGGCAGCTGAAAGGCACCACAAAAGTTGTTCTTCCTGCTTTCTGGGCTGAGATGGGGAACCGCTGAATATTGGAGTCGGCCGGTGACAAAATGTTCCAAACACACCCCATGCACAACTCCACCGGGGAAGGTGCCAGACAGGAGTTCTCTTGGTAGTTTTTACATTGCTCCGGTAGGCAGCAAAAGGACACCACAAAAGTTGTTCTTCCTGCTTTCTGGGCTGAGATGGGGAATCGCTGAATTTTGGAGTCGGCCGGTGACAAAATGTTCCAAAGACACCCCATGCACAACTCCACCGGGGAAGGTTCCAGGCAGGAGTTCTCTTAGTAGTTTTTACACTACCTTGGTAGGCAGCTGAAAGGCACAAGAAAAGTTGTTGTACCTTCTTTCTGGGCTGAGATGGGGAACCGCTGAATTTTGGAGTCGGCCGGTGACAAAATGTTCCAAAGACACCCCATGCACAACTCCACCGGGGAAGGTGCCAGAAAGGAGTTCTCTTAGTAGTTTTTACACTACCTTGGTAGGCATTTGAAAGGCACCACAAAAGTTGTTCTTCCTGCTTTCTGGGCTGAGATGGGGAACCGCTGAATTTTGGACTCGGCCGGTGACAAAATGTTCCAAACACACCCCATGCACAACTCCACTAGCGAAGGTGCCAGGGACGAGTTCTGTTGGTAGTTTTTACATTGCTCCGGTAGGCACCAAAAGGACACCACAAAAGTTGTTCTTCCTGCTTTCTGGGCTGAGATGGGGAACCGCTGAATTTTGGAGTCGGCCGGTGACAAAATGTTCCAAACACACCCCCTGCACAACTCCACCGGGGAAGGTGCCAGACAGGAGTTCTCTTGATAGTTTTTACACTACCTTGGTAGGCATCTAAAAGACACCACAAAAGTTGCTCTTCCTGCTTTCTGGGCTGAGATGGGGAAACGCTGAATTTTGGAGTCGGCCGGTGACAAAATGTTCCAAACACACCCCATGCACAACTCCACCGGGGAAGGTGCCAGAAAGGAGTTCTCCTGGTAGTTTTTACACTACCTTGGTAGGCATTTGAAAGGCACCACAAAAGTTGTTCTTCCTGCTTTCTGGGCTGAGATGGGGAACCGCTGAATTTTGGAGTCGGCCGGTGACAAAATGTTCCAAACACACCCCATGCACAACTCCACTAGCGAAGGTGCCAGGGACGAGTTCTGTTGGTAGTTTTTACATTGCTCCGGTAGGCATCAAAAGGACACCACAAAAGTTGTTCTTCCTGCTTTCT
This sequence comes from Falco cherrug, assembly GCF_023634085.1. Classification (NCBI taxonomy): domain Eukaryota; kingdom Metazoa; phylum Chordata; class Aves; order Falconiformes; family Falconidae; genus Falco; species Falco cherrug. The sequence continues at coordinate 221,685 of NW_026599493.1, read as the reverse complement.
GGGCTGAGATGGGGAACCGCTGAATTTTGGAGTCGGCCGGTGACAAAATGTTCCAAAGACACCCCATGCACAACTCCACCGGGGAAGGTGCCAGAAAGGAGTTCTCCTGGTAGTTTTTACATTGCTCCAGTAGGCATCTGAAAGACACCACAAAAGTTGTTCTACCTGCTTTCTGGGCTGAGATGGGGAACCGCTGAATTTTGGAGTCAGCCGGTGACAAAATGTTCCAAACACACCCCATGCACAACTCCACCGGGGAAGGTGCCAGGCAGGAGTTCTCTTGGTAGTTTTTACACTACCTTGGTAGGCAGCTGAAAGGCACCACAAAAGTTGTTCTACCTGCTTTCTGGGCTGAGATGGGGAACCGCTGAATTTTGGAGTCGGCCGGTGACAAAATGTTCCAAAGACACCCCATGCACAACTCCACCGGGGAAGGTGCCAGACAGGAGTTCTCTTAATAGTTTTTACACTACCTTGGTAGGCATCTGAAAGGCACCACAAAAGTTGTTCTACCTCCTTTCTGGGCTGAGATGGGGAACGGCTGAATTTTGGAGTCGGCCGGTGACAAAATGTTCCAAACACACCCCATGCACAACTCCACTAGCGAAGGTGCCAGGGACGAATTCTGTTGGTAGTTTTTACATTGCTCCGGTAGGCAGCAAAAGGACACCACAAAAGTTGTTCTTCCTGCTTTCTGGGCTGAGATGGGGAATCGCTGAATTTTGGACTCGGCCGGTGACAAAATTTTCCAAAGACACCCCCTGCACAACTCCACCGGGGAAGGTGCCAGGCAGGAGTTCTCTTGGTAGTTTTTACACTACCTTGGTAGGCATTTGAAAGGCACCACAAAAGTTGTTTTACCTGCTTTCTGGGCTGAGATGGGGAACCGCTGAATTTTGGAGTCGGCCGGTGACAAAATGTTCCAAAGACACCCCATGCACAACTCCACTAGCGAAGGTGCCAGGGACGAGTTCTGTTGGTAGTTTTTACATTGCTCCGGTAGGCATCAAAAGGACACCACAAAAGTTTTTCTTCCTGCTTTCTGGGCTGAGATGGGGAATCGCTGAATTTTGGACTCGGCCGGTGACAAAATGTTCCAAAGACACCCCATGCACAACTCCACCGGGGAAGGTGCCAGGCAGGAGTTCTCTTGGTAGTTTTTACACTACCTTGGTAGGCATTTGAAAGGCACCACAAAAGTTGTTCTTCCTGCTTTCTTGGCTGAGATGGGGAACCGCTGAATTTTGGACTCGGCCGGTGACAAAATGTTCCAAACACACCCCATGCACAACTCCACTAGCGAAGGTGCCAGGGACGAGTTCTCCTGGTAGTTTTTACATTGCTCCGGTAGGCACCAAAAGGACACCACAAAAGTTGTTCTACCTGCTTTCTGGGCTGAGATGGGGAACCGCTGAATTTTGGAGTCGGCCGGTGACAAAATGTTCCAAACACACCCCATGCACAACTCCACCGGGGAAGGTGCCAGGCAGGAGTTCTCTTGGTAGTTTTTACACTACCTTGGTAGGCAGCTGAAAGGCACCACAAAAGTTGTTCTACCTGCTTTCTGGGCTGAGATGGGGAACCGCTGAATTTTGGACTCGGATGGTGACAAAATGTTCCAAATACACCCCATGCACAACTCCACCGGGGAAGGTGCCAGACAGGAGTTCTCCTGGTAGTTTTTACATTGCTCCGGTAGGCATCTGAAAGACACCACAAAGGTTGTTCTACCTGTTTTCTGGGCTGAGATGGGGAACCGCTGAATTTTGGAGTCGGCCGGTGACAAAATGTTCCAAAGACACCCCATGCACAACTCCACCGGGGAAGGTGCCAGACAGGAGTTCTCTTAGTAGTTTTTACACTACCTTGGTAGGCAGCTGAAAGGCACCACAAAAGTTGTTGTACCTTCTTTCTGGGCTGAGATGGGGAACCGCTGAATTTTGGAGTCGGCCGGTGACAAAATGTTCCAAAGACACCCCATGCACAACTCCACTAGCGAAGGTGCCAGGGACGAGTTCTGTTGGTAGTTTTTACATTGCTCCGGTAGGCAGCAAAAGGACACCACAAAAGTTGTTCTTCCTGCTTTCTGGGCTGAGATGGGGAATCGCTGAATTTTGGAGTCGGCCGGTGACAAAATGTTCCAAAGACACCCCATGCACAACTCCACCGGGGAAGGTGCCAGGCAGGAGTTCTCTTGGTAGTTTTTACACTACCTTGGTAGGCATCTGAAAGGCACCACAAAAGTTGTTCTACCTGCTTTCTGGGCTGAGATGGGGAACCGCTGAATTTTGGACTCGGCTGGTGACAAAATGTTCCAAAGACACCCCATGCACAACTCCACCGGGGAAGGTGCCAGGCAGGAGTTCTCTTGGTAGTTTTTACATTGCTCCGGTAGGCATCTGAAAGACACCACAAAAGTTGTTCTACCTGCTTTCTGGGCTGAGATGGGGAACCGCTGAATTTTGGAGTCGGCCGGTGACAAAATGTTCCAAAGACACCCCATGCACAACTCCACCGGGGAAGGTGCCAGGCAGGAGTTCTCTTGGTAGTTTTTACACTACCTTGGTAGGCAGCTGAAAGGCACCACAAAAGTTGTTCTTCCTGCTTTCTGGGCTGAGATGGGGAACCGCTGAATTTTGGACTCGGCCGGTGACAAAATGTTCCAAACACACCCCATGCACAACTCCACTAGCGAAGGTGCCAGGGACGAGTTCTCTTGGTAGTTTTTACATTGCTCCGGTAGGCATCAAAAGGACACCACAAAAGTTGTTCTTCCTGCTTTCTGGGCTGAGATGGGGAATCGCTGAATTTTGGACTCGGCCGGTGACAAAATGTTCCAAAGACACCCCATGCACAACTCCACCGGGGAAGGTGCCAGGCAGGAGTTCTCTTGGTAGTTTTTACACTACCTTGGTAGGCAGCTGAAAGGCACAAGAAAAGTTCTTCTACCTGCTTTCTGGGCTGAGATGGGGAACCGCTGAATTTTGGAGTCAGCCGGTGACAAAATGTTCCAAACACACCCCATGCACAACTCCACCGGGGAAGGTGCCAGGCAGGAGTTCTCCTGGTAGTTTTTACATTGCTCCGGTAGGCATCTGAAAGACACCACAAAAGTTGTTTTACCTGCTTTCTGGGCTGAGATGGGGAACCGCTGAATTTTGGACTCGGCCGGTGACAAAATGTTCCAAACACACCCCATGCACAACTCCACTAGCGAAGGTGCCAGGGACGAGTTCTGTTGGTAGTTTTTACATTGCTCCGGTAGGCATCAAAAGGACACCACAAAAGTTGTTGTACCTGCTTTCTGGGCTGAGATGGGGAACCGCTGAATTTTGGACTCGGATGGTGACAAAATGTTCCAAAGACACCCCATGCACAACTCCACCGGGGAAGGTGCCAGACAGGAGTTCTCCTGGTAGTTTTTACATTGCTCCGGTAGGCATCTGAAAGACACCACAAAGGTTGTTCTACCTGTTTTCTGGGCTGAGATGGGGAACCGCTGAATTTTGGAGTCGGCCGGTGACAAAATGTTCCAAAGACACCCCATGCACAACTCCACCGGGGAAGGTGCCAGACAGGAGTTCTCTTAGTAGTTTTTACACTACCTTGGTAGGCAGCTGAAAGACACCACAAAAGTTGTTCTTCCTGCTTTCTGGGCTGAGATGGGGAACCGCTGAATTTTGGAGTCGGCCGGTGACAAAATGTTCCAAACACACCCCATGCACAACTCCACTAGCGAAGGTGCCAGGGACGAGTTCTGTTGGTAGTTTTTACATTGCTCCGGTAGGCAGCAAAAGGACACCACAAAAGTTGTTCTTCCTGCTTTCTGGGCTGAGATGGGGAATCGCTGAATTTTGGACTCGGCCGGTGACAAAATGTTCCAAAGACACCCCATGCACAACTCCACCGGGGAAGGTGCCAGGCAGGAGTTCTCTTGGTAGTTTTTACACTACCTTGGTAGGCAGCTGAAAGGCTTCACAAAAGTTGTTCTTCCTGCTTTCTGGGCTGAGATGGGGAACCGCTGAATTTTGGACTCGGCCGGTGACAAAATGTTCCAAAGACACCCCATGCACAACTCCACCGGGGAAGGTGCCAGGCAGGAGTTCTCTTGGTAGTTTTTACACTACCTTGGTAGGCAGCTGAAAGGCTTCACAAAAGTTGTTCTTCCTGCTTTCTGGGCTGAGATGGGGAACCGCTGAATTTTGGAGTCGGCCGGTGACAAAATGTTCCAAACACACCCCATGCACAACTCCACTAGCGAAGGTGCCAGGGACGAGTTCTGTTGGTAGTTTTTACATTGCTCCGGTAGGCAGCAAAAGGACACCACAAAAGTTGTTGTACCTTCTTTCTGGGCTGAGATGGGGAACCGCTGAATTTTGGACTCGGCCGGTGACAAAATTTTCCAAAGACACCCCCTGCACAACTCCACCGGGGAAGGTGCCAGGCAGGAGTTCTCTTGGTAGTTTTTACACTACCTTGGTAGGCAGCTGAAAGGCACCACAAAAGTTGTTCTACCTGCTTTCTGGGCTGAGATGGGGAATCGCTGAATTTTGGAGTCGGCCGGTGACAAAATGTTCCAAAGACACCCCATGCACAACTCCACTAGCGAAGGTACCAGGGACGAGTTCTGTTGGTAGTTTTTACATTGCTCCGGTAGGCATCAAAAGGACACCACAAAAGTTGTTCTTCCTGCTTTCTGGGCTGAGATGGGGAATCGCTGAATTTTGGACTCGGCCGGTGACAAAATGTTCCAAAGACACCCCATGCACAACTCCACCGGGGAAGGTGCCAGACAGGAGTTCTCTTGGTAGTTTTTACACTACCTTGGTAGGCAGCTGAAAGGCACCACAAAAGTTGTTCTTCCTGCTTTCTGGGCTGAGATGGGGAACCGCTGAATTTTGGACTCGGCCGGTGACAAAATGTTCCAAACACACCCCATGCACAACTCCACTAGCGAAGGTGCCAGGCAGGAGTTCTCCTGGTAGTTTTTACATTGCTCCGGTAGGCAGCAAAAGGACACCACAAAAGTTGTTCTACCTGCTTTCTGGGCTGAGATGGGGAACCGCTGAATTTTGGAGTCGGCCGGTGACAAAATGTTCCAAACACACCCCATGCACAACTCCACCGGGGAAGGTGCCAGAAAGGAGTTCTCTTGGTAGTTTTTACACTACCTTGGTAGGCATCTGAAAGGCACAAGAAAAGTTGTTGTACCTTCTTTCTGGGCTGAGATGGGGAACCGCTGAATTTTGGACTCGGATGGTGACAAAATGTTCCAAATACACCCCATGCACAACTCCACCGGGGAAGGTCCCAGACAGGAGTTCTCCTGGTAGTTTTTACATTGCTCCGGTAGGCAGCAAAAGGACACCACAAAAGTTGTTCTTCCTGCTTTCTGGGCTGAGATGGGGAATCGCTGAATTTTGGAGTCGGCCGGTGACAAAATGTTCCAAAGACACCCCATGCACAACTCCACCGGGGAAGGTGCCAGGCAGGAGTTCTCTTGGTAGTTTTTACACTACCTTGGTAGGCATCTGAAAGGCACCACAAAAGTTGTTCTACCTGCTTTCTGGGCTGAGATGGGGAACCGCTGAATTTTGGAGTCGGCCGGTGACAAAATGTTCCAAAGACACCCCATGCACAACTCCACCGGGGAAGGTGCCAGGCAGGAGTTCTCTTGGTAGTTTTTACACTACCTTGGTAGGCAGCTGAAAGGCACAAGAAAAGTTCTTCTACCTGCTTTCTGGGCTGAGATGGGGAACCGCTGAATTTTGGAGTCAGCCGGTGACAAAATGTTCCAAACACACCCCATGCACAACTCCACCGGGGAAGGTGCCAGGCAGGAGTTCTCCTGGTAGTTTTTACATTGCTCCGGTAGGCATCTGAAAGACACCACAAAAGTTGTTTTACCTGCTTTCTGGGCTGAGATGGGGAACCGCTGAATTTTGGAGTCGGCCGGTGACAAAATGTTCCAAAGACACCCCATGCACAACTCCACCGGGGAAGGTGCCAGGCAGGAGTTCTCTTGGTAGTTTTTACACTACCTTGGTAGGCATTTGAAAGGCACCACAAAAGTTGTTCTTCCTGCTTTCTGGGCTGAGATGGGGAACCGCTGAATTTTGGAGTCAGCCGGTGACAAAATGTTCCAAACACACCCCATGCACAACTCCACCGGGGAAGGTGCCAGGCAGGAGTTCTCCTGGTAGTTTTTACATTGCTCCGGTAGGCATCTGAAAGACACCACAAAAGTTGTTTTACCTGCTTTCTGGGCTGAGATGGGGAACCGCTGAATTTTGGAGTCGGCCGGTGACAAAATGTTCCAAAGACACCCCATGCACAACTCCACCGGGGAAGGTGCCAGGCAGGAGTTCTCTTGGTAGTTTTTACACTACCTTGGTAGGCAGCTGAAAGGCACCACAAAAGTTGTTCTACCTGCTTTCTGGGCTGAGATGGGGAACCGCTGAATTTTGGAGTCGGCCGGTGACAAAATGTTCCAAACACACCCCATGCACAACTCCACTAGCGAAGGTGCCAGGGACGAGTTCTGTTGGTAGTTTTTACATTGCTCCGGTAGGCATCAAAAGGACACCACAAAAGTTGTTCTTCCTGCTTTCTGGGCTGAGATGGGGAATCGCTGAATTTTGGACTCGGCCGGTGACAAAATGTTCCAAAGACACCCCATGCACAACTCCACCGGGGAAGGTGCCAGGCAGGAGTTCTCTTGGTAGTTTTTACACTACCTTGGTAGGCATCTGAAAGGCACCACAAAAGTTGTTCTTCCTGCTTTCTGGGCTGAGATGGGGAACCGCTGAATTTTGGACTCGGCCGGTGACAAAATGTTCCAAACACACCCCATGCACAACTCCACTAGCGAAGGTGCCAGGGACGAGTTCTCCTGGTAGTTTTTACATTGCTCCGGTAGGCAGCAAAAGGACACCACAAAAGTTGTTCTACCTGCTTTCTGGGCTGAGATGGGGAACCGCTGAATTTTGGAGTCGGCCGGTGACAAAATGTTCCAAACACACCCCATGCACAACTCCACCGGGGAAGGTGCCAGACAGGAGTTCTCTTAATAGTTTTTACACTACCTTGGTAGGCATCTGAAAGGCACCACAAAAGTTGTTGTACCTGCTTTCTGGGCTGAGATGGGGAACCGCTGAATTTTGGACTCGGATGGTGACAAAATGTTCCAAAGACACCCCATGCACAACTCCACCGGGGAAGGTGCCAGACAGGAGTTCTCCTGGTAGTTTTTACATTGCTCCGGTAGGCATCTGAAAGACACCACAAAGGTTGTTCTACCTGTTTTCTGGGCTGAGATGGGGAACCGCTGAATTTTGGAGTCGGCCGGTGACAAAATGTTCCAAAGACACCCCATGCACAACTCCACCGGGGAAGGTGCCAGACAGGAGTTCTCCTGGTAGTTTTTACACTACCTTGGTAGGCAGCTGAAAGGCACCACAAAAGTTGTTGTACCTTCTTTCTGGGCTGAGATGGGGAACCGCTGAATTTTGGAGTCGGCCGGTGACAAAATGTTCCAAACACACCCCATGCACAACTCCACTAGCGAAGGTGCCAGGGACGAGTTCTGTTGGTAGTTTTTACATTGCTCCGGTAGGCAGCAAAAGGACACCACAAAAGTTGTTCTTCCTGCTTTCTGGGCTGAGATGGGGAATCGCTGAATTTTGGAGTCGGCCGGTGACAAAATGTTCCAAAGACACCCCATGCACAACTCCACCGGGGAAGGTGCCAGGCAGGAGTTCTCTTGGTAGTTTTTACACTACCTTGGTAGGCATCTGAAAGGCACCACAAAAGTTGTTGTACCTGCTTTCTGGGCTGAGATGGGGAACCGCTGAATTTTGGAGTCGGCCGGTGACAAAATGTTCCAAAGACACCCCATGCACAACTCCACCGGGGAAGGTGCCAGGCAGGAGTTCTCCTGGTAGTTTTTACATTGCTCCAGTAGGCATCTGAAAGACACCACAAAAGTTGTTCTACCTGCTTTCTGGGCTGAGATGGGGAACCGCTGAATTTTGGACTCGGCCGGTGACAAAATGTTCCAAAGACACCCCATGCACAACTCCACCGGGGAAGGTGCCAGGCAGGAGTTCTCCTGGTAGTTTTTACATTGCTCCGGTAGGCATCTGAAAGACACCACAAAAGTTGTTCTACCTGCTTTCTGGGCTGAGATGGGGAACCGCTGAATTTTGGAGTCGGCCGGTGACAAAATGTTCCAAAGACACCCCATGCACAACTCCACCGGGGAAGGTGCCAGAAAGGAGTTCTCTTGGTAGTTTTTACACTACCTTGGTAGGCAGCTGAAAGGCTTCACAAAAGTTGTTCTTCCTGCTTTCTGGGCTGAGATGGGGAACCGCTGAATTTTGGACTCGGCCGGTGACAAAATGTTCCAAAGACACCCCATGCACAACTCCACCGGGGAAGGTGCCAGGCAGGAGTTCTCTTGGTAGTTTTTACACTACCTTGGTAGGCAGCTGAAAGGCTTCACAAAAGTTGTTCTTCCTGCTTTCTGGGCTGAGATGGGGAACCGCTGAATTTTGGAGTCGGCCGGTGACAAAATGTTCCAAACACACCCCATGCACAACTCCACTAGCGAAGGTGCCAGGGACGAGTTCTGTTGGTAGTTTTTACATTGCTCCGGTAGGCAGCAAAAGGACACCACAAAAGTTGTTGTACCTTCTTTCTGGGCTGAGATGGGGAACCGCTGAATTTTGGACTCGGCCGGTGACAAAATTTTCCAAAGACACCCCATGCACAACTCCACCGGGGAAGGTGCCAGGCAGGAGTTCTCTTGGTAGTTTTTACACTACCTTGGTAGGCAGCTGAAAGGCACAAGAAAAGTTCTTCTACCTGCTTTCTGGGCTGAGATGGGGAACCGCTGAATTTTGGAGTCGGCCGGTGACAAAATGTTCCAAAGACACCCCATGCACAACTCCACTAGCGAAGGTACCAGGGACGAGTTCTGTTGGTAGTTTTTACATTGCTCCGGTAGGCATCAAAAGGACACCACAAAAGTTGTTCTTCCTGCTTTCTGGGCTGAGATGGGGAATCGCTGAATTTTGGACTCGGCCGGTGACAAAATGTTCCAAAGACACCCCATGCACAACTCCACCGGGGAAGGTGCCAGGCAGGAGTTCTCTTGGTAGTTTTTACACTACCTTGGTAGGCAGCTGAAAGGCACCACAAAAGTTGTTCTTCCTGCTTTCTGGGCTGAGATGGGGAACCGCTGAATTTTGGACTCGGCCGGTGACAAAATGTTCCAAACACACCCCATGCACAACTCCACTAGCGAAGGTGCCAGGCAGGAGTTCTCCTGGTAGTTTTTACATTGCTCCGGTAGGCAGCAAAAGGACACCACAAAAGTTGTTCTACCTGCTTTCTGGGCTGAGATGGGGAACCGCTGAATTTTGGAGTCGGCCGGTGACAAAATGTTCCAAACACACCCCATGCACAACTCCACCGGGGAAGGTGCCAGGCAGGAGTTCTCTTGGTAGTTTTTACACTACCTTGGTAGGCATCTGAAAGGCACAAGAAAAGTTGTTTTACCTGCTTTCTGGGCTGAGATGGGGAACCGCTGAATTTTGGACTCGGATGGTGACAAAATGTTCCAAACACACCCCATGCACAACTCCACCGGGGAAGGTGCCAGACAGGAGTTCTCCTGGTAGTTTTTACATTGCTCCGGTAGGCATCTGAAAGACACCACAAAGGTTGTTCTACCTGTTTTCTGGGCTGAGATGGGGAACCGCTGAATTTTGGAGTCGGCCGGTGACAAAATGTTCCAAACACACCCCATGCACAACTCCACCGGGGAAGGTGCCAGACAGGAGTTCTCTTAGTAGTTTTTACACTACCTTGGTAGGCAGCTGAAAGGCACCACAAAAGTTGTTGTACCTTCTTTCTGGGCTGAGATGGGGAACCGCTGAATTTTGGAGTCGGCCGGTGACAAAATGTTCCAAACACACCCCATGCACAACTCCACTAGCGAAGGTGCCAGGGACGAGTTCTGTTGGTAGTTTTTACATTGCTCCGGTAGGCAGCAAAAGGACACCACAAAAGTTGTTCTTCCTGCTTTCTGGGCTGAGATGGGGAATCGCTGAATTTTGGACTCGGCCGGTGACAAAATGTTCCAAACACACCCCATGCACAACTCCACCGGGGAAGGTGCCAGGCAGGAGTTCTCTTGGTAGTTTTTACACTACCTTGGTAGGCATCTGAAAGGCACCACAAAAGTTGTTCTTCCTGCTTTCTGGGCTGAGATGGGGAACCGCTGAATTTTGGAGTCGGCCGGTGACAAAATGTTCCAAAGACACCCCATGCACAACTCCACCGGGGAAGGTGCCAGGCAGGAGTTCTCTTGGTAGTTTTTACACTACCTTGGTAGGCAGCTGAAAGGCACAAGAAAAGTTCTTCTACCTGCTTTCTGGGCTGAGATGGGGAACCGCTGAATTTTGGAGTCAGCCGGTGACAAAATGTTCCAAACACACCCCATGCACAACTCCACCGGGGAAGGTGCCAGGCAGGAGTTCTCCTGGTAGTTTTTACATTGCTCCGGTAGGCATCTGAAAGACACCACAAAAGTTGTTCTACCTGCTTTCTGGGCTGAGATGGGGAACCGCTGAATTTTGGACTCGGCCGGTGACAAAATGTTCCAAAGACACCCCATGCACAACTCCACCGGGGAAGGTGCCAGGCAGGAGTTCTCTTGGTAGTTTTTACACTACCTTGGTAGGCATTTGAAAGGCACCACAAAAGTTGTTCTTCCTGCTTTCTGGGCTGAGATGGGGAACCGCTGAATTTTGGAGTCAGCCGGTGACAAAATGTTCCAAACACACCCCCTGCACAACTCCACCGGGGAAGGTGCCAGGCAGGAGTTCTCCTGGTAGTTTTTACATTGCTCCGGTAGGCATCTGAAAGACACCACAAAAGTTGTTTTACCTGCTTTCTGGGCTGAGATGGGGAACCGCTGAATTTTGGAGTCGGCCGGTGACAAAATGTTCCAAACACACCCCATGCACAACTCCACTAGCGAAGGTGCCAGGGACGACTTCTGTTGGTAGTTTTTACATTGCTCCGGTAGGCATCAAAAGGACACCACAAAAGTTGTTCTTCCTGCTTTCTGGGCTGAGATGGGGATCGCTGAATTTTGGACTCGGCCGGTGACAAAATGTTCCAAAGACACCCCATGCACAACTCCACCGGGGAAGGTGCCAGGCAGGAGTTCTCTTGGTAGTTTTTACACTACCTTGGTAGGCATCTGAAAGGCACCACAAAAGTTGTTCTACCTGCTTTCTGGGCTGAGATGGGGAACCGCTGAATTTTGGAGTCGGCCGGTGACAAAATGTTCCAAAGACACCCCATGCACAACTCCACCGGGGAAGGTGCCAGGCAGGAGTTCTCCTGGTAGTTTTTACATTGCTCCGGTAGGCATCTGAAAGACACCACAAAAGTTGTTCTACCTGCTTTCTGGGCTGAGATGGGGAACCGCTGAATTTTGGACTCGGCCGGTGACAAAATGTTCCAAAGACACCCCATGCACAACTCCACCGGGGAAGGTGCCAGGCAGGAGTTCTTCTGGTAGTTTTTACATTGCTCCGGTAGGCATCTGAAAGACACCACAAAAGTTGTTTTACCTGCTTTCTGGGCTGAGATGGGGAACCGCTGAATTTTGGACTCGGCCGGTGACAAAATGTTCCAAACACACCCCATGCACAACTCCACTAGCGAAGGTGCCAGGGACGAGTTCTGTTGGTAGTTTTTACATTGCTCTGGTAGGCATCAAAAGGACACCACAAAAGTTGTTCTTCCTGCTTTCTGGGCTGAGATGGGGATCGCTGAATTTTGGAGTCGGCCGGTGACAAAATGTTCCAAAGACACCCCATGCACAACTCCACCGGGGAAGGTGCCAGGCAGGAGTTCTCTTGGTAGTTTTTACACTACCTTGGTAGGCAGCTGAAAGGCACCACAAAAGTTGTTCTACCTGCTTTCTGGGCTGAGATGGGGAACCGCTGAATTTTGGAGTCGGCCGGTGACAAAATGTTCCAAAGACACCCCCTGCACAACTCCACCGGGGAAGGTGCCAGGCAGGAGTTCTCCTGGTAGTTTTTACATTGCTCCGGTAGGCATCTGAAAGACACCACAAAAGTTGTTCTACCTGCTTTCTGGGCTGAGATGGGGAACCGCTGAATTTTGCAGTTGGCCGGTGACAAAATGTTCCAAAGACACCCCATGCACAACTCCACCGGGGAAGGTGCCAGGCAGGAGTTCTCTTGGTAGTTTTTACACTACCTTGGTAGGCATCTGAAAGGCACCACAAAAGTTGTTCTACCTTCTTTCTGGGCTGAGATGGGGAACCGCTGAATTTTGGAGTCGGCCGGTGACAAAATGTTCCAAAGACACCCCATGCACAACTCCACCGGGGAAGGTGCCAGGCAGGAGTTCTCCTGGTAGTTTTTACATTGCTCCGGTAGGCATCTGAAAGACACCACAAAAGTTGTTGTACCTGCTTTCTGGGCTGAGATGGGGAACCGCTGAATTTTGGAGTCGGCCGGTGACAAAATGTTCCAAACACACCCCATGCACAACTCCACCGGGGAAGGTGCCAGGCAGGAGTTCTCCTGGTAGTTTTTACATTGCTCCGGTAGGCATCTGAAAGACACCACAAAAGTTGTTTTACCTGCTTTCTGGGCTGAGATGGGGAACCGCTGAATTTTGGACTCGGCCGGTGACAAAATGTTCCAAACACACCCCATGCACAACTCCACTAGCGAAGGTGCCAGGGACGAGTTCTGTTGGTAGTTTTTACATTGCTCCGGTAGGCATCAAAAGGACACCACAAAAGTTGTTCTTCCTGCTTTCTGGGTTGAGATGGGGATCGCTGAATTTTGGAGTCGGCCGGTGACAAAATGTTCCAAAGACACCCCATGCACAACTCCACCGGGGAAGGTGCCAGGCAGGAGTTCTCTTGGTAGATTTTACACTACCTTGATAGGCATCTGAAAGGCACCACAAAAGTTGTTCTACCTGCTTTCTGGGCTGAGATGGGGAACCGCTGAATTTTGGAGTCGGCCGGTGACAAAATGTTCCAAAGACACCCCATGCACAACTCCACCGGGGAAGGTGCCAGGCAGGAGTTCTCTTGGTAGTTTTTACACTACCTTGGTAGGCAGCTGAAAGGCACCACAAAAGTTGTTCTACCTGCTTTCTGGGCTGAGATGGGGAACCGCTGAATTTTGGAGTCGGCCGGTGACAAAATGTTCCAAACTCACCCCATGCACAACTCCACCGGGGAAGGTGCCAGAAAGGAGTTCTCCTGGTAGTTTTTACATTGCTCCGGTAGGCATCTGAAAGACACCACAAAAGTTGTTTTACCTGCTTTCTGGGCTGAGATGGGGAACCGCTGAATTTTGGACTCGGCCGGTGACAAAATGTTCCAAACACACCCCATGCACAACTCCACTAGCGAAGGTGCCAGGGACGAGTTCTGTTGGTAGTTTTTACATTGCTCCGGTAGGCACCAAAAGGACACCACAAAAGTTGTTCTTCCTGCTTTCTGGGCTGAGATGGGGATCGCTGAATTTTGGAGTCGGCCGGTGACAAAATGTTCCAAAGACACCCCATGCACAACTCCACCGGGGAAGGTGCCAGGCAGGAGTTCTCTTGGTAGTTTTTACACTACCTTGGTAGGCATCTGAAAGGCACCACAAAAGTTGTTCTACCTGCTTTCTGGGCTGAGATGGGGAACCGCTGAATTTTGGAGTCGGCCGGTGACAAAATGTTCCAAAGACACCCCATGCACAACTCCACCGGGGAAGGTGCCAGGCAGGAGTTCTCCTGGTAGTTTTTACATTGCTCCGGTAGGCATCTGAAAGACACCACAAAAGTTGTTCTTCCTGCTTTCTGGGCTGAGATGGGGAACCGCTGAATTTTGGAGTCGGCCGGTGACAAAATGTTCCAAACACACCCCATGCACAACTCCACCGGGGAAGGTGCCAGGCAGGAGTTCTCCTGGTAGTTTTTACATTGCTCCGGTAGGCATCTGAAAGACACCACAAAAGTTGTTTTACCTGCTTTCTGGGATGAGATGGGGAACCGCTGAATTTTGGACTCGGCCGGTGACAAAATGTTCCAAACACACCCCATGCACAACTCCACTAGCGAAGGTGCCAGGGACGAGTTCTGTTGGTAGTTTTTACATTGCTCCGGTAGGCATCAAAAGGACACCACAAAAGTTGTTCTTCCTGCTTTCTGGGCTGAGATGGGGATCGCTGAATTTTGGAGTCGGCCGGTGACAAAATGTTCCAAAGACACCCCATGCACAACTCCACCGGGGAAGGTGCCAGGCAGGAGTTCTCCTGGTAGTTTTTACACTACCTTGGTAGGCATCTGAAAGGCACCACAAAAGTTGTTCTACCTGCTTTCTGGGCTGAGATGGGGAACCGCTGAATTTTGGAGTCGGCCGGTGACAAAATGTTCCAAAGACACCCCATGCACAACTCCACCGGGGAAGGTGCCAGGCAGGAGTTCTCCTGGTAGTTTTTACATTGCTCCGGTAGGCATCTGAAAGACACCACAAAAGTTGTTCTACCTGCTTTCTGGGCTGAGATGGGGAACCGCTGAATTTTGGAGTCGGCCGGTGACAAAATGTTCCAAAGACACCCCATGCACAACTCCACCGGGGAAGGTGCCAGGCAGGAGTTCTCTTGGTAGTTTTTACACTACCTTGGTAGGCAGCTGAAAGGCACAAGAAAAGTTCTTCTACCTGCTTTCTGGGCTGAGATGGGGAACCGCTGAATTTTGGAGTCGGCCGGTGACAAAATGTTCCAAACACACCCCCTGCACAACTCCACCGGGGAAGGTGCTAGGCAGGAGTTCTCCTGGTAGTTTTTACATTGCTCCGGTAGGCATCTGAAAGACACCACAAAAGTTGTTTTACCTGCTTTCTGGGCTGAGATGGGGAACCGCTGAATTTTGGAGTCGGCCGGTGACAAAATGTTCCAAACACACCCCATGCACAACTCCACTAGCGAAGGTGCCAGGGACGAGTTCTGTTGGTAGTTTTTACATTGCTCCGGTAGGCATCAAAAGGACACCACAAAAGTTATTCTTCCTGCTTTCTGGGCTGAGATGGGGATCGCTGAATTTTGGAGTCGGCCGGTGACAAAATGTTCCAAAGACACCCCATGCACAACTCCACCGGGGAAGGTGCCAGGCAGGAGTTCTCTTGGTAGTTTTTACACTACCTTGGTAGGCATCTGAAAGGCACCACAAAAGTTGTTCTACCTGCTTTCTGGGCTGAGATGGGGAACCGCTGAATTTTGGAGTCGGCCGGTGACAAAATGTTCCAAAGACACCCCATGCACAACTCCACCGGGGAAGGTGCCAGGCAGGAGTTCTCTTGGTAGTTTTTACATTGCTCCGGTAGGCATCTGAAAGACACCACAAAAGTTGTTCTACCTGCTTTCTGGGCTGAGATGGGGAACCGCTGAATTTTGGAGTCGGCCGGTGAAAAAATGTTCCAAAGACACCCCATGCACAACTCCACCGGGGAAGGTGCCAGGCAGGAGTTCTCCTGGTAGTTTTTACATTGCTCCGGTAGGCACCAAAAGGACACCACAAAAGTTGTTCTTCCTGCTTTCTGGGCTGAGATGGGGAATAGCTGAATTTTGGACTCGGCCGGTGACAAAATGTTCCAAACTCACCCCATGCACAACTCCACCGGGGAAGGTGCCAGGCAGGAGTTCTCTTGGTAGTTTTTACACTACCTTGGTAGGCAGCTGAAAGGCACCACAAAAGTTGTTCTTCCTGCTTTCTGGGCTGAGATGGGGAACCGCTGAATTTTGGACTCGGCCGGTGACAAAATGTTCCAAACACACCCCATGCACAACTCCACTAGCGAAGGTGCCAGGGACGAGTTCTGTTGGTAGTTTTTACATTGCTCCGGTAGGCATCAAAAGGACACCACAAAAGTTGTTCTTCCTGCTTTCTGGGCTGAGATGGGGAATCGCTGAATTTTGGAGTCGGCCGGTGACAAAATGTTCCAAAGACACCCCATGCACAACTCCACCGGGGAAGGTGCCAGCCAGGAGTTCTCTTGGTAGTTTTTACACTACCTTGGTAGGCATCTGAAAGGCACCACAAAAGTTGTTCTACCTGCTTTCTGGGCTGAGATGGGGAACCGCTGAATTTTGGAGTCGGCCGGTGACAAAATGTTCCAAAGACACCCCATGCACAACTCCACCGGGGAAGGTGCCAGGCAGGAGTTCTCCTGGTAGTTTTTACATTGCTCCGGTAGGCATCTGAAAGACACCACAAAAGTTGTTTTACCTGCTTTCTGGGCTGAGATGGGGAACCGCTGAATTTTGGAGTCGGCCGGTGACAAAATGTTCCAAACACACCCCATGCACAACTCCACTAGCGAAGGTGCCAGGGACGAGTTCTGTTGGTAGTTTTTACATTGCTCCGGTAGGCATCAAAAGGACACCACAAAAGTTGTTCTTCCTGCTTTCTGGGCTGAGATGGGGAACCGCTGAATTTTGGAGTCGGCCGGTGACAAAATGTTCCAAACACACCCCATGCACAACTCCACTAGCGAAGGTGCCAGGGACGAGTTCTGTTGGTAGTTTTTACATTGCTCCGGTAGGCATCAAAAGGACACCACAAAAGTTGTTCTTCCTGCTTTCTGGGCTGAGATGGGGAACCGCTGAATTTTGGAGTCGGCCGGTGAAAAAATGTTCCAAAGACACCCCATGCACAACTCCACCGGGGAAGGTGCCAGGCAGGAGTTCTCTTGGTAGTTTTTACATTGCTCCGATAGGCATCAAAAGGACACCACAAAAGTTGTTCTTCCTGCTTTCTGCGCTGAGATGGGGAATCGCTGAATTTTGGAGTCGTCCGGTGACAAAATGTTCCAAAGACACCCCATGCACAACTCCACCAGGGAAGGTGCCAGGCAGGAGTTCTCTTGGTAGTTTTTACATTGCTCCGGTAGGCATCTGAAAGACACCACAAAAGTTGTTCTACCTGCTTTCTGGGCTGAGATGGGGAACCGCTGAATTTTGGAGTCGGCCGGTGACAAAATGTTCCAAAGACACCCCATGCACAACTCCACCGGGGAAGGTGCCAGAAAGGAGTTCTCCTGGTAGTTTTTACATTGCTCCGGTAGGCATCTGAAAGACACCACAAAAGTTGTTCTACCTGCTTTCTGGGCTGAGATGGGGAACCGCTGAATTTTGGAGTCGGCCGGTGACAAAATGTTCCAAACACACCCCATGCACAACTCCACCGGGGAAGGTGCCAGACATAGGTTCTCCTGGTAGTTTTTACACTACCTTGGTAGGCATCTGAAAGACACCACAAAAGTTGTTTTACCTGCTTTCTGGGCTGAGATGGGGAACCGCTGAATTTTGGAGTCGGCCGGTGACAAAATGTTCCAAACACACCCCATGCACAACTCCACCGGGGAAGGTGCCAGACAGGACTTCTCTTAATAGTTTTTACACTACCTTGGTAGGCAGCTGAAAGGCACCACAAAAGTTGTTTTACCTGCTTTCTGGGCTGAGATGGGGAACCGCTGAATTTTGGACTCGGCCGGTGACAAAATGTTCCAAAGACACCCCATGCACAACTCCACTAGCGAAGGTGCCAGGGACGAGTTCTGTTGGTAGTTTTTACATTGCTCCGGTAGGCAGCAAAAGGACACCACAAAAGTTGTTCTTCCTGCTTTCTGGGCTGAGATGGGGAATCGCTGAATTTTGGACTCGGCCGGTGACAAAATGTTCCAAAGACACCCCATGCACAACTCCACCGGGGAAGGTGCCAGGCAGGAGTTCTCTTGGTAGTTTTTACATTGCTCCGGTAGGCATCTGAAAGGCACCACAAAAGTTGTTCTACCTGCTTTCTGGGCTGAGATGGGGAACCGCTGAATTTTGGAGTCGGCCGGTGACAAAATGTTCCAAACACACCCCATGCACAACTCCACCGGGGAAGGTGCCAGGCAGGAGTTCTCCTGGTAGTTTTTACACTACCTTGGTAGGCATTTGAAAGGCACCACAAAAGTTGTTCTACCTGCTTTCTGGGCTGAGATGGGGAACAGCTGAATTTTGGACTCGGCTGGTGACAAAATTTTAATAAATACACCCCATGCACAACTCCACTAGCGAAGGTGCCAGGAACGAATTCTGTTGGTAGTTTTTACATTGCTCCGGTAGGCATCTGAAAGACACCACAAAAGTTGTTCTACCTGCTTTCTGGGCTGAGATGGGGAACCACTGACTTTTGGACTCGGCTGGTGACAAAATGTTCCAAAGACACCCCATGCACAACTCCACCGGGGAAGGTGCCAGACAGGAGTTCTCCTGGTAGTTTTTACATTGCTCCGGTAGGCATCCTAAAGACACCACAAAAGTTGTTCTACCTGCTTTCTGGGCTGAGATGGGGAACCGCTGAATTTTGGAGTCGGCCGGTGACAAAATGTTCCAAACACACCCCATGCACAACTCCACCGGGGAAGGTGCCAGAAAGGAGTTCTCCTGGTAGTTTTTACATTGCTCCGGTAGGCATCTGAAAGACACCACAAAAGTTGTTCTACCTGCTTTCTGGGCTGAGATGGGGAACCGCTGAATTTTGGAGTCGGCCGGTGACAAAATGTTCCAAACACACCCCATGCACAACTCCACCGGGGAAGGTGCCAGACAGGACTTCTCTTAATAGTTTTTACACTACCTTGGTAGGCATCTGAAAGACACCACAAAGGTTGTTGTACCTTCTTTCTGGGCTGAGATGGGGAACCGCTGAATTTTGGAGTCGGCCGGTGACAAAATGTTCCAAAGACACCCCATGCACAACTCCACCGGGGAAGGTGCCAGACAGGAGTTCTCTTAGTAGTTTTTACACTACCTTGGTAGGCAGCTGAAAGGCACCACAAAAGTTGTTGTACCTTCTTTCTGGGCTGAGATGGGGAACCGCTGAATTTTGGAGTCGGCCGGTGACAAAATGTTCCAAACACACCCCATGCACAACTCCACCGGGGAAGGTGCCAGGCAGGAGTTCTCTTGGTAGTTTTTACACTACCTTGGTAGGCAGCTGAAAGGCACCACAAAAGTTGTTCTTCCTGCTTTCTGGGCTGAGATGGGGAACCGCTGAATTTTGGAGTCGGCCGGTGACAAAATGTTCCAAACACACCCCATGCACAACTCCACCGGGGAAGGTGCCAGAAAGGAGTTCTCCTGGTAGTTTTTACATTGCTCCGGTAGGCATCTGAAAGACACCACAAAAGTTGTTCTACCTGCTTTCTGGGCTGAGATGGGGAACCGCTGAATTTTGGAGTCGGCCGGTGACAAAATGTTCCAAACACACCCCATGCACAACTCCACCAGGGAAGGTGCCAGGCAGGAGTTCTCTTGGTAGTTTTTACACTACCTTGGTAGGCAGCTGAAAGGCACAAGAAAAGTTGTTGTACCTTCTTTCTGGGCTGAGATGGGGAACCGCTGAATTTTGGAGTCGGCCGGTGACAAAATGTTCCAAAGACACCCCATGCACAACTCCACCGGGGAAGGTGCCAGACAGGAGTTCTCCTGGTAGTTTTTACATTGCTCCGGTAGGCATCTTAAAGACACCACAAAAGTTGTTCTACCTGCTTTCTGGGCTGAGATGGGGAACCGCTGAATTTTGGAGTCGGCCGGTGACAAAATGTTCCAAACACACCCCATGCACAACTCCACCGGGGAAGGTGCCAGACAGGACTTCTCTTAATAGTTTTTACACTACCTTGGTAGGCATCTGAAAGACACCACAAAAGTTGTTTTACCTGCTTTCTGGGCTGAGATGGGGAACCGCTGAATTTTGGACTCGGCCGGTGACAAAATGTTCCAAACACACCCCATGCACAACTCCACCGGGGAAGGTGCCAGACAGGAGTTCTCTTGGTAGTTTTTACACTACCTTGGTAGGCATCTGAAAGGCACCACAAAAGTTGTTGTACCTGCTTTCTGGGCTGAGATGGGGAACCGCTGAATTTTGGACTCGGCCGGTGACAATATGTTCCAAACACACCCCATGCACAACTCCACTAGCGAAGGTGCCAGGGACGAGTTCTGTTGGTAGTTTTTACATTGCTCCGGTAGGCATCAAAAGGACACAACAAAAGTTGTTCTTCCTGCTTTCTGGGCTGAGATGGGGAATCGCTGAATTTTGGACTCGGCCGGTGACAAAATGTTCCAAAGACACCCCATGCACAACTCCACCGGGGAAGGTGCCAGGCAGGAGTTCTCTTGGTAGTTTTTACACTACCTTGGTAGGCATCTGAAAGGCACCACAAAAGTTGTTCTACCTGCTTTCTGGGCTGAGATGGGGAACCGCTGAATTTTGGAGTCGGCCGGTGACAAAATGTTCCAAACACACCCCATGCACAACTCCACCGGGGAAGGTGCCAGACAGGAGTTCTCTTGATAGTTTTTACACTACCTTGGTAGGCATTTGAAAGGCACCACAAAAGTTGTTCTACCTGCTTTCTGGCCTGAGATGGGGAACAGCTGAATTTTGGATTCGGCTGGTGACAAAATTTTAATAAATACACCCCATGCACAACTCCACTAGCGAAGGTGCAAGGGACGAATTCTGTTGGTAGTTTTTACATTGCTCCGGTAGGCATCTGAAAGACACCACAAAAGTTGTTCTTCCTGCTTTCTGGGCTGAGATGGGGAACCGCTGAATTTTGGACTCGGCTGGTGACAAAATGTTCCAAAGACACCCCATGCACAACTCCACCGGGGAAGGTGCCAGACAGGAGTTCTCCTGGTAGTTTTTACATTGCTCCAGTAGGCATCTGAAAGACACCACAAAAGTTGTTCTACCTGCTTTCTGGGCTGAGATGGGGAACCGCTGAATTTTGGAGTCGGCCGGTGACAAAATGTTCCAAACACACCCCATGCACAACTCCACCGGGGAAGGTGCCAGAAAGGAGTTCTCCTGGTAGTTTTTACATTGCTCCGGTAGGCATCTGAGAGACACCACAAAAGTTGTTCTTCCTGCTTTCTGGGCTGAGATGGGGAACCGCTGAATTTTGGAGTCGGCCGGTGACAAAATGTTCCAAACACACCCCATGCACAACTCCACCGGGGAAGGTGCCAGAAAGGAGTTCTCCTGGTAGTTTTTACATTGCTCCGGTAGGCATCTGAAAGACACCACAAAAGTTGTTCTACCTGCTTTCTGGGCTGAGATGGGGAACCGCTGAATTTTGGAGTCGGCCGGTGACAAAATGTTCCAAACACACCCCATGCACAACTCCACCAGGGAAGGTGCCAGGCAGGAGTTCTCTTGGTAGTTTTTACACTACCTTGGTAGGCAGCTGAAAGGCACAAGAAAAGTTGTTGTACCTTCTTTCTGGGCTGAGATGGGGAACCGCTGAATTTTGGACTCGGCCGGTGACAAAATGTTCCAAACACACCCCATGCACAACTCCACCGGGGAAGGTGCCAGACAGGAGTTCTCCTGGTAGTTTTTACATTGCTCCGGTAGGCATCTGAAAGACACCACAAAAGTTGTTCTACCTGCTTTCTGGGCTGAGATGGGGAACCGCTGAATTTTGGAGTCGGCCGGTGACAAAATGTTCCAAACACACCCCATGCACAACTCCACCGGGGAAGGTGCCAGGCAGGAGTTCTCCTGGTAGTTTTTACATTGCTCCGGTAGGCATCTGAAAGACACCACAAAAGTTGTTCTTCCTGCTTTCTGGGCTGAGATGGGGAACCGCTGAATTTTGGAGTCGGCCGGTGACAAAATGTTCCAAACACACCCCATGCACAACTCCACCGGGGAAGGTGCCAGACAGGAGTTCTCTTAATAGTTTTTACACTACCTTGGTAGGCATCTGAAAGGCACCACAAAAGTTGTTGTACCTGCTTTCTGGGCTGAGATGGGGAAACGCTGAATTTTGGACTCGGCCGGTGACAAAATGTTCCAAAGACACCCCATGCACAACTCCACCGGGGAAGGTGCCAGGCAGGAGTTCTCTTGGTAGTTTTTACATTGCTCCGGTAGGCATCTGAAAGACACCACAAAAGTTGTTCTACCTGCTTTCTGGGCTGAGATGGGGAACCGCTGAATTTTGGAGTCGGCCGGTGAAAAAATGTTCCAAACACACCCCATGCACAACTCCACCGGGGAAGGTGCCAGAAAGGAGTTCTCCTGGTAGTTTTTACATTGCTCCGGTAGGCATCTGAAAGACACCACAAAAGTTGTTGTACCTGCTTTCTGGGCTGAGATGGGGAACCGCTGAATTTTGGAGTCGGCCGGTGACAAAATGTTCCAAACACACCCCATGCACAACTCCACCGGGGAAGGTGCCAGACAGGACTTCTCTTAATAGTTTTTACACTACCTTGGTAGGCAGCTGAAAGGCACCACAAAAGTTGTTTTACCTGCTTTCTGGGCTGAGATGGGGAACCGCTGAATTTTGGACTCGGCCGGTGACAAAATGTTCCAAACACACCCCATGCACAACTCCACTAGCGAAGGTGCCAGGGACGAGTTCTGTTGGTAGTTTTTACATTGCTCCGGTAGGCAGCAAAAGGACACCACAAAAGTTGTTCTTCCTGCTTTCTGGGCTGAGATGGGGAATCGCTGAATTTTGGACTCGGCCGGTGACAAAATGTTCCAAAGACACCCCATGCACAACTCCACCGGGGAAGGTGCCAGGCAGGAGTTCTCTTGGTAGTTTTTACACTACCTTGGTAGGCAGCTGAAAGGCACCACAAAAGTTGTTCTACCTGCTTTCTGGGCTGAGATGGGGAACCGCTGAATTTTGGAGTCGGCCGGTGACAAAATGTTCCAAAGACACCCCCTGCACAACTCCACCGGGGAAGGTGCCAGACAGGAGTTCTCCTGGTAGTTTTTGCACTACCTTGGTAGGCATTTGAAAGGCACCACAAAAGTTGTTCTACCTGCTTTCTGGGCTGAGATGGGGAACAGCTGAATTTTGGACTCGGCTGGTGACAAAATTTTAATAAATACACCCCATGCACAACTCCACTAGCGAAGGTGCCAGGAACGAATTCTGTTGGTAGTTTTTACATTGCTCCGGTAGGCATCTGAAAGACACCACAAAAGTTGTTCTACCTGCTTTCTGGGCTGAGATGGGGAACCGCTGACTTTTGGACTCGGCTGGTGACAAAATGTTCCAAAGACACCCCATGCACAACTCCACCGGGGAAGGTGCCAGACAGGAGTTCTCCTGGTAGTTTTTACATTGCTCCGGTAGGCATCTGAAAGACACCACAAAAGTTGTTCTACCTGCTTTCTGGGCTGAGATGGGGAACCGCTGAATTTTGGAGTCGGCCGGTGACAAAATGTTCCAAACACACCCCATGCACAACTCCACCGGGGAAGGTGCCAGAAAGGAGTTCTCCTGGTAGTTTTTACATTGCTCCGGTAGGCATCTGAAAGACACCACAAAAGTTGTTCTACCTGCTTTCTGGGCTGAGATGGGGAACCGCTGAATTTTGGAGTCGGCCGGTGACAAAATGTTCCAAACACACCCCATGCACAACTCCACCGGGGAAGGTGCCAGACAGGACTTCTCTTAATAGTTTTTACACTACCTTGGTAGGCATCTGAAAGACACCACAAAGGTTGTTGTACCTTCTTTCTGGGCTGAGATGGGGAACCGCTGAATTTTGGAGTCGGCCGGTGACAAAATGTTCCAAAGACACCCCATGCACAACTCCACCGGGGAAGGTGCCAGACAGGAGTTCTCTTAGTAGTTTTTACACTACCTTGGTAGGCAGCTGAAAGGCACCACAATAGTTGTTGTACCTTCTTTCTGGGCTGAGATGGGGAACCGCTGAATTTTGGAGTCGGCCGGTGACAAAATGTTCCAAACACACCCCATGCACAACTCCACCGGGGAAGGTGCCAGGCAGGAGTTCTCTTGGTAATTTTTACACTACCTTGGTAGGCAGCTGAAAGGCACCACAAAAGTTGTTCTTCCTGCTTTCTGGGCTGAGATGGGGAACCGCTGAATTTTGGAGTCGGCCGGTGACAAAATGTTCCAAACACACCCCATGCACAACTCCACCGGGGAAGGTGCCAGAAATGAGTTCTCCTGGTAGTTTTTACATTGCTCCGGTAGGCATCTGAAAGACACCACAAAAGTTGTTCTACCTGCTTTCTGGGCTGAGATGGGGAACCGCTGAATTTTGGAGTCGGCCGGTGACAAAATGTTCCAAACACACCCCATGCACAACTCCACCGGGGAAGGTGCCAGGCAGGAGTTCTCTTGGTAGTTTTTACACTACCTTGGTAGGCAGCTGAAAGGCACAAGAAAAGTTGTTGTACCTTCTTTCTGGGCTGAGATGGGGAACCGCTGAATTTTGGAGTCGGCCGGTGACAAAATGTTCCAAAGACACCCCATGCACAACTCCACCGGGGAAGGTGCCAGACAGGAGTTCTCCTGGTAGTTTTTACATTGCTCCGGTAGGCATCTGAAAGACACCACAAAAGTTGTTCTACCTGCTTTCTGGGCTGAGATGGGGAACCGCTGAATTTTGGAGTCGGCCGGTGAAAAAATGTTCCAAAGACACCCCATGCACAACTCCACCGGGGAAGGTGCCAGGCAGGAGTTCTCTTGGTAGTTTTTACACTACCTTGGTAGGCAGCTGAAAGGCACAAGAAAAGTTGTTGTACCTTCTTTCTGCGCTGAGATGGGGAACCGCTGAATTTTGGAGTCGGCCGGTGACAAAATGTTCCAAACACACCCCATGCACAACTCCACCGGGGAAGGTGCCAGAAAGGAGTTCTCTTAGTAGTTTTTACACTACCTTGGTAGGCATTTGAAAGGCACCACAAAAGTTGTTTTACCTGCTTTCTGGGCTGAGATGGGGAACCGCTGAATTTTGGAGTCGGCCGGTGACAAAATGTTCCAAACACACCCCATGCACAACTCCACCGGGGAAGGTGCCAGACAGGAGTTCTCTTAATAGTTTTTACACTACCTTGGTAGGCATCTGAAAGACACCACAAAAGTTGTTCTTCCTGCTTTCTGGGCTGAGATGGGGAACCGCTGAATTTTGGAGTCGGCCGGTGACAAAATGTTCCAAACACACCCCATGCACAACTCCACCGGGGAAGGTGCCAGACAGGACTTCTCTTAATAGTTTTTACACTACCTTGGTAGGCATCTGAAAGGCACCACAAAAGTTGTTGTACCTGCTTTCTGGGCTGAGATGGGGAACCGCTGAATTTTGGACTCGGCCGGTGACAAAATGTTCCAAACACACCCCATGCACAACTCCACTAGCGAAGGTGCCAGGGACGAGTTCTGTTGGTAGTTTTTACATTGCTCCGGTAGGCATCAAAAGGACACAAAAAAAGTTGTTCTTCCTGCTTTCTGGGCTGAGATGGGGAATCGCTGAATTTTGGACTCGGCCGGTGACAAAATGTTCCAAAGACACCCCATGCACAACTCCACCGGGGAAGGTGCCAGGCAGGAGTTCTCTTGGTAGTTTTTACATTGCTCCGGTAGGCATCTGAAAGGCACCACAAAAGTTGTTCTACCTGCTTTCTGGGCTGAGATGGGGAACCGCTGAATTTTGGAGTCGGCCGGTGACAAAATGTTCCAAACACACCCCATGCACAACTCCACCGGGGAAGGTGCCAGACAGGAGTTCTCTTGATAGTTTTTACACTACCTTGGTAGGCATTTGAAAGGCACCACAAAAGTTGTTCTACCTGCTTTCTGGCCTGAGATGGGGAACAGCTGAATTTTGGATTCGGCTGGTGACAAAATTTTAATAAATACACCCCATGCACAACTCCACTAGCGAAGGTGCAAGGGACGAATTCTGTTGGTAGTTTTTACATTGCTCCGGTAGGCATCTGAAAGACACCACAAAAGTTGTTCTACCTGCTTTCTGGGCTGAGATGGGGAACCGCTGAATTTTGGAGTCGGCTGGTGACAAAATGTTCCAAAGACACCCCATGCACAACTCCACCGGGGAAGGTGCCAGACAGGAGTTCTCCTGGTAGTTTTTACATTGCTCCGGTAGGCATCTGAAAGACACCACAAAAGTTGTTCTACCTGCTTTCTGGGCTGAGATGGGGAACCGCTGAATTTTGGAGTCGGCTGGTGACAAAATGTTCCAAACACACCCCATGCACAACTCCACCGGGGAAGGTGCCAGAAAGGAGTTCTCCTGGTAGTTTTTACATTGCTCCGGTAGGCATCTGAGAGACACCACAAAAGTTGTTCTTCCTGCTTTCTGGGCTGAGATGGGGAACCGCTGAATTTTGGAGTCGGCCGGTGACAAAATGTTCCAAACACACCCCATGCACAACTCCACCGGGGAAGGTGCCAGAAAGGAGTTCTCCTGGTAGTTTTTACATTGCTCCGGTAGGCATCTGAAAGACACCACAAAAGTTGTTCTACCTGCTTTCTGGGCTGAGATGGGGAACCGCTGAATTTTGGAGTCGGCCGGTGACAAAATGTTCCAAAGACACCCCATGCACAACTCCACCAGGGAAGGTGCCAGGCAGGAGTTCTCTTGGTAGTTTTTACACTACCTTGGTAGGCAGCTGAAAGGCACAAGAAAAGTTGTTGTACCTTCTTTCTGGGCTGAGATGGGGAACCGCTGAATTTTGGACTCGGCCGGTGACAAAATGTTCCAAACACACCCCATGCACAACTCCACCGGGGAAGGTGCCAGGCAGGAGTTCTCTTGGTAGTTTTTACACTACCTTGGTAGGCAGCTGAAAGGCACCACAAAAGTTGTTCTTCCTGCTTTCTGGGCTGAGATGGGGAACCGCTGAATTTTGGAGTCGGCCGGTGACAAAATGTTCCAAACACACCCCATGCACAACTCCACCGGGGAAGGTGCCAGGCAGGAGTTCTCCTGGTAGTTTTTACATTGCTCCGGTAGGCATCTGAAAGACACCACAAAAGTTGTTCTACCTGCTTTCTGGGCTGAGATGGGGAACCGCTGAATTTTGGAGTCGGCCGGTGACAAAATGTTCCAAACACACCCCATGCACAACTCCACCAGGGAAGGTGCCAGGCAGGAGTTCTCTTGGTAGTTTTTACACTACCTTGGTAGGCAGCTGAAAGGCACAAGAAAAGTTCTTCTACCTGCTTTCTGGGCTGAGATGGGGAACCATTGAATTTTGGAGTCGGCCGGTGACAAAATGTTCCAAAGACACCCCATGCACAACTCCACCAGGGAAGGTGCCAGACAGGAGTTCTCCTGGTAGTTTTTACATTGCTCCGGTAGGCATCTTAAAGACACCACAAAAGTTGTTCTACCTGCTTTCTGGGCTGAGATGGGGAACCGCTGAATTTTGGAGTCGGCCGGTGAAAAAATGTTCCAAAGACACCCCATGCACAACTCCACCGGGGAAGGTGCCAGGCAGGAGTTCTCCTGGTAGTTTTTACACTACCTTGGTAGGCATTTGAAAGGCACCACAAAAGTTGTTGTACCTGCTTTCTGGGCTGAGATGGGGAACCGCTGAATTTTGGAGTCGGCCGGTGACAAAATGTTCCAAACACACCCCATGCACAACTCCACCGGGGAAGGTGCCAGAAAGGAGTTCTCTTAGTAGTTTTTACACTACCTTGGTAGGCATTTGAAAGGCACCACAAAAGTTGTTTTACCTGCTTTCTGGGCTGAGATGGGGAACCGCTGAATTTTGGAGTCGGCCGGTGACAAAATGTTCCAAAGACACCCCATGCACAACTCCACCGGGGAAGGTGCCAGACAGGAGTTCTCTTAATAGTTTTTACACTACCTTGGTAGGCATCTGAAAGACACCACAAAAGTTGTTCTTCCTGCTTTCTGGGCTGAGATGGGGAACCGCTGAATTTTGGACTCGGCCGGTGACAAAATGTTCCAAACACACCCCATGCACAACTCCACCGGGGAAGGTGCCAGGCAGGAGTTCTCTTGGTAGTTTTTACACTACCTTGGTAGGCAGCTGAAAGGCACCACAAAAGTTGTTGTACCTGCTTTCTGGGCTGAGATGGGGAACCGCTGAATTTTGGACTCGGCCGGTGACAAAATGTTCCAAACACACCCCATGCACAACTCCACTAGCGAAGGTGCCAGGGACGAGTTCTGTTGGTAGTTTTTACATTGCTCCGGTAGGCATCAAAAGGACACAACAAAAGTTGTTCTTCCTGCTTTCTGGGCTGAGATGGGGAATCGCTGAATTTTGGACTCGGCCGGTGACAAAATGTTCCAAAGACACCCCATGCACAACTCCACCGGGGAAGGTGCCAGGCAGGAGTTCTCTTGGTAGTTTTTACATTGCTCCGGTAGGCATCTGAAAGACACCACAAAAGTTGTTCTACCTGCTTTCTGGGCTGAGATGGGGAACCGCTGAATTTTGGAGTCGGCCGGTGACAAAATGTTCCAAACACACCCCATGCACAACTCCACCGGGGAAGGTGCCAGGCAGGAGTTCTCTTGATAGTTTTTACACTACCTTGGTAGGCATTTGAAAGGCACCACAAAAGTTGTTCTACCTGCTTTCTGGCCTGAGATGGGGAACAGCTGAATTTTGGATTCGGCTGGTGACAAAATTTTAATAAATACACCCCATGCACAACTCCACTAGCGAAGGTGCAAGGGACGAATTCTGTTGGTAGTTTTTACATTGCTCCGGTAGGCATCTGAAAGACACCACAAAAGTTGTTCTACCTGCTTTCTGGGCTGAGATGGGGAACCGCTGAATTTTGGAGTCGGCTGGTGACAAAATGTTCCAAAGACACCCCATGCACAACTCCACCGGGGAAGGTGCCAGACAGGAGTTCTCCTGGTAGTTTTTACATTGCTCCGGTAGGCATCTGAAAGACACCACAAAAGTTGTTCTACCTGCTTTCTGGGCTGAGATGGGGAACCGCTGAATTTTGGAGTCGGCCGGTGACAAAATGTTCCAAACACACCCCATGCACAACTCCACCGGGGAAGGTGCCAGAAAGGAGTTCTCCTGGTAGTTTTTACATTGCTCCGGTAGGCATCTGAGAGACACCACAAAAGTTGTTCTTCCTGCTTTCTGGGCTGAGATGGGGAACCGCTGAATTTTGGAGTCGGCCGGTGACAAAATGTTCCAAACACACCCCATGCACAACTCCACCGGGGAAGGTGCCAGAAAGGAGTTCTCCTGGTAGTTTTTACATTGCTCCGGTAGGCATCTGAAAGACACCACAAAAGTTGTTCTACCTGCTTTCTGGGCTGAGATGGGGAACCGCTGAATTTTGGAGTCGGCCGGTGACAAAATGTTCCAAACACACCCCATGCACAACTCCACCAGGGAAGGTGCCAGGCAGGAGTTCTCTTGGTAGTTTTTACACTACCTTGGTAGGCAGCTGAAAGGCACAAGAAAAGTTGTTGTACCTTCTTTCTGGGCTGAGATGGGGAACCGCTGAATTTTGGACTCGGCCGGTGACAAAATGTTCCAAACACACCCCATGCACAACTCCACCGGGGAAGGTGCCAGGCAGGAGTTCTCCTGGTAGTTTTTACATTGCTCCGGTAGGCATCTGAAAGACACCACAAAAGTTGTTCTACCTGCTTTCTGGACTGAGATGGGGAACCGCTGAATTTTGGAGTCGGCCGGTGACAAAATGTTCCAAACACACCCCATGCACAACTCCACCGGGGAAGGTGCCAGAAAGGAGTTCTCCTGGTAGTTTTTACATTGCTCCGGTAGGCATCTGAGAGACACCACAAAAGTTGTTCTTCCTGCTTTCTGGGCTGAGATGGGGAACCGCTGAATTTTGCAGTCGGCCGGTGACAAAATGTTCCAAACACACCCCATGCACAACTCCACCGGGGAAGGTGCCAGACAGGAGTTCTCTTAATAGTTTTTACACTACCTTGGTAGGCATCTGAAAGACACCACAAAAGTTGTTCTTCCTGCTTTCTGGGCTGAGATGGGGAACCGCTGAATTTTGGAGTCGGCCGGTGACAAAATGTTCCAAACACACCCCATGCACAACTCCACCGGGGAAGGTGCCAGACAGGAGTTCTCTTAATAGTTTTTACACTACCTTGGTAGGCATCTGAAAGGCACCACAAAAGTTGTTGTACCTGCTTTCTGGGCTGAGATGGGGAACCGCTGAATTTTGGACTCGGCCGGTGACAAAATGTTCCAAACACACCCCATGCACAACTCCACTAGCGAAGGTGCCAGGGACGAGTTCTGTTGGTAGTTTTTACACTACCTTGGTAGGCAGCTGAAAGGCACCACAAAAGTTGTTCTACCTGCTTTCTGGGCTGAGATGGGGAACCGCTGAATTTTGGAGTCGGCCGGTGACAAAATGTTCCAAACACACCCCATGCACAACTCCACCGGGGAAGGTGCCAGACAGGAGTTCTCTTGATAGTTTTTACACTACCTTGGTAGGCATTTGAAAGGCACCACAAAAGTTGTTCTACCTGCTTTCTGGGCTGAGATGGGGAACAGCTGAATTTTGGATTCGGCTGGTGACAAAATTTTAATAAATACACCCCATGCACAACTCCACTAGCGAAGGTGCAAGGGACGAATTCTGTTGGTAGTTTTTACATTGCTCCGGTAGGCATCTGAAAGACACCACAAAAGTTGTTCTTCCTGCTTTCTGGGCTGAGATGGGGAACCGCTGACTTTTGGACTCGGCTGGTGACAAAATGTTCCAAAGACACCCCATGCACAACTCCATCGGGGAAGGTGCCAGACAGGAGTTCTCCTGGTAGTTTTTACATTGCTCCGGTAGGCATCTGAAAGACACCACAAAAGTTGTTCTACCTGTTTTCTGGGCTGAGATGGGGAACCGCTGAATTTTGGAGTCGGCCGGTGACAAAATGTTCCAAAGACACCCCATGCACAACTCCACCGGGGAAGGTGCCAGACAGGAGTTCTCCTGGTAGTTTTTACATTGCTCCGGTAGGCATCTGAAAGACACCACAAAAGTTGTTCTTCCTGCTTTCTGGGCTGAGATGGGGAACCGCTGAATTTTGGAGTCGGCCGGTGACAAAATGTTCCAAACACACCCCATGCACAACTCCACCAGGGAAGGTGCCAGGCAGGAGTTCTCTTGGTAGTTTTTACACTACCTTGGTAGGCAGCTGAAAGGCACAAGAAAAGTTGTTGTACCTTCTTTCTGGGCTGAGATGGGGAACCGCTGAATTTTGGACTCGGCCGGTGACAAAATGTTCCAAACACACCCCATGCACAACTCCACCGGGGAAGGTGCCAGGCAGGAGTTCTCCTGGTAGTTTTTACATTGCTCCGGTAGGCATCTGAAAGACACCACAAAAGTTGTTTTACCTGCTTTCTGGGCTGAGATGGGGAACCGCTGAATTTTGGAGTCGGCCGGTGACAAAATGTTCCAAACACACCCCATGCACAACTCCACCGTGGAAGGTGCCAGGCAGGAGTTCTCCTGGTAGTTTTTACATTGCTCCGGTAGGCATCTGAAAGACACCACAAAAGTTGTTCTTCCTGCTTTCTGGGCTGAGATGGGGAACCGCTGAATTTTGGAGTCGGCCGGTGACAAAATGTTCCAAACACACCCCATGCACAACTCCACCGGGGAAGGTGCCAGACAGGAATTCTCTTAATAGTTTTTACACTACCTTGGTAGGCATCTGAAAGACACCACAAAAGTTGTTTTACCTGCTTTCTGGGCTGAGATGGGGAACCGCTGAATTTTGGAGTCGGCCGGTGACAAAATGTTCCAAACACACCCCATGCACAACTCCACCGGGGAAGGTGCCAGACAGGAGTTCTCTTAATAGTTTTTACACTACCTTGGTAGGCATCTGAAAGGCACCACAAAAGTTGTTGTACCTGCTTTCTGGGCTGAGATGGGGAACCGCTGAATTTTGGACTCGGCCGGTGACAAAATGTTCCAAACACACCCCATGCACAACTCCACTAGCGAAGGTGCCAGGGACGAGTTCTGTTGGTAGTTTTTACATTGCTCCGGTAGGCAGCAAAAGGACACCACAAAAGTTGTTCTTCCTGCTTTCTGGGCTGAGATGGGGAACCGCTGAATTTTGGAGTCGGCCGGTGACAAAATGTTCCAAAGACACCCCATGCACAACTCCACCGGGGAAGGTGCCAGGCAGGAGTTCTCTTGGTAGTTTTTACACTACCTTGGTAGGCAGCTGAAAGGCACCACAAAAGTTGTTCTACCTGCTTTCTGGGCTGAGATGGGGAACCGCTGAATTTTGGAGTCGGCCGGTGACAAAATGTTCCAAACACACCCCATGCACAACTCCACCGGGGAAGGTGCCAGACAGGAGTTCTCTTGATAGTTTTTACACTACCTTGGTAGGCATTTGAAAGGCACCACAAAAGTTGTTCTACCTGCTTTCTGGGCTGAGATGGGGAACAGCTGAATTTTGGACTCGGCTGGTGACAAAATTTTAATAAATACACCCCATGCACAACTCCACTAGCGAAGGTGCCAGGAACAAATTATGTTGGTAGTTTTTACATTGCTCCGGTAGGCATCTGAAAGACACCACAAAAGTTGTTCTACCTGCTTTCTGGGCTGAGATGGGGAACCGCTGACTTTTGGACTCGGCTGGTGACAAAATGTTCCAAAGACACCCCATGCACAACTCCACCGGGGAAGGTGCCAGACAGGAGTTCTCCTGGTAGTTTTTACATTGCTCCGGTAGGCATCTGAAAGACACCACAAAAGTTGTTCTACCTGCTTTCTGGGCTGAGATGGGGAACCGCTGAATTTTGGAGTCGGCCGGTGACAAAATGTTCCAAAGACACCCCATGCACAACTCCACCGGGGAAGGTGCCAGAAAGGAGTTCTCCTGGTAGTTTTTACATTGCTCCGGTAGGCATCTGAAAGACACCACAAAAGTTGTTCTACCTGCTTTCTGGGCTGAGATGGGGAACCGCTGAATTTTGGAGTCGGCCGGTGACAAAATGTTCCAAACACACCCCATGCACAACTCCACCGGGGAAGGTGCCAGACAGGACTTCTCTTAATAGTTTTTACACTACCTTGGTAGGCATCTGAAAGACACCACAAAAGTTGTTCTACCTGCTTTCTGGGCTGAGATGGGGAACCGCTGAATTTTGGAGTCGGCCGGTGACAAAATGTTCCAAACACACCCCATGCACAACTCCACCGGGGAAGGTGCCAGGCAGGAGTTCTCTTGGTAGTTTTTACACTACCTTGGTAGGCAGCTGAAAGGCACCACAAAAGTTGTTCTTCCTGCTTTCTGGGCTGAGATGGGGAACCGCTGAATTTTGGAGTCGGCCGGTGACAAAATGTTCCAAACACACCCCATGCACAACTCCACCGGGGAAGGTGCCAGAAAGGAGTTCTCCTGGTAGTTTTTACATTGCTCCGGTAGGCATCTGAAAGACACCACAAAAGTTGTTCTACCTGCTTTCTGGGCTGAGATGGGGAACCGCTGAATTTTGGAGTCGGCCGGTGACAAAATGTTCCAAACACACCCCATGCACAACTCCACCAGGGAAGGTGCCAGGCAGGAGTTCTCTTGGTAGTTTTTACACTACCTTGGTAGGCAGCTGAAAGGCACAAGAAAAGTTGTTGTACCTTCTTTCTGGGCTGAGATGGGGAACCGCTGAATTTTGGACTCGGCCGGTGACAAAATGTTCCAAAGACACCCCATGCACAACTCCACCGGGGAAGGTGCCAGACAGGAGTTCTCCTGGTAGTTTTTACATTGCTCCGGTAGGCATCTTAAAGACACCACAAAAGTTGTTTTACCTTCTTTCTGGGCTGAGATGGGGAACCGCTGAATTTTGGACTCGGCCGGTGAAAAAATGTTCCAAACACACCCCATGCACAACTCCACCGGGGAAGGTGCCAGACAGGAGTTCTCTTGGTAGTTTTTACACTACCTTGGTAGGCATCTGAAAGGCACCACAAAAGTTGTTCTTCCTGCTTTCTGGGCTGAGATGGGGAACCGCTGAATTTTGGACTCGGCCGGTGACAAAATGTTCCAAACACACCCCATGCACAACTCCACTAGCGAAGGTGCCAGGGACGAGTTCTGTTGGTAGTTTTTACATTGCTCCGGTAGGCATCAAAAGGACACCACAAAAGTTGTTCTTCCTGCTTTCTGGGCTGAGATGGGGAATCGCTGAATTTTGGACTCGGCCGGTGACAAAATGTTCCAAAGACACCCCATGCACAACTCCACCGGGGAAGGTGCCAGGCAGGAGTTCTCTTGGTAGTTTTTACACTACCTTGGTAGGCAGCTGAAAGGCACCACAAAAGTTGTTCTACCTGCTTTCTGGGCTGAGATGGGGAACCGCTGAATTTTGGAGTCGGCCGGTGACAAAATGTTCCAAAGACACCCCATGCACAACTCCACCGGGGAAGGTGCCAGGCAGGAGTTCTCTTGGTAGTTTTTACACTACCTTGGTAGGCATCTGAAAGGCACCACAAAAGTTGTTCTTCCTGCTTTCTGGGCTGAGATGGGGAACCGCTGAATTTTGGACTCGGCTGGTGACAAAATTTTAATAAATACACCCCATGCACAACTCCACTAGCGAAGGTGCAAGGGACGAATTCTGTTGGTAGTTTTTACATTGCTCCGGTAGGCATCTGAAAGACACCACAAAAGTTGTTCTACCTGCTTTCTGGGCTGAGATGGGGAACCGCTGAATTTTGGAGTCGGCTGGTGACAAAATGTTCCAAAGACACCCCATGCACAACTCCACCGGGGAAGGTGCCAGACAGGAGTTCTCCTGGTAGTTTTTACATTGCTCCGGTAGGCATCTGAAAGACACCACAAAAGTTGTTCTACCTGCTTTCTGGGCTGAGATGGGGAACCGCTGAATTTTGGAGTCGGCCGGTGACAAAATGTTCCAAACACACCCCATGCACAACTCCACCGGGGAAGGTGCCAGAAAGGAGTTCTCCTGGTAGTTTTTACATTGCTCCGGTAGGCATCTGAGAGACACCACAAAAGTTGTTCTTCCTGCTTTCTGGGCTGAGATGGGGAACCGCTGAATTTTGGACTCGGCCGGTGACAAAATGTTCCAAACACACCCCATGCACAACTCCACCGGGGAAGGTGCCAGAAAGGAGTTCTCCTGGTAGTTTTTACATTGCTCCGGTAGGCATCTGAAAGACACCACAAAAGTTGTTCTACCTGCTTTCTGGGCTGAGATGGGGAACCGCTGAATTTTGGAGTCGGCCGGTGACAAAATGTTCCAAACACACCCCATGCACAACTCCACCAGGGAAGGTGCCAGGAAGGAGTTCTCTTGGTAGTTTTTACACTACCTTGGTAGGCAGCTGAAAGGCACAAGAAAAGTTGTTGTACCTTCTTTCTGGGCTGAGATGGGGAACCGCTGAATTTTGGAGTCGGCCGGTGACAAAATGTTCCAAACACACCCCATGCACAACTCCACCGGGGAAGGTGCCAGAAAGGAGTTCTCCTGGTAGTTTTTACATTGCTCCGGTAGGCATCTGAAAGACACCACAAAAGTTGTTCTACCTGCTTTCTGGGCTGAGATGGGGAACCGCTGAATTTTGGAGTCGGCCGGTGACAAAATGTTCCAAACACACCCCATGCACAACTCCACCGGGGAAGGTGCCAGGCAGGAGTTCTCCTGGTAGTTTTTACATTGCTCCGGTAGGCATCTGAAAGACACCACAAAAGTTGTTCTTCCTGCTTTCTGGGCTGAGATGGGGAACCGCTGAATTTTGGAGTCGGCCGGTGACAAAATGTTCCAAACACACCCCATGCACAACTCCACCGGGGAAGGTGCCAGACAGGAATTCTCTTAATAGTTTTTACACTACCTTGGTAGGCATCTGAAAGACACCACAAAAGTTGTTTTACCTGCTTTCTGGGCTGAGATGGGGAACCGCTGAATTTTGGAGTCGGCCGGTGACAAAATGTTCCAAACACACCCCATGCACAACTCCACCGGGGAAGGTGCCAGACAGGAGTTCTCTTGATAGTTTTTACACTACCTTGGTAGGCATTTGAAAGGCACCACAAAAGTTGTTCTACCTGCTTTCTGGGCTGAGATGGGGAACAGCTGAATTTTGGATTCGGCTGGTGACAAAATTTTAATAAATACACCCCATGCACAACTCCACTAGCGAAGGTGCAAGGGACGAATTCTGTTGGTAGTTTTTACATTGCTCCGGTAGGCATCTGAAAGACACCACAAAAGTTGTTCTTCCTGCTTTCTGGGCTGAGATGGGGAACCGCTGACTTTTGGACTCGGCTGGTGACAAAATGTTCCAAAGACACCCCATGCACAACTCCACCGGGGAAGGTGCCAGACAGGAGTTCTCCTGGTAGTTTTTACATTGCTCCGGTAGGCATCTGAAAGACACCACAAAAGTTGTTCTACCTGCTTTCTGGGCTGAGATGGGGAACCGCTGAATTTTGGAGTCGGCCGGTGACAAAATGTTCCAAACACACCCCATGCACAACTCCACCGGGGAAGGTGCCAGAAAGGAGTTCTCCTGGCAGTTTTTACATTGCTCCGGTAGGCATCTGAGAGACACCACAAAAGTTGTTCTTCCTGCTTTCTGGGCTGAGATGGGGAACCGCTGAATTTTGGACTCGGCCGGTGACAAAATGTTCCAAAGACACCCCATGCACAACTCCACCGGGGAAGGTGCCAGAAAGGAGTTCTCCTGGTAGTTTTTACATTGCTCCGGTAGGCATCTGAAAGACACCACAAAAGTTGTTCTTCCTGCTTTCTGGGCTGAGATGGGGAACCGCTGAATTTTGGACTCGGCCGGTGACAAAATGTTCCAAACACACCCCATGCACAACTCCACCGGGGAAGGTGCCAGGCAGGAGTTCTCTTGGTAGTTTTTACACTACCTTGGTAGGCAGCTGAAAGGCACAAGAAAAGTTGTTGTACCTTCTTTCTGGGCTGAGATGGGGAACCGCTGAATTTTGGAGTCGGCCGGTGACAAAATGTTCCAAAGACACCCCATGCACAACTCCACCGGGGAAGGTGCCAGACAGGAGTTCTCCTGGTAGTTTTTACATTGCTCCGGTAGGCATCTGAAAGACACCACAAAAGTTGTTCTTCCTGCTTTCTGGGCTGAGATGGGGAACCGCTGAATTTTGGAGTCGGCCGGTGACAAAATGTTCCAAACACACCCCATGCTCAACTCCACCGGGGAAGGTGCCAGAAAGGAGTTCTCCTGGTAGTTTTTACATTGCTCCGGTAGGCATCTGAAAGACACCACAAAAGTTGTTCTTCCTGCTTTCTGGGCTGAGATGGGGAACCGCTGAATTTTGGAGTCGGCCGGTGACAAAATGTTCCAAACACACCCCATGCACAACTCCACCGGGGAAGGTGCCAGACAGGAGTTCTCTTGGTAGTTTTTACATTGCTCCGGTAGGCATCTGAGAGACACCACAAAAGTTGTTCTTCCTGCTTTCTGGGCTGAGATGGGGAACCGCTGAATTTTGGAGTCGGCCGGTGACAAAATGTTCCAAAGACACCCCATGCACAACTCCACCGGGGAAGGTGCCAGGCAGGAGTTCTCTTGGTAGTTTTTACACTACCTTCGTAGGCAGCTGAAAGGCACCACAAAAGTTGTTTTACCTGCTTTCTGGGCTGAGATGGGGAACCGCTGAATTTTGGAGTCGGCCGGTGACAAAATGTTCCAAACACACCCCATGCACAACTCCACTAGCGAAGGTGCCAGGGACGAATTCTGTTGGTAGTTTTTACATTGCTCCGGTAGGCATCAAAAGGACACCACAAAAGTTGTTCTTCCTGCTTTCTGGGCTGAGATGGGGAATCGCTGAATTTTGGACTCGGCCGGTGACAAAATGTTCCAAACACACCCCATGCACAACTCCACCGGGGAAGGTGCCAGACAGGAGTTCTCTTGGTAGTTTTTACACTACCTTGGTAGGCATCTAAAAGACACCACAAAAGTTGTTCTACCTGCTTTCTGGGCTGAGATGGGGAACCGCTGAATTTTGGACTCGGCCGGTGACAAAATGTTCCAAACACACCCCATGCACAACTCCACCAGGGAAGGTGCCAGGCAGGAGTTCTCTTGGTAGTTTTTACACTACCTTGGTAGGCAGCTGAAAGGCACCACAAAAGTTGTTCTACCTGCTTTCTGGGCTGAGATGGGGAACCGCTGAATTTTGGAGTCGGCCGGTGACAAAATGTTCCAAACACACCCCATGCACAACTCCACCGGGGAAGGTGCCAGACAGGAGTTCTCCTGGTAGTTTTTACATTGCTCCGGTAGGCATCTGAAAGACACCACAAAAGTTGTTCTACCTGCTTTCTGGGCTGAGATGGGGAACCGCTGAATTTTGGAGTCGGCCGGTGACAAAATGTTCCAAACACACCCCATGCACAACTCCACCGGGGAAGGTGCCAGACAGGAGTTCTCCTGGTAGTTTTTACACTACCTTGGTAGGCATCTGAAAGACACCACAAAAGTTGTTTTACCTGCTTTCTGGGCTGAGATGGGGAACCGCTGAATTTTGGAGTCGGCCGGTGACAAAACGTTCCAAACACACCCCATGCACAACTCCACCGGGGAAGGTGCCAGACAGGAGTTCTCTTAATAGTTTTTACACTACCTTGGTAGGCATCTGAAAGGCACCACAAAAGTTGTTGTACCTGCTTTCTGGGCTGAGATGGGGAACCGCTGAATTTTGGAGTCGG
Organism: Falco cherrug; assembly: GCF_023634085.1. Lineage (NCBI taxonomy): Eukaryota > Metazoa > Chordata > Aves > Falconiformes > Falconidae > Falco > Falco cherrug. The sequence continues at coordinate 183,018 of NW_026599493.1, read as the reverse complement.
CCGGTGACAAAATGTTCCAAACACACCCCATGCACAACTCCACTAGCGAAGGTGCCAGGGACGAGTTCTGTTGGTAGTTTTTACATTGCTCCGGTAGGCATCAAAAGGACACCACAAAAGTTGTTCTTCCTGCTTTCTGGGCTGAGATGGGGAATCGCTGAATTTTGGAGTCGGCCGGTGACAAAATGTTCCAAACACACCCCATGCACAACTCCACCGGGGAAGGTGCCAGACAGGAGTTCTCTTGATAGTTTTTACACTACCTTGGTAGGCAGCTGAAAGGCACCACAAAAGTTGTTCTACCTGCTTTCTGGGCTGAGATGGGGAACAGCTGAATTTTGGACTCGGCTGGTGACAAAATTTTAATAAATACACCCCATGCACAACTCCACTAGCGAAGGTGCCAGGAACGAATTCTGTTGGTAGTTTTTACATTGCTCCGGTAGGCATCTGAAAGACACCACAAAAGTTGTTCTACCTGCTTTCTGGGCTGAGATGGGGAACCGCTGACTTTTGGACTCGGCTGGTGACAAAATGTTCCAAAGACACCCCATGCACAACTCCACCGGGGAAGGTGCCAGACAGGAGTTCTCCTGGTAGTTTTTACATTGCTCCGGTAGGCATCTGAAAGACACCACAAAAGTTGTTCTACCTGCTTTCTGGACTGAGATGGGGAACCGCTGAATTTTGGAGTCGGCCGGTGACAAAATGTTCCAAACACACCCCATGCACAACTCCACCGGGGAAGGTGCCAGAAAGGAGTTCTCCTGGTAGTTTTTACATTGCTCCGGTAGGCATCTGAGAGACACCACAAAAGTTGTTCTTCCTGCTTTCTGGGCTGAGATGGGGAACCGCTGAATTTTGGAGTCGGCCGGTGACAAAATGTTCCAAACACACCCCCTGCACAACTCCACCGGGGAAGGTGCCAGACAGGAGTTCTCTTAGTAGTTTTTACATTGCTCCGGTAGGCAGCTGAAAGGCACCACAAAAGTTGTTCTACCTGCTTTCTGGGCTGAGATGGGGAACCGCTGAATTTTGGAGTCGGCCGGTGACAAAATGTTCCAAACACACCCCATGCACAACTCCACCGAGGAAGGTGCCAGACAGGACTTCTCTTAATAGTTTTTACACTACCTTGGTAGGCATCTGAAAGACACCACAAAAGTTGTTTTACCTGCTTTCTGGGCTGAGATGGGGAACCGCTGAATTTTGGACTCGGCCGGTGACAAAATGTTCCAAACACACCCCATGCACAACTCCACCGGGGAAGGTGCCAGGGACGAGTTCTCCTGGTAGTTTTTACATTGCTCCGGTAGGCAGCAAAAGGACACCACAAAAGTTGTTCTTCCTGCTTTCTGGGCTGAGATGGGGAATCGCTGAATTTTGGACTCGGCCGGTGACAAAATGTTCCAAACACACCCCATGCACAACTCCACCGGGGAAGGTGCCAGACAGGAGTTCTCTTGATAGTTTTTACACTACCTTGGTAGGCATTTGAAAGGCACCACAAAAGTTGTTCTACCTGCTTTCTGGGCTGAGATGGGGAACAGCTGAATTTTGGACTCGGCTGGTGACAAAATTTTAATAAATACACCCCATGCACAACTCCACTAGCGAAGGTGCCAGGGACGAGTTCTCCTGGTAGTTTTTACATTGCTCCGGTAGGCATCAAAAAGACACTACAAAAGTTGTTCTTCCTGCTTTCTGGGCTGAGATGGGGAATCGCTGAATTTTGGACTCGGCCGGTGACAAAATGTTCCAAACACACCCCATGCACAACTCCACCGGGGAAGGTGCCAGAAAGGAGTTCTCCTGGTAGTTTTTACATTGCTCCGGTAGGCAGCAAAAGGACACCACAAAAGTTGTTCTTCCTGCTTTCTGGGCTGAGATGGGGAACCGCTGAATTTTGGACTCGGCTGGTGACAAAATGTTCCAAAGACACCCCATGCACAACTCCACCGGGGAAGGTGCCAGGCAGGAGTTCTCTTGGTAGTTTTTACACTACCTTGGTAGGCAGCTGAAAGGCACAATAAAAGTTGTTCTACCTGCTTTCTGGGCTGAGATGGGGAACCGCTGAATTTTGGAGTCGGCCGGTGACAAAATGTTCCAAACACACCCCATGCACAACTCCACCGGGGAAGGTGCCAGACAGGAGTTCTCTTGATAGTTTTTACACTACCTTGGTAGGCATTTGAAAGGCACCACAAAAGTTGTTCTACCTGCTTTCTGGGCTGAGATGGGGAACAGCTGAATTTTGGATTCGGCTGGTGACAAAATTTTAATAAATACACCCCATGCACAACTCCACTAGCGAAGGTGCAAGGGACGAATTCTGTTGGTAGTTTTTACATTGCTCCGGTAGGCATCTGAAAGACACCACAAAAGTTGTTCTACCTGCTTTCTGGGCTGAGATGGGGAACCGCTGACTTTTGGAGTCGGCTGGTGACAAAATGTTCCAAAGACACCCCATGCACAACTCCACCGGGGAAGATGCCAGACAGGAGTTCTCCTGGTAGTTTTTACATTGCTCCGGTAGGCATCTGAAAGACACCACAAAAGTTGTTCTACCTGCTTTCTGGACTGAGATGGGGAACCGCTGAATTTTGGAGTCGGCCGGTGACAAAATGTTCCAAACACACCCCATGCACAACTCCACCGGGGAAGGTGCCAGAAAGGAGTTCTCCTGGTAGTTTTTACATTGCTCCGGTAGGCATCTGAGAGACACCACAAAAGTTGCTCTTCCTGCTTTCTGGGCTGAGATGGGGAACCGCTGAATTTTGGAGTCGGCCGGTGAAAAAATGTTCCAAACACACCCCATGCACAACTCCACCGGGGAAGGTGCCAGGCAGGAGTTCTCTTGGTAGTTTTTACACTACCTTCGTAGGCATCTGAAAGACACCACAAAAGTTGTTCTATCTGCTTTCTGGGCTGAGATGGGGAACCGCTGAATTTTGGAGTCGGCCGGTGACAAAATGTTCCAAACACACCCCATGCACAACTCCACCGGGGAAGGTGCCAGGGACGAATTCTGTTGGTAGTTTTTACATTGCTCCGGTAGGCATCAAAAGGACACCACAAAAGTTGTTCTTCCTGCTTTCTGGGCTGAGATGGGGAATCGCTGAATTTTGGACTCGGCCGGTGACAAAATGTTCCAAAGACACCCCATGCACAACTCCACCGGGGAAGGTGCCAGACAGGAGTTCTCTTGGTAGTTTTTACACTACCTTGGTAGGCATCTAAAAGACACCACAAAAGTTGTTGTACCTTCTTTCTGGGCTGAGATGGGGAACCGCTGAATTTTGGACTCGGCCGGTGACAAAATGTTCCAAAGACACCCCATGCACAACTCCACCGGGGAAGGTGCCAGGCAGGAGTTCTCTTGGTAGTTTTTACACTACCTTGGTAGGCATCTGAAAGGCACCACAAAAGTTGTTGTACCTGCTTTCTGGGCTGAGATGGGGAACCGCTGAATTTTGGAGTCGGCCGGTGAAAAAATGTTCCAAACACACCCCATGCACAACTCCACCGGGGAAGGTGCCAGGCAGGAGTTCTCTTGATAGTTTTTACACTACCTTGGTAGGCATTTGAAAGGCACCACAAAAGTTGTTCTACCTGCTTTCTGGGCTGAGATGGGGAACAGCTGAATTTTGGATTCGGCTGGTGACAAAATTTTAATAAATACACCCCATGCACAACTCCACTAGCGAAGGTGCCAGGAACAAATTCTGTTGGTAGTTTTTACGTTGCTCCTGTGGCATCAAAAAGACACTACAAAAGTTGTCCTTCCTGCTTTCTGGGCTGAGATGGGGAACCGCTGAATTTTGGACTCGGCTGGTGACAAAATGTTCCAAACACACCCCATGCACAACTCCACTAGCGAAGGTGCCAGGGACGAGTTCTCCTGGTAGTTTTTACATTGCTCCGGTAGGCATCTGAAAGACACCACAAAAGTTGTTCTACCTGCTTTCTGGACTGAGATGGGGAACCGCTGAATTTTGGAGTCGGCCGGTGACAAAATGTTCCAAACACACCCCATGCACAACTCCACCGGGGAAGGTGCCAGAAAGGAGTTCTCCTGGTAGTTTTTACATTGCTCCGGTAGGCATCTGAGAGACACCACAAAAGTTGTTCTTCCTGCTTTCTGGGCTGAGATGGGGAATCGCTGAATTTTGGAGTCGGCCGGTGAAAAAATGTTCCAAACACACCCCATGCACAACTCCACCGGGGAAGGTGCCAGGCAGGAGTTCTCTTGGTAGTTTTTACACTACCTTCGTAGGCATCTGAAAGACACCACAAAAGTTGTTTTACCTGCTTTCTGGGCTGAGATGGGGAACCGCTGAATTTTGGACTCGGCCGGTGACAAAATGTTCCAAACACACCCCATGCACAACTCCACCGGGGAAGGTGCCAGGGACGAGTTCTGTTGGTAGTTTTTACATTGCTCCGGTAGGCATCAAAAGGACACCACAAAAGTTGTTCTTCCTGCTTTCTGGGCTGAGATGGGGAATCGCTGAATTTTGGACTCGGCCGGTGACAAAATGTTCCAAACACACCCCATGCACAACTCCACCGGGGAAGGTGCCAGACAGGAGTTCTCTTGGTAGTTTTTACACTACCTTGGTAGGCATCTAAAAGACACCACAAAAGTTGTTGTACCTTCTTTCTGGGCTGAGATGGGGAACCGCTGAATTTTGGACTCGGCCGGTGACAAAATGTTCCAAAGACACCCCATGCACAACTCCACCGGGGAAGGTGCCAGGCAGGAGTTCTCTTGGTAGTTTTTACACTACCTTGGTAGGCATCTGAAAGGCACCACAAAAGTTGTTGTACCTGCTTTCTGGGCTGAGATGGGGAACCGCTGAATTTTGGAGTCGGCCGGTGACAAAATGTTCCAAACACACCCCATGCACAACTCCACCGGGGAAGGTGCCAGACAGGTGTTCTCTTGATAGTTTTTACACTACCTTGGTAGGCATTTGAAAGGCACCACAAAAGTTGTTCTACCTGCTTTCTGGGCTGAGATGGGGAACAGCTGAATTTTGGATTCGGCTGGTGACAAAATTTTAATAAATACACCCCATGCACAACTCCACTAGCGAAGGTGCCAGGAACAAATTCTGTTGGTAGTTTTTACGTTGCTCCTGTGGCATCAAAAAGACACTACAAAAGTTGTTCTTCCTGCTTTCTGGGCTGAGATGGGGAACCGCTGAATTTTGGACTCGGCTGGTGACAAAATGTTCCAAAGACACCCCATGCACAACTCCACTAGCGAAGGTGCCAGGGACGAGTTCTGTTGGTAGTTTTTACATTGCTCCGGTAGGCATCTGAGAGACACCACAAAAGTTGTTCTTCCTGCTTTCTGGGCTGAGATGGGGAACCGCTGAATTTTGGACTCGGCCGGTGACAAAATGTTCCAAAGACACCCCATGCACAACTCCACCGGGGAAGGTGCCAGGCAGGAGTTCTCTTGGTAGTTTTTACACTACCTTCGTAGGCATCTGAAAGACACCACAAAAGTTGTTTTACCTGCTTTCTGGGCTGAGATGGGGAACCGCTGAATTTTGGAGTCGGCCGGTGACAAAATGTTCCAAAGACACCCCATGCACAACTCCACCGGGGAAGGTGCCAGGGACGAATTCTGTTGGTAGTTTTTACATTGCTCCGGTAGGCATCAAAAGGACACCACAAAAGTTGTTCTTCCTGCTTTCTGGGCTGAGATGGGGAATCGCTGAATTTTGGACTCGGCCGGTGACAAAATGTTCCAAACACACCCCATGCACAACTCCACCGGGGAAGGTGCCAGACAGGACTTCTCTTAATAGTTTTTACACTACCTTGGTAGGCATCTGAAAGACACCACAAAAGTTGTTCTACCTGCTTTCTGGGCTGAGATGGGGAACCGCTGAATTTTGGAGTCTGCCGGTGACAAAATGTTCCAAACACACCCCATGCACAACTCCACTAGCGAAGGTGCCAGGGACGAGTTCTGTTGGTAGTTTTTACATTGCTCCGGTAGGCATCAAAAGGACACCACAAAAGTTGTTCTTCCTGCTTTCTGGGCTGAGATGGGGAATCGCTGAATTTTGGACTCGGCCGGTGACAAAATGTTCCAAACACACCCCATGCACAACTCCACCGGGGAAGGTGCCAGACAGGAGTTCTCTTGGTAGTTTTTACACTACCTTGGTAGGCATCTAAAAGACACCACAAAAGTTGTTGTACCTTCTTTCTGGGCTGAGATGGGGAACCGCTGAATTTTGGACTCGGCCGGTGACAAAATGTTCCAAAGACACCCCATGCACAACTCCACCGGGGAAGGTGCCAGGCAGGAGTTCTCTTGGTAGTTTTTACACTACCTTGGTAGGCATCTGAAAGGCACCACAAAAGTTGTTGTACCTGCTTTCTGGGCTGAGATGGGGAACCGCTGAATTTTGGAGTCGGCCGGTGACAAAATGTTCCAAACACACCCCATGCACAACTCCACCGGGGAAGGTGCCAGACAGGAGTTCTCTTGATAGTTTTTACACTACCTTGGTAGGCATTTGAAAGGCACCACAAAAGTTGTTCTACCTGCTTTCTGGGCTGAGATGGGGAACAGCTGAATTTTGGATTCGGCTGGTGACAAAATTTTAATAAATACACCCCATGCACAACTCCACTAGCGAAGGTGCCAGGAACAAATTCTGTTGGTAGTTTTTACGTTGCTCCTGTGGCATCAAAAAGACACTACAAAAGTTGTTCTTCCTGCTTTCTGGGCTGAGATGGGGAACCGCTGAATTTTGGACTCGGCTGGTGACAAAATGTTCCAAAGACACCCCATGCACAACTCCACTAGCGAAGGTGCCAGGGACGAGTTCTGTTGGTAGTTTTTACATTGCTCCGGTAGGCATCTGAGAGACACCACAAAAGTTGTTCTTCCTGCTTTCTGGGCTGAGATGGGGAACCGCTGAATTTTGGACTCGGCCGGTGACAAAATGTTCCAAAGACACCCCATGCACAACTCCACCGGGGAAGGTGCCAGGCAGGAGTTCTCTTGGTAGTTTTTACACTACCTTCGTAGGCATCTGAAAGACACCACAAAAGTTGTTTTACCTGCTTTCTGGGCTGAGATGGGGAACCGCTGAATTTTGGAGTCGGCCGGTGACAAAATGTTCCAAAGACACCCCATGCACAACTCCACCGGGGAAGGTGCCAGGGACGAATTCTGTTGGTAGTTTTTACATTGCTCCGGTAGGCATCAAAAGGACACCACAAAAGTTGTTCTTCCTGCTTTCTGGGCTGAGATGGGGAATCGCTGAATTTTGGACTCGGCCGGTGACAAAATGTTCCAAACACACCCCATGCACAACTCCACCGGGGAAGGTGCCAGACAGGACTTCTCTTAATAGTTTTTACACTACCTTGGTAGGCATCTGAAAGACACCACAAAAGTTGTTCTACCTGCTTTCTGGGCTGAGATGGGGAACCGCTGAATTTTGGAGTCGGCCGGTGACAAAATGTTCCAAACACACCCCATGCACAACTCCACTAGCGAAGGTGCCAGGGACGAGTTCTGTTGGTAGTTTTTACATTGCTCCGGTAGGCATCAAAAGGACACCACAAAAGTTGTTGTACCTGCTTTCTGGGCTGAGATGGGGAATCGCTGAATTTTGGAGTCGGCCGGTGACAAAATGTTCCAAACACACCCCATGCACAACTCCACCGGGGAAGGTGCCAGACAGGAGTTCTCTTGATAGTTTTTACACTACCTTGGTAGGCATTTGAAAGGCACCACAAAAGTTGTTCTACCTGCTTTCTGGGCTGAGATGGGGAACAGCTGAATTTTGGATTCGGCTGGTGACAAAATTTTAATAAATACACCCCATGCACAACTCCACTAGCGAAGGTGCAAGGGACGAATTCTGTTGGTAGTTTTTACATTGCTCCGGTAGGCATCTGAAAGACACCACAAAAGTTGTTCTTCCTGCTTTCTGGGCTGAGATGGGGAACCGCTGACTTTTGGACTCGGCTGGTGACAAAATGTTCCAAAGACACCCCATGCACAACTCCACCGGGGAAGGTGCCAGACAGGAGTTCTCCTGGTAGTTTTTACATTGCTCCGGTAGGCATCTGAAAGACACCCCAAAAGTTGTTCTACCTGCTTTCTGGGCTGAGATGGGGAACCGCTGAATTTTGGAGTCGGCCGGTGACAAAATGTTCCAAACACACCCCATGCACAACTCCACCGGGGAAGGTGCCAGAAAGGAGTTCTCCTGGTAGTTTTTACATTGCTCCGGTAGGCATCTGAGAGACACCACAAAAGTTGTTCTTCCTGCTTTCTGGGCTGAGATGGGGAACCGCTGAATTTTGGAGTCGGCCGGTGACAAAATGTTCCAAACACACCCCATGCACAACTCCACCGGGGAAGGTGCCAGAAAGGAGTTCTCCTGGTAGTTTTTACATTGCTCCGGTAGGCATCTGAAAGACACCACAAAAGTTGTTCTACCTGCTTTCTGGGCTGAGATGGGGAACCGCTGAATTTTGGAGTCGGCCGGTGACAAAATGTTCCAAAGACACCCCATGCACAACTCCACTAGCGAAGGTGCCAGGCAGGAGTTCTCTTGGTAGTTTTTACACTACCTTGGTAGGCAGCTGAAAGGCACAAGAAAAGTTGTTGTACCTTCTTTCTGGGCTGAGATGGGGAACCGCTGAATTTTGGACTCGGCCGGTGACAAAATGTTCCAAAGACACCCCATGCACAACTCCACCGGGGAAGGTGCCAGACAGGAGTTCTCCTGGTGGTTTTTACATTGCTCCGGTAGGCATCTGAAGGACACCCCAAAAGTTGTTCTACCTGCTTTCTGGGCTGAGATGGGGAACCGCTGAATTTTGGAGTCGGCCGGTGACAAAATGTTCCAAACACACCCCATGCACAACTCCACCGGGGAAGGTGCCAGAAAGGAGTTCTCCTGGTAGTTTTTACATTGCTCCGGTAGGCATCTGAGAGACACCACAAAAGTTGTTCTTCCTGCTTTCTGGGCTGAGATGGGGAACCGCTGAATTTTGGAGTCGGCCGGTGACAAAATGTTCCAAACACACCCCATGCACAACTCCACCGGGGAAGGTGCCAGAAAGGAGTTCTCCTGGTAGTTTTTACATTGCTCCGGTAGGCATCTGAAAGACACCACAAAAGTTGTTCTACCTGCTTTCTGGGCTGAGATGGGGAACCGCTGAATTTTGGAGTCGGCCGGTGACAAAATGTTCCAAAGACACCCCATGCACAACTCCACTAGCGAAGGTGCCAGGCAGGAGTTCTCTTGGTAGTTTTTACACTACCTTGGTAGGCAGCTGAAAGGCACAAGAAAAGTTGTTGTACCTTCTTTCTGGGCTGAGATGGGGAACCGCTGAATTTTGGACTCGGCCGGTGACAAAATGTTCCAAAGACACCCCATGCACAACTCCACCGGGGAAGGTGCCAGACAGGAGTTCTCCTGGTGGTTTTTACATTGCTCCGGTAGGCATCTGAAGGACACCACAAAAGTTGTTCTACCTGCTTTCTGGGCTGAGATGGGGAACCGCTGAATTTTGGAGTCGGCCGGTGACAAAATGTTCCAAACACACCCCATGCTCAACTCCACCGGGGAAGGTGCCAGAAAGGAGTTCTCCTGGTAGTTTTTACATTGCTCCGGTAGGCATCTGAAAGACACCACAAAAGTTGTTGTACATGCTTTCTGGGCTGAGATGGGGAAACGCTGAATTTTGGAGTCGGCCGGTGAAAAAATGTTCCAAACACACCCCATGCACAACTCCACCGGGGAAGGTGCCAGACAGGAGTTCTCTTAACAGTTTTTACACTACCTTGGTAGGCATCTGAAAGACACCACAAAAGTTGTTTTACCTGCTTTCTGGGCTGAGATGGGGAACCGCTGAATTTTGGAGTCGGCCGGTGACAAAATGTTCCAAACACACCCCATGCACAACTCCACCGGGGAAGGTGCCAGACAGGAGTTCTCTTAATAGTTTTTACACTACCTTGGTAGGCATCTGAAAGGCACCACAAAAGTTGTTGTACCTGCTTTCTGGGCTGAGATGGGGAACCGCTGAATTTTGGAGTCGGCCGGTGACAAAATGTTCCAAACACACCCCATGCACAACTCCACTAGCGAAGGTGCCAGGGACGAATTCTGTTGGTAGTTTTTACATTGCTCCGGTAGGCAGCAAAAGGACACCACAAAAGTTGTTCTTCCTGCTTTCTGGGCTGAGATGGGGAATCGCTGAATTTTGGACTCGGCCGGTGACAAAATGTTCCAAAGACACCCCATGCACAACTCCACCGGGGAAGGTGCCAGGCAGGAGTTCTCTTGGTAGTTTTTACACTACCTTGGTAGGCAGCTGAAAGGCACCACAAAAGTTGTTCTACCTGCTTTCTGGGCTGAGATGGGGAACCGCTGAATTTTGGAGTCGGCCGGTGACAAAATGTTCCAAACACACCCCATGCACAACTCCACCGGGGAAGGTGCCAGACAGGAGTTCTCTTGATAGTTTTTACACTACCTTGGTAGGCATTTGAAAGGCACCACAAAAGTTGTTCTACCTGCTTTCTGGGCTGAGATGGGGAACAGCTGAATTTTGGATTCGGCTGGTGACAAAATTTTAATAAATACACCCCATGCACAACTCCACTAGCGAAGGTGCAAGGGACGAATTCTGTTGGTAGTTTTTACATTGCTCCGGTAGGCATCTGAAAGACACCACAAAAGTTGTTCTACCTGCTTTCTGGGCTGAGATGGGGAACCGCTGACTTTTGGACTCGGCTGGTGACAAAATGTTCCAAAGACACCCCATGCACAACTCCACCGGGGAAGGTGCCAGACAGGAGTTCTCCTGGTAGTTTTTACATTGCTCCGGTAGGCATCTGAAAGACACCACAAAAGTTGTTCTACCTGCTTTCTGGACTGAGATGGGGAACCGCTGAATTTTGGAGTCGGCCGGTGACAAAATGTTCCAAACACACCCCATGCACAACTCCACCGGGGAAGGTGCCAGAAAGGAGTTCTCCTGGTAGTTTTTACATTGCTCCGGTAGGCATCTGAGAGACACCACAAAAGTTGTTGTACCTGCTTTCTGGGCTGAGATGGGGAACCGCTGAATTTTGGAGTCGGCCGGTGACAAAATGTTCCAAACACACCCCATGCACAACTCCACCGGGGAAGGTGCCAGGCAGGAGTTCTCTTGGTAGTTTTTACACTACCTTCGTAGGCATCTGAAAGACACCACAAAAGTTGTTTTACCTGCTTTCTGGGCTGAGATGGGGAACCGCTGAATTTTGGAGTCGGCCGGTGACAAAATGTTCCAAACACACCCCATGCACAACTCCACCGGGGAAGGTGCCAGGGACGAGTTCTGTTGGTAGTTTTTACATTGCTCCGGTAGGCATCAAAAGGACACCACAAAAGTTGTTCTTCCTGCTTTCTGGGCTGAGATGGGGAATCGCTGAATTTTGGACTCGGCCGGTGACAAAATGTTCCAAACACACCCCATGCACAACTCCACCGGGGAAGGTGCCAGACAGGAGTTCTCTTGGTAGTTTTTACACTACCTTGGTAGGCATCTAAAAGACACCACAAAAGTTGTTCTACCTGCTTTCTGGGCTGAGATGGGGAACCGCTGAATTTTGGAGTCGGCCGGTGACAAAATGTTCCAAAGACACCCCATGCACAACTCCACCGGGGAAGGTGCCAGGCAGGAGTTCTCTTGGTAGTTTTTACACTACCTTAGTAGGCAGCTGAAAGGCACAAGAAAAGTTGTTCTTCCTGCTTTCTGGGCTGAGATGGGGAATCGCTGAATTTTGGAGTCGGCCGGTGACAAAATGTTCCAAACACACCCCATGCACAACTCCACTAGCGAAGGTGCCAGGGACGAGTTCTGTTGGTAGTTTTTACACTACCTTGGTAGGCATCTGAAAGGCACCACAAAAGTTGTTCTACCTGCTTTCTGGGCTGAGATGGGGAACCGCTGAATTTTGGAGTCGGCCGGTGACAAAATGTTCCAAACACACCCCATGCACAACTCCACCGGGGAAGGTGCCAGACAGGAGTTCTCTTAGTAGTTTTTACACTACCTTGGTAGGCAGCTGAAAGGCACCACAAAAGTTGTTGTACCTGCTTTCTGGGCTGAGATGGGGAACCGCTGAATTTTGGACTCGGCCGGTGACAAAATGTTCCAAACACACCCCATGCACAACTCCACTAGCGAAGGTGCCAGGGACGAGTTCTGTTGGTAGGTTTTACATTGCTCCGGTAGGCAGCAAAAGGACACCACAAAAGTTGTTCTTCCTGCTTTCTGGGCTGAGATGGGGAATCGCTGAATTTTGGACTCGGCCGGTGACAAAATGTTCCAAAGACACCCCATGCACAACTCCACCAGGGAAGGTGCCAGGCAGGAGTTCTCTTGGTAGTTTTTACACTACCTTGGTAGGCAGCTGAAAGGCACAAGAAAAGTTGTTGTACCTGCTTTCTGGGCTGAGATGGGGAACAGCTGAATTTTGGACTCGGCTGGTGACAAAATTTTAATAAATACACCCCATGCACAACTCCACTAGCGAAGGTGCCAGGGACGAGTTCTCCTGGTAGTTTTTACATTGCTCCGGTAGGCATCAAAAAGACACTACAAAAGTTGTTCTACCTGCTTTCTGGGCTGAGATGGGGAACCGCTGAATTTTGGACTCGGCTGGTGACAAAATGTTCCAAACACACCCCATGCACAACTCCACCGGGGAAGTTGCCAGAAAGGAGTTCTCCTGGTAGTTTTTACATTGCTCCGGTAGGCATCTGAAAGACACCACAAAAGTTGTTCTACCTGCTTTCTGGGCTGAGATGGGGAACAACTGAATTTTGGAGTCGGCCGGTGACAAAATGTTCCAAAGACACCCCATGCACAACTCCACCGGGGAAGGTGCCAGAAAGGAGTTCTCTTGGTAGTTTTTACATTGCTCCGGTAGGCAGCAAAAGGACACCACAAAAGTTGTTCTTCCTGCTTTCTGGGCTGAGATGGGGAACCGCTGAATTTTGGACTCGGCCGGTGACAAAATGTTCCAAAGACACCCCATGCACAACTCCACCGGGGAAGGTGCCAGACAGGAGTTCTCTTGGTAGTTTTTACACTACCTTGGTAGGCAGCTGAAAGGCACAAGAAAAGTTGTTGTACCTTCTTTCTGGGCTGAGATGGGGAACCGCTGAATTTTGGAGTCGGCCGGTGACAAAATGTTCCAAAGACACCCCATGCACAACTCCACCGGGGAAGGTGCCAGACAGGAGTTCTCTTGGTAGTTTTTACACTACCTTGGTAGGCAGCTGAAAGGCACAAGAAAAGTTGTTGTACCTGCTTTCTGGGCTGAGATGGGGAATCGCTGAATTTTGGACTCGGCTGGTGACAAAATGTTCCAAACACACCCCCTGCACAACTCCACCGTGGAAGGTGCCAGACAGGAGTTCTCCTGGTAGTTTTTACATTGCTCCGGTAGGCAGCAAAAGGACACCACAAAAGTTGTTCTACCTGCTTTCTGGGCTGAGATGGGGAACCGCTGAATTTTGGACTCGGCCGGTGACAAAATGTTCCAAACACACCCCATGCACAACTCCACCGGGGAAGGTGCCAGGCAGGAGTTCTCTTGGTAGTTTTTACACTACCTTCGTAGGCATTTGAAAGGCACAAGAAAAGTTGTTCTTCCTGCTTTCTGGGCTGAGATGGGGAATCGCTGAATTTTGGAGTCGGCCGGTGACAAAATGTTCAAAAGACACCCCATGCACAACTCCACTAGCGAAGGTGCCAGGGACGAGTTCTGTTGGTAGTTTTTACATTGCTCCGGTAGGCATCAAAAGGACACCACAAAAGTTGTTCTTCCTGCTTTCTGGGCTGAGATGGGGAACCGCTGAATTTTGGACTCGGCCGGTGACAAAATGTTCCAATGACACCCCATGCACAACTCCACCGGGGAAGGTGCCAGGCAGGAGTTCTCTTGGTAGTTTTTACACTACCTTGGTAGGCATCTGAAAGGCACCACAAAAGTTGTTCTTCCTGCTTTCTGGGCTGAGATGGGGAACCGCTGAATTTTGGAGTCGGCCGGTGACAAAATGTTCCAAAGACACCCCATGCACAACTCCACCGGGGAAGGTGCCAGGCAGGAGTTCTCTTGGTAGTTTTTACACTACCTTGGTAGGCATCTGAAAGGCACCACAAAAGTTGTTCTACCTGCTTTCTGGGCTGAGATGGGGAACCGCTGAATTTTGGACTCGGCCGGTGACAAAATGTTCCAAAGACACCCCATGCACAACTCCACCGGGGAAGGTGCCAGGCAGGAGTTCTCCTGGTAGTTTTTAAATTGCTCCGGTAGGCATCTGAAAGACACCACAAAAGTTGTTCTACCTGCTTTCTGGTCTGAGATGGGGAACCGCTGAATTTTGGAGTCGGCCGGTGACAAAATGTTCCAAACACACCCCATGCACAACTCCACCGGGGAAGGTGCCAGGCAGGAGTTCTCTTAGTAGTTTTTACACTACCTTGGTAGGCATCTGAAAGGCACCACAAAAGTTGTTCTTCCTGCTTTCTGGGCTGAGATGGGGAACCGCTGAATTTTGGACTCGGCTGGTGACAAAATGTTCCAAATACACCCCATGCACAACTCCACCGGGGAAGGTGCCAGACAGGAGTTCTCCTGGTAGTTTTTACATTGCTCCGGTAGGCATCTGAAAGACACCACAAAAGTTGTTCTACCTGCTTTCTGGGCTGAGATGGGGAATCGCTGAATTTTGGAGTCGGCTGGTGACAAAATTTTAATAAATACACCCCATGCACAACTCCACTAGCGAAGGTGCCAGGAACAAATTCTGTTGGTAGTTTTTACGTTCCTCCTGTGGCATCAAAAAGACACTACAAAAGTTGTTCTTCCTGCTTTCTGGGCTGAGATGGGGAACCGCTGAATTTTGGACTCGGCTGGTGACAAAATGTTCCAAACACACCCCATGCACAACTCCACTAGCGAAGGTGCCAGGGACGAGTTCTGTTGGTAGTTTTTACATTGCTCCGGTAGGCATCTGAAAGACACCACAAAAGTTGTTCTACCTGCTTTCTGGACTGAGATGGGGAACCGCTGAATTTTGGAGTCGGCCGGTGACAAAATGTTCCAAACACACCCCATGCACAACTCCACCGGGGAAGGTGCCAGAAAGGAGTTCTCCTGGTAGTTTTTACATTGCTCCGGTAGGCATCTGAGAGACACCACAAAAGTTGTTCTTCCTGCTTTCTGGGCTGAGATGGGGAATCGCTGAATTTTGGAGTCGGCCGGTGAAAAAATGTTCCAAACACACCCCATGCACAACTCCACCGGGGAAGGTGCCAGGCAGGAGTTTTCTTGGTAGTTTTTACACTACCTTCGTAGGCATCTGAAAGACACCACAAAAGTTGTTTTACCTGCTTTCTGGGCTGAGATGGGGAACCGCTGAATTTTGGAGTCGGCCGGTGACAAAATGTTCCAAACACACCCCATGCACAACTCCACCGGGGAAGGTGCCAGGGACGAGTTCTGTTGGTAGTTTTTACATTGCTCCGGTAGGCAGCAAAAGGACACCACAAAAGTTGTTCTTCCTGCTTTCTGGGCTGAGATGGGGAATCGCTGAATTTTGGACTCGGCCGGTGACAAAATGTTCCAAACACACCCCATGCACAACTCCACCGGGGAAGGTGCCAGACAGGAGTTCTCTTGGTAGTTTTTACACTACCTTGGTAGGCAGCTGAAAGACACCACAAAAGTTGTTGTACCTTCTTTCTGGGCTGAGATGGGGAACCGCTGAATTTTGGACTCGGCCGGTGACAAAATGTTCCAAAGACACCCCATGCACAACTCCACCGGGGAAGGTGCCAGGCAGGAGTTCTGTTGGTAGTTTTTACACTACCTTGGTAGGCATCTGAAAGGCACCACAAAAGTTGTTGTACCTGCTTTCTGGGCTGAGATGGGGAACCGCTGAATTTTGGACTCGGCTGGTGACAAAATGTTCCAAATACACCCCATGCACAACTCCACCGGGGAAGGTGCCAGACAGGAGTTCTCCTGGTAGTTTTTACATTGCTCCGGTAGGCATCTGAAAGACACCACAAAAGTTGTTCTACCTGCTTTCTGGGCTGAGATGGGGAATCGCTGAATTTTGGAGTCGGCTGGTGACAAAATTTTAATAAATACACCCCATGCACAACTCCACTAGCGAAGGTGCCAGGAACAAATTCTGTTGGTAGTTTTTACGTTCCTCCTGTGGCATCAAAAAGACACTACAAAAGTTGTTCTTCCTGCTTTCTGGGCTGAGATGGGGAACCGCTGAATTTTGGACTCGGCTGGTGACAAAATGTTCCAAACACACCCCATGCACAACTCCACTAGCGAAGGTGCCAGGGACGAGTTCTGTTGGTAGTTTTTACATTGCTCCGGTAGGCATCTGAAAGACACCACAAAAGTTGTTCTACCTGCTTTCTGGACTGAGATGGGGAACCGCTGAATTTTGGAGTCGGCCGGTGACAAAATGTTCCAAACACACCCCATGCACAACTCCACCGGGGAAGGTGCCAGAAAGGAGTTCTCCTGGTAGTTTTTACATTGCTCCGGTAGGCATCTGAGAGACACCACAAAAGTTGTTCTTCCTGCTTTCTGGGCTGAGATGGGGAATCGCTGAATTTTGGAGTCGGCCGGTGAAAAAATGTTCCAAACACACCCCATGCACAACTCCACCGGGGAAGGTGCCAGGCAGGAGTTTTCTTGGTAGTTTTTACACTACCTTCGTAGGCATCTGAAAGACACCACAAAAGTTGTTTTACCTGCTTTCTGGGCTGAGATGGGGAACCGCTGAATTTTGGAGTCGGCCGTTGACAAAATGTTCCAAACACACCCCATGCACAACTCCACCGGGGAAGGTGCCAGGGACGAGTTCTGTTGGTAGTTTTTACATTGCTCCGGTAGGCAGCAAAAGGACACCACAAAAGTTGTTCTTCCTGCTTTCTGGGCTGAGATGGGGAATCGCTGAATTTTGGACTCGGCCGGTGACAAAATGTTCCAAACACACCCCATGCACAACTCCACCGGGGAAGGTGCCAGACAGGAGTTCTCTTGGTAGTTTTTACACTACCTTGGTAGGCATCTAAAAGACACCACAAAAGTTGTTGTACCTTCTTTCTGGGCTGAGATGGGGAACCGCTGAATTTTGGACTCGGCCGGTGACAAAATGTTCCAAAGACACCCCATGCACAACTCCACCGGGGAAGGTGCCAGGCAGGAGTTCTCTTGGTAGTTTTTACACTACCTTGGTAGGCATCTGAAAGGCACCACAAAAGTTGTTGTACCTGCTTTCTGGGCTGAGATGGGGAACCGCTGAATTTTGGAGTCGGCCGGTGACAAAATGTTCCAAACACACCCCATGCACAACTCCACCGGGGAAGGTGCCAGACAGGAGTTCTCTTGATAGTTTTTACACTACCTTGGTAGGCATTTGAAAGGCACCACAAAAGTTGTTCTACCTGCTTTCTGGGCTGAGATGGGGAACAGCTGAATTTTGGATTCGGCTGGTGACAAAATTTTAATAAATACACCCCATGCACAACTCCACTAGCGAAGGTGCCAGGAACAAATTCTGTTGGTAGTTTTTACGTTGCTCCTGTGGCATCAAAAAGACACTACAAAAGTTGTTCTTCCTGCTTTCTGGGCTGAGATGGGGAACCGCTGAATTTTGGACTCGGCTGGTGACAAAATGTTCCAAACACACCCCATGCACAACTCCACTAGCGAAGGTGCCAGGGACGAGTTCTGTTGGTAGTTTTTACATTGCTCCGGTAGGCATCTGAGAGACACCACAAAAGTTGTTCTACCTGCTTTCTGGGCTGAGATGGGGAACCGCTGAATTTTGGACTCGGCCGGTGAAAAAATGTTCCAAACACACCCCATGCACAACTCCACCGGGGAAGGTGCCAGACAGGAGTTCTCTTGGTAGTTTTTACACTACCTTCGTAGGCATCTGAAAGACACCACAAAAGTTGTTTTACCTGCTTTCTGGGCTGAGATGGGGAACCGCTGAATTTTGGAGTCGGCCGGTGACAAAATGTTCCAAAGACACCCCATGCACAACTCCACCGGGGAAGGTGCCAGGGACGAATTCTGTTGGTAGTTTTTACATTGCTCTGGTAGGCATCAAAAGGACACCACAAAAGTTGTTCTTCCTGCTTTCTGGGCTGAGATGGGGAACCGCTGAATTTTGGACTCGGCCGGTGACAAAATGTTCCAAACACACCCCATGCACAACTCCACCGGGGAAGGTGCCAGACAGGACTTCTCTTAATAGTTTTTACACTACCTTGGTAGGCATCTGAAAGACACCACAAAAGTTGTTCTACCTGCTTTCTGGGCTGAGATGGGGAACCGCTGAATTTTGGAGTCGGCCGGTGACAAAATGTTCCAAACACACCCCATGCACAACTCCACTAGCGAAGGTGCCAGGGACGAGTTCTGTTGGTAGTTTTTACATTGCTCCGGTAGGCATCAAAAGGACACCACAAAAGTTGTTCTTCCTGCTTTCTGGGCTGAGATGGGGAATCGCTGAATTTTGGACTCGGCCGGTGACAAAATGTTCCAAACACACCCCATGCACAACTCCACCGGGGAAGGTGCCAGGCAGGAGTTCTCTTGGTAGTTTTTACACTACCTTGGTAGGCATTTGAAAGGCACCACAAAAGTTGTTCTACCTGCTTTCTGGGCTGAGATGGGGAACAGCTGAATTTTGGATTCGGCTGGTGACAAAATTTTAATAAATACACCCCATGCACAACTCCACTAGCGAAGGTGCAAGGGACGAATTCTGTTGGTAGTTTTTACATTGCTCCGGTAGGCATCTGAAAGACACCACAAAAGTTGTTCTTCCTGCTTTCTGGGCTGAGATGGGGAACCGCTGACTTTTGGACTCGGCTGGTGACAAAATGTTCCAAAGACACCCCATGCACAACTCCACCGGGGAAGGTGCCAGACAGGAGTTCTCCTGGTAGTTTTTACATTGCTCCGGTAGGCATCTGAAAGACACCACAAAAGTTGTTCTACCTGCTTTCTGGACTGAGATGGGGAACCGCTGAATTTTGGAGTCGGCCGGTGACAAAATGTTCCAAACACACCCCATGCACAACTCCACCGGGGAAGGTGCCAGAAAGGAGTTCTCCTGGTAGTTTTTACATTGCTCCGGTAGGCATCTGAGAGACACCACAAAAGTTGTTCTTCCTGCTTTCTAGGCTGAGATGGGGAACCGCTGAATTTTGGAGTCGGCCGGTGACAAAATGTTCCAAACACACCCCATGCACAACTCCACCGGGGAAGGTGCCAGACAGGAGTTCTCCTGGTAGTTTTTACATTGCTCCGGTAGGCATCTGAAAGACACCACAAAAGTTGTTCTACCTGCTTTCTGGGCTGAGATGGGGAACCGCTGAATTTTGGAGTCGGCCGGTGACAAAATGTTCCAAAGACACCCCATGCACAACTCCACCGGGGAAGGTGCCAGGCAGGAGTTCTCTTGGTAGTTTTTACACTACCTTGGTAGGCAGCTGAAAGGCACAAGAAAAGTTGTTGTACCTTCTTTCTGGGCTGAGATGGGGAACCGCTGAATTTTGGACTCGGCCGGTGACAAAATGTTCCAAAGACACCCCATGCACAACTCCACCGGGGAAGGTGCCAGACAGGAGTTCTCCTGGTAGTTTTTACACTGCTCCGGTAGGCATCTGAAAGACACCACAAAAGTTGTTCTACCTGCTTTCTGGGCTGAGATGGGGAACCGCTGAATTTTGGAGTCGGCCGGTGACAAAATGTTCCAAACACACCCCATGCTCAACTCCACCGGGGAAGGTGCCAGAAAGGAGTTCTCCTGGTAGTTTTTACATTGCTCCGGTAGGCATCTGAAAGACACCACAAAAGTTGTTGTACCTGCTTTCTGGGCTGAGATGGGGAACCGCTGAATTTTGGAGTCGGCCGGTGACAAAATGTTCCAAACACACCCCATGCACAACTCCACCGGGGAAGGTGCCAGGCAGGAGTTCTCTTGGTAGTTTTTACACTACCTTGGTAGGCATCTGAAAGACACCACAAAAGTTGTTTTACCTGCTTTCTGGGCTGAGATGGGGAACCGCTGAATTTTGGAGTCGGCCGGTGACAAAATGTTCCAAACACACCCCATGCACAACTCCACCGGGGAAGGTGCCAGACAGGAGTTCTCTTAATAGTTTTTACACTACCTTGGTAGGCAGCTGAAAGGCACCACAAAAGTTGTTGTACCTGCTTTCTGGGCTGAGATGGGGAACCGCTGAATTTTGGAGTCGGCCGGTGACAAAATGTTCCAAACACACCCCATGCACAACTCCACTAGCGAAGGTGCCAGGGACGAATTCTGTTGGTAGTTTTTACATTGCTCCGGTAGGCATCAAAAGGACACCACAAAAGTTGTTCTTCCTGCTTTCTGGGCTGAGATGGGGAATCGCTGAATTTTGGACTCGGCCGGTGACAAAATGTTCCAAAGACACCCCATGCACAACTCCACCGGGGAAGGTGCCAGGCAGGAGTTCTCTTGGTAGTTTTTACACTACCTTGGTAGGCAGCTGAAAGGCACCACAAAAGTTGTTCTACCTGCTTTCTGGGCTGAGATGGGGAACCGCTGAATTTTGGAGTCGGCCGGTGACAAAATGTTCCAAAGACACCCCATGCACAACTCCACCGGGGAAGGTGCCAGACAGGAGTTCTCTTGATAGTTTTTACACTACCTTGGTAGGCATTTGAAAGGCACCACAAAAGTTGTTCTACCTGCTTTCTGGGCTGAGATGGGGAACAGCTGAATTTTGGATTCGGCTGGTGACAAAATTTTAATAAATACACCCCATGCACAACTCCACTAGCGAAGGTGCAAGGGACGAATTCTGTTGGTAGTTTTTACATTGCTCCGGTAGGCATCTGAAAGACACCACAAAAGTTGTTCTACCTGCTTTCTGGGCTGAGATGGGGAACCGCTGACTTTTGGACTCGGCTGGTGACAAAATGTTCCAAAGACACCCCATGCACAACTCCACCGGGGAAGGTGCCAGGCAGGAGTTCTCCTGGTAGTTTTTACATTGCTCCGGTAGGCATCTGAAAGACACCACAAAAGTTGTTCTACCTGCTTTCTGGACTGAGATGGGGAACCGCTGAATTTTGGAGTCGGCCGGTGACAAAATGTTCCAAACACACCCCATGCACAACTCCACCGGGGAAGGTGCCAGACAGGAGTTCTCCTGGTAGTTTTTACATTGCTCCGGTAGGCATCTGAGAGACACCACAAAAGTTGTTCTTCCTGCTTTCTGGGCTGAGATGGGGAACCGCTGAATTTTGGAGTCGGCCGGTGACAAAATGTTCCAAACACACCCCATGCACAACTCCACCGGGGAAGGTGCCAGGCAGGAGTTCTCTTGGTAGTTTTTACACTACCTTCGTAGGCATCTGAAAGACACCACAAAAGTTGTTTTACCTGCTTTCTGGGCTGAGATGGGGAACCGCTGAATTTTGGAGTCGGCCGGTGACAAAATGTTCCAAACACACCCCATGCACAACTCCACCGGGGAAGGTGCCAGGGACGAATTCTGTTGGTAGTTTTTACATTGCTCCGGTAGGCATCAAAAGGACACCACAAAAGTTGTTCTTCCTGCTTTCTGGGCTGAGATGGGGAATCGCTGAATTTTGGACTCGGCCGGTGACAAAATGTTCCAAACACACCCCATGCACAACTCCACCGGGGAAGGTGCCAGACAGGAGTTCTCTTGGTAGTTTTTACACTACCTTGGTAGGCATCTGAAAGGCACCACAAAAGTTGTTCTACCTGCTTTCTGGGCTGAGATGGGGAACCGCTGAATTTTGGAGTCGGCCGGTGACAAAATGTTCCAAAGACACCCCATGCACAACTCCACCGGGGAAGGTGCCAGGCAGGAGTTCTCTTGGTAGTTTTTACACTACCTTAGTAGGCATTTGAAAGGCACAAGAAAAGTTGTTCTTCCTGCTTTCTGGGCTGAGATGGGGAATCGCTGAATTTTGGAGTCGGCCGGTGACAAAATGTTCCAAACACACCCCATGCACAACTCCACTAGCGAAGGTGCCAGGGACGAGTTCTGTTGGTAGTTTTTACACTACCTTGGTAGGCATCTGAAAGGCACCACAAAAGTTGTTCTACCTGCTTTCTGGGCTGAGATGGGGAACCGCTGAATTTTGGAGTCGGCCGGTGACAAAATGTTCCAAACACACCCCATGCACAACTCCACCGGGGAAGGTGCCAGACAGGAGTTCTCTTAGTAGTTTTTACACTACCTTGGTAGGCAGCTGAAAGGCACCACAAAAGTTGTTGTACCTGCTTTCTGGGCTGAGATGGGGAACCGCTGAATTTTGGACTCGGCCGGTGACAAAATGTTCCAAACACACCCCATGCACAACTCCACTAGCGAAGGTGCCAGGGACGAGTTCTGTTGGTAGGTTTTACATTGCTCCGGTAGGCAGCAAAAGGACACCACAAAAGTTGTTCTTCCTGCTTTCTGGGCTGAGATGGGGAATTGCTGAATTTTGGAGTCGGCCGGTGACAAAATGTTCCAAACACACCCCATGCACAACTCCACTAGCGAAGGTGCCAGGGACGAGTTCTGTTGGTAGGTTTTACATTGCTCCGGTAGGCAGCAAAAGGACACCACAAAAGTTGTTCTTCCTGCTTTCTGGGCTGAGATGGGGAATCGCTGAATTTTGGACTCGGCCGGTGACAAAATGTTCCAAAGACACCCCATGCACAACTCCACCAGGGAAGGTGCCAGGCAGGAGTTCTCTTGGTAGTTTTTACACTACCTTGGTAGGCAGCTGAAAGGCACAAGAAAAGTTGTTGTACCTGCTTTCTGGGCTGAGATGGGGAACAGCTGAATTTTGGACTCGGCTGGTGACAAAATTTTAATAAATACACCCCATGCACAACTCCACTAGCGAAGGTGCCAGGGACGAGTTCTCCTGGTAGTTTTTACATTGCTCCGGTAGGCATCAAAAAGACACTACAAAAGTTGTTCTACCTGCTTTCTGGGCTGAGATGGGGAACCGCTGAATTTTGGAGTCGGCTGGTGACAAAATGTTCCAAACACACCCCATGCACAACTCCACCGGGGAAGTTGCCAGAAAGGAGTTCTCCTGGTAGTTTTTACATTGCTCCGGTAGGCATCTGAAAGACACCACAAAAGTTGTTCTACCTGCTTTCTGGGCTGAGATGGGGAACAACTGAATTTTGGACTCGGCCGGTGACAAAATGTTCCAAAGACACCCCATGCACAACTCCACTAGCGAAGGTGCCAGGGACGAGTTCTGTTGGTAGTTTTTACATTGCTCCGGTAGGCAGCAAAAGGACACCACAAAAGTTGTTCTTCCTGCTTTCTGGGCTGAGATGGGGAACCGCTGAATTTTGGACTCGGCCGGTGACAAAATGTTCCAAATACACCCCATGCACAACTCCACCGGGGAAGGTGCCAGGCAGGAGTTCTCCTGGTAGTTTTTACATTGCTCCGGTAGGCATCTGAAAGACACCACAAAAGTTGTTCTACCTGCTTTCTGGTCTGAGATGGGGAACCGCTGAATTTTGGAGTCGGCCGGTGACAAAATGTTCCAAACACACCCCATGCACAACTCCACCGGGGAAGGTGCCAGGCAGGAGTTCTCTTAGTAGTTTTTACACTACCTTGGTAGGCATCTGAAAGGCACCACAAAAGTTGTTCTTCCTGCTTTCTGGGCTGAGATGGGGAACCGCTGAATTTTGGAGTCGGCCGGTGACAAAATGTTCCAAACACACCCCATGCACAACTCCACCGGGGAAGGTGCCAGGCAGGAGTTCTCTTAGTAGTTTTTACACTACCTTGGTAGGCATCTGAAAGGCACCACAAAAGTTGTTCTTCCTGCTTTCTGGGCTGAGATGGGGAACCGCTGAATTTTGGACTCGGCCGGTGAAAAAATGTTCCAAACACACCCCATGCACAACTCCACTAGCGAAGGTGCCAGGGATGAGTTCTGTTGGTAGTTTTTACATTGCTCCGGTAGGCATCAAAAGGACACCACAAAAGTTGTTCTTCCTGCTTTCTGGGCTGAGATGGGGAATCGCTGAATTTTGGAGTCGGCCGGTGACAAAATGTTCCAAACACACCCCATGCACAACTCCACCGGGGAAGGTGCCAGACAGGAGTTCTCCTGGTAGTTTTTACACTACCTTGGTAGGCATTTGAAAGACACCACAAAAGTTGTTCTACCTGCTTTCTGGGCTGAGATGGGGAAACGCTGAATTTTGGAGTCGGCCGGTGACAAAATGTTCCAAACACACCCCATGCACAACTCCACCGGGGAAGGTGCCAGACAGGAGTTCTCCTGGTAGTTTTTACATTGCTCCGGTAGGCATCAAAAGGACACCACAAAAGTTGTTCTTCCTGCTTTCTGGGCTGAGATGGGGAATCGCTGAATTTTGGACTCGGCCGGTGACAAAATGTTCCAAAGACACCCCATGCACAACTCCACCGGGGAAGGTGCCAGGCAGGAGTTCTCTTGGTAGTTTTTACACTACCTTGGTAGGCATTTGAAAGGCACCACAGAAGTTGTTCTTCCTGCTTTCTGGGCTGAGATGGGGAACCGCTGAATTTTGGACTCGGCTGGTGACAAAATGTTCCAAACACACCCCATGCACAACTCCACCGGGGAAGGTGCCAGACAGGAGTTCTCTTAGTAGTTTTTACACTACCTTGGTAGGCAGCTGAAAGGCACCACAAAAGTTGTTCTTCCTGCTTTCTGGGCTGAGATGGGGAACCGCTGAATTTTGGAGTCGGCCGGTGACAAAATGTTCCAAACACACCCCATGCACAACTCCACTAGCGAAGGTGCCAGGGACGAGTTCTGTTGGTAGTTTTTACATTGCTCCGGTAGGCATCAAAAGGACACCACAAAAGTTGTTCTTCCTGCTTTCTGGGCTGAGATGGGGAATCGCTGAATTTTGGACTCGGCCGGTGACAAAATGTTCCAAAGACACCCCCTGCACAACTCCACCGGGGAAGGTGCCAGGCAGGAGTTCTCTTGGTAGTTTTTACACTACCTTGGTAGGCAGCTGAAAGGCACCACAAAAGTTGTTGTACCTTCTTTCTGGGCTGAGATGGGGAACCGCTGAATTTTGGAGTCGGCCGGTGACAAAATGTTCCAAAGACACCCCATGCACAACTCCACCGGGGAAGGTGCCAGGGACGAGTTCTGTTGGTAGTTTTTACATTGCTCCGGTAGGCACCTGAAAGGCACAAGAAAAGTTGTTCTACCTGCTTTCTGGGCTGAGATGGGGAACCGCTGAATTTTGGAGTCGGCCGGTGACAAAATGTTCCAAAGACACCCCATGCACAACTCCACCGGGGAAGGTGCCAGGCAGGAGTTCTCCTGGTAGTTTTTACACTACCTTGGTAGGCAGCTGAAAGGCACCACAAAAGTTGTTCTTCCTGCTTTCTGGGCTGAGATGGGGAACCGCTGAATTCTGGAGTCGGCCGGTGACAAAATGTTCCAAAGACACCCCATGCACAACTCCACTAGCGAAGGTGCCAGGGATGAGTTCTCCTGGTAGTTTTTACATTGCTCCGGTAGGCAGCAAAAGGACACCACAAAAGTTGTTCTACCTGCTTTCTGGTCTGAGATGGGGAACCGCTGAATTTTGGAGTCGGCCCGTGACAAAATGTTCCAAACACACCCCATGCACAACTCCACCGGGGAAGGTGCCAGGCAGGAGTTCTCTTAGTAGTTTTTACACTACCTTGGTAGGCATCTGAAAGGCACCACAAAAGTTGTTCTTCCTGCTTTCTGGGCTGAGATGGGGAACCGCTGAATTTTGGACTCGGCTGGTGACAAAATGTTCCAAATACACCCCATGCACAACTCCACCGGGGAAGGTGCCAGACAGGAGTTCTCCTGGTAGTTTTTACATTGCTCCGGTAGGCATCTGAAAGACACCACAAAAGTTGTTGTACCTTCTTTCTGGGCTGAGATGGGGAACCGCTGAATTTTGGAGTCGGCCGGTGACAAAATGTTCCAAAGACACCCCATGCACAACTCCACCGGGGAAGGTGCCAGGCAGGAGTTCTCTTGGTAGTTTTTACACTACCTTGGTAGGCATTTGAAAGGCACCACAAAAGTTGTTCTTCCTGCTTTCTGGGCTGAGATGGGGAACCGCTGAATTTTGGACTCGGCCGGTGAAAAAATGTTCCAAACACACCCCATGCACAACTCCACTAGCGAAGGTGCCAGGGATGAGTTCTGTTGGTAGTTTTTACATTGCTCCGGTAGGCATCAAAAGGACACCACAAAAGTTGTTCTTCCTGCTTTCTGGGCTGAGATGGGGAATCGCTGAATTTTGGAGTCGGCCGGTGACAAAATGTTCCAAAGACACCCCATGCACAACTCCACCGGGGAAGGTGCCAGACAGGAGTTCTCCTGGTAGTTTTTACACTACCTTGGTAGGCATTTGAAAGACACCACAAAAGTTGTTCTACCTGCTTTCTGGGCTGAGATGGGGAAACGCTGAATTTTGGAGTCGGCTGGTGACAAAATGTTCCAAACACACCCCATGCACAACTCCACCGGGGAAGGTGCCAGACAGGAGTTCTCCTGGTAGTTTTTACATTGCTCTGGTAGGCAGCAAAAGGACACCACAAAAGTTGTTCTTCCTGCTTTCTGGGCTGAGATGGGGAATCGCTGAATTTTGGACTCGGCCGGTGACAAAATGTTCCAAAGACACCCCATGCACAACTCCACCGGGGAAGGTGCCAGGCAGGAGTTCTCTTAGGAGTTTTTACACTACCTTGGTAGGCATTTGAAAGGCACCACAAAAGTAGTTCTTCCTGCTTTCTGGGCTGAGATGGGGAACCGCTGAATTTTGGACTCGGCTGGTGACAAAATGTTCCAAACACACCCCATGCACAACTCCACCGGGGAAGGTGCCAGACAGGAGTTCTCTTAGTAGTTTTTACACTACCTTGGTAGGCAGCTGAAAGGCACCACAAAAGTTGTTCTTCCTGCTTTCTGGGCTGAGATGGGGAACCGCTGAATTTTGGAGTCGGCCGGTGACAAAATGTTCCAAACACACCCCATGCACAACTCCACTAGCGAAGGTGCCAGGGACGAGTTCTGTTGGTAGTTTTTACATTGCTCCGGTAGGCATCAAAAGGACACCACAAAAGTTGTTCTTCCTGCTTTCTGGGCTGAGATGGGGAATCGCTGAATTTTGGACTCGGCCGGTGACAAAATGTTC
Source organism: Falco cherrug (assembly GCF_023634085.1). Taxonomy (NCBI): domain Eukaryota; kingdom Metazoa; phylum Chordata; class Aves; order Falconiformes; family Falconidae; genus Falco; species Falco cherrug. The sequence goes on along the minus strand of NW_026599493.1, from coordinate 155,674 downwards.
CAAAGACACCCCATGCACAACTCCACCGGGGAAGGTGCCAGGCAGGAGTTCTCTTAGTAGTTTTTACACTACCTTGGTAGGCAGCTGAAAGGCACCACAAAAGTTGTTGTACCTTCTTTCTGGGCTGAGATGGGGAACCGCTGAATTTTGGAGTCGGCCGGTGACAAAATGTTCCAAAGACACCCCATGCACAACTCCACCGGGGAAGGTGCCAGGGACGAGTTCTGTTGGTAGTTTTTACATTGCTCCGGTAGGCACCTGAAAGGCACAAGAAAAGTTGTTCTACCTGCTTTCTGGGCTGAGATGGGGAACCGCTGAATTTTGGAGTCGGCCGGTGACAAAATGTTCCAAAGACACCCCATGCACAACTCCACCGGGGAAGGTGCCAGGCAGGAGTTCTCCTGGTAGTTTTTACACTACCTTGGTAGGCAGCTGAAAGGCACCACAAAAGTTGTTCTTCCTGCTTTCTGGGCTGAGATGGGGAACCGCTGAATTCTGGAGTCGGCCGGTGACAAAATGTTCCAAACACACCCCATGCACAACTCCAATAGCGAAGGTGCCAGGGATGAGTTCTGTTGGTAGTTTTTACATTGCTCCGGTAGGCATCAAAAGGACACCACAAAAGTTGTTCTTCCTGCTTTCTAGGCTGAGATGGGGAACCGCTGAATTTTGGAGTCGGCCGGTGACAAAATGTTCCAAAGACACCCCATGCACAACTCCACCGGGGAAGGTGCCAGGCAGGAGTTCTCTTGGTAGTTTTTACACTACCTTGGTAGGCATCTGAAAGGCACCACAAAAGTTGTTCTACCTGCTTTCTGGGCTGAGATGGGGAAACGCTGAATTTTGGACTCGGCTGGTGACAAAATGTTCCAAACACACCCCATGCACAACTCCACCGGGGAAGGTGCCAGACAGGAGTTCTCCTGGTAGTTTTTACACTACCTTGGTAGGCATTTGAAAGACACCACAAAAGTTGTTCTACCTGCTTTCTGGGCTGAGATGGGGAACCGCTGAATTTTGGAGTCGGCCGGTGACAAAATGTTCCAAATACACCCCATGCACAACTCCACCGGGGAAGGTGCCAGACAGGAGTTCTCTTGATAGTTTTTACACTACCTTGGTAGGCATCTGAAAGACACCACAAAAGTTGTTCTACCTGCTTTCTGGGCTGAGATGGGGAACCGCTGAATTTTGGACTCGGCTGGTGACAAAATGTTCCAAAGAAACCCCATGCACAACTCCACCGGGGAAGGTGCCAGACAGGAGTTCTCTTAATAGTTTTTACACTACCTTGGTAGGCATCTGAAAGGCACCACAAAAGTTGTTCTTCCTGCTTTCTGGGCTGAGATGGGGAACCGCTGAATTTTGGACTCGGCCGGTGACAAAATGTTCCAAAGACACCCCATGCACAACTCCACTAGCGAAGGTGCCAGGGACGAGTTCTGTTGGTAGTTTTTACATTGCTCCGGTAGGCATCAAAAGGACACCACAAAAGTTGTTCTTCCTGCTTTCTGGGCTGAGATGGGGAATCGCTGAATTTTGGACTCGGCTGGTGACAAAATGTTCCAAACACACCCCATGCACAACTCCACCGGGGAAGGTGCCAGAAAGGAGTTCTCCTGGTAGTTTTTACACTACCTTGGTAGGCATCTGAAAGACACCACAAAAGTTGTTCTACCTGCTTTCTGGGCTGAGATGGGGAACCGCTGAATTTTGGAACCGGCCGGTGACAAAATGTTCCAAACACACCCCATGCACAACTCCACCGGGGAAGGTGCCAGACAGGAGTTCTCTTAATAGTTTTTACACTACCTTGGTAGGCATCTGAAAGACACCACAAAAGTTGTTTTACCTGCTTTCTGGGCTGAGATGGGGAACCGCTGAATTTTGGAGTCGGCCGGTGACAAAATGTTCCAAACACACCCCATGCACAACTCCACCGGGGAAGGTGCCAGACAGGAGTTCTCTTAATAGTTTTTACACTACCTTGGTAGGCATCTGAAAGGCACCACAAAAGTTGTTCTACCTGCTTTCTGGGCTGAGATGGGGAACCGCTGAATTTTGGACTCGGCCGGTGACAAAATGTTCCAAACACACCCCATGCACAACTCCACCGGGGAAGGTGCCAGGGACAAGTTCTGTTGGTAGTTTTTACATTGCTCCGGTAGGCAGCAAAAGGACACCACAAAAGTTGTTCTTCCTGCTTTCTGGGCTGAGATGGGGAATCGCTGAATTTTGGACTCGGCCGGTGACAAAATGTTCCAAACACACCCCATGCACAACTCCACCGGGGAAGGTGCCAGGCAGGAGTTCTCTTGGTAGTTTTTACACTACCTTGGTAGGCAGCTGAAAGGCACAAGAAAAGTTGTTGTACCTTCTTTCTGGGCTGAGATGGGGAACCGCTGAATTTTGGAGTCGGCCGGTGACAAAATGTTCCAAAGACACCCCATGCACAACTCCACCGGGGAAGGTGCCAGACAGGAGTTCTCCTGGTAGTTTTTACATTGCTCCGGTAGGCATCTGAAAGACACCACAAAAGTTGTTCTTCCTGCTTTCTGGGCTGAGATGGGGAACCGCTGAATTTTGGAGTCGGCCGGTGACAAAATGTTCCAAAGACACCCCATGCACAACTCCACCGGGGAAGGTGCCAGACAGGAGTTCTCCTGGTAGTTTTTACATTGCTCCGGTAGGCATCTGAAAGACACCACAAAAGTTGTTCTACCTGCTTTCTGGGCTGAGATGGGGAACCGCTGAATTTTGGAGTCAGCCGGTGACAAAATGTTCCAAACACACCCCATGCACAACTCCACCGGGGAAGGTGCCAGACAGGAGTTCTCTTAATAGTTTTTACACTACCTTGGTAGGCATCTGAAAGACACCACAAAAGTTGTTTTACCTGCTTTCTGGGCTGAGATGGGGAACCGCTGAATTTTGGAGTCGGCCGGTGACAAAATGTTCCAAACACACCCCATGCACAACTCCACCGGGGAAGGTGCCAGACAGGAGTTCTCTTAGTAGTTTTTACACTACCTTGGTAGGCATCTGAAAGACACCACAAAAGTTGTTCTACCTGCTTTCTGGGCTGAGATGGGGAACCGCTGAATTTTGGAGTCAGCCGGTGACAAAATGTTCCAAAGACACCCCATGCACAACTCCACCGGGGAAGGTGCCAGACAGGAGTTCTCTTAATAGTTTTTACACTACCTTGGTAGGCAGCTGAAAGGCACCACAAAAGTTGTTTTACCTGCTTTCTGGGCTGAGATGGAGAACCGCTGAATTTTGGAGTCGGCCGGTGACAAAATGTTCCAAAGACACCCCATGCACAACTCCACCGGGGAAGGTGCCAGACAGGAGTTCTCTTAATAGTTTTTACACTACCTTGGTAGGCATCTGAAAGACACCACAAAAGTTGTTCTTCCTGCTTTCTGGGCTGAGATGGGGAACCGCTGAATTTTGGACTCGGCCGGTGACAAAATGTTCCAAACACACCCCATGCACAACTCCACCGGGGAAGGTGCCAGAAAGGAGTTCTCCTGGTAGTTTTTACATTGCTCCGGTAGGCATCTGAAAGACACCACAAAAGTTGTTCTACCTGCTTCCTGGGCTGAGATGGGGAACCGCTGAATTTTGGAGTCGGCCGGTGACAAAATGTTCCAAACACACCCCATGCACAACTCCACCGGGGAAGGTGCCAGGGACAAGTTCTGTTGGTAGTTTTTACATTGCTCCGGTAGGCAGCAAAAGGACACCACAAAAGTTGTTCTTCCTGCTTTCTGGGCTGAGATGGGGAATCGCTGAATTTTGGACTCGGCCGGTGACAAAATGTTCCAAACACACCCCATGCACAACTCCACCGGGGAAGGTGCCAGGGACAAGTTCTGTTGGTAGTTTTTACATTGCTCCGGTAGGCAGCAAAAGGACACCACAAAAGTTGTTCTTCCTGCTTTCTGGGCTGAGATGGGGAATCGCTGAATTTTGGACTCGGCCGGTGACAAAATGTTCCAAACACACCCCATGCACAACTCCACCGGGGAAGGTGCCAGGCAGGAGTTCTCTTGGTAGTTTTTACACTACCTTGGTAGGCAGCTGAAAGGCACAAGAAAAGTTGTTGTACCTTCTTTCTGGGCTGAGATGGGGAACCGCTGAATTTTGGAGTCGGCCGGTGACAAAATGTTCCAAAGACACCCCATGCACAACTCCACCGGGGAAGGTGCCAGACAGGAGTTCTCCTGGTAGTTTTTACATTGCTCCGGTAGGCATCTGAAAGACACCACAAAAGTTGTTCTTCCTGCTTTCTGGGCTGAGATGGGGAACCGCTGAATTTTGGAGTCGGCCGGTGACAAAATGTTCCAAAGACACCCCATGCACAACTCCACTAGCGAAGGTGCCAGGGACGAGTTCTGTTGGTAGTTTTTACATTGCTCCGGTAGGCATCTGAAAGACACCACAAAAGTTGTTCTACCTGCTTTCTGGGCTGAGATGGGGAACCGCTGAATTTTGGAGTCAGCCGGTGACAAAATGTTCCAAAGACACCCCATGCACAACTCCACCGGGGAAGGTGCCAGACAGGACTTCTCTTAGTAGTTTTTACACTACCTTGGTAGGCATCTGAAAGACACCACAAAAGTTGTTTTACCTGCTTTCTGGGCTGAGATGGGGAACCGATGAATTTTGGAGTCGGCCGGTGACAAAATGTTCCAAACACACCCCATGCACAACTCCACCGGGGAAGGTGCCAGACAGGAGTTCTCTTAGTAGTTTTTACACTACCTTGGTAGGCATCTGAAAGACACCACAAAAGTTGTTCTACCTGCTTTCTGGGCTGAGATGGGGAACCGCTGAATTTTGGAGTCGGCCGGTGACAAAATGTTCCAAACACACCCCATGCACAACTCCACCGGGGAAGGTGCCAGACAGGAGTTCTCTTAGTAGTTTTTACACTACCTTGGTAGGCATCTGAAAGACACCACAAAAGTTGTTCTACCTGCTTTCTGGGCTGAGATGGGGAACCGCTGAATTTTGGAGTCAGCCGGTGACAAAATGTTCCAAAGACACCCCATGCACAACTCCACCGGGGAAGGTGCCAGACAGGAGTTCTCTTAATAGTTTTTACACTACCTTGGTAGGCAGCTGAAAGGCACCACAAAAGTTGTTTTACCTGCTTTCTGGGCTGAGATGGAGAACCGCTGAATTTTGGAGTCGGCCGGTGACAAAATGTTCCAAAGACACCCCATGCACAACTCCACCGGGGAAGGTGCCAGACAGGAGTTCTCTTAATAGTTTTTACACTACCTTGGTAGGCATCTGAAAGACACCACAAAAGTTGTTCTTCCTGCTTTCTGGGCTGAGATGGGGAACCGCTGAATTTTGGACTCGGCCGGTGACAAAATGTTCCAAACACACCCCATGCACAACTCCACCGGGGAAGGTGCCAGAAAGGAGTTCTCCTGGTAGTTTTTACATTGCTCCGGTAGGCATCTGAAAGACACCACAAAAGTTGTTCTACCTGCTTCCTGGGCTGAGATGGGGAACCGCTGAATTTTGGAGTCGGCCGGTGACAAAATGTTCCAAACACACCCCATGCACAACTCCACCGGGGAAGGTGCCAGGGACAAGTTCTGTTGGTAGTTTTTACATTGCTCCGGTAGGCAGCAAAAGGACACCACAAAAGTTGTTCTTCCTGCTTTCTGGGCTGAGATGGGGAATCGCTGAATTTTGGACTCGGCCGGTGACAAAATGTTCCAAACACACCCCATGCACAACTCCACCGGGGAAGGTGCCAGGGACAAGTTCTGTTGGTAGTTTTTACATTGCTCCGGTAGGCAGCAAAAGGACACCACAAAAGTTGTTCTTCCTGCTTTCTGGGCTGAGATGGGGAATCGCTGAATTTTGGACTCGGCCGGTGACAAAATGTTCCAAACACACCCCATGCACAACTCCACCGGGGAAGGTGCCAGGCAGGAGTTCTCTTGGTAGTTTTTACACTACCTTGGTAGGCAGCTGAAAGGCACAAGAAAAGTTGTTGTACCTTCTTTCTGGGCTGAGATGGGGAACCGCTGAATTTTGGAGTCGGCCGGTGACAAAATGTTCCAAAGACACCCCATGCACAACTCCACCGGGGAAGGTGCCAGACAGGAGTTCTCCTGGTAGTTTTTACATTGCTCCGGTAGGCATCTGAAAGACACCACAAAAGTTGTTCTTCCTGCTTTCTGGGCTGAGATGGGGAACCGCTGAATTTTGGAGTCGGCCGGTGACAAAATGTTCCAAAGACACCCCATGCACAACTCCACTAGCGAAGGTGCCAGGGACGAGTTCTGTTGGTAGTTTTTACATTGCTCCGGTAGGCATCTGAAAGACACCACAAAAGTTGTTCTACCTGCTTTCTGGGCTGAGATGGGGAACCGCTGAATTTTGGAGTCAGCCGGTGACAAAATGTTCCAAAGACACCCCATGCACAACTCCACCGGGGAAGGTGCCAGACAGGACTTCTCTTAGTAGTTTTTACACTACCTTGGTAGGCATCTGAAAGACACCACAAAAGTTGTTTTACCTGCTTTCTGGGCTGAGATGGGGAACCGATGAATTTTGGAGTCGGCCGGTGACAAAATGTTCCAAACACACCCCATGCACAACTCCACCGGGGAAGGTGCCAGACAGGAGTTCTCTTAGTAGTTTTTACACTACCTTGGTAGGCATCTGAAAGACACCACAAAAGTTGTTCTACCTGCTTTCTGGGCTGAGATGGGGAACCGCTGAATTTTGGAGTCAGCCGGTGACAAAATGTTCCAAAGACACCCCATGCACAACTCCACCGGGGAAGGTGCCAGACAGGAGTTCTCTTAATAGTTTTTACACTACCTTGGTAGGCATCTGAAAGACACCACAAAAGTTGTTTTACCTGCTTTCTGGGCTGAGATGGAGAACCGCTGAATTTTGGAGTCGGCCGGTGACAAAATGTTCCAAAGACACCCCATGCACAACTCCACCGGGGAAGGTGCCAGACAGGAGTTCTCTTAATAGTTTTTACACTACCTTGGTAGGCATCTGAAAGACACCACAAAAGTTGTTCTTCCTGCTTTCTGGGCTGAGATGGGGAACGGCTGAATTTTGGACTCGGCCGGTGACAAAATGTTCCAAACACACCCCATGCACAACTCCACCGGGGAAGGTGCCAGAAAGGAGTTCTCCTGGTAGTTTTTACATTGCTCCGGTAGGCATCTGAAAGACACCACAAAAGTTGTTCTACCTGCTTCCTGGGCTGAGATGGGGAACCGCTGAATTTTGGAGTCGGCCGGTGACAAAATGTTCCAAAGACACCCCATGCACAACTCCACCGGGGAAGGTGCCAGACAGGAGTTCTCTTAGTAGTTTTTACACTACCTTGGTAGGCATCTGAAAGACACCACAAAGTTGTTTTTCCTGCTTTCTGGGCTGAGATGGGGAACCGCTGAATTTTGGACTCGGCCGGTGACAAAATGTTCCAAACACACCCCATGCACAACTCCACCGGGGAAGGTGCCAGACAGGAGTTCTCTTGGTAGTTTTTACACTACCTTGGTAGGCAGCTGAAAGGCACCACAAAAGTTGTTCTTCCTGCTTTCTGGGCTGAGATGGGGAACCGCTGAATTTTGGACTCGGCCGGTGACAAAATGTTCCAAACACACCCCATGCACAACTCCACTAGCGAAGGTGCCAGGGACGAGTTCTGTTGGTAGTTTTTACATTGCTCCGGTAGGCATCTGAAAGACACCACAAAAGTTGTTCTACCTGCTTTCTGGGCTGAGATGGGGAACCGCTGAATTTTGGAGTCAGCCGGTGACAAAATGTTCCAAAGACACCCCATGCACAACTCCACCGGGGAAGGTGCCAGACAGGAATTCTCTTAATAGTTTTTACACTACCTTGGTAGGCATCTGAAAGGCACCACAAAAGTTGTTCTTCCTGCTTTCTGGGCTGAGATGGGGAACCGCTGAATTTTGGAGTCGGCCGGTGACAAAATGTTCCAAACACACCCCATGCACAACTCCACCGGGGAAGGTGCCAGACAGGAGTTCTCCTGGTAGTTTTTACATTGCTCCGGTAGGCATCTGAAAGACACCACAAAAGTTGTTCTTCCTGCTTTCTGGGCTGAGATGGGGAACCGCTGAATTTTGGAGTCGGCCGGTGACAAAATGTTCCAAAGACACCCCATGCACAACTCCACCGGGGAAGGTGCCAGAAAGGAGTTCTCCTGGTAGTTTTTACACTACCTTGGTAGGCATCTGAAAGACACCACAAAAGTTGTTCTACCTGCTTTCTGGGCTGAGATGGGGAACCGCTGAATTTTGGAGTCGGCCGGTGACAAAATGTTCCAAAGACACCCCATGCACAACTCCACCGGGGAAGGTGCCAGACAGGAGTTCTCCTGGTAGTTTTTACATTGCTCCGGTAGGCATCTGAAAGACACCACAAAAGTTGTTCTTCCTGCTTTCTGGGCTGAGATGGGGAACCGCTGAATTTTGGAGTCGGCCGGTGAAAAAATGTTCCAAAGACACCCCATGCACAACTCCACCGGGGAAGGTGCCAGAAAGGAGTTCTCCTGGTAGTTTTTACATTGCTCCGGTAGGCATCTGAAAGACACCACAAAAGTTGTTCTACCTGCTTTCTGGGCTGAGATGGGGAACCGCTGAATTTTGGAGTCGGCCGGTGACAAAATGTTCCAAAGACACCCCATGCACAACTCCACCGGGGAAGGTGCCAGACAGGAGTTCTCTTAATAGTTTTTACACTACCTTGGTAGGCATCTGAAAGACACCACAAAAGTTGTTGTACCTTCTTTCTGGGCTGAGATGGAGAACCGCTGAATTTTGGAGTCGGCCGGTGACAAAATGTTCCAAAGACACCCCATGCACAACTCCACCGGGGAAGGTGCCAGACAGGAGTTCTCTTAATAGTTTTTACACTACCTTGGTAGGCATCTGAAAGGCACCACAAAAGTTGTTGTACCTGCTTTCTGGGCTGAGATGGGGAACCGCTGAATTTTGGAGTCGGCCGGTGACAAAATGTTCCAAACACACCCCATGCACAACTCCACCGGGGAAGGTGCCAGAAAGGAGTTCTCTTGGTAGTTTTTACACTACCTTGGTAGGCAGCTGAAAGGCACAAGAAAAGTTGTTGTACCTTCTTTCTGGGCTGAGATGGGGAACCGCTGAATTTTGGACTCGGCCGGTGACAAAATGTTCCAAAGACACCCCATGCACAACTCCACCGGGGAAGGTGCCAGACAGGAGTTCTCCTGGTAGTTTTTACATTGCTCCGGTAGGCATCTGAAAGACACCACAAAAGTTGTTCTTCCTGCTTTCTGGGCTGAGATGGGGAACCGCTGAATTTTGGACTCGGCCGGTGACAAAATGTTCCAAAGACACCCCATGCACAACTCCACCGGGGAAGGTGCCAGACAGGAGTTCTCCTGGTAGTTTTTACATTGCTCCGGTAGGCATCTGAAAGACACCACAAAAGTTGTTCTTCCTGCTTTCTGGGCTGAGATGGGGAACCGCTGAATTTTGGAGTCAGCCGGTGACAAAATGTTCCAAACACACCCCATGCACAACTCCACCGGGGAAGGTGCCAGAAAGGAGTTCTCTTAATAGTTTTTACACTACCTTGGTAGGCATCTGAAAGACACCACAAAAGTTGTTTTACCTGCTTTCTGGGCTGAGATGGGGAACCGCTGAATTTTGGAGTCGGCCGGTGACAAAATGTTCCAAACACACCCCATGCACAACTCCACCGGGGAAGGTGCCAGACAGGAGTTCTCTTAATAGTTTTTACACTACCTTGGTAGGCATTTGAAAGGCACAAGAAAAGTTGTTCTTCCTGCTTTCTGGGCTGAGATGGGGAATCGCTGAATTTTGGAGTCGGCCGGTGACAAAATGTTCCAAACACACCCCATGCACAACTCCACTAGCGAAGGTGCCAGGGATGAGTTCTGTTGGTAGTTTTTACATTGCTCCGGTAGGCAGCAAAAGGACACCACAAAAGTTGTTCTTCCTGCTTTCTGGGCTGAGATGGGGAATCGCTGAATTTTGGACTCGGCTGGTGACAAAATGTTCCAAAGACACCCCATGCACAACTCCACCGGGGAAGGTGCCAGAAAGGAGTTCTCCTGGTAGTTTTTACACTACCTTGGTAGGCATCTGAAAGACACCACAAAAGTTGTTCTACCTGCTTTCTGGGCTGAGATGGGGAACCGCTGAATTTTGGAACCGGCCGGTGACAAAATGTTCCAAACACACCCCATGCACAACTCCACCGGGGAAGGTGCCAGACAGGAGTTCTCTTAATAGTTTTTACACTACCTTGGTAGGCATCTGAAAGACACCACAAAAGTTGTTTTACCTACTTTCTGGGCTGAGATGGGGAACCGCTGAATTTTGGAGTCGGCCGGTGACAAAATGTTCCAAACACACCCCATGCACAACTCCACCGGGGAAGGTGCCAGACAGGAGTTCTCTTAATAGTTTTTACACTACCTTGGTAGGCATCTGAAAGGCACCACAAAAGTTGTTGTACCTGCTTTCTGGGCTGAGATGGGGAACCGCTGAATTTTGGACTCGGCCGGTGACAAAATGTTCCAAACACACCCCATGCACAACTCCACCGGGGAAGGTGCCAGGGACAAGTTCTGTTGGTAGTTTTTACATTGCTCCGGTAGGCAGCAAAAGGACACCACAAAAGTTGTTGTACCTTCTTTCTGGGCTGAGATGGGGAATCGCTGAATTTTGGACTCGGCCGGTGACAAAATGTTCCAAACACACCCCATGCACAACTCCACCGGGGAAGGTGCCAGGCAGGAGTTCTCTTGGTAGTTTTTACACTACCTTGGTAGGCAGCTGAAAGGCACAAGAAAAGTTGTTGTACCTTCTTTCTGGGCTGAGATGGGGAACCGCTGAATTTTGGAGTCGGCCGGTGACAAAATGTTCCAAAGACACCCCATGCACAACTCCACCGGGGAAGGTCCCAGACAGGAGTTCTCCTGGTAGTTTTTACATTGCTCCGGTAGGCATCTGAAAGACACCACAAAAGTTGTTTTACCTGCTTTCTGGGCTGAGATGGGGAACCGCTGAATTTTGGAGTCGGCCGGTGACAAAATGTTCCAAACACACCCCATGCACAACTCCACTAGCGAAGGTGCCAGGGACGAGTTCTGTTGGTAGTTTTTACATTGCTCCGGTAGGCATCTGAAAGACACCACAAAAGTTGTTCTACCTGCTTTCTGGGCTGAGATGGGGAACCGCTGAATTTTGGAGTCAGCCGGTGACAAAATGTTCCAAAGACACCCCATGCACAACTCCACCGGGGAAGGTGCCAGACAGGAATTCTCTTAATAGTTTTTACACTACCTTGGTAGGCATCTGAAAGGCACCACAAAAGTTGTTCTTCCTGCTTTCTGGGCTGAGATGGGGAACCGCTGAATTTTGGAGTCGGCCGGTGACAAAATGTTCCAAACACACCCCATGCACAACTCCACCGGGGAAGGTGCCAGACAGGAGTTCTCTTGATAGTTTTTACACTACCTTGGTAGGCATCTGAAAGACACCACAAAAGTTGTTCTACCTGCTTTCTGGGCTGAGATGGGGAACCGCTGAATTTTGGAGTCAGCCGGTGACAAAATGTTCCAAAGACACCCCATGCACAACTCCACCGGGGAAGGTGCCAGACAGGAGTTCTCTTAATAGTTTTTACACTACCTTGGTAGGCATCTGAAAGACACCACAAAAGTTGTTTTACCTGCTTTCTGGGCTGAGATGGAGAACCGCTGAATTTTGGAGTCGGCCGGTGACAAAATGTTCCAAAGACACCCCATGCACAACTCCACCGGGGAAGGTGCCAGACAGGAGTTCTCTTAATAGTTTTTACACTACCTTGGTAGGCATCTGAAAGACACCACAAAAGTTGTTTTACCTGCTTTCTGGGCTGAGATGGGGAACCGCTGAATTTTGGAGTCGGCCGGTGACAAAATGTTCCAAACACACCCCATGCACAACTCCACCAGGGAAGGTGCCAGGCAGGAGTTCTCTTGGTAGTTTTTACACTACCTTGGTAGGCAGCTGAAAGGCACCACAAAAGTTGTTCTACCTGCTTTCTGTGCTGAGATGGGGAACCGCTGAATTTTGGACTCGGCCGGTGACAAAATGTTCCAAAGACACCCCATGCACAACTCCACCGGGGAAGGTTCCAGGCAGGAGTTCTCCTGGTAGTTTTTACATTGCTCCGGTAGGCATCTGAAAGACACCACAAAAGTTGTTCTTCCTGCTTTCTGGGCTGAGATGGGGAACAGCTGAATTTTGGAGTCGGCTGGTGACAAAATGTTCCAAAGACACCCCATGCACAACTCCACCGGGGAAGGTGCCAGAAAGGAGTTCTCCTGGTAGTTTTTACATTGCTCCGGTAGGCATCTGAAAGACACCACAAAAGTTGTTCTACCTGCTTTCTGGGCTGAGATGGGGAACCGCTGAATTTTGGAGTCAGCCGGTGACAAAATGTTCCAAAGACACCCCATGCACAACTCCACCGGGGAAGGTGCCAGACAGGAGTTCTCTTAATAGTTTTTACACTACCTTGGTAGGCATCCGAAAGACACCACAAAAGTTGTTTTACCTGCTTTCTGGGCTGAGATGGGGAACCGCTGAATTTTGGAGTCGGCCGGTGACAAAATGTTCCAAACACACCCCATGCACAACTCCACCGGGGAAGGTGCCAGACAGGAGTTCTCTTAATAGTTTTTACACTACCTTGGTAGGCATCTGAAAGGCACCACAAAAGTTGTTCTACCTGCTTTCTGGGCTGAGATGGGGAACCGCTGAATTTTGGACTCGGCCGGTGAAAAAATGTTCCAAACACACCCCATGCACAACTCCACTAGCGAAGGTGCCAGGGACGAGTTCTGTTGGTAGTTTTTACATTGCTCCGGTAGGCAGCAAAAGGACACCACAAAAGTTGTTCTTCCTGCTTTCTGGGCTGAGATGGGGAATCGCTGAATTTTGGACTCGGCCGGTGACAAAATGTTCCAAAGACACCCCATGCACAACTCCACCGGGGAAGGTGCCAGGCAGGAGTTCTCTTGGTAGTTTTTACACTACCTTGGTAGGCAGCTGAAAGGCACAAGAAAAGTTGTTGTACCTTCTTTCTGGGCTGAGATGGGGAACCGCTGAATTTTGGAGTCGGCCGGTGACAAAATGTTCCAAAGACACCCCATGCACAACTCCACCGGGGAAGGTGCCAGACAGGAGTTCTCCTGATAGTTTTTACATTGCTCCGGTAGGCATCTGAAAGACACCACAAAAGTTGTTGTACCTTCTTTCTGGGCTGAGATGGGGAACCGCTGAATTTTGGACTCGGCCGGTGACAAAATGTTCCAAACACACCCCATGCACAACTCCACCGGGGAAGGTGCCAGACAGGAGTTCTCCTGGTAGTTTTTACATTGCTCCGGTAGGCATCTGAAAGACACCACAAAAGTTGTTCTACCTGCTTTCTGGGCTGAGATGGGGAACCGCTGAATTTTGGAGTCAGCCGGTGACAAAATGTTCCAAAGACACCCCATGCACAACTCCACCGGGGAAGGTGCCAGACAGGAGTTCTCTTGGTAGTTTTTACACTACCTTGGTAGGCAGCTGAAAGGCACGACAAAAGTTGTTCTTCCTGCTTTCTGGGCTGAGATGGGGAACCGCTGAATTTTGGACTCGGCCGGTGACAAAATGTTCCAAAGACACCCCATGCACAACTCCACTAGCGAAGGTGCCAGGGACGAGTTCTGTTGGTAGTTTTTACATTGCTCCGGTAGGCATCAAAAGGACACCACAAAAGTTGTTCTTCCTGCTTTCTGGGCTGAGATGGGGAATCGCTGAATTTTGGACTCGGCCGGTGACAAAATGTTCCAAAGACACCCCATGCACAACTCCACCGGGGAAGGTGCCAGGCAGGAGTTCTCTTGGTAGTTTTTACACTACCTTGGTAGGCATCTGAAAGAAACCACAAAAGTTGTTTTACCTGCTTTCTGGGCTGAGATGGGGAACCGCTGAATTTTGGAGTCGGCCGGTGACAAAATGTTCCAAACACACCCCATGCACAACTCTACCGGGGAAGGTGCCAGACAGGACTTCTCTTAATAGTTTTTACACTACCTTGGTAGGCATCTGAAAGGCACCACAAAAGTTGTTGTACCTGCTTTCTGGGCTGAGATGGGGAACCGCTGAATTTTGGACTCGGCCGGTGACAAAATGTTCCAAACACACCCCATGCACAACTCCACTAGCGAAGGTGCCAGGGACGAGTTCTGTTGGTAGTTTTTACATTGCTCCGGTAGGCATCAAAAGGACACCACAAAAGTTGTTCTTCCTGCTTTCTGGGCTGAGATGGGGAACCGCTGAATTTTGGACTCGGCCGGTGACAAAATGTTCCAAAGACACCCCATGCACAACTCCACCGGGGAAGGTGCCAGGCAGGAGTTCTCTTGGTAGTTTTTACACTACCTTGGTAGGCAGCTGAAAGGCACCACAAAAGTTGTTCTACCTGCTTTCTGGGCTGAGATGGGGAACCGCTGAATTTTGGAGTCGGCCGGTGACAAAATGTTCCAAAGACACCCCATGCACAACTCCACCGGGGAAGGTGCCAGACAGGAGTTCTCTTGATAGTTTTTACACTACCTTGGTAGGCATTTGAAAGGCACCACAAAGTTGTTCTTCCTGCTTTCTGGGCTGAGATGGGGAACCGCTGAATTTTGGACTCGGCCGGTGACAAAATGTTCCAAACACACCCCATGCACAACTCCACTAGCGAAGGTGCCAGGGACGAGTTCTGTTGGTAGTTTTTACATTGCTCCGGTAGGCATCAAAAGGACACCACAAAAGTGGTTCTTCCTGCTTTCTGGGCTGAGATGGGGAACCGCTGAATTTTGGAGTCGGCCGGTGACAAAATGTTCCAAAGACACCCCCTGCACAACTCCACCGGGGAAGGTGCCAGACAGGAGTTCTCTTGGTAGTTTTTACACTACCTTGGTAGGCAGCTGAAAGGCACCACAAAAGTTGTTCTTCCTGCTTTCTGGGCTGAGATGGGGAACCGCTGAATTTTGGACTCGGCCGGTGACAAAATGTTCCAAACACACCCCATGCACAACTCCACTAGCGAAGGTGCCAGGGACGAGTTCTGTTGGTAGTTTTTACATTGCTCCGGTAGGCATCAAAAGGACACCACAAAAATTGTTCTTCCTGCTTTCTGGGCTGAGATGGGGAATCGCTGAATTTTGGAGTCGGCCGGTGACAAAATGTTCCAAAGACACCCCATGCACAACTCCACCGGGGAAGGTGCCAGGCAGGAGTTCTCTTGGTAGTTTTTACACTACCTTGGTAGGCATCTGAAAGACACCACAAAAGTTGTTCTACCTGCTTTCTGGGCTGAGATGGGGAACCGCTGAATTTTGGACTCGGCTGGTGACAAAATGTTCCAAACACACCCCATGCACAACTCCACCGGGGAAGGTGCCAGACAGGAGTTCTCTTAATAGTTTTTACACTACCTTGGTAGGCATCTGAAAGGCACCACAAAAGTTGTTGTACCTGCTTTCTGGGCTGAGATGGGGAACCGCTGAATTTTGGAGTCGGCCGGTGAAAAAATGTTCCAAACACACCCCATGCACAACTCCACTAGCGAAGGTGCCAGGGACGAGTTCTGTTGGTAGTTTTTACATTGCTCCGGTAGGCATCAAAAGGACACCACAAAAGTTGTTCTTCCTGCTTTCTGGGCTGAGATGGGGAATCGCTGAATTTTGGACTCGGCCGGTGACAAAATGTTCCAAAGACACCCCATGCACAACTCCACCGGGGAAGGTGCCAGGCAGGAGTTCTCTTGGTAGTTTTTACACTACCTTGGTAGGCATTTGAAAGGCACCACAAAAGTTGTTCTTCCTGCTTTCTGGGCTGAGATGGGGAATCGCTGAATTTTGGACTCGGCCGGTGACAAAATGTTCCAAACACACCCCATGCACAACTCCACCGGGGAAGGTGCCAGACAGGAGTTGTCTTAATAGTTTTTACACTACCTTGGTAGGCATCTGAAAGGCACCACAAAAGTTGTTCTTCCTGCTTTCTGGGCTGAGATGGGGAACCGCTGAATTTTGGACTCGGCCGGTGACAAAATGTTCCAAACACACCCCATGCACAACTCCACTAGCGAAGGTGCCAGGGACGAGTTCTGTTGGTAGTTTTTACATTGCTCCGGTAGGCAGCAAAAGGACACCACAAAAGTTGTTCTTCCTGCTTTCTGGGCTGAGATGGGGAATCGCTGAATTTTGGACTCGGCTGGTGAAAAAATGTTCCAAACACACCCCATGCACAACTCCACCGGGGAAGGTGCCAGGCAGGAGTTCTCTTGGTAGTTTTTACACTACCTTGGTAGGCATCTGAAAGGCACCACAAAAGTTGTTCTACCTGCTTTCTGGGCTGAGATGGGGAACCGCTGAATTTTGGACTCGGCTGGTGACAAAATGTTCCAAACACACCCCATGCACAACTCCACCGGGGAAGGTGCCAGACAGGAGTTCTCTTAATAGTTTTTACACTACCTTGGTAGGCAGCTGAAAGGCACCACAAAAGTTGTTTTACCTGCTTTCTGGGCTGAGATGGGGAATCGCTGAATTTTGGAGTCGGCCGGTGACAAAATGTTCCAAAGACACCCCATGCACAACTCCACCGGGGAAGGTGCCAGACAGGAGTTCTCCTGGTAGTTTTTACATTGCTCCGGTAGGCATGTGAAAGACACCACAAAGGTTGTTGTACCTTCTTTCTGGGCTGAGATGGGGAACCGCTGAATTTTGGAGTCGGCCGGTGACAAAATGTTCCAAAGACACCCCATGCACAACTCCACCGGGGAAGGTGCCAGACAGGAGTTCTCTTAGTAGTTTTTACACTACCTTGGTAGGCATTTGAAAGGCACCACAAAAGTTGTTCTTCCTGCTTTCTGGGCTGAGATGGGGAACCGCTGAATTTTGGAGTCGGCCGGTGAAAAAATGTTCCAAAGACACCCCATGCACAACTCCACTAGCGAAGGTGCCAGGGACGAGTTCAATTGGTAGTTTTTACATTGCTCCAGTAGGCATCAAAAGGACACCACAAAAGTTGTTCTTCCTGCTTTCTGGGCTGAGATGGGGAATCGCTGAATTTTGGACTCGGCCGGTGACAAAATGTTCCAAAGACACCCCATGCACAACTCCACCGGGGAAGGTGCCAGGCAGGAGTTCTCTTGGTAGTTTTTACACTACCTTGGTAGGCAGCTGAAAGGCACCACAAAAGTTGTTCTACCTGCTTTCTGGGCTGAGATGGGGAACCGCTGAATTTTGGACTCGGCCGGTGACAAAATGTTCCAAAGACACCCCATGCACAACTCCACCGGGGAAGGTGCCAGACAGGACTTCTCTTAGTAGTTTTTACACTACCTTGGTAGGCATCTGAAAGACACCACAAAAGTTGTTCTACCTGCTTTCTGGGCTGAGATGGGGAACCGCTGAATTTTGGAGTCGGCCGGTGACAAAATGTTCCAAAGACACCCCATGCACAACTCCACTAGCGAAGGTGCCAGGGACGAGTTCTCCTGGTAGTTTTTACATTGCTCCGATAGGCATCAAAAGGACACCACAAAAGTTGTTCTTCCTGCTTTCTGGGCTGAGATGGGGAATCGCTGAATTTTGGACTCGTCCGGTGACAAAATGTTCCAAACACACCCCATGCACAACTCCACCGGGGAAGGTGCCAGGCAGGAGTTCTCCTGGTAGTTTTTACATTGCTCCGGTAGGCATCTGAAAGACACCACAAAAGTTGTTCTACCTGCTTCCTGGGCTGACATGGGGAACCGCTGAATTTTGGAGTCGGCCGGTGACAAAATGTTCCAAACACACCCCATGCACAACTCCACCGGGGAAGGTGCCAGACAGGAGTTCTCTTAGTAGTTTTTACACTACCTTGGTAGGCATTTGAAAGGCACCACAAAGTTGTTTTTCCTGCTTTCTGGGCTGAGATGGGGAACCGCTGAATTTTGGACTCGGCCGGTGAAAAAATGTTCCAAACACACCCCATGCACAACTCCACCGGGGAAGGTGCCAGGCAGGAGTTCTGTTGCTAGTTTTTACATTGCTCCGGTAGGCATCAAAAGGACACCACAAAAGTTGTTCTACCTGCTTTCTGGTCTGAGATG
The DNA here is from genome assembly GCF_023634085.1 of Falco cherrug. Taxonomy (NCBI): domain Eukaryota; kingdom Metazoa; phylum Chordata; class Aves; order Falconiformes; family Falconidae; genus Falco; species Falco cherrug. The sequence continues at coordinate 137,449 of NW_026599493.1, read as the reverse complement.
GGGAACCGCTGAATTTTGGAGTCGGCCGGTGACAAAATGTTCCAAAGACACCCCATGCACAACTCCACCGGGGAAGGTGCCAGACAGGAGTTCTCTTAGTAGTTTTTACACTACCTTGGTAGGCATTTGAAAGGCACAAGAAAAGTTGTTGTACCTTCTTTCTGGGCTGAGATGGGGAACCGCTGAATTTTGGACTCGGCCGGTGAAAAAATGTTCCAAAGACACCCCATGCACAACTCCACTAGCGAAGGTGCCAGACAGGAGTACTCTTAGTAGTTTTTACACTACCTTGGTAGGCATCTGAAAGGCACCACAAAAGTTGTTCTTCCTGCTTTCTGGGCTGAGATGGGGAACCGCTGAATTTTGGACTCGGCCGGTGACAAAATGTTCCAAACACACCCCATGCACAACTCCACTAGCGAAGGTGCCAGGGACGAGTATTGTTGGTAGTTTTTACATTGCTCCGGTAGGCATCTGAAGGACACCACAAAAGTTGTTCTTCCTGCTTTCTGGGCTGAGATGGGGAATCGCTGAATTTTGGACTCGGCCGGTGACAAAATATTCCAAAGACACCCCATGCACAACTCCACCGGGGAAGGTGCCAGGCAGGAGTTCTCTTGGTAGTTTTTACACTACCTTGGTAGGCAGCTGAAAGGCACCACAAAAGTTGTTCTTCCTGCTTTCTGGGCTGAGATGGGGAACCGCTGAATTTTGGACTCGGCCGGTGACAAAATGTTCCAAACACACCCCATGCACAACTCCACTAGCGAAGGTGCCAGGGACGAGTTCTGTTGGTAGTTTTTACATTGCTCCGGTAGGCATCAAAAGGACACCACAAAAGTTGTTCTTCCTGCTTTCTGGGCTGAGATGGGGAACCGCTGAATTTTGGACTCGGCCGGTGACAAAATGTTCCAAAGACACCCCATGCACAACTCCACCGGGGAAGGTGCCAGGCAGGATTTCTCTTGGTAGTTTTTACACTACCTTGGTAGGCAGCTGAAAGGCACCACAAAAGTTGTTCTACCTGCTTTCTGGGCTGAGATGGGGAACCGCTGAATTTTGGAGTCGGCCGGTGACAAAATGTTCCAAAGACACCCCATGCACAACTCCACCGGGGAAGGTGCCAGACAGGAGTTCTCTTAGTAGTTTTTACACTACCTTGGTAGGCAGCTGAAAGGCACCACAAAAGTTGTTCTTCCTGCTTTCTGGGCTGAGATGGGGAACCGCTGAATTTTGGAGTCGGCCGGTGACAAAATGTTCCAAAGACACCCCATGCACAACTCCACCGGGGAAGGTGCCAGGGACGAGTTCTGTTGGTAGTTTTTACATTGCTCCGGTAGGCATCAAAAGGACACCACAAAAGTTGTTCTTCCTGCTTTCTGGGCTGAGATGGGGAACCGCTGAATTTTGGACTCGGCCGGTGACAAAATGTTCCAAAGACACCCCATGCACAACTCCACCGGGGAAGGTGCCAGGCAGGAGTTCTCTTGGTAGTTTTTACACTACCTTGGTAGGCATTTGAAAGGCACAAGAAAAGTTGTTGTACCTTCTTTCTGGGCTGAGATGGGGAACCGCTGAATTTTGGACTCGGCCGGTGACAAAATGTTCCAAAGACACCCCATGCACAACTCCACTAGGGAAGGTGCCAGACAGGAGTTCTCTTAGTAGTTTTTACACTACCTTGGTAGGCATTTGAAAGGCACCACAAAAGTTGTTCTTCCTGCTTTCTGGGCTGAGATGGGGAACCGCTGAATTTTGGACTCGGCCGGTGACAAAATGTTCCAAACACACCCCATGCACAACTCCACTAGCGAAGGTGCCAGGGACGAGTATTGTTGGTAGTTTTTACATTGCTCCGGTAGGCATCTGAAGGACACCACAAAAGTTGTTCTTCCTGCTTTCTGGGCTGAGATGGGGAATCGCTGAATTTTGGACTCGGCCGGTGACAAAATATTCCAAAGACACCCCATGCACAACTCCACCGGGGAAGGTGCCAGGCAGGAGTTCTCTTGGTAGTTTTTACACTACCTTGGTAGGCAGCTGAAAGGCACCACAAAAGTTGTTCTTCCTGCTTTCTGGGCTGAGATGGGGAACCGCTGAATTTTGGACTCGGCCGGTGAAAAAATGTTCCAAACACACCCCATGCACAACTCCACTAGCGAAGGTGCCAGGGACGAGTTCTGTTGGTAGTTTTTACATTGCTCCGGTAGGCATCAAAAGGACACCACAAAAGTTGTTCTTCCTGCTTTCTGGGCTGAGATGGGGAACCGCTGAATTTTGGACTCGGCCGGTGACAAAATGTTCCAAAGACACCCCATGCACAACTCCACCGGGGAAGGTGCCAGGCAGGAGTTCTCTTGGTAGTTTTTACACTACCTTGGTAGGCAGCTGAAAGGCACCACAAAAGTTGTTCTACCTGCTTTCTGGGCTGAGATGGGGAACCGCTGAATTTTGGAGTCGGCCGGTGACAAAATGTTCCAAAGACAACCCATGCACAACTCCACCGGGGAAGGTGCCAGACAGGAGTTCTCTTAGTAGTTTTTACACTACCTTGGTAGGCATTTGAAAGGCACCACAAAAGCTGTTCTTCCTGCTTTCTGGGCTGAGATGGGGAACCGCTGAATTTTGGACTCGGCCGGTGACAAAATGTTCCAAAGACACCCCATGCACAACTCCACCGGGGAAGGTGCCAGGCAGGAGTTCTCTTGGTAGTTTTTACACTACCTTGGTAGGCAGCTGAAAGGCACCACAAAAGTTGTTCTACCTGCTTTCTGGGCTGAGATGGGGAACCGCTGAATTTTGGAGTCGGCCGGTGACAAAATGTTCCAAAGACACCCCATGCACAACTCCACCGGGGAAGGTGCCAGACAGGAGTTCTCTTAGTAGTTTTTACACTACCTTGGTAGGCAGCTGAAAGGCACCACAAAAGTTGTTCTTCCTGCTTTCTGGGCTGAGATGGGGAACCGCTGAATTTTGGACTCGGCCGGTGACAAAATGTTCCAAAGACACCCCATGCACAACTCCACCGGGGAAGGTGCCAGGGACGAGTTCTCCTGGTAGTTTTTACATTGCTCCGGTAGGCATCAAAAGGACACCACAAAAGTTGTTCTTCCTGCTTTCTGGGCTGAGATGGGGAACCGCTGAATTTTGGACTCGGCCGGTGACAAAATGTTCCAAAGACACCCCATGCACAACTCCACCGGGGAAGGTGCCAGGCAGGAGTTCTCTTGGTAGTTTTTACACTACCTTGGTAGGCATTTGAAAGGCACAAGAAAAGTTGTTGTACCTTCTTTCTGGGCTGAGATGGGGAACCGCTGAATTTTGGACTCGGCCGGTGACAAAATGTTCCAAAGACACCCCATGCACAACTCCACCGGGGAAGGTGCCAGACAGGAGTTCTCTTAGTAGTTTTTACACTACCTTGGTAGGCATTTGAAAGGCACCACAAAAGTTGTTCTTCCTGCTTTCTGGGCTGAGATGGGGAACCGCTGAATTTTGGACTCGGCCGGTGACAAAATGTTCCAAACACACCCCATGCACAACTCCACTAGCGAAGGTGCCAGGGACGAGTATTGTTGGTAGTTTTTACATTGCTCCGGTAGGCATCTGAAGGACACCACAAAAGTTGTTCTTCCTGCTTTCTGGGCTGAGATGGGGAATCGCTGAATTTTGGACTCGGCCGGTGACAAAATATTCCAAAGACACCCCATGCACAACTCCACCGGGGAAGGTGCCAGGCAGGAGTTCTCTTGGTAGTTTTTACACTACCTTGGTAGGCAGCTGAAAGGCACCACAAAAGTTGTTCTTCCTGCTTTCTGGGCTGAGATGGGGAACCGCTGAATTTTGGACTCGGCCGGTGAAAAAATGTTCCAAACACACCCCATGCACAACTCCACTAGCGAAGGTGCCAGGGACGAGTTCTGTTGGTAGTTTTTACATTGCTCCGGTAGGCATCAAAAGGACACCACAAAAGTTGTTCTTCCTGCTTTCTGGGCTGAGATGGGGAACCGCTGAATTTTGGACTCGGCCGGTGACAAAATGTTCCAAAGACACCCCATGCACAACTCCACCGGGGAAGGTGCCAGGCAGGAGTTCTCTTGGTAGTTTTTACACTACCTTGGTAGGCACCTGAAAGACACCACAAAAGTTGTTCTACCTGCTTTCTGGGCTGAGATGGGGAACCGCTGAATTTTGGACTCGGCCGGTGACAAAATGTTCCAAACACACCCCATGCACAACTCCACCGGGGAAGGTGCCAGACAGGAGTTCTCTTAGTAGTTTTTACACTACCTTGGTACGCATCTGAAAGACACCACAAAAGTTGTTCTACCTCCTTTCTGGGCTGAGATGGGGAACCGCTGAATTTTGGAGTCGGCCGGTGACAAAATGTTCCAAAGACACCCCATGCACAACTCCACTAGCGAAGGTGCCAGGGACGAGTTCTGTTGGTAGTTTTTACATTGCTCCGGTAGGCATCAAAAGGACACCACAAAAGTTGTTCTTCCTGCTTTCTGGGCTGAGATGGGGAACCGCTGAATTTTGGACTCGGCCGGTGACAAAATGTTCCAAAGACACCCCATGCACAACTCCACCGGGGAAGGTGCCAGGCAGGAGTTCTCTTGGTAGTTTTTACACTACCTTGGTAGGCATTTGAAAGGCACAAGAAAAGTTGTTGTACCTTCTTTCTGGGCTGAGATGGGGAACCGCTGAATTTTGGACTCGGCCGGTGACAAAATGTTCCAAAGACACCCCATGCACAACTCCACTAGGGAAGGTGCCAGAAAGGAGTTCTCTTAGTAGTTTTTACACTACCTTGGTAGGCATTTGAAAGGCACCACAAAAGTTGTTCTTCCTGCTTTCTGGGCTGAGATGGGGAACCGCTGAATTTTGGACTCGGCCGGTGACAAAATGTTCCAAACACACCCCATGCACAACTCCACTAGCGAAGGTGCCAGGGACGAGTTCTGTTGGTAGTTTTTACATTGCTCCGGTAGGCACCAAAAGGACACCACAAAAGTTGTTCTTCCTGCTTTCTGGGCTGAGATGGGGAATCGCTGAATTTTGGACTCGGCCGGTGACAAAATATTCCAAAGACACCCCATGCACAACTCCACCGGGGAAGGTGCCAGGCAGGAGTTCTCTTGGTAGTTTTTACACTACCTTGGTAGGCAGCTGAAAGGCACCACAAAAGTTGTTCTTCCTGCTTTCTGGGCTGAGATGGGGAACCGCTGAATTTTGGACTCGGCCGGTGAAAAAATGTTCCAAACACACCCCATGCACAACTCCACTAGCGAAGGTGCCAGGGACGAGTTCTGTTGGTAGTTTTTACATTGCTCCGGTAGGCATCAAAAGGACACCACAAAAGTTGTTCTTCCTGCTTTCTGGGCTGAGATGGGGAACCGCTGAATTTTGGACTCGGCCGGTGACAAAATGTTCCAAAGACACCCCATGCACAACTCCACCGGGGAAGGTGCCAGGCAGGAGTTCTCTTGGTAGTTTTTACACTACCTTGGTAGGCAGCTGAAAGGCACCACAAAAGTTGTTCTACCTGCTTTCTGGGCTGAGATGGGGAACCGCTGAATTTTGGAGTCGGCCGGTGACAAAATGTTCCAAAGACAACCCATGCACAACTCCACCGGGGAAGGTGCCAGACAGGAGTTCTCTTAGTAGTTTTTACACTACCTTGGTAGGCATTTGAAAGGCACCACAAAAGCTGTTCTTCCTGCTTTCTGGGCTGAGATGGGGAACCGCTGAATTTTGGAGTCGGCCGGTGAAAAAATGTTCCAAAGACACCCCATGCACAACTCCACTAGCGAAGGTGCCAGGGACGAGTTCTGTTGGTAGTTTTTACATTGCTCCGGTAGGCATCAAAAGGACACCACAAAAGTTGTTCTTCCTGCTTTCTGGGCTGAGATGGGGAACCGCTGAATTTTGGAGTCGGCCGGTGACAAAATGTTCCAAAGACACCCCATGCACAACTCCACCGGGGAAGGTGCCAGGCAGGAGTTCTCTTGGTAGTTTTTACACTACCTTGGTAGGCATCTGAAAGGCACCACAAAAGTTGTTCTTCCTGCTTTCTGGGCTGAGATGGGGAACAGCTGAATTTTGGACTCGGCCGGTGAAAAAATGTTCCAAACACACCCCATGCACAACTCCACTAGCGAAGGTGCCAGGGACGAGTTCTGTTGGTAGTTTTTACATTGCTCTGGTAGGCATCAAAAGGACACCACAAAAGTTGTTCTTCCTGCTTTCTGGGCTGAGATGGGGAATCGCTGAATTTTGGACTCGGCCGGTGACAAAATGTTCCAAAGACACCCCATGCACAACTCCACCGGGGAAGGTGCCAGGCAGGAGTTCTCTTGGTAGTTTTTACACTACCTTGGTAGGCAGCTGAAAGGCACCACAAAAGTTGTTCTACCTGCTTTCTGGGCTGAGATGGGGAACCGCTGAATTTTGGAGTCGGCCGGTGACAAAATGTTCCAAAGACACCCCATGCACAACTCCACCGGGGAAGGTGCCAGACAGGAGTTCTCTTAGTAGTTTTTACACTACCTTTGTAGGCATTTGAAAGGCACCACAAAAGTTGTTCTTCCTGCTTTCTGGGCTGAGATGGGGAATCGCTGAATTTTGGACTCGGCCGGTGAAAAAATGTTCCAAAGACACCCCATGCACAACTCCACCGGGGAAGGTGCCAGGCAGGAGTTCTCTTGGTAGTTTTTACATTGCTCCGGTAGGCAGCAAAAGGACACCACAAAAGTTGTTCTTCCTGCTTTCTGGGCTGAGATGGGGAACCGCTGAATTTTGGAGTCGGCCGGTGACAAAATGTTCCAAAGACACCCCATGCACAACTCCACCGGGGAAGGTGCCAGGCAGGAGTTCTCTTGGTAGTTTTTACACTACCTTGGTAGGCAGCTGAAAGGCACCACAAAAGTTGTTCTACCTGCTTTCTGGGCTGAGATGGGGAACCGCTGAATTTTGGAGTCGGCTGGTGACAAAATGTTCCAAACACACCCCATGCACAACTCCACCGGGGAAGGTGCCAGGCAGGAGTTCTCTTAGTAGTTTTTACACTACCTTGGTAGGCATTTGAAAGGCACCACAAAAGTTGTTCTTCCTGCTTTCTGGGCTGAGATGGGGAACCGCTGAATTTTGGAGTCGGCCGGTGAAAAAATGTTCCAAAGACACCCCATGCACAACTCCACTAGCGAAGGTGCCAGGGACGAGTTCTGTTGGTAGTTTTTACATTGCTCCGGTAGGCATCTGAAGGACACCACAAAAGTTGTTCTTCCTGCTTTCTGGGCTGAGATGGGGAACCGCTGAATTTTGGAGTCGGCCGGTGACAAAATGTTCCAAACACACCCCATGCACAACTCCACCAGGGAAGGTGCCAGGCAGGAGTTCTCTTGGTAGTTTTTACACTACCTTGGTAGGCAGCTGAAAGGCACCACAAAAGTTGTTCTTCCTGCTTTCTGGGCTGAGATGGGGAACCGCTGAATTTTGGAGTCGGCCGGTGACAAAATGTTCCAAAGACACCCCATGCACAACTCCACCGGGGAAGGTGCCAGACAGGAGTTCTCTTAGTAGTTTTTACACTACCTTGGTAGGCAGCTGAAAGGCACCACAAAAGTTGTTGTACCTTCTTTCTGGGCTGAGATGGGGAACCGCTGAATTTTGGACTCGGCCGGTGACAAAATGTTCCAAACACACCCCATGCACAACTCCACTAGCGAAGGTGCCAGGGACGAGTTCTGTTGGTAGTTTTTACATTGCTCCGGTAGGCATCAAAAGGACACCACAAAAGTTGTTCTTCCTGCTTTCTGGGCTGAGATGGGGAACCGCTGAATTTTGGAGTCGGCCGGTGACAAAATGTTCCAAAGACACCCCATGCACAACTCCACCGGGGAAGGTGCCAGGCAGGAGTTCTCTTGGTAGTTTTTACACTACCTTGGTAGGCATCTGAAAGGCACCACAAAAGTTGTTCTTCCTGCTTTCTGGGCTGAGATGGGGAACAGCTGAATTTTGGACTCGGCCGGTGAAAAAATGTTCCAAACACACCCCATGCACAACTCCACTAGCGAAGGTGCCAGGGACGAGTTCTGTTGGTAGTTTTTACATTGCTCCGGTAGGCATCAAAAGGACACCACAAAAGTTGTTCTTCCTGCTTTCTGGGCTGAGATGGGGAACCGCTGAATTTTGGACTCGGCCGGTGACAAAATGTTCCAAAGACACCCCATGCACAACTCCACCGGGGAAGGTGCCAGGCAGGAGTTCTCTTGGTAGTTTTTACACTACCTTGGTAGGCAGCTGAAAGGCACCACAAAAGTTGTTCTACCTGCTTTCTGGGCTGAGATGGGGAACCGCTGAATTTTGGAGTCGGCCGGTGACAAAATGTTCCAAAGACACCCCATGCACAACTCCACCGGGGAAGGTGCCAGACAGGAGTTCTCTTAGTAGTTTTTACACTACCTTGGTAGGCATTTGAAAGGCACCACAAAAGTTGTTCTTCCTGCTTTCTGGGCTGAGATGGGGAATCGCTGAATTTTGGACTCGGCCGGTGAAAAAATGTTCCAAACACACCCCATGCACAACTCCACCGGGGAAGGTGCCAGGCAGGAGTTCTCTTGGTAGTTTTTACACTACCTTGGTAGGCAGCTGAAAGGCACCACAAAAGTTGTTCTTCCTGCTTTCTGGGCTGAGATGGGGAACCGCTGAATTTTGGAGTCGGCCGGTGACAAAATGTTCCAAAGACACCCCATGCACAACTCCACCGGGGAAGGTGCCAGACAGGAGTTCTCTTAGTAGTTTTTACACTACCTTGGTAGGCAGCTGAAAGGCACCACAAAAGTTGTTGTACCTTCTTTCTGGGCTGAGATGGGGAACCGCTGAATTTTGGACTCGGCCGGTGACAAAATGTTCCAAACACACCCCATGCACAACTCCACTAGCGAAGGTGCCAGGGACGAGTTCTGTTGGTAGTTTTTACATTGCTCCGGTAGGCATCAAAAGGACACCACAAAAGTTGTTCTTCCTGCTTTCTGGGCTGAGATGGGGAACCGCTGAATTTTGGAGTCGGCCGGTGACAAAATGTTCCAAAGACACCCCATGCACAACTCCACCGGGGAAGGTGCCAGGCAGGAGTTCTCTTGGTAGTTTTTACACTACCTTGGTAGGCATCTGAAAGGCACCACAAAAGTTGTTCTTCCTGCTTTCTGGGCTGAGATGGGGAACAGCTGAATTTTGGACTCGGCCGGTGAAAAAATGTTCCAAACACACCCCATGCACAACTCCACTAGCGAAGGTGCCAGGGACGAGTTCTGTTGGTAGTTTTTACATTGCTCCGGTAGGCATCAAAAGGACACCACAAAAGTTGTTCTTCCTGCTTTCTGGGCTGAGATGGGGAACCGCTGAATTTTGGACTCGGCCGGTGACAAAATGTTCCAAAGACACCCCATGCACAACTCCACCGGGGAAGGTGCCAGGCAGGAGTTCTCTTGGTAGTTTTTACACTACCTTGGTAGGCAGCTGAAAGGCACCACAAAAGTTGTTCTACCTGCTTTCTGGGCTGAGATGGGGAACCGCTGAATTTTGGAGTCGGCCGGTGACAAAATGTTCCAAAGACACCCCATGCACAACTCCACCGGGGAAGGTGCCAGACAGGAGTTCTCTTAGTAGTTTTTACACTACCTTGGTAGGCATTTGAAAGGCACCACAAAAGTTGTTCTTCCTGCTTTCTGGGCTGAGATGGGGAATCGCTGAATTTTGGACTCGGCCGGTGAAAAAATGTTCCAAACACACCCCATGCACAACTCCACTAGCGAAGGTGCCAGGGACGAGTTCTGTTGGTAGTTTTTACATTGCTCCGGTAGGCATCAAAAGGACACCACAAAAGTTGTTCTTCCTGCTTTCTGGGCTGAGATGGGGAACCGCTGAATTTTGGACTCGGCCGGTGACAAAATGTTCCAAAGACACCCCATGCACAACTCCACCGGGGAAGGTGCCAGGCAGGAGTTCTCTTGGTAGTTTTTACACTACCTTGGTAGGCAGCTGAAAGGCACGACAAAAGTTGTTGTACCTTCTTTCTGGGCTGAGATGGGGAACCGCTGAATTTTGGACTCGGCCGGTGACAAAATGTTCCAAAGACACCCCATGCACAACTCCACCGGGGAAGGTGCCAGAAAGGAGTTCTCTTAGTAGTTTTTACACTACCTTGGTAGGCAGCTGAAAGGCACCACAAAAGTTGTTGTACCTTCTTTCTGGGCTGAGATGGGGAACCGCTGAATTTTGGACTCGGCCGGTGACAAAATGTTCCAAACACACCCCATGCACAACTCCACTAGCGAAGGTGCCAGGGACGAGTTCTGTTGGTAGTTTTTACATTGCTCCGGTAGGCATCAAAAGGACACCACAAAAGTTGTTCTTCCTGCTTTCTGGGCTGAGATGGGGAACCGCTGAATTTTGGAGTCGGCCGGTGACAAAATGTTCCAAAGACACCCCATGCACAACTCCACCGGGGAAGGTGCCAGGCAGGAGTTCTCTTGGTAGTTTTTACACTACCTTGGTAGGCAGCTGAAAGGCACGACAAAAGTTGTTGTACCTTCTTTCTGGGCTGAGATGGGGAACCGCTGAATTTTGGACTCGGCCGGTGACAAAATGTTCCAAAGACACCCCATGCACAACTCCACCGGGGAAGGTGCCAGACAGGAGTTCTCTTAGTAGTTTTTACACTACCTTGGTAGGCAGCTGAAAGGCACCACAAAAGTTGTTGTACCTTCTTTCTGGGCTGAGATGGGGAACCGCTGAATTTTGGACTCGGCCGGTGACAAAATGTTCCAAACACACCCCATGCACAACTCCACTAGCGAAGGTGCCAGGGACGAGTTCTGTTGGTAGTTTTTACATTGCTCCGGTAGGCATCAAAAGGACACCACAAAAGTTGTTCTTCCTGCTTTCTGGGCTGAGATGGGGAACCGCTGAATTTTGGAGTCGGCCGGTGACAAAATGTTCCAAAGACACCCCATGCACAACTCCACCGGGGAAGGTGCCAGGCAGGAGTTCTCTTGGTAGTTTTTACACTACCTTGGTAGGCATCTGAAAGGCACCACAAAAGTTGTTCTTCCTGCTTTCTGGGCTGAGATGGGGAACAGCTGAATTTTGGACTCGGCCGGTGAAAAAATGTTCCAAACACACCCCATGCACAACTCCACTAGCGAAGGTGCCAGGGACGAGTTCTGTTGGTAGTTTTTACATTGCTCCGGTAGGCATCAAAAGGACACCACAAAAGTTGTTCTTCCTGCTTTCTGGGCTGAGATGGGGAACCGCTGAATTTTGGACTCGGCCGGTGACAAAATGTTCCAAAGACACCCCATGCACAACTCCACCGGGGAAGGTGCCAGGCAGGAGTTCTCTTGGTAGTTTTTACACTACCTTGGTAGGCAGCTGAAAGGCACCACAAAAGTTGTTCTACCTGCTTTCTGGGCTGAGATGGGGAACCGCTGAATTTTGGAGTCGGCCGGTGACAAAATGTTCCAAAGACACCCCATGCACAACTCCACCGGGGAAGGTGCCAGACAGGAGTTCTCTTAGTAGTTTTTACACTACCTTGGTAGGCATTTGAAAGGCACCACAAAAGTTGTTCTTCCTGCTTTCTGGGCTGAGATGGGGAATCGCTGAATTTTGGACTCGGCCGGTGAAAAAATGTTCCAAACACACCCCATGCACAACTCCACTAGCGAAGGTGCCAGGGACGAGTTCTGTTGGTAGTTTTTACATTGCTCCGGTAGGCATCAAAAGGACACCACAAAAGTTGTTCTTCCTGCTTTCTGGGCTGAGATGGGGAACCGCTGAATTTTGGACTCGGCCGGTGACAAAATGTTCCAAAGACACCCCATGCACAACTCCACCGGGGAAGGTGCCAGGCAGGAGTTCTCTTGGTAGTTTTTACACTACCTTGGTAGGCAGCTGAAAGGCACGACAAAAGTTGTTGTACCTTCTTTCTGGGCTGAGATGGGGAACCGCTGAATTTTGGACTCGGCCGGTGACAAAATGTTCCAAAGACACCCCATGCACAACTCCACCGGGGAAGGTGCCAGAAAGGAGTTCTCTTAGTAGTTTTTACACTACCTTGGTAGGCAGCTGAAAGGCACCACAAAAGTTGTTGTACCTTCTTTCTGGGCTGAGATGGGGAACCGCTGAATTTTGGACTCGGCCGGTGACAAAATGTTCCAAACACACCCCATGCACAACTCCACTAGCGAAGGTGCCAGGGACGAGTTCTGTTGGTAGTTTTTACATTGCTCCGGTAGGCATCAAAAGGACACCACAAAAGTTGTTCTTCCTGCTTTCTGGGCTGAGATGGGGAACCGCTGAATTTTGGAGTCGGCCGGTGACAAAATGTTCCAAAGACACCCCATGCACAACTCCACCGGGGAAGGTGCCAGGCAGGAGTTCTCTTGGTAGTTTTTACACTACCTTGGTAGGCATTTGAAAGGCACCACAAAAGTTGTTCTTCCTGCTTTCTGGGCTGAGATGGGGAATCGCTGAATTTTGGACTCGGCCGGTGACAAAATGTTCCAAACACACCCCATGCACAACTCCACTAGCGAAGGTGCCAGGGACGAGTTCTGTTGGTAGTTTTTACATTGCTCCGGTAGGCATCAAAAGGACACCACAAAAGTTGTTCTTCCTGCTTTCTGGGCTGAGATGGGGAACCGCTGAATTTTGGAGTCGGCCGGTGACAAAATGTTCCAAAGACACCCCATGCACAACTCCACCGGGGAAGGTGCCAGGCAGGAGTTCTCTTGGTAGTTTTTACACTACCTTGGTAGGCATCTGAAAGGCACCACAAAAGTTGTTCTTCCTGCTTTCTGGGCTGAGATGGGGAACAGCTGAATTTTGGACTCGGCCGGTGAAAAAATGTTCCAAACACACCCCATGCACAACTCCACTAGCGAAGGTGCCAGGGACGAGTTCTGTTGGTAGTTTTTACATTGCTCCGGTAGGCATCAAAAGGACACCACAAAAGTTGTTCTTCCTGCTTTCTGGGCTGAGATGGGGAACCGCTGAATTTTGGACTCGGCCGGTGACAAAATGTTCCAAAGACACCCCATGCACAACTCCACCGGGGAAGGTGCCAGGCAGGAGTTCTCTTGGTAGTTTTTACACTACCTTGGTAGGCAGCTGAAAGGCACCACAAAAGTTGTTCTACCTGCTTTCTGGGCTGAGATGGGGAACCGCTGAATTTTGGAGTCGGCCGGTGACAAAATGTTCCAAAGACACCCCATGCACAACTCCACCGGGGAAGGTGCCAGACAGGAGTTCTCTTAGTAGTTTTTACACTACCTTGGTAGGCATTTGAAAGGCACCACAAAAGTTGTTCTTCCTGCTTTCTGGGCTGAGATGGGGAATCGCTGAATTTTGGACTCGGCCGGTGAAAAAATGTTCCAAACACACCCCATGCACAACTCCACTAGCGAAGGTGCCAGGGACGAGTTCTGTTGGTAGTTTTTACATTGCTCCGGTAGGCATCAAAAGGACACCACAAAAGTTGTTCTTCCTGCTTTCTGGGCTGAGATGGGGAACCGCTGAATTTTGGACTCGGCCGGTGACAAAATGTTCCAAAGACACCCCATGCACAACTCCACCGGGGAAGGTGCCAGGCAGGAGTTCTCTTGGTAGTTTTTACACTACCTTGGTAGGCAGCTGAAAGGCACGACAAAAGTTGTTGTACCTTCTTTCTGGGCTGAGATGGGGAACCGCTGAATTTTGGACTCGGCCGGTGACAAAATGTTCCAAAGACACCCCATGCACAACTCCACCGGGGAAGGTGCCAGAAAGGAGTTCTCTTAGTAGTTTTTACACTACCTTGGTAGGCAGCTGAAAGGCACCACAAAAGTTGTTGTACCTTCTTTCTGGGCTGAGATGGGGAACCGCTGAATTTTGGACTCGGCCGGTGACAAAATGTTCCAAACACACCCCATGCACAACTCCACTAGCGAAGGTGCCAGGGACGAGTTCTGTTGGTAGTTTTTACATTGCTCCGGTAGGCATCAAAAGGACACCACAAAAGTTGTTCTTCCTGCTTTCTGGGCTGAGATGGGGAACCGCTGAATTTTGGAGTCGGCCGGTGACAAAATGTTCCAAAGACACCCCATGCACAACTCCACCGGGGAAGGTGCCAGGCAGGAGTTCTCTTGGTAGTTTTTACACTACCTTGGTAGGCAGCTGAAAGGCACGACAAAAGTTGTTGTACCTTCTTTCTGGGCTGAGATGGGGAACCGCTGAATTTTGGACTCGGCCGGTGACAAAATGTTCCAAAGACACCCCATGCACAACTCCACCGGGGAAGGTGCCAGACAGGAGTTCTCTTAGTAGTTTTTACACTACCTTGGTAGGCAGCTGAAAGGCACCACAAAAGTTGTTGTACCTTCTTTCTGGGCTGAGATGGGGAACCGCTGAATTTTGGACTCGGCCGGTGACAAAATGTTCCAAACACACCCCATGCACAACTCCACTAGCGAAGGTGCCAGGGACGAGTTCTGTTGGTAGTTTTTACATTGCTCCGGTAGGCATCAAAAGGACACCACAAAAGTTGTTCTTCCTGCTTTCTGGGCTGAGATGGGGAACCGCTGAATTTTGGAGTCGGCCGGTGACAAAATGTTCCAAAGACACCCCATGCACAACTCCACCGGGGAAGGTGCCAGGCAGGAGTTCTCTTGGTAGTTTTTACACTACCTTGGTAGGCATCTGAAAGGCACCACAAAAGTTGTTCTTCCTGCTTTCTGGGCTGAGATGGGGAACAGCTGAATTTTGGACTCGGCCGGTGAAAAAATGTTCCAAACACACCCCATGCACAACTCCACTAGCGAAGGTGCCAGGGACGAGTTCTGTTGGTAGTTTTTACATTGCTCCGGTAGGCATCAAAAGGACACCACAAAAGTTGTTCTTCCTGCTTTCTGGGCTGAGATGGGGAACCGCTGAATTTTGGACTCGGCCGGTGACAAAATGTTCCAAAGACACCCCATGCACAACTCCACCGGGGAAGGTGCCAGGCAGGAGTTCTCTTGGTAGTTTTTACACTACCTTGGTAGGCAGCTGAAAGGCACCACAAAAGTTGTTCTACCTGCTTTCTGGGCTGAGATGGGGAACCGCTGAATTTTGGAGTCGGCCGGTGACAAAATGTTCCAAAGACACCCCATGCACAACTCCACCGGGGAAGGTGCCAGACAGGAGTTCTCTTAGTAGTTTTTACACTACCTTGGTAGGCATTTGAAAGGCACCACAAAAGTTGTTCTTCCTGCTTTCTGGGCTGAGATGGGGAATCGCTGAATTTTGGACTCGGCCGGTGAAAAAATGTTCCAAACACACCCCATGCACAACTCCACTAGCGAAGGTGCCAGGGACGAGTTCTGTTGGTAGTTTTTACATTGCTCCGGTAGGCATCAAAAGGACACCACAAAAGTTGTTCTTCCTGCTTTCTGGGCTGAGATGGGGAACCGCTGAATTTTGGACTCGGCCGGTGACAAAATGTTCCAAAGACACCCCATGCACAACTCCACCGGGGAAGGTGCCAGGCAGGAGTTCTCTTGGTAGTTTTTACACTACCTTGGTAGGCAGCTGAAAGGCACGACAAAAGTTGTTGTACCTTCTTTCTGGGCTGAGATGGGGAACCGCTGAATTTTGGACTCGGCCGGTGACAAAATGTTCCAAAGACACCCCATGCACAACTCCACCGGGGAAGGTGCCAGAAAGGAGTTCTCTTAGTAGTTTTTACACTACCTTGGTAGGCAGCTGAAAGGCACCACAAAAGTTGTTGTACCTTCTTTCTGGGCTGAGATGGGGAACCGCTGAATTTTGGACTCGGCCGGTGACAAAATGTTCCAAACACACCCCATGCACAACTCCACTAGCGAAGGTGCCAGGGACGAGTTCTGTTGGTAGTTTTTACATTGCTCCGGTAGGCATCAAAAGGACACCACAAAAGTTGTTCTTCCTGCTTTCTGGGCTGAGATGGGGAACCGCTGAATTTTGGAGTCGGCCGGTGACAAAATGTTCCAAAGACACCCCATGCACAACTCCACCGGGGAAGGTGCCAGGCAGGAGTTCTCTTGGTAGTTTTTACACTACCTTGGTAGGCATTTGAAAGGCACCACAAAAGTTGTTCTTCCTGCTTTCTGGGCTGAGATGGGGAATCGCTGAATTTTGGACTCGGCCGGTGACAAAATGTTCCAAACACACCCCATGCACAACTCCACTAGCGAAGGTGCCAGGGACGAGTTCTGTTGGTAGTTTTTACATTGCTCCGGTAGGCATCAAAAGGACACCACAAAAGTTGTTCTTCCTGCTTTCTGGGCTGAGATGGGGAACCGCTGAATTTTGGACTCGGCCGGTGACAAAATGTTCCAAAGACACCCCATGCACAACTCCACCGGGGAAGGTGCCAGGCAGGAGTTCTCTTGGTAGTTTTTACACTACCTTGGTAGGCAGCTGAAAGGCACCACAAAAGTTGTTCTACCTGCTTTCTGGGCTGAGATGGGGAACCGCTGAATTTTGGAGTCGGCTGGTGACAAAATGTTCCAAACACACCCCATGCACAACTCCACCGGGGAAGGTGCCAGACAGGAGTTCTCTTAGTAGTTTTTACACTACCTTGGTAGGCATTTGAAAGGCACCACAAAAGTTGTTCTTCCTGCTTTCTGGGCTGAGATGGGGAACCGCTGAATTTTGGAGTCGGCCGGTGAAAAAATGTTCCAAAGACACCCCATGCACAACTCCACTAGCGAAGGTGCCAGGGACGAGTTCTGTTGGTAGTTTTTACATTGCTCCGGTAGGCATCTGAAGGACACCACAAAAGTTGTTCTTCCTGCTTTCTGGGCTGAGATGGGGAATCGCTGAATTTTGGACTCGGCCGGTGACAAAATGTTCCAAAGACACCCCATGCACAACTCGACCGGGGAAGGTGCCAGGCAGGAGTTCTCTTGGTAGTTTTTACACTACCTTGGTAGGCAGCTGAAAGGCACAAGAAAAGTTGTTGTACCTTCTTTCTGGGCTGAGATGGGGAACCGCTGAATTTTGGAGTCGGCCGGTGACAAAATGTTCCAAAGACACCCCATGCACAACTCCACCGGGGAAGGTGCCAGGCAGGAGTTCTCTTAGTAGTTTTTACACTACCTTGGTAGGCAGCTGAAAGGCACCACAAAAGTTGTTGTACCTTCTTTCTGGGCTGAGATGGGGAACCGCTGAATTTTGGAGTCGGCCGGTGACAAAATGTTCCAAACACACCCCATGCACAACTCCACTAGCGAAGGTGCCAGGGACGAGTTCTGTTGGTAGTTTTTACATTGCTCCGGTAGGCACCAAAAGGACACCACAAAAGTTGTTCTTCCTGCTTTCTGGGCTGAGATGGGGAACCGCTGAATTTTGGACTCGGCCGGTGACAAAATGTTCCAAAGACACCCCATGCACAACTCCACCGGGGAAGGTGCCAGGCAGGAGTTCTCTTGGTAGTTTTTACACTACCTTGGTAGGCAGCTGAAAGGCACCACAAAAGTTGTTCTTCCTGCTTTCTGGGCTGAGATGGGGAACCGCTGAATTTTGGACTCGGCCGGTGACAAAATGTTCCAAACACACCCCATGCACAACTCCACTAGCAAAGGTGCCAGGGACGAGTTCTGTTGGTAGTTTTTACATTGCTCCGGTAGGCATCAAAAGGACACCACAAAAGTTGTTCTTCCTGCTTTCTGGGCTGAGATGGGGAATCGCTGAATTTTGGAGTCGGCCGGTGACAAAATGTTCCAAAGACACCCCATGCACAACTCCACCGGGGAAGGTGCCAGGCAGGAGTTCTCTTGGTAGTTTTTACACTACCTTGGTAGGCAGCTGAAAGGCACCACAAAAGTTGTTCTTCCTGCTTTCTGGGCTGAGATGGGGAACCGCTGAATTTTGGAGTCGGCCGGTGAAAAAATGTTCCAAACACACCCCATGCACAACTCCACTAGCGAAGGTGCCAGGGACGAGTTCTGTTGGTAGTTTTTACATTGCTCCGGTAGGCATCAAAAGGACACCACAAAAGTTGTTCTTCCTGCTTTCTGGGCTGAGATGGGGAATCGCTGAATTTTGGACTCGGCCGGTGAAAAAATGTTCCAAACACACCCCATGCACAACTCCACCGGGGAAGGTGCCAGGCAGGAGTTCTCTTGGTAGTTTTTACACTACCTTGGTAGGCAGCTGAAAGGCACCACAAAAGTTGTTCTACCTGCTTTCTGGGCTGAGATGGGGAACCGCTGAATTTTGGACTCGGCTGGTGACAAAATGTTCCAAACACACCCCCTGCACAACTCCACCGGGGAAGGTGCCAGACAGGAGTTCTCTTAATAGTTTTTACACTACCTTGGTAGGCAGCTGAAAGGCACCACAAAAGTTGTTTTACCTGCTTTCTGGGCTGAGATGGGGAATCGCTGAATTTTGGACTCGGCCGGTGACAAAATGTTCCAAACACACCCCATGCACAACTCCACCGGGGAAGGTGCCAGACAGGAGTTCTGTTGGTAGTTTTTACATTGCTCCGGTAGGCATCTGAAAGACACCACAAAGGTTGTTGTACCTTCTTTCTGGGCTGAGATGGGGAACCGCTGAATTTTGGAGTCGGCCGGTGACAAAATGTTCCAAAGACACCCCATGCACAACTCCACCGGGGAAGGTGCCAGGCAGGAGTTCTCTTGGTAGTTTTTACACTACCTTGGTAGGCAGCTGAAAGGCACCACAAAAGTTGTTCTTCCTGCTTTCTGGGCTGAGATGGGGAACCGCTGAATTTTGGACTCGGCTGGTGACAAAATGTTCCAAAGACACCCCATGCACAACTCCACCGGGGAAGGTGCCAGGCAGGAGTTCTCTTGGTAGTTTTTACACTACCTTGGTAGGCAGCTGAAAGACACCACAAAAGTTGTTCTACCTGCTTTCTGGGCTGAGATGGGGAACCGCTGAATTTTGGACTCGGCCGGTGACAAAATGTTCCAAACACACCCCATGCACAACTCCACCGGGGAAGGTGCCAGACAGGACTTCTCTTAGTAGTTTTTACACTACCTTGGTAGGCATCTGAAAGACACCACAAAAGTTGTTCTACCTGCTTTCTGGGCTGAGATGGGGAACCGCTGAATTTTGGAGTCGGCCGGTGACAAAATGTTCCAAACACACCCCATGCACAACTCCACTAGCGAAGGTGCCAGGGACGAGTTCTGTTGGTAGTTTTTACATTGCTCCGGTAGGCATCAAAAGGACACCACAAAAGTTGTTCTTCCTGCTTTCTGGGATGAGATGGGGAATCGCTGAATTTTGGACTCGGCCGGTGACAAAATGTTCCAAAGACACCCCATGCACAACTCCACCGGGGAAGGTGCCAGGCAGGAGTTCTCTTGGTAGTTTTTACACTACCTTGGTAGGCAGCTGAAAGGCACCACAAAAGTTGTTCTACCTGCTTTCTGGGCTGAGATGGGGAACCGCTGAATTTTGGAGTCGGCCGGTGACAAAATGTTCCAAACACACCCCATGCACAACTCCACCGGGGAAGGTGCCCGAAAGGAGTTCTCCTGGTAGTTTTTACATTGCTCCGGTAGGCAGCAAAAGGACACCACAAAAGTTGTTCTTCCTGCTTTCTGGGCTGAGATGGGGAATCGCTGAATTTTGGACTCGGCCGGTGACAAAATGTTCCAAACACACCCCATGCACAACTCCACCGGGGAAGGTGCCAGACAGGAGTTCTCCTGGTAGTTTTTACATTGCTCCGGTAGGCAGCAAAAGGACACCACAAAAGTTGTTCTTCCTGCTTTCTGGGCTGAGATGGGGAATCGCTGAATTTTGGACTCGGCCGGTGACAAAATGTTCCAAACACACCCCATGCACAACTCCACCGGGGAAGGTGCCAGGCAGGAGTTCTCTTGGTAGTTTTTACATTGCTCCGGTAGGCATCTGAAAGACACCACAAAGGTTGTTGTACCTTGTTTCTGGGCTGAGATGGGGAACCGCTGAATTTTGGACTCGGCCGGTGACAAAATGTTCCAAAGACACCCCATGCACAACTCCACCGGGGAAGGTGCCAGACAGGAGTTCTCTTAGTAGTTTTTACACTACCTTGGTAGGCATTTGAAAGGCACCACAAAAGTTGTTCTTCCTGCTTTCTGGGCTGAGATGGGGAACCGCTGAATTTTGGACTCGGCCGGTGAAAAAATGTTCCAAAGACACCCCATGCACAACTCCACTAGCGAAGGTGCCAGGGACGAGTTCTGTTGGTAGTTTTTACATTGCTCCAGTAGGCACCAAAAGGACACCACAAAAGTTGTTCTTCCTGCTTTCTGGGCTGAGATGGGGAATCGCTGAATTTTGGACTCGGCCGGTGACAAAATGTTCCAAAGACACCCCATGCACAACTCCACCGGGGAAGGTGCCAGGCAGGAGTTCTCTTGGTAGTTTTTACACTACCTTGGTAGGCAGCTGAAAGACACCACAAAAGTTGTTCTACCTGCTTTCTGGGCTGAGATGGGGAACCGCTGAATTTTGGACTCGGCCGGTGACAAAATGTTCCAAAGACACCCCATGCACAACTCCACCGGGGAAGGTGCCAGACAGGACTTCTCTTAGTAGTTTTTACACTACCTTGGTAGGCATCTGAAAGACACCACAAAAGTTGTTCTACCTGCTTTCTGGGCTGAGATGGGGAACCGCTGAATTTTGGACTCGGCCGGTGACAAAATGTTCCAAACACACCCCATGCACAACTCCACTAGCGAAGGTGCCAGGGACGAGTTCTGTTGGTAGTTTTTACATTGCTCCGGTAGGCATCAAAAGGACACCACAAAAGTTGTTCTTCCTGCTTTCTGGGATGAGATGGGGAATCGCTGAATTTTGGACTCGGCCGGTGACAAAATGTTCCAAAGACACCCCATGCACAACTCCACCGGGGAAGGTGCCAGACAGGAGTTCTCTTGGTAGTTTTTACACTACCTTGGTAGGCAGCTGAAAGGCACCACAAAAGTTGTTCTACCTGCTTTCTGGGCTGAGATGGGGAACCGCTGAATTTTGGAGTCGGCCGGTGACAAAATGTTCCAAACACACCCCATGCACAACTCCACCGGGGAAGGTGCCAGAAAGGAGTTCTCCTGGTAGTTTTTACATTGCTCCGGTAGGCAGCAAAAGGACACCAGAAAAGTTGTTCTTCCTGCTTTCTGGGCTGAGATGGGGAATCGCTGAATTTTGGACTCGGCTGGTGACAAAATGTTCCAAACACACCCCATGCACAACTCCACCGGGGAAGGTGCCAGAAAGGAGTTCTCCTGGTAGTTTTTACACTACCTTGGTAGGCAGCTGAAAGACACCACAAAAGTTGTTCTTCCTGCTTTCTGGGCTGAGATGGGGAACCGCTGAATTTTGGAGTCGGCCGGTGAAAAAATGTTCCAAAGACACCCCATGCACAACTCCACTAGCGAAGGTGCCAGGGACGAGTTCTGTTGGTAGTTTTTACACTACCTTGGTAGGCAGCTGAAAGGCACAAGAAAAGTTGTTGTACCTTCTTTCTGGGCTGAGATGGGGAACCGCTGAATTTTGGACTCGGCCGGTGACAAAATGTTCCAAACACACCCCATGCACAACTCCACTAGCGAAGGTGCCAGGGACGAGTTCTGTTGGTAGTTTTTACATTGCTCCGGTAGGCACCAAAAGGACACCACAAAAGTTGTTCTTCCTGCTTTCTGGGCTGAGATGGGGAACCGCTGAATTTTGGACTCGGCCGGTTACAAAATGTTCCAAAGACACCCCATGCACAACTCCACCTGGGAAGGTGCCAGGCAGGAGTTCTCTTGGTAGTTTTTACACTACCTTGGTAGGCAGCTGAAAGGCACCACAAAAGTTGTTCTTCCTGCTTTCTGGGCTGAGATGGGGAACCGCTGAATTTTGGACTCGGCCGGTGACAAAATGTTCCAAACACACCCCATGCACAACTCCACTAGCGAAGGTGCCAGGGACGAGTTCTGTTGGTAGTTTTTACATTGCTCCGGTAGGCATCAAAAGGACACCACAAAAGTTGTTCTTCCTGCTTTCTGGGCTGAGATGGGGAACCGCTGAATTTTGGAGTCGGCCGGTGACAAAATGTTCCAAAGACACCCCATGCACAACTCCACCGGGGAAGGTGCCAGGCAGGAGTTCTCTTGGTAGTTTTTACACTACCTTGGTAGGCAGCTGAAAGGCACCACAAAAGTTGTTCTACCTGCTTTCTGGGCTGAGATGGGGAACCGCTGAATTTTGGAGTCGGCCGGTGACAAAATGTTCCAAACACACCCCATGCACAACTCCACCGGGGAAGGTGCCAGAAAGGAGTTCTCCTGGTAGTTTTTACATTGCTCCGGTAGGCATCTGAAAGACACCACAAAAGTTGTTCTACCTGCTTTCTGGGCTGAGATGGGGAACCGCTGAATTTTGGACTCGGCTGGTGACAAAATGTTCCAAACACACCCCATGCACAACTCCACCGGGGAAGGTGCCAGACAGGAGTTCTCTTAATAGTTTTTACACTACCTTGGTAGGCATCTGAAAGAAACCACAAAAGTTGTTTTACCTGCTTTCTGGGCTGAGATGGGGAACCGCTGAATTTTGGAGTCGGCCGGTGACAAAATGTTCCAAACACACCCCATGCACAACTCCACCGGGGAAGGTGCCAGACAGGAGTTCTCTTAATAGTTTTTACACTACCTTGGTAGGCATCTGAAAGGCACCACAAAAGTTGTTGTACCTGCTTTCTGGGCTGAGATGGGGAACCGCTGAATTTTGGAGTCGGCCGGTGACAAAATGTTCCAAACACACCCCATGCACAACTCCACTAGCGAAGGTGCCAGGGACGAGTTCTGTTGGTAGTTTTTACATTGCTCCGGTAGGCACCAAAAGGACACCACAAAAGTTGTTCTTCCTGCTTTCTGGGCTGAGATGGGGAATCGCTGAATTTTGGACTCGGCCGGTGACAAAATGTTCCAAAGACACCCCATGCACAACTCCACCGGGGAAGGTGCCAGGCAGGAGTTCTCTTGGTAGTTTTTACACTACCTTGGTAGGCAGCTGAAAGGCACCACAAAAGTTGTTCTACCTGCTTTCTGGGCTGAGATGGGGAACCGCTGAATTTTGGAGTCGGCCGGTGACAAAATGTTCCAAACACACCCCATGCACAACTCCACCGGGGAAGGTGCCAGACAGGAGTTCTCTTGATAGTTTTTGCACTACCTTGGTAGGCATTTGAAAGGCACCACAAAAGTTGTTCTTCCTGCTTTCTGGGCTGAGATGGGGAACCGCTGAATTTTGGACTCGGCCGGTGACAAAATGTTCCAAACACACCCCATGCACAACTCCACTAGCGAAGGTGCCAGGGACGAGTTCTGTTGGTAGTTTTTACATTGCTCCGGTAGGCATCAAAAGGACACCACAAAAGTTGTTCTTCCTGCTTTCTGGGCTGAGATGGGGAATCGCTGAATTTTGGACTCGGCCGGTGACAAAATATTCCAAAGACACCCCATGCACAACTCCACCGGGGAAGGTGCCAGGCAGGAGTTCTCTTGGTAGTTTTTACACTACCTTTGTAGGCAGCTGAAAGGCACCACAAAAGTTGTTCTTCCTGCTTTCTGGGCTGAGATGGGGAACCGCTGAATTTTGGAGTCGGCCGGTGACAAAATGTTCCAAACACACCCCATGCACAACTCCACTAGCGAAGGTGCCAGGGACGAGTTCTGTTGGTAGTTTTTACATTGCTCCGGTAGGCATCAAAAGGACACCACAAAAGTTGTTCTTCCTGCTTTCTGGGCTGAGATGGGGAACCGCTGAATTTTGGAGTCGGCCGGTGACAAAATGTTCCAAACACACCCCATGCACAACTCCACTAGCGAAGGTGCCAGGGACGAGTTCTGTTGGTAGTTTTTACATTGCTCCGGTAGGCATCAAAAGGACACCACAAAAGTTGTTCTTCCTGCTTTCTGGGCTGAGATGGGGAACCGCTGAATTTTGGACTCGGCCGGTGACAAAATGTTCCAAAGACACCCCATGCACAACTCCACCGGGGAAGGTGCCAGGCAGGAGTTCTCTTGGTAGTTTTTACACTACCTTGGTAGGCAGCTGAAAGGCACCACAAAAGTTGTTCTTCCTGCTTTCTGGGCTGAGATGGGGAACCGCTGAATTTTGGACTCGGCCGGTGAAAAAATGTTCCAAACACACCCCATGCACAACTCCACTAGCGAAGGTGCCAGGGACGAGTTCTGTTGGTAGTTTTTACATTGCTCCGGTAGGCATCAAAAGGACACCACAAAAGTTGTTCTTCCTGCTTTCTGGGCTGAGATGGGGAACCGCTGAATTTTGGACTCGGCCGGTGACAAAATGTTCCAAAGACACCCCATGCACAACTCCACCGGGGAAGGTGCCAGACAGGAGTTCTCTTAGTAGTTTTTACACTACCTTGGTAGGCAGCTGAAAGGCACCACAAAAGTTGTTCTTCCTGCTTTCTGGGCTGAGATGGGGAACCGCTGAATTTTGGACTCGGCCGGTGACAAAATGTTCCAAACACACCCCATGCACAACTCCACCGGGGAAGGTGCCAGGCAGGAGTTCTCTTGGTAGTTTTTACACTACCTTGGTAGGCATCTGAAAGGCACCACAAAAGTTGTTCTACCTGCTTTCTGGGCTGAGATGGGGAACCGCTGAATTTTGGACTCGGCCGGTGACAAAATGTTCCAAAGACACCCCATGCACAACTCCACCGGGGAAGGTGCCAGGCAGGAGTTCTCTTGGTAGTTTTTACACTACCTTGGTAGGCAGCTGAAAGGCACCACAAAAGTTGTTCTACCTGCTTTCTGGGCTGAGATGGGGAACCGCTGAATTTTGGAGTCGGCTGGTGACAAAATGTTCCAAAGACACCCCATGCACAACTCCACCGGGGAAGGTGCCAGACAGGAGTTCTCTTAGTAGTTTTTACACTACCTTGGTAGGCATTTGAAAGGCACCACAAAAGCTGTTCTTCCTGCTTTCTGGGCTGAGATGGGGAACCGCTGAATTTTGGACTCGGCCGGTGAAAAAATGTTCCAAAGACACCCCATGCACAACTCCACCGGGGAAGGTGCCAGGGACGAGTTCTGTTGGTAGTTTTTACATTGCTCCGGTAGGCATCAAAAGGACACCACAAAAGTTGTTCTTCCTGCTTTCTGGGCTGAGATGGGGAACCGCTGAATTTTGGAGTCGGCCGGTGACAAAATGTTCCAAAGACACCCCATGCACAACTCCACCGGGGAAGGTGCCAGGCAGGAGTTCTCTTGGTAGTTTTTACACTACCTTGGTAGGCAGCTGAAAGGCACCACAAAAGTTGTTCTTCCTGCTTTCTGGGCTGAGATGGGGAACCGCTGAATTTTGGACTCGGCCGGTGAAAAAATGTTCCAAACACACCCCATGCACAACTCCACTAGCGAAGGTGCCAGGAACGAATTCTGTTGGTAGTTTTTACATTGCTCCGGTAGGCATCTGAAAGACACCACAAAAGTTGTTCTACCTGCTTTCTGGGCTGAGATGGGGAACCGCTGACTTTTGGACTCGGCTGGTGACAAAATGTTCCAAAGACACCCCATGCACAACTCCACCGGGGAAGGTGCCAGACAGGAGTTCTCCTGGTAGTTTTTACATTGCTCCGGTAGGCATCTGAAAGACACCACAAAAGTTGTTCTACCTGCTTTCTGGGCTGAGATGGGGAACCGCTGAATTTTGGAGTCGGCCGGTGACAAAATGTTCCAAACACACCCCATGCACAACTCCACCGGGGAAGGTGCCAGAAAGGAGTTCTCCTGGTAGTTTTTACATTGCTCCGGTAGGCATCTGAAAGACACCACAAAAGTTGTTCTACCTGCTTTCTGGGCTGAGATGGGGAACCGCTGAATTTTGGAGTCGGCCGGTGACAAAATGTTCCAAACACACCCCATGCACAACTCCACCGGGGAAGGTGCCAGACAGGAGTTCTCTTAATAGTTTTTACACTACCTTGGTAGGCATCTGAAAGAAACCACAAAAGTTGTTTTACCTGCTTTCTGGGCTGAGATGGGGAACCGCTGAATTTTGGAGTCGGCCGGTGACAAAATGTTCCAAACACACCCCATGCACAACTCCACCGGGGAAGGTGCCAGACAGGAGTTCTCTTAATAGTTTTTACACTACCTTGGTAGGCATCTGAAAGGCACCACAAAAGTTGTTGTACCTGCTTTCTGGGCTGAGATGGGGAACCGCTGAATTTTGGAGTCGGCCGGTGACAAAATGTTCCAAACACACCCCATGCACAACTCCACTAGCGAAGGTGCCAGGAACAAATTCTGTTGGTAGTTTTTACATTGCTCCTGTAGGCATCAAAAAGACACTACAAAAGTTGTTCTTCCTGCTTTCTGGGCTGAGATGGGGAATCGCTGAATTTTGGAGTCGGCCGGTGACAAAATGTTCCAAAGACACCCCATGCACAACTCCACTAGGGAAGGTGCCAGGCAGGAGTTCTCTTAGTAGTTTTTACACTACCTTGGTAGGCATTTGAAAGGCACCACAAAAGTTGTTGTACCTTCTTTCTGGGCTGAGATGGGGAACCGCTGAATTTTGGACTCGGCCGGTGACAAAATGTTCCAAAGACACCCCATGCACAACTCCTCTAGGGAAGGTGCCAGACAGGAGTTCTCTTAGTAGTTTTTACACTACCTTGGTAGGCATTTGAAAGGCACCACAAAAGTTGTTCTTCCTGCTTTCTGGGCTGAGATGGGGAACCGCTGAATTTTGGAGTCGGCCGGTGAAAAAATGTTCCAAACACACCCCATGCACAACTCCACCGGGGAAGGTGCCAGGAAGGAGTTCTCTTGGTAGTTTTTACATTGCTCCGGTAGGCATCAAAAGGACACCACAAAAGTTGTTCTTCCTGCTTTCTGGGCTGAGATGGGGAATCGCTGAATTTTGGACTCGGCCGGTGACAAAATATTCCAAAGACACCCCATGCACAACTCCACCGGGGAAGGTGCCAGGCAGGAGTTCTCTTGGTAGTTTTTACACTACCTTGGTAGGCAGCTGAAAGGCACCACAAAAGTTGTTCTTCCTGCTTTCTGGGCTGAGATGAGGAACCGCTGAATTTTGGACTCGGCCGGTGAAAAAATGTTCCAAACACACCCCATGCACAACTCCACTAGCGAAGGTGCCAGGGACGAGTTCTGTTGGTAGTTTTTACATTGCTCCGGTAGGCATCAAAAGGACACCACAAAAGTTGTTCTTCCTGCTTTCTGGGCTGAGATGGGGAACCGCTGAATTTTGGACTCGTCTGGTGACAAAATGTTCCAAACACACCCCATGCACAACTCCACCGGGGAAGGTGCCAGGCAGGAGTTCTCTTGGTAGTTTTTACACTACCTTGGTAGGCATCTGAAAGGCACCACAAAAGTTGTTCTACCTGCTTTCTGGGCTGAGATGGGGAACCGCTGAATTTTGGAGTCGGCCGGTGACAAAATGTTCCAAAGACACCCCATGCACAACTCCACCGGGGAAGGTGCCAGGCAGGAGTTCTCTTAGTAGTTTTTACACTACCTTGGTAGGCAGCTGAAAGGCACCACAAAAGTTGTTCTACCTGCTTTCTGGGCTGAGATGGGGAACCGCTGAATTTTGGAGTCGGCCGGTGACAAAATGTTCCAAAGACACCCCATGCACAACTCCACCGGGGAAGGTGCCAGACAGGAGTTCTCTTAGTAGTTTTTACACTACCTTGGTAGGCATTTGAAAGGCACCACAAAAGCTGTTCTTCCTGCTTTCTGGGCTGAGATGGGGAACCGCTGAATTTTGGAGTCGGCCGGTGAAAAAATGTTCCAAAGACACCCCATGCACAACTCCACCGGGGAAGGTGCCAGAAAGGAGTTCTGTTGGTAGTTTTTACATTGCTCCGGTAGGCATCAAAAGGACACCACAAAAGTTGTTCTTCCTGCTTTCTGGGCTGAGATGGGGAACCGCTGAATTTTGGAGTCGGCCGGTGACAAAATGTTCCAAAGACACCCCATGCACAACTCCACCGGGGAAGGTGCCAGGCAGGAGTTCTCTTGGTAGTTTTTACACTACCTTGGTAGGCAGCTGAAAGGCACCACAAAAGTTGTTCTTCCTGCTTTCTGGGCTGAGATGGGGAACCGCTGAATTTTGGACTCGGCCGGTGAAAAAATGTTCCAAAGACACCCCATGCACAACTCCACTAGCGAAGGTGCCAGGGACGAGTTCTGTTGGTAGTTTTTACATTGCTCCGGTAGGCATCAAAAGGACACCACAAAAGTTGTTCTTCCTGCTTTCTGGGCTGAGATGGGGAACCGCTGAATTTTGGACTCGGCCGGTGACAAAATGTTCCAAAGACACCCCATGCACAACTCCACCGGGGAAGGTGCCAGACAGGAGTTCTCTTAGTAGTTTTTACACTACCTTGGTAGGCATTTGAAAGGCACCACAAAAGTTGTTGTACCTTCTTTCTGGGCTGAGATGGGGAACCGCTGAATTTTGGACTCGGCCGGTGACAAAATGTTCCAAAGACACCCCATGCACAACTCCTCTAGGGAAGGTGCCAGAAAGGAGTTCTCCTGGTAGTTTTTACACTACCTTGGTAGGCATTTGAAAGGCACCACAAAAGTTGTTCTTCCTGCTTTCTGGGCTGAGATGGGGAACCGCTGAATTTTGGACTCGGCCGGTGACAAAATGTTCCAAACACACCCCATGCACAACTCCACTAGCGAAGGTGCCAGGGACGAGTACTGTTGGTAGTTTTTACATTGCTCCGGTAGGCATCAAAAGGACACCACAAAAGTTGTTCTTCCTGCTTTCTGGGCTGAGATGGGGAATCGCTGAATTTTGGACTCGGCCGGTGACAAAATATTCCAAAGACACCCCATGCACAACTCCACCGGGGAAGGTGCCAGAAAGGAGTTCTCTTGGTAGTTTTTACACTACCTTGGTAGGCAGCTGAAAGGCACCACAAAAGTTGTTCTTCCTGCTTTCTGGGCTGAGATGAGGAACCGCTGAATTTTGGACTCGGCCGGTGAAAAAATGTTCCAAACACACCCCATGCACAACTCCACTAGCGAAGGTGCCAGGGACGAGTTCTGTTGGTAGTTTTTACATTGCTCCGGTAGGCATCAAAAGGACACCACAAAAGTTGTTCTTCCTGCTTTCTGGGCTGAGATGGGGAACCGCTGAATTTTGGACTCGTCTGGTGACAAAATGTTCCAAACACACCCCATGCACAACTCCACCGGGGAAGGTGCCAGGCAGGAGTTCTCTTGGTAGTTTTTACACTACCTTGGTAGGCATCTGAAAGGCACCACAAAAGTTGTTCTACCTGCTTTCTGGGCTGAGATGGGGAACCGCTGAATTTTGGAGTCGGCCGGTGACAAAATGTTCCAAAGACACCCCATGCACAACTCCACCGGGGAAGGTGCCAGGCAGGAGTTCTCTTAGTAGTTTTTACACTACCTTGGTAGGCAGCTGAAAGGCACCACAAAAGTTGTTCTACCTGCTTTCTGGGCTGAGATGGGGAACCGCTGAATTTTGGAGTCGGCCGGTGACAAAATGTTCCAAAGACACCCCATGCACAACTCCACCGGGGAAGGTGCCAGACAGGAGTTCTCTTAGTAGTTTTTACACTACCTTGGTAGGCATTTGAAAGGCACCACAAAAGCTGTTCTTCCTGCTTTCTGGGCTGAGATGGGGAACCGCTGAATTTTGGAGTCGGCCGGTGAAAAAATGTTCCAAAGACACCCCATGCACAACTCCACCGGGGAAGGTGCCAGAAAGGAGTTCTGTTGGTAGTTTTTACATTGCTCCGGTAGGCATCAAAAGGACACCACAAAAGTTGTTCTTCCTGCTTTCTGGGCTGAGATGGGGAACCGCTGAATTTTGGACTCGGCCGGTGACAAAATGTTCCAAAGACACCCCATGCACAACTCCACCGGGGAAGGTGCCAGGCAGGAGTTCTCTTGGTAGTTTTTACACTACCTTGGTAGGCAGCTGAAAGGCACCACAAAAGTTGTTCTTCCTGCTTTCTGGGCTGAGATGGGGAACCGCTGAATTTTGGACTCGGCCGGTGAAAAAATGTTCCAAAGACACCCCATGCACAACTCCACTAGCGAAGGTGCCAGGGACGAGTTCTGTTGGTAGTTTTTACATTGCTCCGGTAGGCATCAAAAGGACACCACAAAAGTTGTTCTTCCTGCTTTCTGGGCTGAGATGGGGAACCGCTGAATTTTGGACTCGGCCGGTGACAAAATGTTCCAAAGACACCCCATGCACAACTCCACCGGGGAAGGTGCCAGACAGGAGTTCTCTTAGTAGTTTTTACACTACCTTGGTAGGCAGCTGAAAGGCACCACAAAAGTTGTTCTTCCTGCTTTCTGGGCTGAGATGGGGAACCGCTGAATTTTGGAGTCGGCCGGTGACAAAATGTTCCAAAGACACCCCATGCACAACTCCACCGGGGAAGGTGCCAGGGACGAGTTCTGTTGGTAGTTTTTACATTGCTCCGGTAGGCATCAAAAGGACACCACAAAAGTTGTTCTTCCTGCTTTCTGGGCTGAGATGGGGAACCGCTGAATTTTGGACTCGGCCGGTGAAAAAATGTTCCAAAGACACCCCATGCACAACTCCACCGGGGAAGGTGCCAGACAGGAGTTCTCCTGGTAGTTTTTACACTACCTTGGTAGGCAGCTGAAAGGCACCACAAAAGTTGTTCTACCTGCTTTCTGGGCTGAGATGGGGAACCGCTGAATTTTGGACTCGGCTGGTGACAAAATGTTCCAAAGACATCCCATGCACAACTCCACCGGGGAAGGTGCCAGACAGGAGTTCTCTTAGTAGTTTTTACACTACCTTGGTAGGCAGCTGAAAGGCACCACAAAAGTTGTTCTTCCTGCTTTCTGGGCTGAGATGGGGAACCGCTGAAATTTGGAGTCGGCCGGTGAAAAAATGTTCCAAAGACACCCCATGCACAACTCCACTAGCGAAGGTGCCAGGGACGAGTTCTGTTGGTAGTTTTTACATTGCTCCGGTAGGCATCTGAAGGACACCACAAAAGTTGTTCTTCCTGCTTTCTGGGCTGAGATGGGGAACCGCTGAATTTTGGACTCGGCCGGTGAAAAAATGTTCCAAAGACACCCCATGCACAACTCCACCGGGGAAGGTGCCAGACAAGCGTTCTCTTGATAGTTTTTACATTGCTCCGGTAGGCATCAAAAGGACACCACAAAAGTTGTTCTTCCTGCTTTCTGGGCTGAGATGGGGAACCGCTGAATTTTGGAGTCGGCCGGTGACAAAATGTTCCAAAGACACCCCATGCACAACTCCACCGGGGAAGGTGCCAGGCAGGAGTTCTCTTGGTAGTTTTTACACTACCTTGGTAGGCATTTGAAAGGCACCACAAAAGTTGTTCTTCCTGCTTTCTGGGCTGAGATGGGGAACCGCTGAATTTTGGACTCGGCCGGTGAAAAAATGTTCCAAACACACCCCATGCACAACTCCACTAGCGAAGGTGCCAGGGACGAGTTCTGTTGGTAGTTTTTACATTGCTCCGGTAGGCATCAAAAGGACACCACAAAAGTTGTTCTTCCTGCTTTCTGGGCTGAGATGGGGAACCGCTGAATTTTGGACTCGGCCGGTGACAAAATGTTCCAAAGACACCCCATGCACAACTCCACCGGGGAAGGTGCCAGGCAGGAGTTCTCTTAGTAGTTTTTACACTACCTTGGTAGGCATTTGAAAGGCACCACAAAAGTTGTTGTACCTTCTTTCTGGGCTGAGATGGGGAACCGCTGAATTTTGGACTCGGCCGGTGACAAAATGTTCCAAAGACACCCCATGCACAACTCCTCTAGGGAAGGTGCCAGACAGGAGTTCTCTTAGTAGTTTTTACACTACCTTGGTAGGCATTTGAAAGGCACCACAAAAGTTGTTCTTCCTGCTTTCTGGGCTGAGATGGGGAACCGCTGAATTTTGGAGTCGGCCGGTGACAAAATGTTCCAAACACACCCCATGCACAACTCCACTAGCGAAGGTGCCAGGGACGAGTACTGTTGGTAGTTTTTACATTGCTCCGGTAGGCATCAAAAGGACACCACAAAAGTTGTTCTTCCTGCTTTCTGGGCTGAGATGGGGAATCGCTGAATTTTGGACTCGGCCGGTGACAAAATATTCCAAAGACACCCCATGCACAACTCCACCGGGGAAGGTGCCAGGCAGGAGTTCTCTTGGTAGTTTTTACACTACCTTGGTAGGCAGCTGAAAGGCACCACAAAAGTTGTTCTTCCTGCTTTCTGGGCTGAGATGAGGAACCGCTGAATTTTGGACTCGGCCGGTGAAAAAATGTTCCAAACACACCCCATGCACAACTCCACTAGCGAAGGTGCCAGGGACGAGTTCTGTTGGTAGTTTTTACATTGCTCCGGTAGGCATCAAAAGGACACCACAAAAGTTGTTCTTCCTGCTTTCTGGGCTGAGATGGGGAACCGCTGAATTTTGGACTCGTCTGGTGACAAAATGTTCCAAACACACCCCATGCACAACTCCACCGGGGAAGGTGCCAGGCAGGAGTTCTCTTGGTAGTTTTTACACTACCTTGGTAGGCAGCTGAAAGGCACCACAAAAGTTGTTCTACCTGCTTTCTGGGCTGAGATGGGGAACCGCTGAATTTTGGAGTCGGCCGGTGACAAAATGTTCCAAAGACACCCCATGCACAACTCCACCGGGGAAGGTGCCAGGCAGGAGTTCTCTTAGTAGTTTTTACACTACCTTGGTAGGCAGCTGAAAGGCACCACAAAAGTTGTTCTACCTGCTTTCTGGGCTGAGATGGGGAACCGCTGAATTTTGGAGTCGGCCGGTGACAAAATGTTCCAAAGACACCCCATGCACAACTCCACCGGGGAAGGTGCCAGACAGGAGTTCTCTTAGTAGTTTTTACACTACCTTGGTAGGCATTTGAAAGGCACCACAAAAGCTGTTCTTCCTGCTTTCTGGGCTGAGATGGGGAACCGCTGAATTTTGGAGTCGGCCGGTGAAAAAATGTTCCAAAGACACCCCATGCACAACTCCACCGGGGAAGGTGCCAGAAAGGAGTTCTGTTGGTAGTTTTTACATTGCTCCGGTAGGCATCAAAAGGACACCACAAAAGTTGTTCTTCCTGCTTTCTGGGCTGAGATGGGGAACCGCTGAATTTTGGAGTCGGCCGGTGACAAAATGTTCCAAAGACACCCCATGCACAACTCCACCGGGGAAGGTGCCAGGCAGGAGTTCTCTTGGTAGTTTTTACACTACCTTGGTAGGCAGCTGAAAGGCACCACAAAAGTTGTTCTTCCTGCTTTCTGGGCTGAGATGGGGAACCGCTGAATTTTGGAGTCGGCCGGTGAAAAAATGTTCCAAAGACACCCCATGCACAACTCCACTAGCGAAGGTGCCAGGGACGAGTTCTGTTGGTAGTTTTTACATTGCTCCGGTAGGCATCAAAAGGACACCACAAAAGTTGTTCTTCCTGCTTTCTGGGCTGAGATGGGGAACCGCTGAATTTTGGACTCGGCCGGTGACAAAATGTTCCAAACACACCCCATGCACAACTCCACCGGGGAAGGTGCCAGACAGGAGTTCTCTTAGTAGTTTTTACACTACCTTGGTAGGCATTTGAAAGGCACCACAAAAGTTGTTGTACCTTCTTTCTGGGCTGAGATGGGGAACCGCTGAATTTTGGACTCGGCCGGTGACAAAATGTTCCAAAGACACCCCATGCACAACTCCTCTAGGGAAGGTGCCAGAAAGGAGTTCTCCTGGTAGTTTTTACACTACCTTGGTAGGCATTTGAAAGGCACCACAAAAGTTGTTCTTCCTGCTTTCTGGGCTGAGATGGGGAACCGCTGAATTTTGGACTCGGCCGGTGACAAAATGTTCCAAACACACCCCATGCACAACTCCACTAGCGAAGGTGCCAGGGACGAGTACTGTTGGTAGTTTTTACATTGCTCCGGTAGGCATCAAAAGGACACCACAAAAGTTGTTCTTCCTGCTTTCTGGGCTGAGATGGGGAATCGCTGAATTTTGGACTCGGCCGGTGACAAAATATTCCAAAGACACCCCATGCACAACTCCACCGGGGAAGGTGCCAGAAAGGAGTTCTCTTGGTAGTTTTTACACTACCTTGGTAGGCAGCTGAAAGGCACCACAAAAGTTGTTCTTCCTGCTTTCTGGGCTGAGATGAGGAACCGCTGAATTTTGGACTCGGCCGGTGAAAAAATGTTCCAAACACACCCCATGCACAACTCCACTAGCGAAGGTGCCAGGGACGAGTTCTGTTGGTAGTTTTTACATTGCTCCGGTAGGCATCAAAAGGACACCACAAAAGTTGTTCTTCCTGCTTTCTGGGCTGAGATGGGGAACCGCTGAATTTTGGAGTCGGCCGGTGACAAAATGTTCCAAACACACCCCATGCACAACTCCACCGGGGAAGGTGCCAGGCAGGAGTTCTCTTGGTAGTTTTTACACTACCTTGGTAGGCATCTGAAAGGCACCACAAAAGTTGTTCTACCTGCTTTCTGGGCTGAGATGGGGAACCGCTGAATTTTGGAGTCGGCCGGTGACAAAATGTTCCAAAGACACCCCATGCACAACTCCACCGGGGAAGGTGCCAGGCAGGAGTTCTCTTAGTAGTTTTTACACTACCTTGGTAGGCAGCTGAAAGGCACCACAAAAGTTGTTCTACCTGCTTTCTGGGCTGAGATGGGGAACCGCTGAATTTTGGAGTCGGCCGGTGACAAAATGTTCCAAAGACACCCCATGCACAACTCCACCGGGGAAGGTGCCAGACAGGAGTTCTCTTAGTAGTTTTTACACTACCTTGGTAGGCATTTGAAAGGCACCACAAAAGCTGTTCTTCCTGCTTTCTGGGCTGAGATGGGGAACCGCTGAATTTTGGAGTCGGCCGGTGAAAAAATGTTCCAAAGACACCCCATGCACAACTCCACCGGGGAAGGTGCCAGAAAGGAGTTCTGTTGGTAGTTTTTACATTGCTCCGGTAGGCATCAAAAGGACACCACAAAAGTTGTTCTTCCTGCTTTCTGGGCTGAGATGGGGAACCGCTGAATTTTGGACTCGGCCGGTGACAAAATGTTCCAAAGACACCCCATGCACAACTCCACCGGGGAAGGTGCCAGGCAGGAGTTCTCTTGGTAGTTTTTACACTACCTTGGTAGGCAGCTGAAAGGCACCACAAAAGTTGTTCTTCCTGCTTTCTGGGCTGAGATGGGGAACCGCTGAATTTTGGACTCGGCCGGTGAAAAAATGTTCCAAAGACACCCCATGCACAACTCCACTAGCGAAGGTGCCAGGGACGAGTTCTGTTGGTAGTTTTTACATTGCTCCGGTAGGCATCAAAAGGACACCACAAAAGTTGTTCTTCCTGCTTTCTGGGCTGAGATGGGGAACCGCTGAATTTTGGACTCGGCCGGTGACAAAATGTTCCAAAGACACCCCATGCACAACTCCACCGGGGAAGGTGCCAGACAGGAGTTCTCTTAGTAGTTTTTACACTACCTTGGTAGGCAGCTGAAAGGCACCACAAAAGTTGTTCTTCCTGCTTTCTGGGCTGAGATGGGGAACCGCTGAATTTTGGAGTCGGCCGGTGACAAAATGTTCCAAAGACACCCCATGCACAACTCCACCGGGGAAGGTGCCAGGGACGAGTTCTGTTGGTAGTTTTTACATTGCTCCGGTAGGCATCAAAAGGACACCACAAAAGTTGTTCTTCCTGCTTTCTGGGCTGAGATGGGGAACCGCTGAATTTTGGACTCGGCCGGTGAAAAAATGTTCCAAAGACACCCCATGCACAACTCCACCGGGGAAGGTGCCAGACAGGAGTTCTCCTGGTAGTTTTTACACTACCTTGGTAGGCAGCTGAAAGGCACCACAAAAGTTGTTCTACCTGCTTTCTGGGCTGAGATGGGGAACCGCTGAATTTTGGACTCGGCTGGTGACAAAATGTTCCAAAGACATCCCATGCACAACTCCACCGGGGAAGGTGCCAGACAGGAGTTCTCTTAGTAGTTTTTACACTACCTTGGTAGGCATTTGAAAGGCACCACAAAAGTTGTTCTTCCTGCTTTCTGGGCTGAGATGGGGAACCGCTGAAATTTGGACTCGGCCGGTGAAAAAATGTTCCAAAGACACCCCATGCACAACTCCACTAGCGAAGGTGCCAGGGACGAGTTCTGTTGGTAGTTTTTACATTGCTCCGGTAGGCATCTGAAGGACACCACAAAAGTTGTTCTTCCTGCTTTCTGGGCTGAGATGGGGAACCGCTGAATTTTGGACTCGGCCGGTGAAAAAATGTTCCAAAGACACCCCATGCACAACTCCACCGGGGAAGGTGCCAGACAAGCGTTCTCTTGATAGTTTTTACATTGCTCCGGTAGGCATCAAAAGGACACCACAAAAGTTGTTCTTCCTGCTTTCTGGGCTGAGATGGGGAACCGCTGAATTTTGGAGTCGGCCGGTGACAAAATGTTCCAAAGACACCCCATGCACAACTCCACCGGGGAAGGTGCCAGGCAGGAGTTCTCTTGGTAGTTTTTACACTACCTTGGTAGGCATTTGAAAGGCACCACAAAAGTTGTTCTTCCTGCTTTCTGGGCTGAGATGGGGAACCGCTGAATTTTGGACTCGGCCGGTGAAAAAATGTTCCAAACACACCCCATGCACAACTCCACTAGCGAAGGTGCCAGGGACGAGTTCTGTTGGTAGTTTTTACATTGCTCCGGTAGGCATCAAAAGGACACCACAAAAGTTGTTCTTCCTGCTTTCTGGGCTGAGATGGGGAACCGCTGAATTTTGGACTCGGCCGGTGACAAAATGTTCCAAAGACACCCCATGCACAACTCCACCGGGGAAGGTGCCAGGCAGGAGTTCTCTTAGTAGTTTTTACACTACCTTGGTAGGCATCTGAAAGGCACCACAAAAGTTGTTCTTCCTGCTTTCTGGGCTGAGATGGGGAACCGCTGAATTTTGGAGTCGGCCGGTGACAAAATGTTCCAAACACACCCCATGCACAACTCCACTAGCGAAGGTGCCAGGGACAAGTTCTGTTGGTAGTTTTTACATTGCTCCGGTAGGCATCAAAAGGACACCACAAAAGTTGTTCTTCCTGCTTTCTGGGCTGAGATGGGGAACCGCTGAATTTTGGACTCGGCCGGTGACAAAATGTTCCAAAGACACCCCATGCACAACTCCACCGGGGAAGGTGCCAGACAGGAGTTCTCCTGGTAGTTTTTACACTACCTTGGTAGGCAGCTGAAAGGCACAAGAAAAGTTGTTCTACCTGCTTTCTGGGCTGAGATGGGGAACCGCTGAATTTTGGAGTCGGCTGGTGACAAAATGTTCCAAAGACACCCCATGCACAACTCCACCGGGGAAGGTGCCAGACAGGAGTTCTCTTAGTAGTTTTTACACTACCTTGGTAGGCATTTGAAAGGCACCACAAAAGTTGTTCTTCCTGCTTTCTGGGCTGAGATGGGGAACCGCTGAATTTTGGAGTCGGCCGGTGAAAAAATGTTCCAAAGACACCCCATGCACAACTCCACCGGCGAAGGTGCCAGGGACGAGTTCTGTTGGTAGTTTTTACATTGCTCCGGTAGGCATCTGAAGGACACCACAAAAGTTGTTCTTCCTGCTTTCTGGGCTGAGATGGGGAACCGCTGAATTTTGGACTCGGCCGGTGAAAAAATGTTCCAAAGACACCCCATGCACAACTCCACCGGGGAAGGTGCCAGACAAGCGTTCTCTTGATAGTTTTTACATTGCTCCGGTAGGCATCAAAAGGACACCACAAAAGTTGTTCTTCCTGCTTTCTGGGCTGAGATGGGGAACCGCTGAATTTTGGAGTCGGCCGGTGACAAAATGTTCCAAAGACACCCCATGCACAACTCCACCGGGGAAGGTGCCAGGCAGGAGTTCTCTTGGTAGTTTTTACACTACCTTGGTAGGCATTTGAAAGGCACCACAAAAGTTGTTCTTCCTGCTTTCTGGGCTGAGATGGGGAACCGCTGAATTTTGGACTCGGCCGGTGAAAAAATGTTCCAAACACACCCCATGCACAACTCCACTAGCGAAGGTGCCAGGGACGAGTTCTGTTGGTAGTTTTTACATTGCTCCGGTAGGCATCAAAAGGACACCACAAAAGTTGTTCTTCCTGCTTTCTGGGCTGAGATGGGGAACCGCTGATTTTTGGAGTCGGCTGGTGACAAAATGTTCCAAACACACCCCATGCACAACTCCACCGGGGAAGGTGCCAGACAGGAGTTCTCTTAGTAGTTTTTACACTACCTTGGTAGGCAGCTGAAAGGCACCACAAAAGTTGTTCTTCCTGCTTTCTGGGCTGAGATGGGGAACCGCTGAATTTTGGACTCGTCTGGTGACAAAATGTTCCAAACACACCCCATGCACAACTCCACCGGGGAAGGTGCCAGGCAGGAGTTCTCTTGGTAGTTTTTACACTACCTTGGTAGGCAGCTGAAAGGCACCACAAAAGTTGTTCTACCTGCTTTCTGGGCTGAGATGGGGAACCGCTGAATTTTGGACTCGGCCGGTGACAAAATGTTCCAAAGACACCCCATGCACAACTCCACCGGGGAAGGTGCCAGGCAGGAGTTCTCTTAGTAGTTTTTACACTACCTTGGTAGGCAGCTGAAAGGCACCACAAAAGTTGTTCTACCTTCTTTCTGGGCTGAGATGGGGAACCGCTGAATTTTGGAGTCGGCCGGTGACAAAATGTTCCAAACACACCCCATGCACAACTCCACCGGGGAAGGTGCCATACAGGAGTTCTCTTAGTAGTTTTTACACTACCTTGGTAGGCATTTGAAAGGCACCACAAAAGCTGTTCTTCCTGCTTTCTGGGCTGAGATGGGGAACCGCTGAATTTTGGAGTCGGCCGGTGAAAAAATGTTCCAAAGACACCCCATGCACAACTCCACCGGGGAAGGTGCCAGGGACGAGTTCTGTTGGTAGTTTTTACATTGCTCCGGTAGGCATCTGAAGGACACCACAAAAGTTGTTCTTCCTGCTTTCTGGGCTGAGATGGGGAACCGCTGAATTTTGGACTCGGCCGGTGACAAAATGTTCCAAAGACACCCCATGCACAACTCCACCGGGGAAGGTGCCAGACAGGAGTTCTCTTGGTAGTTTTTACACTACCTTGGTAGGCAGCTGAAAGGCACGACAAAAGTTGTTCTTCCTGCTTTCTGGGCTGAGATGGGGAACCGCTGAATTTTGGACTCGGCCGGTGACAAAATGTTCCAAACACACCCCATGCACAACTCCACCGGGGAAGGTGCCAGGGACGAGTTCTGTTGGTAGTTTTTACATTGCTCCGGTAGGCATCAAAAGGACACCACAAAAGTTGTTCTTCCTGCTTTCTGGGCTGAGATGGGGAACCGCTGAATTTTGGACTCGGCCGGTGACAAAATGTTCCAAAGACACCCCATGCACAACTCCACCGGGGAAGGTGCCAGGCAGGAGTTCTCTTGGTAGTTTTTACACTACCTTGGTAGGCAGCTGAAAGGCACCACAAAAGTTGTTCTTCCTGCTTTCTGGGCTGAGATGGGGAACCGCTGAATTTTGGAGTCGGCCGGTGAAAAAATGTTCCAAACACACCCCATGCACAACTCCACTAGCGAAGGTGCCAGGGACGAGTTCTGTTGGTAGTTTTTACATTGCTCCGGTAGGCATCAAAAGGACACCACAAAAGTTGTTCTTCCTGCTTTCTGGGCTGAGATGGGGAACCGCTGAATTTTGGACTCGGCCGGTGACAAAATGTTCCAAAGACACCCCATGCACAACTCCACCGGGGAAGGTGCCAGGCAGGAGTTCTCTTGGTAGTTTTTACACTACCTTGGTAGGCAGCTGAAAGGCACCACAAAAGTTGTTCTTCCTGCTTTCTGGGCTGAGATGGGGAACCGCTGAATTTTGGACTCGGCCGGTGAAAAAATGTTCCAAAGACACCCCATGCACAACTCCACTAGCGAAGGTGCCAGGGACGAGTTCTGTTGGTAGTTTTTACATTGCTCCAGTAGGCACCAAAAGGACACCACAAAAGTTGTTCTTCCTGCTTTCTGGGCTGAGATGGGGAATCGCTGAATTTTGGACTCGGCCGGTGACAAAATGTTCCAAAGACATCCCATGCACAACTCCACCGGGGAAGGTGCCAGACAGGAGTTCTCTTAGTAGTTTTTACACTACCTTGGTAGGCATTTGAAAGGCACCACAAAAGTTGTTCTTCCTGCTTTCTGGGCTGAGATGGGGAACCGCTGAATTTTGGACTCGGCCGGTGAAAAAATGTTCCAAAGACACCCCATGCACAACTCCACTAGCGAAGGTGCCAGGGACGAGTTCTGTTGGTAGTTTTTACATTGCTCCGGTAGGCATCTGAAGGACACCACAAAAGCTGTTCTTCCTGCTTTCTGGGCTGAGATGGGGAACCGCTGAATTTTGGAGTCGGCCGGTGACAAAATGTTCCAAAGACACCCCATGCACAACTCCACTAGCGAAGGTGCCAGGGACGAGTTCTGTTGGTAGTTTTTACATTGCTCCGGTAGGCATCAAAAGGACACCACAAAAGTTGTTCTTCCTGCTTTCTGGGCTGAGATGGGGAACCGCTGAATTTTGGAGTCGGCCGGTGACAAAATGTTCCAAAGACACCCCATGCACAACTCCACCGGGGAAGGTGCCAGGCAGGAGTTCTCTTGGTAGTTTTTACACTACCTTGGTAGGCATCTGAAAGGCACCACAAAAGTTGTTCTTCCTGCTTTCTGGGCTGAGATGGGGAACCGCTGAATTTTGGACTCGGCCGGTGAAAAAATGTTCCAAACACACCCCATGCACAACTCCACTAGCGAAGGTGCCAGGGACGAGTTCTGTTGGTAGTTTTTACATTGCTCCGGTAGGCATCAAAAGGACACCACAAAAGTTGTTCTTCCTGCTTTCTGGGCTGAGATGGGGAATCGCTGAATTTTGGACTCGTCCGGTGACAAAATGTTCCAAAGACACCCCATGCACAACTCCACCGGGGAAGGTGCCAGACAGGAGTTCTCTTGGTAGTTTTTACATTGCTCCGGTAGGCATCTGAAAGACACCACAAAAGTTGTTCTACCTGCTTTCTGGGCTGAGATGGGGAACCGCTGAATTTTGGAGTCGGCCGGTGACAAAATGTTCCAAAAACACCCCATGCACAACTCCACCGGGGAAGGTGCCAGAAAGGAGTTCTCCTGGTAGTTTTTACATTGCTCCGGTAGGCATCTGAAAGACACCACAAAAGTTGTTTTACCTGCTTTCTGGGCTGAGATGGGGAACCGCTGAATTTTGGACTCGGCTGGTGACAAAATTTTAATAAATACACCCCATGCACAACTCCACCGGGGAAGGTGCCAGAAAGGAGTTCTCCTGGTAGTTTTTACATTGCTCCGGTAGGCATCTGAAAGACACCACAAAAGTTGTTCTACCTGCTTTCTGGGCTGAGATGGGGAACCGCTGAATTTTGGAGTCGGCCGGTGACAAAATGTTCCAAACACACCCCATGCACAACTCCACCGGGGAAGGTGCCAGACAGGAGTTCTCCTGGTAGTTTTTACATTGCTCCGGTAGGCATCTGAAAGACACCACAAAAGTTGTTCTACCTGCTTTCTGGGCTGAGATGGGGAACCGCTGAATTTTGGAGTCGGCCGGTGACAAAATGTTCCAAACACACCCCATGCACAACTCCACCGGGGAAGGTGCCAGACAGGAGTTCTCTTAATAGTTTTTACACTACCTTGGTAGGCATCTGAAAGAAACCACAAAAGTTGTTTTACCTGCTTTCTGGGCTGAGATGGGGAACCGCTGAATTTTGGAGTCGGCCGGTGACAAAATGTTCCAAAGACACCCCATGCACAACTCCACCGGGGAAGGTGCCAGACAGGACTTCTCTTAATAGTTTTTACACTACCTTGGTAGGCATCTGAAAGGCACCACAAAAGTTGTTGTACCTGCTTTCTGGGCTGAGATGGGGAACCGCTGAATTTTGGAGTCGGCCGGTGACAAAATGTTCCAAACACACCCCATGCACAACTCCACTAGCGAAGGTGCCACGGACGAGTTCTGTTGGTAGTTTTTACATTGCTCCGGTAGGCACCAAAAGGACACCACAAAAGTTGTTCTTCCTGCTTTCTGGGCTGAGATGGGGAACCGCTGAATTTTGGACTCGGCCGGTGACAAAATGTTCCAAAGACACCCCATGCACAACTCCACCGGGGAAGGTGCCAGGCAGGAGTTCTCTTGGTAGTTTTTACACTACCTTAGTAGGCAGCTGAAAGGCACCACAAAAGTTGTTCTACCTGCTTTCTGGGCTGAGATGGGGAATCGCTGAATTTTGGAGTCGGCCGGTGACAAAATGTTCCAAACACACCCCATGCACAACTCCACCGGGGAAGGTGCCAGACAGGAGTTCTCTTGATAGTTTTTGCACTACCTTGGTAGGCATTTGAAAGGCACCACAAAAGTTGTTGTACCTGCTTTCTGGGCTGAGATGGGGAACAGCTGAATTTTGGACTCGGCTGGTGACAAAATTTTAATAAATACACCCCATGCACAACTCCACTAGCGAAGGTGCCAGGAACAAATTCTGTTGGTAGTTTTTACATTGCTCCTGTAGGCATCAAAAAGACACTACAAAAGTTGTTCTACCTGCTTTCTGGGCTGAGATGGGGAACCGCTGAATTTTGGACTCGGCTGGTGACA
Source organism: Falco cherrug (assembly GCF_023634085.1). Lineage (NCBI taxonomy): Eukaryota > Metazoa > Chordata > Aves > Falconiformes > Falconidae > Falco > Falco cherrug. The sequence goes on along the minus strand of NW_026599493.1, from coordinate 94,609 downwards.
AAATGTTCCAAACACACCCCATGCACAACTCCACTAGCGAAGGTGCCAGGCAGGAGTTCTGTTGCTAGTTTTTACATTGCTCCGGTAGGCATCAAAAGGACACCACAAAAGTTGTTCTACCTGCTTTCTGGGCTGAGATGGGGAACCACTGAATTTTGGAGTCGGCCGGTGACAAAATGTTCCAAAGACACCCCATGCACAACTCCACCGGGGAAGGTGCCAGGCAGGAGTTCTCTTGGTAGTTTTTACATTGCTCCGGTAGGCATCAAAAGGACACCACAAAAGTTGTTCTTCCTGCTTTCTGGGCTGAGATGGGGAATCGCTGAATTTTGGACTCGGCCGGTGACAAAATGTTCCAAAGACACCCCATGCACAACTCCACTAGGGAAGGTGCCAGACAGGAGTTCTCCTGGTAGTTTTTACACTACCTTGGTAGGCATTTGAAAGGCACCACAAAAGTTGTTGTACCTTCTTTCTGGGCTGAGATGGGGAACCGCTGAATTTTGGAGTCGGCTGGTGACAAAATGTTCCAAAGACACCCCATGCACAAATCCACTAGGGAAGGTGCCAGACAGGAGTTCTCTTGGTAGTTTTTACACTACCTTGGTAAGCATTTGAAAGGCACCACAAAAGTTGTTCTTCCTGCTTTCTGGGCTGAGATGGGGAACCGCTGAATTTTGGACTCGGCCGGTGACAAAATGTTCCAAACACACCCCATGCATAACTCCACTAGCGAAGGTGCCAGGGACGAGTACTGTTGGTAGTTTTTACATTGCTCCGGTAGGCATCAAAAGGACACCACAAAAGTTGTTCTTCCTGCTTTCTGGGCTGAGATGGGGAATCGCTGAATTTTGGACTCGGCCGGTGACAAAATATTCCAAAGACACCCCATGCACAACTCCACCGGGGAAGGTGCCAGGCAGGAGTTCTCTTGGTAGTTTTTACACTACCTTGGTAGGCAGCTGAAAGGCACCACAAAAGTTGTTCTTCCTGCTTTCTGGGCTGAGATGGGGAACCGCTGAATTTTGGACTCGGCCGGTGAAAAAATGTTCCAAAGACACCCCATGCACAACTCCACCGGGGAAGGTGCCAGACAGGAGTTCTCTTAGTAGTTTTTACACTACCTTGGTAGGCATTTGAAAGGCACCACAAAAGCTGTTCTTCCTGCTTTCTGGGCTGAGATGGGGAACCGCTGAATTTTGGAGTCGGCCGGTGAAAAAATGTTCCAAAGACACCCCATGCACAACTCCACTAGCGAAGGTGCCAGGGACGAGTTCTGTTGGTAGTTTTTACATTGCTCCGGTAGGCATCAAAAGGACACCACAAAAGTTGTTCTTCCTGCTTTCTGGGCTGAGATGGGGAACCGCTGAATTTTGGAGTCGGCCGGTGACAAAATATTCCAAAGACACCCCATGCACAACTCCACCGGGGAAGGTGCCAGGCAGGAGTTCTCTTGGTAGTTTTTACACTACCTTGGTAGGCAGCTGAAAGGCACCACAAAAGTTGTTCTTCCTGCTTTCTGGGCTGAGATGGGGAACCGCTGAATTTTGGACTCGGCCGGTGAAAAAATGTTCCAAACACACCCCATGCACAACTCCACTAGCGAAGGTGCCAGGGACGAGTTCTGTTGGTAGTTTTTACATTGCTCCGGTAGGCATCAAAAGGACACCACAAAAGTTGTTCTTCCTGCTTTCTGGGCTGAGATGGGGAACCGCTGAATTTTGGACTCGGCCGGTGACAAAATGTTCCAAAGACACCCCATGCACAACTCCACCGGGGAAGGTGCCAGCCAGGAGTTCTCTTGGTAGTTTTTACACTACCTTGGTAGGCAGCTGAAAGGCACCACAAAAGTTGTTCTTCCTGCTTTCTGGGCTGAGATGGGGAACCGCTGAATTTTGGACTCGGCCGGTGAAAAAATGTTCCAAACACACCCCATGCACAACTCCACTAGCGAAGGTGCCAGGGACGAGTTCTGTTGGTAGTTTTTACATTGCTCCGGTAGGCATCAAAAGGACACCACAAAAGTTGTTCTTCCTGCTTTCTGGGCTGAGATGGGGAACCGCTGAATTTTGGACTCGGCCGGTGACAAAATGTTCCAAAGACACCCCATGCACAACTCCACCGGGGAAGGTGCCAGGCAGGAGTTCTCTTGGTAGTTTTTACACTACCTTGGTAGGCAGCTGAAAGGCACCACAAAAGTTGTTCTACCTGCTTTCTGGGCTGAGATGGGGAACCGCTGAATTTTGGAGTCGGCTGGTGACAAAATGTTCCAAACACACCCCATGCACAACTCCACCGGGGAAGGTGCCAGACAGGAGTTCTCTTAGTAGTTTTTACACTACCTTGGTAGGCATTTGAAAGGCACCACAAAAGTTGTTCTTCCTGCTTTCTGGGCTGAGATGGGGAACCGCTGAATTTTGGAGTCGGCCGGTGAAAAAATGTTCCAAAGACACCCCATGCACAACTCCACTAGCGAAGGTGCCAGGGACGAGTTCTGTTGGTAGTTTTTACATTGCTCCGGTAGGCATCTGAAGGACACCACAAAAGTTGTTCTTCCTGCTTTCTGGGCTGAGATGGGGAACCGCTGAATTTTGGAGTCGGCCGGTGACAAAATGTTCCAAAGACACCCCATGCACAACTCCACCGGGGAAGGTGCCAGGCAGGAGTTCTCTTGGTAGTTTTTACACTACCTTGGTAGGCAGCTGAAAGGCACCACAAAAGTTGTTCTACCTGCTTTCTGGGCTGAGATGGGGAACCGCTGAATTTTGGAGTCGGCCGGTGACAAAATGTTCCAAACACACCCCATGCACAACTCCACCGGGGAAGGTGCCAGACAGGAGTTCTCTTAGTAGTTTTTACACTACCTTGGTAGGCATTTGAAAGGCACCACAAAAGTTGTTCTTCCTGCTTTCTGGGCTGAGATGGGGAACCGCTGAATTTTGGACTCGGCCGGTGAAAAAATGTTCCAAAGACACCCCATGCACAACTCCACTAGCGAAGGTGCCAGGGACGAGTTCTGTTGGTAGTTTTTACATTGCTCCGGTAGGCATCAAAAGGACACCACAAAAGTTGTTCTTCCTGCTTTCTGGGCTGAGATGGGGAACCGCTGAATTTTGGAGTCGGCCGGTGACAAAATGTTCCAAAGACACCCCATGCACAACTCCACCGGGGAAGGTGCCAGGCAGGAGTTCTCTTGGTAGTTTTTACACTACCTTGGTAGGCAGCTGAAAGGCACCACAAAAGTTGTTCTACCTGCTTTCTGGGCTGAGATGGGGAACCGCTGAATTTTGGACTCGGCCGGTGAAAAAATGTTCCAAAGACACCCCATGCACAACTCCACCGGGGAAGGTGCCAGACAGGAGTTCTCTTAGTAGTTTTTACACTACCTTGGTAGGCATTTGAAAGGCACCACAAAAGCTGTTCTTCCTGCTTTCTGGGCTGAGATGGGGAACCGCTGAATTTTGGAGTCGGCCGGTGACAAAATGTTCCAAACACACCCCATGCACAACTCCACTAGCGAAGGTGCCAGGGACGAGTTCTGTTGGTAGTTTTTACATTGCTCCGGTAGGCATCAAAAGGACACCACAAAAGTTGTTCTTCCTGCTTTCTGGGCTGAGATGGGGAACCGCTGAATTTTGGAGTCGGCCGGTGACAAAATGTTCCAAAGACACCCCATGCACAACTCCACCGGGGAAGGTGCCAGGCAGGAGTTCTCTTGGTAGTTTTTACACTACCTTGGTAGGCAGCTGAAAGGCACCACAAAAGTTGTTCTTCCTGCTTTCTGGGCTGAGATGGGGAACCGCTGAATTTTGGAGTCGGCCGGTGAAAAAATGTTCCAAAGACACCCCATGCACAACTCCACTAGCGAAGGTGCCAGGGACGAGTTCTGTTGGTAGTTTTTACATTGCTCCGGTAGGCATCAAAAGGACACCACAAAAGTTGTTCTTCCTGCTTTCTGGGCTGAGATGGGGAACCGCTGAATTTTGGAGTCGGCCGGTGACAAAATGTTCCAAAGACACCCCATGCACAACTCCACCGGGGAAGGTGCCAGCCAGGAGTTCTCTTGGTAGTTTTTACACTACCTTGGTAGGCAGCTGAAAGGCACCACAAAAGTTGTTCTTCCTGCTTTCTGGGCTGAGATGGGGAACCGCTGAATTTTGGACTCGGCCGGTGAAAAAATGTTCCAAACACACCCCATGCACAACTCTACTAGCGAAGGTGCCAGGGACGAGTTCTGTTGGTAGTTTTTACATTGCTCCGGTAGGCATCAAAAGGACACCACAAAAGTTGTTCTTCCTGCTTTCTGGGCTGAGATGGGGAACCGCTGAATTTTGGACTCGGCCGGTGACAAAATGTTCCAAAGACACCCCATGCACAACTCCACCGGGGAAGGTGCCAGGCAGGAGTTCTCTTGGTAGTTTTTACACTACCTTGGTAGGCAGCTGAAAGGCACCACAAAAGTTGTTCTACCTGCTTTCTGGGCTGAGATGGGGAACCGCTGAATTTTGGAGTCGGCTGGTGACAAAATGTTCCAAACACACCCCATGCACAACTCCACCGGGGAAGGTGCCAGACAGGAGTTCTCTTAGTAGTTTTTACACTACCTTGGTAGGCATTTGAAAGGCACCACAAAAGTTGTTCTTCCTGCTTTCTGGGCTGAGATGGGGAACCGCTGAATTTTGGAGTCGGCCGGTGAAAAAATGTTCCAAAGACACCCCATGCACAACTCCACTAGCGAAGGTGCCAGGGACGAGTTCTGTTGGTAGTTTTTACATTGCTCCGGTAGGCATCTGAAGGACACCACAAAAGTTGTTCTTCCTGCTTTCTGGGCTGAGATGGGGAACCGCTGAATTTTGGAGTCGGCCGGTGACAAAATGTTCCAAAGACACCCCATGCACAACTCCACCGGGGAAGGTGCCAGGCAGGAGTTCTCTTGGTAGTTTTTACACTACCTTGGTAGGCAGCTGAAAGGCACCACAAAAGTTGTTCTACCTTCTTTCTGGGCTGAGATGGGGAACCGCTGAATTTTGGAGTCGGCCGGTGACAAAATGTTCCAAAGACACCCCATGCACAACTCCACCGGGGAAGGTGCCAGACAGGAGTTCTCTTAGTAGTTTTTACACTACCTTGGTAGGCATTTGAAAGGCACCACAAAAGCTGTTCTTCCTGCTTTCTGGGCTGAGATGGGGAACCGCTGAATTTTGGAGTCGGCCGGTGAAAAAATGTTCCAAAGACACCCCATGCACAACTCCACCGGGGAAGGTGCCAGGCAGGAGTTCTCTTGGTAGTTTTTACATTGCTCCGGTAGGCATCAAAAGGACACCACAAAAGTTGTTCTTCCTGCTTTCTGGGCTGAGATGGGGAACCGCTGAATTTTGGAGTCGGCCGGTGACAAAATGTTCCAAAGACACCCCATGCACAACTCCACCGGGGAAGGTGCCAGGCAGGAGTTCTCTTGGTAGTTTTTACACTACCTTGGTAGGCAGCTGAAAGGCACCACAAAAGTTGTTCTTCCTGCTTTCTGGGCTGAGATGGGGAACCGCTGAATTTTGGACTCGGCCGGTGAAAAAATGTTCCAAACACACCCCATGCACAACTCCACTAGCGAAGGTGCCAGGGACGAGTTCTGTTGGTAGTTTTTACATTGCTCCGGTAGGCATCAAAAGGACACCACAAAAGTTGTTCTTCCTGCTTTCTGGGCTGAGATGGGGAACCGCTGAATTTTGGACTCGGCCGGTGACAAAATGTTCCAAAGACACCCCATGCACAACTCCACCGGGGAAGGTGCCAGGCAGGAGTTCTCTTGGTAGTTTTTACACTACCTTGGTAGGCATTTGAAAGGCACCACAAAAGTTGTTCTTCCTGCTTTCTGGGCTGAGATGGGGAACCGCTGAATTTTGGACTCGGCCGGTGAAAAAATGTTCCAAACACACCCCATGCACAACTCCACTAGCGAAGGTGCAAGGGACGAGTTCTGTTGGTAGTTTTTACATTGCTCCGGTAGGCATCAAAAGGACACCACAAAAGTTGTTCTTCCTGCTTTCTGGGCTGAGATGGGGAACCGCTGAATTTTGGACTCGGCCGGTGACAAAATGTTCCAAAGACACCCCATGCACAACTCCACCGGGGAAGGTGCCAGGCAGGAGTTCTCTTGGTAGTTTTTACACTACCTTGGTAGGCAGCTGAAAGGCACCACAAAAGTTGTTCTACCTGCTTTCTGGGCTGAGATGGGGAACCGCTGAATTTTGGAGTCGGCCGGTGACAAAATGTTCCAAACACACCCCATGCACAACTCCACCGGGGAAGGTGCCAGACAGGAGTTCTCTTAGTAGTTTTTACACTACCTTGGTAGGCATTTGAAAGGCACCACAAAAGTTGTTCTTCCTGCTTTCTGGGCTGAGATGGGGAACCGCTGAATTTTGGAGTCGGCCGGTGACAAAATGTTCCAAAGACACCCCATGCACAACTCCACTAGCGAAGGTGCCAGGGACGAGTTCTGTTGGTAGTTTTTACATTGCTCCGGTAGGCATCTGAAGGACACCACAAAAGTTGTTCTTCCTGCTTTCTGGGCTGAGATGGGGAACCGCTGAATTTTGGAGTCGGCCGGTGACAAAATGTTCCAAAGACACCCCATGCACAACTCCACCGGGGAAGGTGCCAGGCAGGAGTTCTCTTGGTAGTTTTTACACTACCTTGGTAGGCAGCTGAAAGGCACCACAAAAGTTGTTGTACCTTCTTTCTGGGCTGAGATGGGGAACCGCTGAATTTTGGACTCGGCCGGTGACAAAATGTTCCAAAGACACCCCATGCACAACTCCACCGGGGAAGGTGCCAGAAAGGAGTTCTCTTAGTAGTTTTTACACTACCTTGGTAGGCATTTGAAAGGCACCACAAAAGTTGTTCTTCCTGCTTTCTGGGCTGAGATGGGGAACCGCTGAATTTTGGACTCGGCCGGTGACAAAATGTTCCAAACACACCCCATGCACAACTCCACTAGCGAAGGTGCCAGGGACGAGTTCTGTTGGTAGTTTTTACATTGCTCCGGTAGGCACCAAAAGGACACCACAAAAGTTGTTCTTCCTGCTTTCTGGGCTGAGATGGGGAACCGCTGAATTTTGGACTCGGCCGGTGACAAAATGTTCCAAAGACACCCCATGCACAACTCCACCGGGGAAGGTGCCAGGCAGGAGTTCTCTTGGTAGTTTTTACACTACCTTGGTAGGCAGCTGAAAGGCACCACAAAAGTTGTTCTTCCTGCTTTCTGGGCTGAGATGGGGAACCGCTGAATTTTGGACTCGGCCGGTGACAAAATGTTCCAAACACACCCCATGCACAACTCCACTAGCGAAGGTGCCAGGGACGAGTTCTGTTGGTAGTTTTTACATTGCTCCGGTAGGCATCAAAAGGACACCACAAAAGTTGTTCTTCCTGCTTTCTGGGCTGAGATGGGGAATCGCTGAATTTTGGAGTCGGCCGGTGACAAAATGTTCCAAAGACACCCCATGCACAACTCCACCGGGGAAGGTGCCAGGCAGGAGTTCTCTTGGTAGTTTTTACACTACCTTGGTAGGCAGCTGAAAGGCACCACAAAAGTTGTTCTACCTGCTTTCTGGGCTGAGATGGGGAACCGCTGAATTTTGGAGTCGGCCGGTGACAAAATGTTCCAAAGACACCCCATGCACAACTCCACCGGGGAAGGTGCCAGGCAGGAGTTCTCTTGGTAGTTTTTACATTGCTCCGGTAGGCATCAAAAGGACACCACAAAAGTTGTTCTTCCTGCTTTCTGGGCTGAGATGGGGAATCGCTGAATTTTGGACTCGGCTGGTGACAAAATGTTCCAAACACACCCCATGCACAACTCCACCGGGGAAGGTGCCAGGCAGGAGTTCTCTTGGTAGTTTTTACACTACCTTGGTAGGCATTTGAAAGGCACCACAAAAGTTGTTCTTCCTGCTTTCTGGGCTGAGATGGGGAACCGCTGAATTTTGGAGTCGGCCGGTGACAAAATGTTCCAAACACACCCCATGCACAACTCCACTAGCGAAGGTGCCAGGGACGAGTTCTGTTGGTAGTTTTTACATTGCTCCGGTAGGCAGCAAAAGGACACCACAAAAGTTGTTCTTCCTGCTTTCTGGGCTGAGATGGGGAACCGCTGAATTTTGGACTCGGCCGGTGACAAAATGTTCCAAAGACACCCCATGCACAACTCCACCGGGGAAGGTGCCAGGCAGGAGTTCTCTTGGTAGTTTTTACACTACCTTGGTAGGCAGCTGAAAGGCACCACAAAAGTTGTTCTTCCTGCTTTCTGGGCTGAGATGGGGAACCGCTGAATTTTGGACTCGGCCGGTGACAAAATGTTCCAAACACACCCCATGCACAACTCCACTAGCGAAGGTGCCAGGGACGAGTTCTGTTGGTAGTTTTTACATTGCTCCGGTAGGCATCAAAAGGACACCACAAAAGTTGTTCTTCCTGCTTTCTGGGCTGAGATGGGGAATCGCTGAATTTTGGAGTCGGCCGGTGACAAAATGTTCCAAAGACACCCCATGCACAACTCCACCGGGGAAGGTGCCAGGCAGGAGTTCTCTTGGTAGTTTTTACACTACCTTGGTAGGCAGCTGAAAGGCACCACAAAAGTTGTTCTACCTGCTTTCTGGGCTGAGATGGGGAACCGCTGAATTTTGGAGTCGGCCGGTGACAAAATGTTCCAAACACACCCCATGCACAACTCCACCGGGGAAGGTGCCAGACAGGAGTTCTCTTGATAGTTTTTGCACTACCTTGGTAGGCATTTGAAAGGCACCACAAAAGTTGTTCTTCCTGCTTTCTGGGCTGAGATGGGGAACCGCTGAATTTTGGACTCGGCCGGTGACAAAATGTTCCAAACACACCCCATGCACAACTCCACTAGCGAAGGTGCCAGGGACGAGTTCTGTTGGTAGTTTTTACATTGCTCCGGTAGGCATCAAAAGGACACCACAAAAGTTGTTCTTCCTGCTTTCTGGGCTGAGATGGGGAATCGCTGAATTTTGGACTCGGCCGGTGACAAAATATTCCAAAGACACCCCATGCACAACTCCACCGGGGAAGGTGCCAGGCAGGAGTTCTCTTGGTAGTTTTTACACTACCTTTGTAGGCAGCTGAAAGGCACCACAAAAGTTGTTCTTCCTGCTTTCTGGGCTGAGATGGGGAACCGCTGAATTTTGGAGTCGGCCGGTGAAAAAATGTTCCAAACACACCCCATGCACAACTCCACTAGCGAAGGTGCCAGGGACGAGTTCTGTTGGTAGTTTTTACATTGCTCCGGTAGGCATCAAAAGGACACCACAAAAGTTGTTCTTCCTGCTTTCTGGGCTGAGATGGGGAACCGCTGAATTTTGGAGTCGGCCGGTGACAAAATGTTCCAAACACACCCCATGCACAACTCCACTAGCGAAGGTGCCAGGGACGAGTTCTGTTGGTAGTTTTTACATTGCTCCGGTAGGCATCAAAAGGACACCACAAAAGTTGTTCTTCCTGCTTTCTGGGCTGAGATGGGGAACCGCTGAATTTTGGAGTCGGCCGGTGACAAAATGTTCCAAAGACACCCCATGCACAACTCCACCGGGGAAGGTGCCAGGCAGGAGTTCTCTTGGTAGTTTTTACACTACCTTGGTAGGCAGCTGAAAGGCACCACAAAAGTTGTTCTTCCTGCTTTCTGGGCTGAGATGGGGAACCGCTGAATTTTGGACTCGGCCGGTGAAAAAATGTTCCAAACACACCCCATGCACAACTCCACTAGCGAAGGTGCCAGGGACGAGTTCTGTTGGTAGTTTTTACATTGCTCCGGTAGGCATCAAAAGGACACCACAAAAGTTGTTCTTCCTGCTTTCTGGGCTGAGATGGGGAACCGCTGAATTTTGGACTCGGCCGGTGACAAAATGTTCCAAAGACACCCCATGCACAACTCCACCGGGGAAGGTGCCAGACAGGAGTTCTCTTAGTAGTTTTTACACTACCTTGGTAGGCAGCTGAAAGGCACCACAAAAGTTGTTCTTCCTGCTTTCTGGGCTGAGATGGGGAACCGCTGAATTTTGGACTCGTCTGGTGACAAAATGTTCCAAAGACACCCCATGCACAACTCCACCGGGGAAGGTGCCAGGCAGGAGTTCTCTTGGTAGTTTTTACACTACCTTGGTAGGCATCTGAAAGGCACCACAAAAGTTGTTCTACCTGCTTTCTGGGCTGAGATGGGGAACCGCTGAATTTTGGAGTCGGCCGGTGACAAAATGTTCCAAAGACACCCCATGCACAACTCCACCGGGGAAGGTGCCAGGCAGGAGTTCTCTTAGTAGTTTTTACACTACCTTGGTAGGCAGCTGAAAGGCACCACAAAAGTTGTTCTACCTGCTTTCTGGGCTGAGATGGGGAACCGCTGAATTTTGGAGTCGGCCGGTGACAAAATGTTCCAAAGACACCCCATGCACAACTCCACCGGGGAAGGTGCCAGACAGGAGTTCTCTTAGTAGTTTTTACACTACCTTGGTAGGCATTTGAAAGGCACCACAAAAGCTGTTCTTCCTGCTTTCTGGGCTGAGATGGGGAACCGCTGAATTTTGGACTCGGCCGGTGAAAAAATGTTCCAAAGACACCCCATGCACAACTCCACCGGGGAAGGTGCCAGGGACGAGTTCTGTTGGTAGTTTTTACATTGCTCCGGTAGGCATCAAAAGGACACCACAAAAGTTGTTCTTCCTGCTTTCTGGGCTGAGATGGGGAACCGCTGAATTTTGGAGTCGGCCGGTGACAAAATGTTCCAAAGACACCCCATGCACAACTCCACCGGGGAAGGTGCCAGGCAGGAGTTCTCTTGGTAGTTTTTACACTACCTTGGTAGGCAGCTGAAAGGCACCACAAAAGTTGTTCTTCCTGCTTTCTGGGCTGAGATGGGGAACCGCTGAATTTTGGACTCGGCCGGTGAAAAAATGTTCCAAACACACCCCATGCACAACTCCACTAGCGAAGGTGCCAGGAACGAATTCTGTTGGTAGTTTTTACATTGCTCCGGTAGGCATCTGAAAGACACCACAAAAGTTGTTCTACCTGCTTTCTGGGCTGAGATGGGGAACCGCTGACTTTTGGACTCGGCTGGTGACAAAATGTTCCAAAGACACCCCATGCACAACTCCACCGGGGAAGGTGCCAGACAGGAGTTCTCCTGGTAGTTTTTACATTGCTCCGGTAGGCATCTGAAAGACACCACAAAAGTTGTTCTACCTGCTTTCTGGGCTGAGATGGGGAACCGCTGAATTTTGGAGTCGGCCGGTGACAAAATGTTCCAAACACACCCCATGCACAACTCCACCGGGGAAGGTGCCAGAAAGGAGTTCTCCTGGTAGTTTTTACATTGCTCCGGTAGGCATCTGAAAGACACCACAAAAGTTGTTCTACCTGCTTTCTGGGCTGAGATGGGGAACCGCTGAATTTTGGAGTCGGCCGGTGACAAAATGTTCCAAACACACCCCATGCACAACTCCACCGGGGAAGGTGCCAGACAGGAGTTCTCTTAATAGTTTTTACACTACCTTGGTAGGCATCTGAAAGAAACCACAAAAGTTGTTTTACCTGCTTTCTGGGCTGAGATGGGGAACCGCTGAATTTTGGAGTCGGCCGGTGACAAAATGTTCCAAACACACCCCATGCACAACTCCACCGGGGAAGGTGCCAGACAGGAGTTCTCTTAATAGTTTTTACACTACCTTGGTAGGCATCTGAAAGGCACCACAAAAGTTGTTGTACCTGCTTTCTGGGCTGAGATGGGGAACCGCTGAATTTTGGAGTCGGCCGGTGACAAAATGTTCCAAACACACCCCATGCACAACTCCACTAGCGAAGGTGCCAGGGACGAGTTCTGTTGGTAGTTTTTACATTGCTCCGGTAGGCACCAAAAGGACACCACAAAAGTTGTTCTTCCTGCTTTCTGGGCTGAGATGGGGAATCGCTGAATTTTGGACTCGGCCGGTGACAAAATGTTCCAAAGACACCCCATGCACAACTCCACCGGGGAAGGTGCCAGGCAGGAGTTCTCTTGGTAGTTTTTACACTACCTTGGTAGGCAGCTGAAAGGCACCACAAAAGTTGTTCTACCTGCTTTCTGGGCTGAGATGGGGAACCGCTGAATTTTGGAGTCGGCCGGTGACAAAATGTTCCAAACACACCCCATGCACAACTCCACCGGGGAAGGTGCCAGACAGGAGTTCTCTTGATAGTTTTTGCACTACCTTGGTAGGCATTTGAAAGGCACCACAAAAGTTGTTCTACCTGCTTTCTGGGCTGAGATGGGGAACAGCTGAATTTTGGACTCGGCTGGTGACAAAATTTTAATAAATACACCCCATGCACAACTCCACTAGCGAAGGTGCCAGGAACAAATTCTGTTGGTAGTTTTTACATTGCTCCTGTAGGCATCAAAAAGACACCACAAAAGTTGTTCTACCTGCTTTCTGGGCTGAGATGGGGAATCGCTGAATTTTGGAGTCGGCCGGTGACAAAATGTTCCAAAGACACCCCATGCACAACTCCACTAGGGAAGGTGCCAGGAAGGAGTTCTCTTAGTAGTTTTTACACTACCTTGGTAGGCATTTGTAAGGCACCACAAAAGTTGTTGTACCTTCTTTCTGGGCTGAGATGGGGAACCGCTGAATTTTGGACTCGGCCGGTGACAAAATGTTCCAAACACACCCCATGCACAACTCCACTAGCGAAGGTGCCAGGGACGAGTACTGTTGGTAGTTTTTACATTGCTCCGGTAGGCATCAAAAGGACACCACAAAAGTTGTTCTTCCTGCTTTCTGGGCTGAGATGGGGAATCGCTGAATTTTGGACTCGGCCGGTGACAAAATATTCCAAAGACACCCCATGCACAACTCCACCGGGGAAGGTGCCAGGCAGGAGTTCTCTTGGTAGTTTTTACACTACCTTGGTAGGCAGCTGAAAGGCACCACAAAAGTTGTTCTTCCTGCTTTCTGGGCTGAGATGAGGAACCGCTGAATTTTGGACTCGGCCGGTGAAAAAATGTTCCAAACACACCCCATGCACAACTCCACTAGCGAAGGTGCCAGGGACGAGTTCTGTTGGTAGTTTTTACATTGCTCCGGTAGGCATCAAAAGGACACCACAAAAGTTGTTCTTCCTGCTTTCTGGGCTGAGATGGGGAACCGCTGAATTTTGGACTCGTCTGGTGACAAAATGTTCCAAACACACCCCATGCACAACTCCACCGGGGAAGGTGCCAGGCAGGAGTTCTCTTGGTAGTTTTTACACTACCTTGGTAGGCATCTGAAAGGCACCACAAAAGTTGTTCTACCTGCTTTCTGGGCTGAGATGGGGAACCGCTGAATTTTGGAGTCGGCCGGTGACAAAATGTTCCAAAGACACCCCATGCACAACTCCACCGGGGAAGGTGCCAGGCAGGAGTTCTCTTAGTAGTTTTTACACTACCTTGGTAGGCAGCTGAAAGGCACCACAAAAGTTGTTCTACCTGCTTTCTGGGCTGAGATGGGGAACCGCTGAATTTTGGAGTCGGCTGGTGACAAAATGTTCCAAAGACACCCCATGCACAACTCCACCGGGGAAGGTGCCAGACAGGAGTTCTCTTAGTAGTTTTTACACTACCTTGGTAGGCATTTGAAAGGCACCACAAAAGCTGTTCTTCCTGCTTTCTGGGCTGAGATGGGGAACCGCTGAATTTTGGAGTCGGCCGGTGAAAAAATGTTCCAAAGACACCCCATGCACAACTCCACCGGGGAAGGTGCCAGAAAGGAGTTCTGTTGGTAGTTTTTACATTGCTCCGGTAGGCATCAAAAGGACACCACAAAAGTTGTTCTTCCTGCTTTCTGGGCTGAGATGGGGAACCGCTGAATTTTGGACTCGGCCGGTGACAAAATGTTCCAAAGACACCCCATGCACAACTCCACCGGGGAAGGTGCCAGGCAGGAGTTCTCTTGGTAGTTTTTACACTACCTTGGTAGGCAGCTGAAAGGCACCACAAAAGTTGTTCTTCCTGCTTTCTGGGCTGAGATGGGGAACCGCTGAATTTTGGACTCGGCCGGTGAAAAAATGTTCCAAATACACCCCATGCACAACTCCACTAGCGAAGGTGCCAGGGACGAGTTCTGTTGGTAGTTTTTACATTGCTCCGGTAGGCATCAAAAGGACACCACAAAAGTTGTTCTTCCTGCTTTCTGGGCTGAGATGGGGAACCGCTGAATTTTGGACTCGGCCGGTGACAAAATGTTCCAAAGACACCCCATGCACAACTCCACCGGGGAAGGTGCCAGACAGGAGTTCTCTTAGTAGTTTTTACACTACCTTGGTAGGCAGCTGAAAGACACCACAAAAGTTGTTCTTCCTGCTTTCTGGGCTGAGATGGGGAACCGCTGAATTTTGGAGTCGGCCGGTGACAAAATGTTCCAAAGACACCCCATGCACAACTCCACCGGGGAAGGTGCCAGGGACGAGTTCTGTTGGTAGTTTTTACATTGCTCCGGTAGGCATCAAAAGGACACCACAAAAGTTGTTCTTCCTGCTTTCTGGGCTGAGATGGGGAACCGCTGAATTTTGGACTCGGCCGGTGACAAAATGTTCCAAACACACCCCATGCACAACTCCACCGGGGAAGGTGCCAGACAGGAGTTCTCCTGGTAGTTTTTACACTACCTTGGTAGGCAGCTGAAAGGCACCACAAAAGTTGTTCTACCTGCTTTCTGGGCTGAGATGGGGAACCGCTGAATTTTGGACTCGGCTGGTGACAAAATGTTCCAAAGACATCCCATGCACAACTCCACCGGGGAAGGTGCCAGACAGGAGTTCTCTTAGTAGTTTTTACACTACCTTGGTAGGCATTTGAAAGGCACCACAAAAGTTGTTCTTCCTGCTTTCTGGGCTGAGATGGGGAACCGCTGAATTTTGGAGTCGGCCGGTGAAAAAATGTTCCAAAGACACCCCATGCACAACTCCACTAGCGAAGGTGCCAGGGACGAGTTCTGTTGGTAGTTTTTACATTGCTCCGGTAGGCATCTGAAGGACACCACAAAAGTTGTTCTTCCTGCTTTCTGGGCTGAGATGGGGAACCGCTGAATTTTGGACTCGGCCGGTGAAAAAATGTTCCAAAGACACCCCATGCACAACTCCACCGGGGAAGGTGCCAGACAAGCGTTCTCTTGATAGTTTTTACATTGCTCCGGTAGGCATCAAAAGGACACCACAAAAGTTGTTCTTCCTGCTTTCTGGGCTGAGATGGGGAACCGCTGAATTTTGGACTCGGCCGGTGACAAAATGTTCCAAAGACACCCCATGCACAACTCCACCGGGGAAGGTGCCAGGCAGGAGTTCTCTTGGTAGTTTTTACACTACCTTGGTAGGCATTTGAAAGGCACCACAAAAGTTGTTCTTCCTGCTTTCTGGGCTGAGATGGGGAACCGCTGAATTTTGGACTCGGCCGGTGAAAAAATGTTCCAAACACACCCCATGCACAACTCCACTAGCGAAGGTGCCAGGGACGAGTTCTGTTGGTAGTTTTTACATTGCTCCGGTAGGCATCAAAAGGACACCACAAAAGTTGTTCTTCCTGCTTTCTGGGCTGAGATGGGGAACCGCTAAATTTTGGACTCGGCCGGTGACAAAATGTTCCAAAGACACCCCATGCACAACTCCACCGGGGAAGGTGCCAGGCAGGAGTTCTCTTAGTAGTTTTTACACTACCTTGGTAGGCAGCTGAAAGGCACCACAAAAGTTGTTCCTCCTGCTTTCTGGGCTGAGATGGGGAACCGCTGAATTTTGGAGTCGGCCGGTGACAAAATGTTCCAAACACACCCCATGCACAACTCCACTAGCGAAGGTGCCAGGGACGAGTTCTGTTGGTAGTTTTTACATTGCTCCGGTAGGCATCAAAAGGACACCACAAAAGTTGTTCTTCCTGCTTTCTGGGCTGAGATGGGGAACCGCTGAATTTTGGACTCGGCCGGTGACAAAATGTTCCAAAGACACCCCATGCACAACTCCACCGGGGAAGGTGCCAGACAGGAGTTCTCCTGGTAGTTTTTACACTACCTTGGTAGGCAGCTGAAAGGCACAAGAAAAGTTGTTCTACCTGCTTTCTGGGCTGAGATGGGGAACCGCTGAATTTTGGAGTCGGCTGGTGACAAAATGTTCCAAAGACATCCCATGCACAACTCCACCGGGGAAGGTGCCAGACAGGAGTTCTCTTAGTAGTTTTTACACTACCTTGGTAGGCATTTGAAAGGCACCACAAAAGTTGTTCTTCCTGCTTTCTGGGCTGAGATGGGGAACCGCTGAATTTTGGAGTCGGCCGGTGAAAAAATGTTCCAAAGACACCCCATGCACAACTCCACCGGCGAAGGTGCCAGGGACGAGTTCTGTTGGTAGTTTTTACATTGCTCCGGTAGGCATCTGAAGGACACCACAAAAGTTGTTCTTCCTGCTTTCTGGGCTGAGATGGGGAACCGCTGAATTTTGGAGTCGGCCGGTGAAAAAATGTTCCAAAGACACCCCATGCACAACTCCACCGGGGAAGGTGCCAGACAAGCGTTCTCTTGATAGTTTTTACATTGCTCCGGTAGGCATCAAAAGGACACCACAAAAGTTGTTCTTCCTGCTTTCTGGGCTGAGATGGGGAACCGCTGAATTTTGGAGTCGGCCGGTGACAAAATGTTCCAAACACACCCCATGCACAACTCCACCGGGGAAGGTGCCAGACAGGAGTTCTCCTGGTAGTTTTTACACTACCTTGGTAGGCAGCTGAAAGGCACCACAAAAGTTGTTCTTCCTGCTTTCTGGGCTGAGATGGGGAACCGCTGAATTTTGGACTCGTCTGGTGACAAAATGTTCCAAACACACCCCATGCACAACTCCACCGGGGAAGGTGCCAGGCAGGAGTTCTCTTGGTAGTTTTTACACTACCTTGGTAGGCAGCTGAAAGGCACCACAAAAGTTGTTCTACCTGCTTTCTGGGCTGAGATGGGGAACCGCTGAATTTTGGACTCGGCCGGTGACAAAATGTTCCAAAGACACCCCATGCACAACTCCACCGGGGAAGGTGCCAGGCAGGAGTTCTCTTAGTAGTTTTTACACTACCTTGGTAGGCAGCTGAAAGGCACCACAAAAGTTGTTCTACCTGCTTTCTGGGCTGAGATGGGGAACCGCTGAATTTTGGAGTCGGCCGGTGACAAAATGTTCCAAAGACACCCCATGCACAACTCCACCGGGGAAGGTGCCATACAGGAGTTCTCTTAGTAGTTTTTACACTACCTTGGTAGGCATTTGAAAGGCACCACAAAAGCTGTTCTTCCTGCTTTCTGGGCTGAGATGGGGAACCGCTGAATTTTGGAGTCGGCCGGTGAAAAAATGTTCCAAAGACACCCCATGCACAACTCCACCGGGGAAGGTGCCAGGCAGGAGTTCTGTTGGTAGTTTTTACATTGCTCCGGTAGGCATCAAAAGGACACCACAAAAGTTGTTCTTCCTGCTTTCTGGGCTGAGATGGGGAACCGCTGAATTTTGGACTCGGCCGGTGACAAAATGTTCCAAAGACACCCCATGCACAACTCCACCGGGGAAGGTGCCAGCCAGGAGTTCTCTTGGTAGTTTTTACACTACCTTGGTAGGCAGCTGAAAGGCACCACAAAAGTTGTTCTTCCTGCTTTCTGGGCTGAGATGGGGAACCGCTGAATTTTGGACTCGGCCGGTGACAAAATGTTCCAAACACACCCCATGCACAACTCCACTAGCGAAGGTGCCAGGGACGAGTTCTGTTGGTAGTTTTTACATTGCTCCGGTAGGCATCAAAAGGACACCACAAAAGTTGTTCTTCCTGCTTTCTGGGCTGAGATGGGGAACCGCTGAATTTTGGACTCGGCCGGTGACAAAATGTTCCAAAGACACCCCATGCACAACTCCACCGGGGAAGGTGCCAGGCAGGAGTTCTCTTGGTAGTTTTTACACTACCTTGGTAGGCAGCTGAAAGGCACCACAAAAGTTGTTCTTCCTGCTTTCTGGGCTGAGATGGGGAACCGCTGAATTTTGGAGTCGGCCGGTGAAAAAATGTTCCAAACACACCCCATGCACAACTCCACTAGCGAAGGTGCCAGGGACGAGTTCTGTTGGTAGTTTTTACATTGCTCCGGTAGGCATCAAAAGGACACCACAAAAGTTGTTCTTCCTGCTTTCTGGGCTGAGATGGGGAACCGCTGAATTTTGGACTCGGCCGGTGACAAAATGTTCCAAAGACACCCCATGCACAACTCCACCGGGGAAGGTGCCAGGCAGGAGTTCTCTTGGTAGTTTTTACACTACCTTGGTAGGCAGCTGAAAGGCACCACAAAAGTTGTTCTTCCTGCTTTCTGGGCTGAGATGGGGAACCGCTGAATTTTGGAGTCGGCCGGTGAAAAAATGTTCCAAAGACACCCCATGCACAACTCCACTAGCGAAGGTGCCAGGGACGAGTTCTGTTGGTAGTTTTTACATTGCTCCAGTAGGCACCAAAAGGACACCACAAAAGTTGTTCTTCCTGCTTTCTGGGCTGAGATGGGGAATCGCTGAATTTTGGACTCGGCCGGTGACAAAATGTTCCAAACACACCCCATGCACAACTCCACCGGGGAAGGTGCCAGACAGGAGTTCTCTTAGTAGTTTTTACACTACCTTGGTAGGCATTTGAAAGGCACCACAAAAGTTGTTCTTCCTGCTTTCTGGGCTGAGATGGGGAACCGCTGAATTTTGGACTCGGCCGGTGACAAAATGTTCCAAAGACACCCCATGCATAACTCCACTAGCGAAGGTGCCAGGGACGAGTTCTGTTGGTAGTTTTTACATTGCTCCGGTAGGCATCTGAAGGACACCACAAAAGCTGTTCTTCCTGCTTTCTGGGCTGAGATGGGGAACCGCTGAATTTTGGACTCGGCCGGTGACAAAATGTTCCAAACACACCCCATGCACAACTCCACTAGCGAAGGTGCCAGGGACGAGTTCTGTTGGTAGTTTTTACATTGCTCCGGTAGGCATCAAAAGGACACCACAAAAGTTGTTCTTCCTGCTTTCTGGGCTGAGATGGGGAACCGCTGAATTTTGGACTCGGCCGGTGACAAAATGTTCCAAACACACCCCATGCACAACTCCACCGGGGAAGGTGCCAGAAAGGAGTTCTCCTGGTAGTTTTTACATTGCTCCGGTAGGCATCTGAAAGACACCACAAAAGTTGTTTTACCTGCTTTCTGGGCTGAGATGGGGAACCGCTGAATTTTGGACTCGGCTGGTGACAAAATTTTAATAAATACACCCCATGCACAACTCCACCGGGGAAGGTGCCAGAAAGGAGTTCTCCTGGTAGTTTTTACATTGCTCCAGTAGGCATCTGAAAGACACCACAAAAGTTGTTCTACCTGCTTTCTGGGCTGAGATGGGGAACCGCTGAATTTTGGAGTCGGCCGGTGACAAAATGTTCCAAACACACCCCATGCACAACTCCACCGGGGAAGGTGCCAGACAGGAGTTCTCCTGGTAGTTTTTACATTGCTCCGGTAGGCATCTGAAAGACACCACAAAAGTTGTTCTACCTGCTTTCTGGGCTGAGATGGGGAACCGCTGAATTTTGGAGTCGGCCGGTGACAAAATGTTCCAAAGACACCCCATGCACAACTCCACCGGGGAAGGTGCCAGACAGGAGTTCTCTTAATAGTTTTTACACTACCTTGGTAGGCATCTGAAAGAAACCACAAAAGTTGTTTTACCTGCTTTCTGGGCTGAGATGGGGAACCGCTGAATTTTGGAGTCGGCCGGTGACAAAATGTTCCAAAGACACCCCATGCACAACTCCACCGGGGAAGGTGCCAGACAGGACTTCTCTTAATAGTTTTTACACTACCTTGGTAGGCATCTGAAAGGCACCACAAAAGTTGTTGTACCTGCTTTCTGGGCTGAGATGGGGAACCGCTGAATTTTGGAGTCGGCCGGTGACAAAATGTTCCAAACACACCCCATGCACAACTCCACTAGCGAAGGTGCCACGGACGAGTTCTGTTGGTAGTTTTTACATTGCTCCGGTAGGCACCAAAAGGACACCACAAAAGTTGTTCTTCCTGCTTTCTGGGCTGAGATGGGGAACAGCTGAATTTTGGACTCGGCTGGTGACAAAATTTTAATAAATACACCCCATGCACAACTCCACTAGCGAAGGTGCCAGGAACAAATTCTGTTGGTAGTTTTTACATTGCTCCTGTAGGCATCAAAAAGACACTACAAAAGTTGTTCTACCTGCTTTCTGGGCTGAGATGGGGAACCGCTGAATTTTGGACTCGGCTGGTGACAAAATGTTCCAAACACACCCCATGCACAACTCCACTAGCGAAGGTGCCAGGCAGGAGTTCTGTTGCTAGTTTTTACATTGCTCCGGTAGGCATCAAAAGGACACCACAAAATTTGTTCTACCTGCTTTCTGGGCTGAGATGGGGAACCGCTGAATTTTGGAGTCGGCCGGTGACAAAATGTTCCAAAGACACCCCATGCACAACTCCACCGGGGAAGGTGCCAGGCAGGAGTTCTCTTGGTAGTTTTTACATTGCTCTGGTAGGCATCAAAAGGACACCACAAAAGTTGTTCTTCCTGCTTTCTGGGCTGAGATGGGGAATCGCTGAATTTTGGACTCGGCCGGTGACAAAATGTTCCAAAGACACCCCATGCACAACTCCACTAGGGAAGGTGCCAGACAGGAGTTCTCTTAGTAGTTTTTACACTACCTTGGTAGGCATTTGAAAGGCACCACAAAAGTTGTTGTACCTTCTTTCTGGGCTGAGATGGGGAACCGCTGAATTTTGGAGTCGGCTGGTGACAAAATGTTCCAAAGACACCCCATGCACAAATCCACTAGGGAAGGTGCCAGACAGGAGTTCTCTTGGTAGTTTTTACACTACCTTGGTAAGCATTTGAAAGGCACCACAAAAGTTGTTCTTCCTGCTTTCTGGGCTGAGATGGGGAACCGCTGAATTTTGGAGTCGGCCGGTGACAAAATGTTCCAAACACACCCCATGCATAACTCCACTAGCGAAGGTGCCAGGGACGAGTTCTGTTGGTAGTTTTTACATTGCTCCGGTAGGCATCAAAAGGACACCACAAAAGTTGTTCTTCCTGCTTTCTGGGCTGAGATGGGGAACCGCTGAATTTTGGAGTCGGCCGGTGACAAAATGTTCCAAAGACACCCCATGCACAACTCCACCGGGGAAGGTGCCAGACAGGAGTTCTCCTGGTAGTTTTTACACTACCTTGGTAGGCAGCTGAAAGGCACAAGAAAAGTTGTTCTACCTGCTTTCTGGGCTGAGATGGGGAACCGCTGAATTTTGGAGTCGGCTGGTGACAAAATGTTCCAAAGACATCCCATGCACAACTCCACCGGGGAAGGTGCCAGACAGGAGTTCTCTTAGTAGTTTTTACACTACCTTGGTAGGCATTTGAAAGGCACCACAAAAGTTGTTCTTCCTGCTTTCTGGGCTGAGATGGGGAACCGCTGAATTTTGGAGTCGGCCGGTGAAAAAATGTTCCAAAGACACCCCATGCACAACTCCACCGGCGAAGGTGCCAGGGACGAGTTCTGTTGGTAGTTTTTACATTGCTCCGGTAGGCATCTGAAGGACACCACAAAAGTTGTTCTTCCTGCTTTCTGGGCTGAGATGGGGAACCGCTGAATTTTGGAGTCGGCCGGTGAAAAAATGTTCCAAAGACACCCCATGCACAACTCCACCGGGGAAGGTGCCAGACAAGCGTTCTCTTGATAGTTTTTACATTGCTCCGGTAGGCATCAAAAGGACACCACAAAAGTTGTTCTTCCTGCTTTCTGGGCTGAGATGGGGAACCGCTGAATTTTGGAGTCGGCCGGTGACAAAATGTTCCAAAGACACCCCATGCACAACTCCACCGGGGAAGGTGCCAGGCAGGAGTTCTCTTGGTAGTTTTTACACTACCTTGGTAGGCAGCTGAAAGGCACCACAAAAGTTGTTCTTCCTGCTTTCTGGGCTGAGATGGGGAACCGCTGAATTTTGGACTCGGCCGGTGAAAAAATGTTCCAAACACACCCCATGCACAACTCCACTAGCGAAGGTGCCAGGGACGAGTTCTGTTGGTAGTTTTTACATTGCTCCGGTAGGCATCAAAAGGACACCACAAAAGTTGTTCTTCCTGCTTTCTGGGCTGAGATGGGGAACCGCTGAATTTTGGACTCGGCCGGTGACAAAATGTTCCAAAGACACCCCATGCACAACTCCACCGGGGAAGGTGCCAGACAGGAGTTCTCTTAGTAGTTTTTACACTACCTTGGTAGGCAGCTGAAAGGCACCACAAAAGTTGTTCTTCCTGCTTTCTGGGCTGAGATGGGGAACCGCTGAATTTTGGACTCGTCTGGTGACAAAATGTTCCAAACACACCCCATGCACAACTCCACCGGGGAAGGTGCCAGGCAGGAGTTCTCTTGGTAGTTTTTACACTACCTTGGTAGGCAGCTGAAAGGCACCACAAAAGTTGTTCTACCTGCTTTCTGGGCTGAGATGGGGAACCGCTGAATTTTGGACTCGGCCGGTGACAAAATGTTCCAAAGACACCCCATGCACAACTCCACCGGGGAAGGTGCCAGGCAGGAGTTCTCTTAGTAGTTTTTACACTACCTTGGTAGGCAGCTGAAAGGCACCACAAAAGTTGTTCTACCTGCTTTCTGGGCTGAGATGGGGAACCGCTGAATTTTGGAGTCGGCCGGTGACAAAATGTTCCAAAGACACCCCATGCACAACTCCACCGGGGAAGGTGCCATACAGGAGTTCTCTTAGTAGTTTTTACACTACCTTGGTAGGCATTTGAAAGGCACCACAAAAGCTGTTCTTCCTGCTTTCTGGGCTGAGATGGGGAACCGCTGAATTTTGGAGTCGGCCGGTGAAAAAATGTTCCAAAGACACCCCATGCACAACTCCACCGGGGAAGGTGCCAGGCAGGAGTTCTGTTGGTAGTTTTTACATTGCTCCGGTAGGCATCAAAAGGACACCACAAAAGTTGTTCTTCCTGCTTTCTGGGCTGAGATGGGGAACCGCTGAATTTTGGACTCGGCCGGTGACAAAATGTTCCAAAGACACCCCATGCACAACTCCACCGGGGAAGGTGCCAGCCAGGAGTTCTCTTGGTAGTTTTTACACTACCTTGGTAGGCAGCTGAAAGGCACGACAAAAGTTGTTCTTCCTGCTTTCTGGGCTGAGATGGGGAACCGCTGAATTTTGGACTCGGCCGGTGACAAAATGTTCCAAACACACCCCATGCACAACTCCACTAGCGAAGGTGCCAGGGACGAGTTCTGTTGGTAGTTTTTACATTGCTCCGGTAGGCATCAAAAGGACACCACAAAAGTTGTTCTTCCTGCTTTCTGGGCTGAGATGGGGAACCGCTGAATTTTGGACTCGGCCGGTGACAAAATGTTCCAAAGACACCCCATGCACAACTCCACCGGGGAAGGTGCCAGGCAGGAGTTCTCTTGGTAGTTTTTACACTACCTTGGTAGGCAGCTGAAAGGCACCACAAAAGTTGTTCTTCCTGCTTTCTGGGCTGAGATGGGGAACCGCTGAATTTTGGAGTCGGCCGGTGAAAAAATGTTCCAAACACACCCCATGCACAACTCCACTAGCGAAGGTGCCAGGGACGAGTTCTGTTGGTAGTTTTTACATTGCTCCGGTAGGCATCAAAAGGACACCACAAAAGTTGTTCTTCCTGCTTTCTGGGCTGAGATGGGGAACCGCTGAATTTTGGACTCGGCCGGTGACAAAATGTTCCAAAGACACCCCATGCACAACTCCACCGGGGAAGGTGCCAGGCAGGAGTTCTCTTGGTAGTTTTTACACTACCTTGGTAGGCAGCTGAAAGGCACCACAAAAGTTGTTCTTCCTGCTTTCTGGGCTGAGATGGGGAACCGCTGAATTTTGGAGTCGGCCGGTGAAAAAATGTTCCAAAGACACCCCATGCACAACTCCACTAGCGAAGGTGCCAGGGACGAGTTCTGTTGGTAGTTTTTACATTGCTCCAGTAGGCACCAAAAGGACACCACAAAAGTTGTTCTTCCTGCTTTCTGGGCTGAGATGGGGAATCGCTGAATTTTGGACTCGGCCGGTGACAAAATGTTCCAAAGACATCCCATGCACAACTCCACCGGGGAAGGTGCCAGACAGGAGTTCTCTTAGTAGTTTTTACACTACCTTGGTAGGCATTTGAAAGGCACCACAAAAGTTGTTCTTCCTGCATTCTGGGCTGAGATGGGGAACCGCTGAATTTTGGACTCGGCCGGTGACAAAATGTTCCAAACACACCCCATGCACAACTCCACTAGCGAAGGTGCCAGGGACGAGTTCTGTTGGTAGTTTTTACATTGCTCCGGTAGGCATCTGAAGGACACCACAAAAGCTGTTCTTCCTGCTTTCTGGGCTGAGATGGGGAACCGCTGAATTTTGGAGTCGGCCGGTGACAAAATGTTCCAAAGACACCCCATGCACAACTCCACTAGCGAAGGTGCCAGGGACGAGTTCTGTTGGTAGTTTTTACATTGCTCCGGTAGGCATCAAAAGGACACCACAAAAGTTGTTCTTCCTGCTTTCTGGGCTGAGATGGGGAACCGCTGAATTTTGGAGTCGGCCGGTGACAAAATGTTCCAAACACACCCCATGCACAACTCCACCGGGGAAGGTGCCAGAAAGGAGTTCTCCTGGTAGTTTTTACATTGCTCCGGTAGGCATCTGAAAGACACCACAAAAGTTGTTTTACCTGCTTTCTGGGCTGAGATGGGGAACCGCTGAATTTTGGACTCGGCTGGTGACAAAATTTTAATAAATACACCCCATGCACAACTCCACCGGGGAAGGTGCCAGAAAGGAGTTCTCCTGGTAGTTTTTACATTGCTCCAGTAGGCATCTGAAAGACACCACAAAAGTTGTTCTACCTGCTTTCTGGGCTGAGATGGGGAACCGCTGAATTTTGGAGTCGGCCGGTGACAAAATGTTCCAAACACACCCCATGCACAACTCCACCGGGGAAGGTGCCAGACAGGAGTTCTCCTGGTAGTTTTTACATTGCTCCGGTAGGCATCTGAAAGACACCACAAAAGTTGTTCTACCTGCTTTCTGGGCTGAGATGGGGAACCGCTGAATTTTGGAGTCGGCCGGTGACAAAATGTTCCAAAGACACCCCATGCACAACTCCACCGGGGAAGGTGCCAGACAGGAGTTCTCTTAATAGTTTTTACACTACCTTGGTAGGCATCTGAAAGAAACCACAAAAGTTGTTTTACCTGCTTTCTGGGCTGAGATGGGGAACCGCTGAATTTTGGAGTCGGCCGGTGACAAAATGTTCCAAAGACACCCCATGCACAACTCCACCGGGGAAGGTGCCAGAAAGGAGTTCTCTTAATAGTTTTTACACTACCTTGGTAGGCATCTGAAAGGCACCACAAAAGTTGTTGTACCTGCTTTCTGGGCTGAGATGGGGAACCGCTGAATTTTGGAGTCGGCCGGTGACAAAATGTTCCAAACACACCCCATGCACAACTCCACTAGCGAAGGTGCCACGGACGAGTTCTGTTGGTAGTTTTTACATTGCTCCGGTAGGCACCAAAAGGACACCACAAAAGTTGTTCTTCCTGCTTTCTGGGCTGAGATGGGGAATCGCTGAATTTTGGACTCGGCCGGTGACAAAATGTTCCAAAGACACCCCATGCACAACTCCACCGGGGAAGGTGCCAGGCAGGAGTTCTCTTGGTAGTTTTTACACTACCTTAGTAGGCAGCTGAAAGGCACCACAAAAGTTGTTCTACCTGCTTTCTGGGCTGAGATGGGGAATCGCTGAATTTTGGAGTCGGCCGGTGACAAAATGTTCCAAAGACACCCCATGCACAACTCCACCGGGGAAGGTGCCAGACAGGAGTTCTCTTGATAGTTTTTGCACTACCTTGGTAGGCATTTGAAAGGCACCACAAAAGTTGTTGTACCTGCTTTCTGGGCTGAGATGGGGAACAGCTGAATTTTGGACTCGGCTGGTGACAAAATTTTAATAAATACACCCCATGCACAACTCCACTAGCGAAGGTGCCAGGAACAAATTCTGTTGGTAGTTTTTACATTGCTCCTGTAGGCATCAAAAAGACACTACAAAAGTTGTTCTACCTGCTTTCTGGGCTGAGATGGGGAACCGCTGAATTTTGGACTCGGCTGGTGACAAAATGTTCCAAACACACCCCATGCACAACTCCACTAGCGAAGGTGCCAGGCAGGAGTTCTGTTGCTAGTTTTTACATTGCTCCGGTAGGCATCAAAAGGACACCACAAAAGTTGTTCTACCTGCTTTCTGGGCTGAGATGGGGAACCGCTGAATTTTGGAGTCGGCCGGTGACAAAATGTTCCAAAGACACCCCATGCACAACTCCACCGGGGAAGGTGCCAGGCAGGAGTTCTCTTGGTAGTTTTTACATTGCTCCGGTAGGCATCAAAAGGACACCACAAAAGTTGTTCTTCCTGCTTTCTGGGCTGAGATGGGGAATCGCTGAATTTTGGACTCGGCCGGTGACAAAATGTTCCAAAGACACCCCATGCACAACTCCACTAGGGAAGGTGCCAGACAGGAGTTCTCTTAGTAGTTTTTACACTACCTTGGTAGGCATTTGAAAGGCACCACAAAAGTTGTTCTTCCTGCTTTCTGGGCTGAGATGGGGAACCGCTGAATTTTGGAGTCGGCTGGTGACAAAATGTTCCAAAGACACCCCATGCACAACTCCACCGGGGAAGGTGCCAGGCAGGAGTTCTCTTAGTAGTTTTTACACTACCTTGGTAGGCAGCTGAAAGGCACCACAAAAGTTGTTCTTCCTGCTTTCTGGGCTGAGATGGGGAACCGCTGAATTTTGGACTCGGCCGGTGAAAAAATGTTCCAAAGACACCCCATGCACAACTCCACCGGGGAAGGTGCCAGGCAGGAGTTCTCTTGGTAGTTTTTACACTACCTTGGTAGGCAGCTGAAAGGCACCACAAAAGTTGTTCTTCCTGCTTTCTGGGCTGAGATGGGGAACCGCTGAATTTTGGACTCGGCCGGTGAAAAAATGTTCCAAACACACCCCATGCACAACTCCACTAGCGAAGGTGCCAGGGACGAGTTCTGTTGGTAGTTTTTACATTGCTCCGGTAGGCATCAAAAGGACACCACAAAAGTTGTTCTTCCTGCTTTCTGGGCTGAGATGGGGAATCGCTGAATTTTGGACTCGGCCGGTGACAAAATATTCCAAAGACACCCCATGCACAACTCCACCGGGGAAGGTGCCAGGCAGGAGTTCTCTTGGTAGTTTTTACACTACCTTAGTAGGCAGCTGAAAGGCACCACAAAAGTTGTTCTACCTGCTTTCTGGGCTGAGATGGGGAATCGCTGAATTTTGGAGTCGGCCGGTGACAAAATGTTCCAAAGACACCCCATGCACAACTCCACCGGGGAAGGTGCCAGACAGGAGTTCTCTTGATAGTTTTTGCACTACCTTGGTAGGCATTTGAAAGGCACCACAAAAGTTGTTGTACCTGCTTTCTGGGCTGAGATGGGGAACAGCTGAATTTTGGACTCGGCTGGTGACAAAATTTTAATAAATACACCCCATGCACAACTCCACTAGCGAAGGTGCCAGGAACAAATTCTGTTGGTAGTTTTTACATTGCTCCTGTAGGCATCAAAAAGACACTACAAAAGTTGTTCTACCTGCTTTCTGGGCTGAGATGGGGAACCGCTGAATTTTGGACTCGGCTGGTGACAAAATGTTCCAAACACACCCCATGCACAACTCCACTAGCGAAGGTGCCAGGCAGGAGTTCTGTTGCTAGTTTTTACATTGCTCCGGTAGGCATCAAAAGGACACCACAAAAGTTGTTCTACCTGCTTTCTGGTCTGAGATGGGGAACCGCTGAATTTTGGAGTCGGCCGGTGACAAAATGTTCCAAAGACACCCCATGCACAACTCCACCGGGGAAGGTGCCAGGCAGGAGTTCTCTTGGTAGTTTTTACATTGCTCCGGTAGGCATCAAAAGGACACCACAAAAGTTGTTCTTCCTGCTTTCTGGGCTGAGATGGGGAATCGCTGAATTTTGGACTCGGCCGGTGACAAAATGTTCCAAAGACACCCCATGCACAACTCCACTAGGGAAGGTGCCAGACAGGAGTTCTCTTAGTAGTTTTTACACTACCTTGGTAGGCATTTGAAAGGCACCACAAAAGTTGTTGTACCTTCTTTCTGGGCTGAGATGGGGAACCGCTGAATTTTGGAGTCGGCTGGTGACAAAATGTTCCAAAGACACCCCATGCACAAATCCACTAGGGAAGGTGCCAGACAGGAGTTCTCTTGGTAGTTTTTACACTACCTTGGTAAGCATTTGAAAGGCACCACAAAAGTTGTTCTTCCTGCTTTCTGGGCTGAGATGGGGAACCGCTGAATTTTGGACTCGGCCGGTGACAAAATGTTCCAAACACACCCCATGCATAACTCCACTAGCGAAGGTGCCAGGGACGAGTACTGTTGGTAGTTTTTACATTGCTCCGGTAGGCATCAAAAGGACACCACAAAAGTTGTTCTTCCTGCTTTCTGGGCTGAGATGGGGAATCGCTGAATTTTGGACTCGGCCGGTGACAAAATATTCCAAAGACACCCCATGCACAACTCCACCGGGGAAGGTGCCAGGCAGGAGTTCTCTTGGTAGTTTTTACACTACCTTGGTAGGCAGCTGAAAGGCACCACAAAAGTTGTTCTTCCTGCTTTCTGGGCTGAGATGGGGAACCGCTGAATTTTGGACTCGGCCGGTGACAAAATGTTCCAAAGACACCCCATGCACAACTCCACCGGGGAAGGTGCCAGGCAGGAGTTCTCTTAGTAGTTTTTACACTACCTTGGTAGGCAGCTGAAAGGCACCACAAAAGCTGTTCTTCCTGCTTTCTGGGCTGAGATGGGGAACCGCTGAATTTTGGAGTCGGCCGGTGAAAAAATGTTCCAAAGACACCCCATGCACAACTCCACTAGCGAAGGTGCCAGGGACGAGTTCTGTTGGTAGTTTTTACATTGCTCCGGTAGGCATCAAAAGGACACCACAAAAGTTGTTCTTCCTGCTTTCTGGGCTGAGATGGGGAACCGCTGAATTTTGGAGTCGGCCGGTGACAAAATGTTCCAAAGACACCCCATGCACAACTCCACCGGGGAAGGTGCCAGGCAGGAGTTCTCTTGGTAGTTTTTACACTACCTTGGTAGGCAGCTGAAAGGCACAAGAAAAGTTGTTGTACCTTCTTTCTGGGCTGAGATGGGGAACCGCTGAATTTTGGACTCGGCCGGTGAAAAAATGTTCCAAACACACCCCATGCACAACTCCACTAGCGAAGGTGCCAGGGACGAGTTCTGTTGGTAGTTTTTACATTGCTCCGGTAGGCATCAAAAGGACACCACAAAAGTTGTTCTTCCTGCTTTCTGGGCTGAGATGGGGAACCGCTGAATTTTGGACTCGGCCGGTGACAAAATGTTCCAAAGACACCCCATGCACAACTCCACCGGGGAAGGTGCCAGCCAGGAGTTCTCTTGGTAGTTTTTACACTACCTTGGTAGGCAGCTGAAAGGCACCACAAAAGTTGTTCTTCCTGCTTTCTGGGCTGAGATGGGGAACCGCTGAATTTTGGACTCGGCCGGTGAAAAAATGTTCCAAACACACCCCATGCACAACTCCACTAGCGAAGGTGCCAGGGACGAGTTCTGTTGGTAGTTTTTACATTGCTCCGGTAGGCATCAAAAGGACACCACAAAAGTTGTTCTTCCTGCTTTCTGGGCTGAGATGGGGAACCGCTGAATTTTGGACTCGGCCGGTGACAAAATGTTCCAAAGACACCCCATGCACAACTCCACCGGGGAAGGTGCCAGGCAGGAGTTCTCTTGGTAGTTTTTACACTACCTTGGTAGGCAGCTGAAAGGCACCACAAAAGTTGTTCTACCTGCTTTCTGGGCTGAGATGGGGAACCGCTGAATTTTGGAGTCGGCTGGTGACAAAATGTTCCAAACACACCCCATGCACAACTCCACCGGGGAAGGTGCCAGACAGGAGTTCTCTTAGTAGTTTTTACACTACCTTGGTAGGCATTTGAAAGGCACCACAAAAGTTGTTCTTCCTGCTTTCTGGGCTGAGATGGGGAACCGCTGAATTTTGGACTCGGCCGGTGAAAAAATGTTCCAAAGACACCCCATGCACAACTCCACTAGCGAAGGTGCCAGGGACGAGTTCTGTTGGTAGTTTTTACATTGCTCCGGTAGGCATCTGAAGGACACCACAAAAGTTGTTCTTCCTGCTTTCTGGGCTGAGATGGGGAACCGCTGAATTTTGGAGTCGGCCGGTGACAAAATGTTCCAAAGACACCCCATGCACAACTCCACCGGGGAAGGTGCCAGGCAGGAGTTCTCTTGGTAGTTTTTACACTACCTTGGTAGGCAGCTGAAAGGCACAAGAAAAGTTGTTGTACCTTCTTTCTGGGCTGAGATGGGGAACCGCTGAATTTTGGAGTCGGCCGGTGACAAAATGTTCCAAAGACACCCCATGCACAACTCCACCGGGGAAGGTGCCAGAAAGGAGTTCTCTTGATAGTTTTTACACTACCTTGGTAGGCATTTGAAAGGCACCACAAAAGCTGTTCTTCCTGCTTTCTGGGCTGAGATGGGGAACCGCTGAATTTTGGAGTCGGCCGGTGAAAAAATGTTCCAAAGACACCCCATGCACAACTCCACTAGCGAAGGTGCCAGGGACGAGTTCTGTTGGTAGTTTTTACATTGCTCCGGTAGGCATCAAAAGGACACCACAAAAGTTGTTCTTCCTGCTTTCTGGGCTGAGATGGGGAACCGCTGAATTTTGGAGTCGGCCGGTGACAAAATATTCCAAAGACACCCCATGCACAACTCCACCGGGGAAGGTGCCAGGCAGGAGTTCTCTTGGTAGTTTTTACACTACCTTGGTAGGCAGCTGAAAGGCACCACAAAAGTTGTTCTTCCTGCTTTCTGGGCTGAGATGGGGAACCGCTGAATTTTGGACTCGGCCGGTGAAAAAATGTTCCAAACACACCCCATGCACAACTCCACTAGCGAAGGTGCCAGGGACGAGTTCTGTTGGTAGTTTTTACATTGCTCCGGTAGGCATCAAAAGGACACCACAAAAGTTGTTCTTCCTGCTTTCTGGGCTGAGATGGGGAACCGCTGAATTTTGGACTCGGCCGGTGACAAAATGTTCCAAAGACACCCCATGCACAACTCCACCGGGGAAGGTGCCAGGCAGGAGTTCTCTTGGTAGTTTTTACACTACCTTGGTAGGCATTTGAAAGGCACCACAAAAGTTGTTCTTCCTGCTTTCTGGGCTGAGATGGGGAACCGCTGAATTTTGGACTCGGCCGGTGAAAAAATGTTACAAACACACCCCATGCACAACTCCACTAGCGAAGGTGCCAGGGACGAGTTCTGTTGGTAGTTTTTACATTGCTCCGGTAGGCATCAAAAGGACACCACAAAAGTTGTTCTTCCTGCTTTCTGGGCTGAGATGGGGAACCGCTGAATTTTGGACTCGGCCGGTGACAAAATGTTCCAAAGACACCCCATGCACAACTCCACCGGGGAAGGTGCCAGGCAGGAGTTCTCTTGGTAGTTTTTACACTACCTTGGTAGGCAGCTGAAAGGCACCACAAAAGTTGTTCTACCTGCTTTCTGGGCTGAGATGGGGAACCGCTGAATTTTGGAGTCGGCCGGTGACAAAATGTTCCAAACACACCCCATGCACAACTCCACCGGGGAAGGTGCCAGACAGGAGTTCTCTTAGTAGTTTTTACACTACCTTGGTAGGCATTTGAAAGGCACCACAAAAGTTGTTCTTCCTGCTTTCTGGGCTGAGATGGGGAACCGCTGAATTTTGGACTCGGCCGGTGACAAAATGTTCCAAACACACCCCATGCACAACTCCACTAGCGAAGGTGCCAGGGACGAGTTCTGTTGGTAGTTTTTACATTGCTCCGGTAGGCAGCAAAAGGACACCACAAAAGTTGTTCTTCCTGCTTTCTGGGCTGAGATGGGGAATCGCTGAATTTTGGACTCGGCCGGTGACAAAATGTTCCAAAGACACCCCATGCACAACTCCACCGGGGAAGGTGCCAGGCAGGAGTTCTCTTGGTAGTTTTTACACTACCTTGGTAGGCAGCTGAAAGGCACCACAAAAGTTGTTCTACCTGCTTTCTGGGCTGAGATGGGGAACCGCTGAATTTTGGACTCGGCCGGTGAAAAAATGTTCCAAAGACACCCCATGCACAACTCCACCGGGGAAGGTGCCAGACAGGAGTTCTCTTAGTAGTTTTTACACTACCTTGGTAGGCATTTGAAAGGCACCACAAAAGCTGTTCTTCCTGCTTTCTGGGCTGAGATGGGGAACCGCTGAATTTTGGAGTCGGCCGGTGACAAAATGTTCCAAACACACCCCATGCACAACTCCACTAGCGAAGGTGCCAGGGACGAGTTCTGTTGGTAGTTTTTACATTGCTCCGGTAGGCATCAAAAGGACACCACAAAAGTTGTTCTTCCTGCTTTCTGGGCTGAGATGGGGAACCGCTGAATTTTGGAGTCGGCCGGTGACAAAATGTTCCAAAGACACCCCATGCACAACTCCACCGGGGAAGGTGCCAGGCAGGAGTTCTCTTGGTAGTTTTTACACTACCTTGGTAGGCAGCTGAAAGGCACCACAAAAGTTGTTCTTCCTGCTTTCTGGGCTGAGATGGGGAACCGCTGAATTTTGGACTCGGCCGGTGACAAAATGTTCCAAACACACCCCATGCACAACTCCACTAGCGAAGGTGCCAGGGACGAGTTCTGTTGGTAGTTTTTACATTGCTCCGGTAGGCATCAAAAGGACACCACAAAAGTTGTTCTTCCTGCTTTCTGGGCTGAGATGGGGAACCGCTGAATTTTGGACTCGGCCGGTGACAAAATGTTCCAAAGACACCCCATGCACAACTCCACCGGGGAAGGTGCCAGGCAGGAGTTCTCTTGGTAGTTTTTACACTACCTTGGTAGGCATTTGAAAGGCACCACAAAAGTTGTTCTTCCTGCTTTCTGGGCTGAGATGGGGAACCGCTGAATTTTGGACTCGGCCGGTGAAAAAATGTTCCAAACACACCCCATGCACAACTCCACTAGCGAAGGTGCAAGGGACGAGTTCTGTTGGTAGTTTTTACATTGCTCCGGTAGGCATCAAAAGGACACCACAAAAGTTGTTCTTCCTGCTTTCTGGGCTGAGATGGGGAACCGCTGAATTTTGGACTCGGCCGGTGACAAAATGTTCCAAAGACACCCCATGCACAACTCCACCGGGGAAGGTGCCAGGCAGGAGTTCTCTTGGTAGTTTTTACACTACCTTGGTAGGCAGCTGAAAGGCACCACAAAAGTTGTTCTACCTGCTTTCTGGGCTGAGATGGGGAACCGCTGAATTTTGGAGTCGGCCGGTGACAAAATGTTCCAAACACACCCCATGCACAACTCCACCGGGGAAGGTGCCAGACAGGAGTTCTCTTAGTAGTTTTTACACTACCTTGGTAGGCATTTGAAAGGCACCACAAAAGTTGTTCTTCCTGCTTTCTGGGCTGAGATGGGGAACCGCTGAATTTTGGACTCGGCCGGTGACAAAATGTTCCAAACACACCCCATGCACAACTCCACTAGCGAAGGTGCCAGGGACGAGTTCTGTTGGTAGTTTTTACATTGCTCCGGTAGGCATCTGAAGGACACCACAAAAGTTGTTCTTCCTGCTTTCTGGGCTGAGATGGGGAACCGCTGAATTTTGGACTCGGCCGGTGACAAAATGTTCCAAAGACACCCCATGCACAACTCCACCGGGGAAGGTGCCAGGCAGGAGTTCTCTTGGTAGTTTTTACACTACCTTGGTAGGCAGCTGAAAGGCACCACAAAAGTTGTTCTTCCTGCTTTCTGGGCTGAGATGGGGAACCGCTGAATTTTGGACTCGGCCGGTGACAAAATGTTCCAAAGACACCCCATGCACAACTCCACCGGGGAAGGTGCCAGAAAGGAGTTCTCTTAGTAGTTTTTACACTACCTTGGTAGGCATTTGAAAGGCACCACAAAAGTTGTTCTTCCTGCTTTCTGGGCTGAGATGGGGAACCGCTGAATTTTGGACTCGGCCGGTGACAAAATGTTCCAAACACACCCCATGCACAACTCCACTAGCGAAGGTGCCAGGGACGAGTTCTGTTGGTAGTTTTTACATTGCTCCGGTAGGCACCAAAAGGACACCACAAAAGTTGTTCTTCCTGCTTTCTGGGCTGAGATGGGGAACCGCTGAATTTTGGACTCGGCCGGTGACAAAATGTTCCAAAGACACCCCATGCACAACTCCACCGGGGAAGGTGCCAGGCAGGAGTTCTCTTGGTAGTTTTTACACTACATTGGTAGGCAGCTGAAAGGCACCACAAAAGTTGTTCTTCCTGCTTTCTGGGCTGAGATGGGGAACCGCTGAATTTTGGACTCGGCCGGTGACAAAATGTTCCAAACACACCCCATGCACAACTCCACTAGCGAAGGTGCCAGGGACGAGTTCTGTTGGTAGTTTTTACATTGCTCCGGTAGGCATCAAAAGGACACCACAAAAGTTGTTCTTCCTGCTTTCTGGGCTGAGATGGGGAATCGCTGAATTTTGGAGTCGGCCGGTGACAAAATGTTCCAAAGACACCCCATGCACAACTCCACCGGGGAAGGTGCCAGGCAGGAGTTCTCTTGGTAGTTTTTACACTACCTTGGTAGGCAGCTGAAAGGCACCACAAAAGTTGTTCTACCTGCTTTCTGGGCTGAGATGGGGAACCGCTGAATTTTGGAGTCGGCCGGTGACAAAATGTTCCAAAGACACCCCATGCACAACTCCACCGGGGAAGGTGCCAGGCAGGAGTTCTCTTGGTAGTTTTTACATTGCTCCGGTAGGCATCAAAAGGACACCACAAAAGTTGTTCTTCCTGCTTTCTGGGCTGAGATGGGGAATCGCTGAATTTTGGACTCGGCTGGTGACAAAATGTTCCAAACACACCCCATGCACAACTCCACCGGGGAAGGTGCCAGGCAGGAGTTCTCTTGGTAGTTTTTACACTACCTTGGTAGGCATTTGAAAGGCACCACAAAAGTTGTTCTTCCTGCTTTCTGGGCTGAGATGGGGAACCGCTGAATTTTGGAGTTGGCTGGTGACAAAATGTTCCAAACACACCCCATGCACAACTCCACCGAGGAAGGTGCCACGCAGGAGTTCTCTTGGTAGTTTTTACACTACCTTGGTAGGCAGCTGAAAGGCACAAGAAAAGTTGTTGTACCTTCTTTCTGGGCTGAGATGGGGAACCGCTGAATTTTGGAGTCGGCCGGTGACAAAATGTTCCAAAGACACCCCATGCACAACTCCACCGGGGAAGGTGCCAGAAAGGAGTTCTCTTAGTAGTTTTTACACTACCTTGGTAGGCATTTGAAAGGCACCACAAAAGTTGTTCTTCCTGCTTTCTGGGCTGAGATGGGGAACCGCTGAATTTTGGACTCGGCCGGTGACAAAATGTTCCAAACACACCCCATGCACAACTCCACTAGCGAAGGTGCCAGGGACGAGTTCTGTTGGTAGTTTTTACATTGCTCCGGTAGGCACCAAAAGGACACCACAAAAGTTGTTCTTCCTGCTTTCTGGGCTGAGATGGGGAACCGCTGAATTTTGGAGTCGGCCGGTGACAAAATGTTCCAAAGACACCCCATGCACAACTCCACCGGGGAAGGTGCCAGGCAGGAGTTCTCTTGGTAGTTTTTACACTACCTTGGTAGGCAGCTGAAAGGCACCACAAAAGTTGTTCTTCCTGCTTTCTGGGCTGAGATGGGGAACCGCTGAATTTTGGACTCGGCCGGTGACAAAATGTTCCAAACACACCCCATGCACAACTCCACTAGCGAAGGTGCCAGGCAGGAGTTCTCTTGGTAGTTTTTACATTGCTCCAGTAGGCAGCAAAAGGACACCACAAAAGTTGTTCTTCCTGCTTTCTGGGCTGAGATGGGGAATCGCTGAATTTTGGACTCGGCTGGTGACAAAATGTTCCAAACACACCCCATGCACAACTCCACCGGGGAAGGTGCCAGAAAGGAGTTCTCCTGGTAGTTTTTACACTACCTTGGTAGGCATTTGAAAGGCACCACAAAAGTTGTTCTTCCTGCTTTCTGGGCTGAGATGGGGAACCGCTGAATTTTGGACTCGGCCGGTGACAAAATGTTCCAAACACACCCCATGCACAACTCCACTAGCGAAGGTGCCAGGGACGAGTTCTGTTGGTAGTTTTTACATTGCTCCGGTAGGCATCAAAAGGACACCACAAAAGTTGTTCTTCCTGCTTTCTGGGCTGAGATGGGGAACCGCTGAATTTTGGAGTCGGCCGGTGACAAAATGTTCCAAACACACCCCATGCGCAACTCCACCGGGGAAGGTGCCAGGCAGGAGTTCTCTTGGTAGTTTTTACACTACCTTGGTAGGCAGCTGAAAGGCACCACTAAAGTTGTTGTACCTTCTTTCTGGGCTGAGATGGGGAACCGCTGAATTTTGGAGTCGGCCGGTGACAAAATGTTCCAAAGACACCCCATGCACAACTCCACCGGGGAAGGTGCCAGACAGGAGTTCTCCTGATAGTTTTTACATTGCTCCGGTAGGCATCTGAAAGACACCACAAAAGTTGTTCTACCTGCTTTCTGGGCTGAGATGGGGAACCGCTGAATTTTGGAGTCGGCCGGTGACAAAATGTTCCAAAGACACCCCATGCACAACTCCACTAGCGAAGGTGCCAGGGATGAGTTCTGTTGGTAGTTTTTATATTACTCCGGTAGGCATCAAAAGGACACCACAAAAGTTGTTCTTCCTGCTTTCTGGGCTGAGATGGGGAATCGCTGAATTTTGGACTCGGCCGGTGACAAAATGTTCCAAACACACCCCATGCACAACTCCACTAGCGAAGGTGCCAGGGACGAGTTCTGTTGGTAGTTTTTACATTGCTCCGGTAGGCAGCAAAAGGACACCACAAAAGTTGTTCTTCCTGCTTTCTGGGCTGAGATGGGGAATCGCTGAATTTTGGACTCGGCCGGTGACAAAATGTTCCAAAGACACCCCATGCACAACTCCACCGGGGAAGGTGCCAGGCAGGAGTTCTCTTGGTAGTTTTTACACTACCTTGGTAGGCATTTGAAAGGCACCACAAAAGTTGTTCTACCTGCTTTCTGGGCTGAGATGGGGAACCGCTGAATTTTGGAGTCGGCCGGTGACAAAATGTTCCAAACACACCCCATGCACAACTCCACCGGGGAAGGTGCCAGACAGGACTTCTCTTAATAGTTTTTACACTACCTTGGTAGGCATCTGAAAGACACCACAAAGGTTGTTGTACCTTCTTTCTGGGCTGAGATGGGGAACCGCTGAATTTTGGAGTCGGCCGGTGACAAAATGTTCCAAAGACACCCCATGCACAACTCCACCGGGGAAGGTGCCAGACAGGAGTTCTCTTAGTAGTTTTTACACTACCTTGGTAGGCAGCTGAAAGGCACCACAAAAGTTGTTGTACCTTCTTTCTGGGCTGAGATGGGGAACCGCTGAATTTTGGAGTCGGCCAGTGACAAAATGTTCCAAACACACCCCATGCACAACTCCACTAGCGAAGGTGCCAGGGACGAGTTCTGTTGGTAGTTTTTACATTGCTCCGGTAGGCATCAAAAGGACACCACAAAAGTTGTTCTTCCTGCTTTCTGGGCTGAGATGGGGAATCGCTGAATTTTGGACTCGGCCGGTGACAAAATGTTCCAAAGACACCCCATGCACAACTCCACCGGGGAAGGTGCCAGGCAGGAGTTCTCTTGGTAGTTTTTACACTACCTTGGTAGGCAGCTGAAAGGCACCACAAAAGTTGTTCTACCTGCTTTCTGGGCTGAGATGGGGAACCGCTGAATTTTGGAGTCGGCCGGTGACAAAATGTTCCAAACACACCCCATGCACAACTCCACCGGGGAAGGTGCCAGGCAGGAGTTCTGTTGGTAGTTTTTACATTGCTCCGGTAGGCATCAAAAGGACACCACAAAAGTTGTTCTTCCTGCTTTCTGGGCTGAGATGGGGAACCGCTGAATTTTGGACTCGGCCGGTGACAAAATGTTCCAAAGACACCCCATGCACAACTCCACCGGGGAAGGTGCCAGGCAGGAGTTCTCTTGGTAGTTTTTACACTACCTTGGTAGGCAGCTGAAAGGCACCACAAAAGTTGTTCTACCTGCTTTCTGGGCTGAGATGGGGAACCGCTGAATTTTGGAGTCGGCCGGTGACAAAATGTTCCAAACACACCCCATGCACAACTCCACCGGGGAAGGTGCCAGACAGGAGTTCTCTTAGTAGTTTTTACACTACCTTGGTAGGCATTTGAAAGGCACCACAAAAGTTGTTCTTCCTGCTTTCTGGGCTGAGATGGGGAACCGCTGAATTTTGGAGTCGGCCGGTGACAAAATGTTCCAAAGACACCCCATGCACAACTCCACTAGCGAAGGTGCCAGGGACGAGTTCTGTTGGTAGTTTTTACATTGCTCCGGTAGGCATCTGAAGGACACCACAAAAGTTGTTCTTCCTGCTTTCTGGGCTGAGATGGGGAACCGCTGAATTTTGGACTCGGCCGGTGACAAAATGTTCCAAAGACACCCCATGCACAACTCCACCGGGGAAGGTGCCAGGCAGGAGTTCTCTTGGTAGTTTTTACACTACCTTGGTAGGCAGCTGAAAGGCACCACAAAAGTTGTTGTACCTTCTTTCTGGGCTGAGATGGGGAACCGCTGAATTTTGGACTCGGCCGGTGACAAAATGTTCCAAAGACACCCCATGCACAACTCCACCGGGGAAGGTGCCAGACAGGAGTTCTCTTAGTAGTTTTTACACTACCTTGGTAGGCAGCTGAAAGGCACCACAAAAGTTGTTCTTCCTGCTTTCTGGGCTGAGATGGGGAACCGCTGAATTTTGGACTCGGCCGGTGACAAAATGTTCCAAACACACCCCATGCACAACTCCACTAGCGAAGGTGCCAGGGACGAGTTCTGTTGGTAGTTTTTACATTGCTCCGGTAGGCACCAAAAGGACACCACAAAAGTTGTTCTTCCTGCTTTCTGGGCTGAGATGGGGAACCGCTGAATTTTGGACTCGGCCGGTGACAAAATGTTCCAAAGACACCCCATGCACAACTCCACCGGGGAAGGTGCCAGGCAGGAGTTCTCTTGGTAGTTTTTACACTACATTGGTAGGCAGCTGAAAGGCACCACAAAAGTTGTTCTTCCTGCTTTCTGGGCTGAGATGGGGAACCGCTGAATTTTGGACTCGGCCGGTGACAAAATGTTCCAAACACACCCCATGCACAACTCCACTAGCGAAGGTGCCAGGGACGAGTTCTGTTGGTAGTTTTTACATTGCTCCGGTAGGCATCAAAAGGACACCACAAAAGTTGTTCTTCCTGCTTTCTGGGCTGAGATGGGGAATCGCTGAATTTTGGAGTCGGCCGGTGACAAAATGTTCCAAAGACACCCCATGCACAACTCCACCGGGGAAGGTGCCAGGCAGGAGTTCTCTTGGTAGTTTTTACACTACCTTGGTAGGCAGCTGAAAGGCACCACAAAAGTTGTTCTACCTGCTTTCTGGGCTGAGATGGGGAACCGCTGAATTTTGGAGTCGGCCGGTGACAAAATGTTCCAAACACACCCCATGCACAACTCCACCGGGGAAGGTGCCAGGCAGGAGTTCTCTTGGTAGTTTTTACATTGCTCCGGTAGGCATCAAAAGGACACCACAAAAGTTGTTCTTCCTGCTTTCTGGGCTGAGATGGGGAATCGCTGAATTTTGGACTCGGCTGGTGACAAAATGTTCCAAACACACCCCATGCACAACTCCACCGGGGAAGGTGCCAGGCAGGAGTTCTCTTGGTAGTTTTTACACTACCTTGGTAGGCATTTGAAAGGCACCACAAAAGTTGTTCTTCCTGCTTTCTGGGCTGAGATGGGGAACCGCTGAATTTTGGACTCGGCCGGTGACAAAATGTTCCAAACACACCCCATGCACAACTCCACTAGCGAAGGTGCCAGGGACGAGTTCTGTTGGTAGTTTTTACATTGCTCCGGTAGGCACCAAAAGGACACCACAAAAGTTGTTCTTCCTGCTTTCTGGGCTGAGATGGGGAACCGCTGAATTTTGGACTCG
This sequence comes from Falco cherrug, assembly GCF_023634085.1. NCBI lineage: Eukaryota > Metazoa > Chordata > Aves > Falconiformes > Falconidae > Falco > Falco cherrug. The sequence goes on along the minus strand of NW_026599493.1, from coordinate 54,245 downwards.
GCCGGTGACAAAATGTTCCAAAGACACCCCATGCACAACTCCACCGGGGAAGGTGCCAGGCAGGAGTTCTCTTGGTAGTTTTTACACTACATTGGTAGGCAGCTGAAAGGCACCACAAAAGTTGTTCTTCCTGCTTTCTGGGCTGAGATGGGGAACCGCTGAATTTTGGACTCGGCCGGTGACAAAATGTTCCAAACACACCCCATGCACAACTCCACTAGCGAAGGTGCCAGGGACGAGTTCTGTTGGTAGTTTTTACATTGCTCCGGTAGGCATCAAAAGGACACCACAAAAGTTGTTCTTCCTGCTTTCTGGGCTGAGATGGGGAATCGCTGAATTTTGGAGTCGGCCGGTGACAAAATGTTCCAAAGACACCCCATGCACAACTCCACCGGGGAAGGTGCCAGGCAGGAGTTCTCTTGGTAGTTTTTACACTACCTTGGTAGGCAGCTGAAAGGCACCACAAAAGTTGTTCTACCTGCTTTCTGGGCTGAGATGGGGAACCGCTGAATTTTGGAGTCGGCCGGTGACAAAATGTTCCAAACACACCCCATGCACAACTCCACCGGGGAAGGTGCCAGGCAGGAGTTCTCTTGGTAGTTTTTACATTGCTCCGGTAGGCATCAAAAGGACACCACAAAAGTTGTTCTTCCTGCTTTCTGGGCTGAGATGGGGAATCGCTGAATTTTGGACTCGGCTGGTGACAAAATGTTCCAAACACACCCCATGCACAACTCCACCGGGGAAGGTGCCAGGCAGGAGTTCTCTTGGTAGTTTTTACACTACCTTGGTAGGCATTTGAAAGGCACCACAAAAGTTGTTCTTCCTGCTTTCTGGGCTGAGATGGGGAACCGCTGAATTTTGGAGTTGGCTGGTGACAAAATGTTCCAAACACACCCCATGCACAACTCCACCGAGGAAGGTGCCACGCAGGAGTTCTCTTGGTAGTTTTTACACTACCTTGGTAGGCAGCTGAAAGGCACAAGAAAAGTTGTTGTACCTTCTTTCTGGGCTGAGATGGGGAACCGCTGAATTTTGGAGTCGGCCGGTGACAAAATGTTCCAAAGACACCCCATGCACAACTCCACCGGGGAAGGTGCCAGAAAGGAGTTCTCTTAGTAGTTTTTACACTACCTTGGTAGGCATTTGAAAGGCACCACAAAAGTTGTTCTTCCTGCTTTCTGGGCTGAGATGGGGAACCGCTGAATTTTGGACTCGGCCGGTGACAAAATGTTCCAAACACACCCCATGCACAACTCCACTAGCGAAGGTGCCAGGGACGAGTTCTGTTGGTAGTTTTTACATTGCTCCGGTAGGCACCAAAAGGACACCACAAAAGTTGTTCTTCCTGCTTTCTGGGCTGAGATGGGGAACCGCTGAATTTTGGAGTCGGCCGGTGACAAAATGTTCCAAAGACACCCCATGCACAACTCCACCGGGGAAGGTGCCAGGCAGGAGTTCTCTTGGTAGTTTTTACACTACCTTGGTAGGCAGCTGAAAGGCACCACAAAAGTTGTTCTTCCTGCTTTCTGGGCTGAGATGGGGAACCGCTGAATTTTGGACTCGGCCGGTGACAAAATGTTCCAAACACACCCCATGCACAACTCCACTAGCGAAGGTGCCAGGGACGAGTTCTGTTGGTAGTTTTTACATTGCTCCGGTAGGCATCAAAAGGACACCACAAAAGTTGTTCTTCCTGCTTTCTGGGCTGAGATGGGGAATCGCTGAATTTTGGACTCGGCCGGTGACAAAATGTTCCAAAGACACCCCATGCACAACTCCACCGGGGAAGGTGCCAGAAAGGAGTTCTCTTGGTAGTTTTTACACTACCTTGGTAGGCATCTGAAAGGCACCACAAAAGTTGTTCTACCTGCTTTCTGGGCTGAGATGGGGAACCGCTGAATTTTGGAGTCGGCCGGTGACAAAATGTTCCAAACACACCCCATGCACAACTCCACTAGCGAAGGTGCCAGGCAGGAGTTCTCTTGGTAGTTTTTACATTGCTCCAGTAGGCAGCAAAAGGACACCACAAAAGTTGTTCTTCCTGCTTTCTGGGCTGAGATGGGGAATCGCTGAATTTTGGACTCGGCTGGTGACAAAATGTTCCAAACACACCCCATGCACAACTCCACCGGGGAAGGTGCCAGAAAGGAGTTCTCCTGGTAGTTTTTACACTACCTTGGTAGGCATTTGAAAGGCACCACAAAAGTTGTTCTTCCTGCTTTCTGGGCTGAGATGGGGAACCGCTGAATTTTGGACTCGGCCGGTGACAAAATGTTCCAAACACACCCCATGCACAACTCCACTAGCGAAGGTGCCAGGGACGAGTTCTGTTGGTAGTTTTTACATTGCTCCGGTAGGCATCAAAAGGACACCACAAAAGTTGTTCTTCCTGCTTTCTGGGCTGAGATGGGGAACCGCTGAATTTTGGAGTCGGCCGGTGACAAAATGTTCCAAACACACCCCATGCGCAACTCCACCGGGGAAGGTGCCAGGCAGGAGTTCTCTTGGTAGTTTTTACACTACCTTGGTAGGCAGCTGAAAGGCACCACTAAAGTTGTTGTACCTTCTTTCTGGGCTGAGATGGGGAACCGCTGAATTTTGGAGTCGGCCGGTGACAAAATGTTCCAAAGACACCCCATGCACAACTCCACCGGGGAAGGTGCCAGACAGGAGTTCTCCTGATAGTTTTTACATTGCTCCGGTAGGCATCTGAAAGACACCACAAAAGTTGTTCTACCTGCTTTCTGGGCTGAGATGGGGAACCGCTGAATTTTGGAGTCGGCCGGTGACAAAATGTTCCAAAGACACCCCATGCACAACTCCACTAGCGAAGGTGCCAGGGATGAGTTCTGTTGGTAGTTTTTATATTACTCCGGTAGGCATCAAAAGGACACCACAAAAGTTGTTCTTCCTGCTTTCTGGGCTGAGATGGGGAATCGCTGAATTTTGGACTCGGCCGGTGACAAAATGTTCCAAACACACCCCATGCACAACTCCACTAGCGAAGGTGCCAGGGACGAGTTCTGTTGGTAGTTTTTACATTGCTCCGGTAGGCAGCAAAAGGACACCACAAAAGTTGTTCTTCCTGCTTTCTGGGCTGAGATGGGGAATCGCTGAATTTTGGACTCGGCCGGTGACAAAATGTTCCAAAGACACCCCATGCACAACTCCACCGGGGAAGGTGCCAGGCAGGAGTTCTCTTGGTAGTTTTTACACTACCTTGGTAGGCATTTGAAAGGCACCACAAAAGTTGTTGTACCTTCTTTCTGGGCTGAGATGGGGAACCGCTGAATTTTGGAGTCGGCCGGTGACAAAATGTTCCAAACACACCCCATGCACAACTCCACCGGGGAAGGTGCCAGACAGGACTTCTCTTAATAGTTTTTACACTACCTTGGTAGGCATCTGAAAGACACCACAAAGGTTGTTGTACCTTCTTTCTGGGCTGAGATGGGGAACCGCTGAATTTTGGAGTCGGCCGGTGACAAAATGTTCCAAAGACACCCCATGCACAACTCCACCGGGGAAGGTGCCAGACAGGAGTTCTCTTAGTAGTTTTTACACTACCTTGGTAGGCAGCTGAAAGGCACCACAAAAGTTGTTGTACCTTCTTTCTGGGCTGAGATGGGGAACCGCTGAATTTTGGAGTCGGCCAGTGACAAAATGTTCCAAACACACCCCATGCACAACTCCACTAGCGAAGGTGCCAGGGACGAGTTCTGTTGGTAGTTTTTACATTGCTCCGGTAGGCATCAAAAGGACACCACAAAAGTTGTTCTTCCTGCTTTCTGGGCTGAGATGGGGAATCGCTGAATTTTGGACTCGGCCGGTGACAAAATGTTCCAAAGACACCCCATGCACAACTCCACCGGGGAAGGTGCCAGGCAGGAGTTCTCTTGGTAGTTTTTACACTACCTTGGTAGGCAGCTGAAAGGCACCACAAAAGTTGTTCTACCTGCTTTCTGGGCTGAGATGGGGAACCGCTGAATTTTGGAGTCGGCCGGTGACAAAATGTTCCAAACACACCCCATGCACAACTCCACCGGGGAAGGTGCCAGGCAGGAGTTCTGTTGGTAGTTTTTACATTGCTCCGGTAGGCAGCAAAAGGACACCACAAAAGTTGTTCTTCCTGCTTTCTGGGCTGAGATGGGGAATCGCTGAATTTTGGACTCGGCTGGTGACAAAATGTTCCAAACACACCCCATGCACAACTCCACCGGGGAAGGTTCCAGTAAGGAGTTCTCTTGGTAGTTTTTACACTACCTTGGTAGGCATTTGAAAGGCACCACAAAAGTTGTTGTACCTTCTTTCTGGGCTGAGATGGGGAACCGCTGAATTTTGGACTCGGCCGGTGACAAAATGTTCCAAACACACCCCATGCACAACTCCACTAGCGAAGGTGCCAGGGACGAGTTCTGTTGGTAGTTTTTACATTGCTCCGGTAGGCAGCAAAAGGACACCACAAAAGTTGTTCTTCCTGCTTTCTGGGCTGAGATGGGGAACCGCTGAATTTTGGAGTCGGCCGGTGACAAAATGTTCCAAAGACACCCCATGCGCAACTCCACCGGGGAAGGTGCCAGGCAGGAGTTCTCTTGGTAGTTTTTACACTACCTTGGTAGGCAGCTGAAAGGCACCACAAAAGTTGTTGTACCTTCTTTCTGGGCTGAGATGGGGAACCGCTGAATTTTGGACTCGGCCGGTGACAAAATGTTCCAAACACACCCCATGCACAACTCCACTAGCGAAGGTGCCAGGGACGAGTTCTGTTGGTAGTTTTTACATTGCTCCGGTAGGCATCAAAAGGACACCACAAAAGTTGTTCTTCCTGCTTTCTGGGCTGAGATGGGGAACCGCTGAATTTTGGACTCGGCCGGTGACAAAATGTTCCAAAGACACCCCATGCACAACTCCACCTGGGAAGGTGCCAGACAGGACTTCTCTTAATAGTTTTTACACTACCTTGGTAGGCATCTGAAAGACACCACAAAAGTTGTTTTACCTGCTTTCTGGGCTGAGATGGGGAAGCGCTGAATTTTGGAGTCGGCCGGTGACAAAATGTTCCAAACACACCCCATGCACAACTCCACTAGCGAAGGTGCCAGGGACGAGTTCTGTTGGTAGTTTTTACATTGCTCCGGTAGGCATCAAAAGGACACCACAAAAGTTGTTCTTCCTGCTTTCTGGGCTGAGATGGGGAATCGCTGAATTTTGGACTCGGCCGGTGACAAAATGTTCCAAAGACACCCCATGCACAACTCCACCGGGGAAGGTGCCAGGCAGGAGTTCTCTTGGTAGTTTTTACACTACCTTGGTAGGCAGCTGAAAGGCACCACAAAAGTTGTTCTACCTGCTTTCTGGGCTGAGATGGGGAACCGCTGAATTTTGGAGTCAGCCGGTGACAAAATGTTCCAAAGACACCCCATGCACAACTCCACCGGGGAAGGTGCCAGGCAGGAGTTCTCTTGGTAGTTTTTACACTACCTTGGTAGGCATTTGAAAGGCACCACAAAAGTTGTTTTACCTGCTTTCTGGGCTGAGATGGGGAACCGCTGAGTTTTGGAGTCGGCCGGTGACAAAATGTTCCAAACACACCCCATGCACAACTCCACCGGGGAAGGTGCCAGGCAGGAGTTCTCCTGGTAGTTTTTACATTGCTCCGGTAGGCATCTGAAAGACACCACAAAGGTTGTTGTACCTTCTTTCTGGGCTGAGATGGGGAACCGCTGAATTTTGGAGTCGGCCGGTGACAAAATGTTCCAAAGACACCCCATGCACAACTCCACCGGGGAAGGTGCCAGACAGGAGTTCTCTTAGTAGTTTTTACACTACCTTGGTAGGCATTTGAAAGGCACCACAAAAGCTGTTCTTCCTGCTTTCTGGGCTGAGATGGGGAACCGCTGAATTTTGGAGTCGGCCGGTGAAAAAATGTTCCAAAGACACCCCATGCACAACTCCACTAGCGAAGGTGCCAGGGACGAGTTCTGTTGGTAGTTTTTACATTGCTCCGGTAGGCATCAAAAGGACACCACAAAAGTTGTTCTTCCTGCTTTCTGGGCTGAGATGGGGAACCGCTGAATTTTGGAGTCGGCCGGTGACAAAATGTTCCAAAGACACCCCATGCACAACTCCACCGGGGAAGGTGCCAGGCAGGAGTTCTCTTGGTAGTTTTTACACTACCTTGGTAGGCAGCTGAAAGGCACCACAAAAGTTGTTCTTCCTGCTTTCTGGGCTGAGATGGGGAACTGCTGAATTTTGGAGTCGGCCGGTGACAAAATGTTCCAAACACACCCCATGCACAACTCCACTAGCGAAGGTGCCAGGGACGAGTTCTGTTGGTAGTTTTTACATTGCTCCGGTAGGCATCAAAAGGACACCACAAAAGTTGTTCTTCCTGCTTTCTGGGCTGAGATGGGGAACCGCTGAATTTTGGAGTCGGCCGGTGACAAAATGTTCCAAAGACACCCCATGCACAACTCCACCGGGGAAGGTGCCAGGCAGGAGTTCTCTTGGTAGTTTTTACACTACCTTGGTAGGCATTTGAAAGGCACCACAAAAGTTGTTCTTCCTGCTTTCTGGGCTGAGATGGGGAACCGCTGAATTTTGGAGTCGGCCGGTGAAAAAATGTTCCAAAGACACCCCATGCACAACTCCACTAGCGAAGGTGCCAGGGACGAGTTCTGTTGGTAGTTTTTACATTGCTCCGGTAGGCATCTGAAGGACACCACAAAAGTTGTTCTTCCTGCTTTCTGGGCTGAGATGGGGAACCGCTGAATTTTGGACTCGGCCGGTGACAAAATGTTCCAAAGACACCCCATGCACAACTCCACCGGGGAAGGTGCCAGGCAGGAGTTCTCTTGGTAGTTTTTACACTACCTTGGTAGGCAGCTGAAAGGCACCACAAAAGTTGTTCTACCTGCTTTCTGGGCTGAGATGGGGAACCGCTGAATTTTGGAGTCGGCCGGTGACAAAATGTTCCAAACACACCCCATGCACAACTCCACCGGGGAAGGTGCCAGACAGGAGTTCTCTTAGTAGTTTTTACACTACCTTGGTAGGCATTTGAAAGGCACCACAAAAGTTGTTCTTCCTGCTTTCTGGGCTGAGATGGGGAACCGCTGAATTTTGGAGTCGGCCGGTGAAAAAATGTTCCAAAGACACCCCATGCACAACTCCACTAGCGAAGGTGCCAGGGACGAGTTCTGTTGGTAGTTTTTACATTGCTCCGGTAGGCATCTGAAGGACACCACAAAAGTTGTTCTTCCTGCTTTCTGGGCTGAGATGGGGAACCGCTGAATTTTGGACTCGGCCGGTGAAAAAATGTTCCAAAGACACCCCATGCACAACTCCACCGGGGAAGGTGCCAGGCAGGAGTTCTCTTGGTAGTTTTTACACTACCTTGGTAGGCAGCTGAAAGGCACCACAAAAGTTGTTCTACCTGCTTTCTGGGCTGAGATGGGGAACCGCTGAATTTTGGACTCGGCCGGTGACAAAATGTTCCAAAGACACCCCATGCACAACTCCACCGGGGAAGGTGCCAGGCAGGAGTTCTCTTGGTAGTTTTTACACTACCTTGGTAGGCAGCTGAAAGGCACCACAAAAGTTGTTCTTCCTGCTTTCTGGGCTGAGATGGGGAACCGCTGAATTTTGGACTCGGCCGGTGACAAAATGTTCCAAACACACCCCATGCACAACTCCACTAGCGAAGGTGCCAGGGACGAGTTCTGTTGGTAGTTTTTACATTGCTCCGGTAGGCATCAAAAGGAAACCACAAAAGTTGTTCTTCCTGCTTTCTGGGCTGAGATGGGGAATCGCTGAATTTTGGACTCGGCCGGTGACAAAATGTTCCAAAGACACCCCATGCACAACTCCACCGGGGAAGGTGCCAGGCAGGAGTTCTCTTGGTAGTTTTTACACTACCTTGGTAGGCAGCTGAAAGGCACCACAAAAGTTGTTCTTCCTGCTTTCTGGGCTGAGATGGGGAACCGCTGAATTTTGGACTCGGCCGGTGAAAAAATGTTCCAAACACACCCCATGCACAACTCCACTAGCGAAGGTGCCAGGGACGAGTTCTGTTGGTAGTTTTTACATTGCTCCGGTAGGCATCTGAAGGACACCACAAAAGTTGTTCTTCCTGCTTTCTGGGCTGAGATGGGGAACCGCTGAATTTTGGAGTCGGCCGGTGACAAAATGTTCCAAAGACACCCCATGCACAACTCCACCGGGGAAGGTGCCAGGCAGGAGTTCTCTTGGTAGTTTTTACACTACCTTGGTAGGCAGCTGAAAGGCACAAGAAAAGTTGTTGTACCTTCTTTCTGGGCTGAGATGGGGAACCGCTGAATTTTGGAGTCGGCCGGTGACAAAATGTTCCAAAGACACCCCATGCACAACTCCACCGGGGAAGGTGCCAGAAAGGAGTTCTCTTAATAGTTTTTACACTACCTTGGTAGGCATTTGAAAGGCACCACAAAAGCTGTTCTTCCTGCTTTCTGGGCTGAGATGGGGAACCGCTGAATTTTGGAGTCGGCCGGTGAAAAAATGTTCCAAAGACACCCCATGCACAACTCCACCGGGGAAGGTGCCAGGCAGGAGTTCTCTTGGTAGTTTTTACATTGCTCCGGTAGGCATCAAAAGGACACCACAAAAGTTGTTCTTCCTGCTTTCTGGGCTGAGATGGGGAACCGCTGAATTTTGGAGTCGGCCGGTGACAAAATGTTCCAAAGACACCCCATGCACAACTCCACCGGGGAAGGTGCCAGGCAGGAGTTCTCTTGGTAGTTTTTACACTACCTTGGTAGGCAGCTGAAAGGCACCACAAAAGTTGTTCTTCCTGCTTTCTGGGCTGAGATGGGGAACCGCTGAATTTTGGAGTCGGCCGGTGAAAAAATGTTCCAAACACACCCCATGCACAACTCCACTAGCGAAGGTGCCAGGGACGAGTTCTGTTGGTAGTTTTTACATTGCTCTGGTAGGCATCAAAAGGACACCACAAAAGTTGTTCTTCCTGCTTTCTGGGCTGAGATGGGGAACCGCTGAATTTTGGACTCGGCCGGTGACAAAATGTTCCAAAGACACCCCATGCACAACTCCACCGGGGAAGGTGCCAGGCAGGAGTTCTCTTGGTAGTTTTTACACTACCTTGGTAGGCATTTGAAAGGCACCACTAAAGTTGTTCTTCCTGCTTTCTGGGCTGAGATGGGGAACCGCTGAATTTTGGACTCGGCCGGTGAAAAAATGTTCCAAACACACCCCATGCACAACTCCACTAGCGAAGGTGCAAGGGACGAGTTCTGTTGGTAGTTTTTACATTGCTCCGGTAGGCATCAAAAGGACACCACAAAAGTTGTTCTTCCTGCTTTCTGGGCTGAGATGGGGAACCGCTGAATTTTGGACTCGGCCGGTGACAAAATGTTCCAAAGACACCCCATGCACAACTCCACCGGGGAAGGTGCCAGGCAGGAGTTCTCTTGGTAGTTTTTACACTACCTTGGTAGGCAGCTGAAAGGCACCACAAAAGTTGCTCTACCTGCTTTCTGGGCTGAGATGGGGAACCGCTGAATTTTGGACTCGGCCGGTGACAAAATGTTCCAAACACACCCCATGCACAACTCCACCGGGGAAGGTGCCAGACAGGAGTTCTCTTAGTAGTTTTTACACTACCTTGGTAGGCATTTGAAAGGCACCACAAAAGTTGTTCTTCCTGCTTTCTGGGCTGAGATGGGGAACCGCTGAATTTTGGAGTCGGCCGGTGAAAAAATGTTCCAAAGACACCCCATGCACAACTCCACTAGCGAAGGTGCCAGGGACGAGTTCTGTTGGTAGTTTTTACATTGCTCCGGTAGGCATCTGAAGGACACCACAAAAGTTGTTCTTCCTGCTTTCTGGGCTGAGATGGGGAACCGCTGAATTTTGGAGTCGGCCGGTGACAAAATGTTCCAAAGACACCCCATGCACAACTCCACCGGGGAAGGTGCCAGGCAGGAGTTCTCTTGGTAGTTTTTACACTACCTTGGTAGGCAGCTGAAAGGCACAAGAAAAGTTGTTGTACCTTCTTTCTGGGCTGAGATGGGGAACCGCTGAATTTTGGACTCGGCCGGTGACAAAATGTTCCAAAGACACCCCATGCACAACTCCACCGGGGAAGGTGCCAGAAAGGAGTTCTCTTAGTAGTTTTTACACTACCTTGGTAGGCATTTGAAAGGCACCACAAAAGTTGTTCTTCCTGCTTTCTGGGCTGAGATGGGGAACCGCTGAATTTTGGACTCGGCCGGTGACAAAATGTTCCAAACACACCCCATGCACAACTCCACTAGCGAAGGTGCCAGGGACGAGTTCTGTTGGTAGTTTTTACATTGCTCCGGTAGGCACCAAAAGGACACCACAAAAGTTGTTCTTCCTGCTTTCTGGGCTGAGATGGGGAACCGCTGAATTTTGGACTCGGCCGGTGACAAAATGTTCCAAAGACACCCCATGCACAACTCCACCGGGGAAGGTGCCAGGCAGGAGTTCTCTTGGTAGTTTTTACACTACCTTGGTAGGCAGCTGAAAGGCACCACAAAAGTTGTTCTTCCTGCTTTCTGGGCTGAGATGGGGAACCGCTGAATTTTGGACTCGGCCGGTGACAAAATGTTCCAAACACACCCCATGCACAACTCCACTAGCGAAGGTGCCAGGGACGAGTTCTGTTGGTAGTTTTTACATTGCTCCGGTAGGCATCAAAAGGACACCACAAAAGTTGTTCTTCCTGCTTTCTGGGCTGAGATGGGGAATCGCTGAATTTTGGACTCGGCCGGTGACAAAATGTTCCAAAGGCACCCCATGCACAACTCCACCGGGGAAGGTGCCAGGCAGGAGTTCTCTTGGTAGTTTTTACACTACCTTGGTAGGCAGCTGAAAGGCACCACAAAAGTTGTTCTACCTGCTTTCTGGGCTGAGATGGGGAACCGCTGAATTTTGGAGTCGGCCGGTGACAAAATGTTCCAAACACACCCCATGCACAACTCCACCGGGGAAGGTGCCAGGCAGGAGTTCTCTTGGTAGTTTTTACATTGCTCCGGTAGGCATCAAAAGGACACCACAAAAGTTGTTCTTCCTGCTTTCTGGGCTGAGATGGGGAATCGCTGAATTTTGGACTCGGCTGGTGACAAAATGTTCCAAACACAACCCATGCACAACTCCACCGGGGAAGGTGCCAGGCAGGAGTTCTCTTGGTAGTTTTTACACTACCTTGGTAGGCATTTGAAAGGCACCACAAAAGTTGTTCTTCCTGCTTTCTGGGCTGAGATGGGGAACCGCTGAATTTTGGAGTCGGCTGGTGACAAAATGTTCCAAACACACCCCATGCACAACTCCACCGAGGAAGGTGCCACGCAGGAGTTCTCTTGGTAGTTTTTACACTACCTTGGTAGGCAGCTGAAAGGCACAAGAAAAGTTGTTGTACCTTCTTTCTGGGCTGAGATGGGGAACCGCTGAATTTTGGAGTCGGCCGGTGACAAAATGTTCCAAAGACACCCCATGCACAACTCCACCGGGGAAGGTGCCAGAAAGGAGTTCTCTTAGTAGTTTTTACACTACCTTGGTAGGCATTTGAAAGGCACCACAAAAGTTGTTCTTCCTGCTTTCTGGGCTGAGATGGGGAACCGCTGAATTTTGGACTCGGCCGGTGACAAAATGTTCCAAACAAACCCCATGCACAACTCCACTAGCGAAGGTGCCAGGGACGAGTTCTGTTGGTAGTTTTTACATTGCTCCGGTAGGCACCAAAAGGACACCACAAAAGTTGTTCTTCCTGCTTTCTGGGCTGAGATGGGGAACCGCTGAATTTTGGAGTCGGCCGGTGACAAAATGTTCCAAAGACACCCCATGCACAACTCCACCGGGGAAGGTGCCAGGCAGGAGTTCTCTTGGTAGTTTTTACACTACCTTGGTAGGCATCTGAAAGACACCACAAAAGTTGTTCTTCCTGCTTTCTGGGCTGAGATGGGGAACCGCTGAATTTTGGACTCGGCCGGTGACAAAATGTTCCAAACACACCCCATGCACAACTCCACTAGCGAAGGTGCCAGGGACGAGTTCTGTTGGTAGTTTTTACATTGCTCCGGTAGGCATCAAAAGGACACCACAAAAGTTGTTCTTCCTGCTTTCTGGGCTGAGATGGGGAATCGCTGAATTTTGGAGTCGGCCGGTGACAAAATGTTCCAAAGACACCCCATGCACAACTCCACCGGGGAAGGTGCCAGGCAGGAGTTCTCTTGGTAGTTTTTACACTACCTTGGTAGGCAGCTGAAAGGCACCACAAAAGTTGTTCTACCTGCTTTCTGGGCTGAGATGGGGAACCGCTGAATTTTGGAGTCGGCCGGTGACAAAATGTTCCAAACACACCCCATGCACAACTCCACTAGCGAAGGTGCCAGGCAGGAGTTCTCTTGGTAGTTTTTACATTGCTCCAGTAGGCAGCAAAAGGACACCACAAAAGTTGTTCTTCCTGCTTTCTGGGCTGAGATGGGGAATCGCTGAATTTTGGACTCGGCTGGTGACAAAATGTTCCAAACACACCCCATGCACAACTCCACCGGGGAAGGTGCCAGAAAGGAGTTCTCCTGGTAGTTTTTACACTACCTTGGTAGGCATTTGAAAGGCACCACAAAAGTTGTTCTTCCTGCTTTCTGGGCTGAGATGGGGAACCGCTGAATTTTGGACTCGGCCGGTGACAAAATGTTCCAAAGACACCCCATGCACAACTCCACCGGGGAAGGTGCCAGACAGGAGTTCTCTTAGTAGTTTTTACACTACCTTGGTAGGCAGCTGAAAGGCACCACAAAAGTTGTTGTACCTTCTTTCTGGGCTGAGATGGGGAACCGCTGAATTTTGGAGTCGGCCGGTGACAAAATGTTCCAAACACACCCCATGCACAAATCCACTAGCGAAGGTGCCAGGGACGAGTTCTGTTGGTAGTTTTTACATTGCTCCGGTAGGCATCAAAAGGACACCACAAAAGTTGTTCTTCCTGCTTTCTGGGCTGAGATGGGGAATCGCTGAATTTTGGACTCGGCCGGTGACAAAATGTTCCAAAGACACCCCATGCACAACTCCACCGGGGAAGGTGCCAGGCAGGAGTTCTCTTGGTAGTTTTTACACTACCTTGGTAGGCAGCTGAAAGGCACCACAAAAGTTGTTCTACCTGCTTTCTGGGCTGAGATGGGGAACCGCTGAATTTTGGAGTCGGCCGGTGACAAAATGTTCCAAACACACCCCATGCACAACTCCACCGGGGAAGGTGCCAGGCAGGAGTTCTCTTGGTAGTTTTTACATTGCTCTGGTAGGCAGCAAAAGGACACCACAAAAGTTGTTCTTCCTGCTTTCTGGGCTGAGATGGGGAATCGCTGAATTTTGGACTCGGCTGGTGACAAAATGTTCCAAACACACCCCATGCACAACTCCACCGGGGAAGGTGCCAGAAAGGAGTTCTCTTGGTAGTTTTTACACTACCTTGGTAGGCATTTGAAAGGCACCACAAAAGTTGTTCTTCCTGCTTTCTGGGCTGAGATGGGGAACCGCTGAATTTTGGAGTCGGCCGGTGACAAAATGTTCCAAAGACACCCCATGCACAACTCCACTAGCGAAGGTGCCAGGGACGAGTTCTGTTGGTAGTTTTTACATTGCTCCGGTAGGCATCAAAAGGACACCACAAAAGTTGTTCTTCCTGCTTTCTGGGCTGAGATGGGGAACCGCTGAATTTTGGACTCGGCCGGTGACAAAATGTTCCAAAGACACCCCATGCACAACTCCACCGGGGAAGGTGCCAGACAGGAGTTCTCTTAATAGTTTTTACACTACCTTGGTAGGCATCTGAAAGGCACCACAAAAGTTGTTCTTCCTGCTTTCTGGGCTGAGATGGGGAACCGCTGAATTTTGGACTCGGCCGGTGACAAAATGTTCCAAACACACCCCATGCACAACTCCACTAGCGAAGGTGCCAGGGACGAGTTCTGTTGGTAGTTTTTACATTGCTCCGGTAGGCATCAAAAGGACACCACAAAAGTTGTTCTTCCTGCTTTCTGGGCTGAGATGGGGAATCGCTGAATTTTGGACTCGGCCGGTGACAAAATGTTCCAAAGACACCCCATGCACAACTCCACCGGGGAAGGTGCCAGGCAGGAGTTCTCTTGGTAGTTTTTACACTACCTTGGTAGGCAGCTGAAAGGCACCACAAAAGTTGTTCTTCCTGCTTTCTGGGCTGAGATGGGGAACCGCTGAATTTTGGACTCGGCCGGTGACAAAATGTTCCAAAGACACCCCATGCACAACTCCACCGGGGAAGGTGCCAGGCAGGAGTTCTCTTGGTAGTTTTTACACTACCTTGGTAGGCATTTGAAAGGCACCACAAAAGTTGTTCTACCTGCTTTCTGGGCTGAGATGGGGAACCGCTGAATTTTGGAGTCGGCCGGTGACAAAATGTTCCAAACACACCCCATGCACAACTCCACCGGGGAAGGTGCCAGGCAGGAGTTCTCCTGGTAGTTTTTACATTGCTCCGGTAGGCATCTGAAAGACACCACAAAGGTTGTTCTTCCTGCTTTCTGGGCTGAGATGGGGAACCGCTGAATTTTGGACTCGGCCGGTGACAAAATGTTCCAAAGACACCCCATGCACAACTCCACCGGGGAAGGTGCCAGACAGGAGTTCTCTTAGTAGTTTTTACACTACCTTGGTAGGCAGCTGAAAGGCACCACAAAAGTTGTTCTTCCTGCTTTCTGGGCTGAGATGGGGAACCGCTGAATTTTGGAGTCGGCCGGTGACAAAATGTTCCAAAGACACCCCATGCACAACTCCACCGGGGAAGGTGCCAGACAGGAGTTCTCTTAGTAGTTTTTACACTACCTTGGTAGGCAGCTGAAAGGCACCACAAAAGTTGTTCTACCTGCTTTCTGGGCTGAGATGGGGAACCGCTGAATTTTGGAGTCGGCCGGTGACAAAATGTTCCAAACACACCCCATGCACAACTCCACCGGGGAAGGTGCCAGGGACGAGTTCTCTTGGTAGTTTTTACATTGCTCCGGTAGGCAGCAAAAGGACACCACAAAAGTTGTTCTTCCTGCTTTCTGGGCTGAGATGGGGAATCGCTGAATTTTGGACTCGGCTGGTGACAAAATGTTCCAAAGACACCCCATGCACAACTCCACCGGGGAAGGTGCCAGAAAGGAGTTCTCCTGGTAGTTTTTACACTACCTTGGTAGGCATTTGAAAGGCACCACAAAAGTTGTTCTTCCTGCTTTCTGGGCTGAGATGGGGAACCGCTGAATTTTGGAGTCGGCCGGTGAAAAAATGTTCCAAAGACACCCCATGCACAACTCCACTAGCGAAGGTGCCAGGGACGAGTTCTGTTGGTAGTTTTTACATTGCTCCGGTAGGCATCTGAAGGACACCACAAAAGTTGTTCTTCCTGCTTTCTGGGCTGAGATGGGGAACCGCTGAATTTTGGAGTCGGCCGGTGACAAAATGTTCCAAAGACACCCCATGCACAACTCCACCGGGGAAGGTGCCAGGCAGGAGTTCTCTTGGTAGTTTTTACACTACCTTGGTAGGCAGCTGAAAGGCACAAGAAAAGTTGTTGTACCTTCTTTCTGGGCTGAGATGGGGAACCGCTGAATTTTGGAGTCGGCCGGTGACAAAATGTTCCAAAGACACCCCATGCACAACTCCACCGGGGAAGGTGCCAGAAAGGAGTTCTCTTAGTAGTTTTTACACTACCTTGGTAGGCATTTGAAAGGCACCACAAAAGTTGTTCTTCCTGCTTTCTGGGCTGAGATGGGGAACCGCTGAATTTTGGACTCGGCCGGTGACAAAATGTTCCAAACACACCCCATGCACAACTCCACTAGCGAAGGTGCCAGGGACGAGTTCTGTTGGTAGTTTTTACATTGCTCCGGTAGGCACCAAAAGGACACCACAAAAGTTGTTCTTCCTGCTTTCTGGGCTGAGATGGGGAACCGCTGAATTTTGGACTCGGCCGGTGACAAAATGTTCCAAAGACACCCCATGCACAACTCCACCGGGGAAGGTGCCAGGCAGGAGTTCTCTTGGTAGTTTTTACACTACCTTGGTAGGCATTTGAAAGGCACCACAAAAGTTGTTCTACCTGCTTTCTGGGCTGAGATGGGGAACCGCTGAATTTTGGAGTCGGCCGGTGACAAAATGTTCCAAACACACCCCATGCACAACTCCACCGGGGAAGGTGCCAGGCAGGAGTTCTCTTGGTAGTTTTTACATTGCTCCGGTAGGCAGCAAAAGGACACCACAAAAGTTGTTCTTCCTGCTTTCTGGGCTGAGATGGGGAATCGCTGAATTTTGGACTCGGCTGGTGACAAAATGTTCCAAACACACCCCATGCACAACTCCACCGGGGAAGGTGCCAGGGACGAGTTCTGTTGGTAGTTTTTACATTGCTCCGGTAGGCATCAAAAGGACACCACAAAAGTTGTTCTTCCTGCTTTCTGGGCTGAGATGGGGAACCGCTGAATTTTGGAGTCGGCCGGTGACAAAATGTTCCAAAGACACCCCATGCACAACTCCACTAGCGAAGGTGCCAGGGACGAGTTCTGTTGGTAGTTTTTACATTGCTCCGGTAGGCAGCAAAAGGACACCACAAAAGTTGTTCTTCCTGCTTTCTGGGCTGAGATGGGGAATCGCTGAATTTTGGAGTCGGCTGGTGACAAAATGTTCCAAACACACCCCATGCACAACTCCACCGGGGAAGGTGCCAGAAAGGAGTTCTCCTGGTAGTTTTTACACTACCTTGGTAGGCATTTGAAAGGCACCACAAAAGTTGTTCTTCCTGCTTTCTGGGCTGAGATGGGGAACCGCTGAATTTTGGACTCGGCCGGTGACAAAATGTTCCAAACACACCCCATGCACAACTCCACTAGCGAAGGTGCCAGGGACGAGTTCTGTTGGTAGTTTTTACATTGCTCCGGTAGGCATCAAAAGGACACCACAAAAGTTGTTCTTCCTGCTTTCTGGGCTGAGATGGGGAACCGCTGAATTTTGGAGTCGGCCGGTGACAAAATGTTCCAAAGACACCCCATGCGCAACTCCACCGGGGAAGGTGCCAGGCAGGAGTTCTCTTGGTAGTTTTTACACTACCTTGGTAGGCAGCTGAAAGGCACCACTAAAGTTGTTGTACCTTCTTTCTGGGCTGAGATGGGGAACCGCTGAATTTTGGACTCGGCCGGTGACAAAATGTTCCAAAGACACCCCATGCACAACTCCACCGGGGAAGGTGCCAGGAAGGAGTTCTCTTGGTAGTTTTTACACTACCTTGGTAGGCAGCTGAAAGGCACCACAAAAGTTGTTCTACCTGCTTTCTGGGCTGAGATGGGGAACCGCTGAATTTTGGAGTCGGCCGGTGACAAAATGTTCCAAAGACACCCCATGCACAACTCCACCGGGGAAGGTGCCAGACAGGACTTCTCTTGGTAGTTTTTACACTACCTTGGTAGGCATCTGAAAGACACCACAAAAGTTGTTTTACCTGCTTTCTGGGCTGAGATGGGGAACCGCTGAATTTTGGAGTCGGCCGGTGACAAAATGTTCCAAACACACCCCATGCACAACTCCACCGGGGAAGGTGCCAGGGACGAGTTCTGTTGGTAGTTTTTACATTGCTCCGGTAGGCATCAAAAGGACACCACAAAAGTTGTTCTTCCTGCTTTCTGGGCTGAGATGGGGAATCGCTGAATTTTGGACTCGGCCGGTGACAAAATGTTCCAAAGACACCCCATGCACAACTCCACCGGGGAAGGTGCCAGGCAGGAGTTCTCTTGGTAGTTTTTACACTACCTTGGTAGGCAGCTGAAAGGCACCACAAAAGTTGTTCTACCTGCTTTCTGGGCTGAGATGGGGAACCGCTGAATTTTGGAGTCAGCCGGTGACAAAATGTTCCAAAGACACCCCATGCACAACTCCACCGGGGAAGGTGCCAGGCAGGAGTTCTCTTGGTAGTTTTTACACTACCTTGGTAGGCATTTGAAAGGCACCACAAAAGTTGTTCTACCTGCTTTCTGGGCTGAGATGGGGAACCGCTGAATTTTGGAGTCGGCCGGTGACAAAATGTTCCAAACACACCCCATGCACAACTCCACCGGGGAAGGTGCCAGGCAGGAGTTCTCTTAGTAGTTTTTACACTACCTTGGTAGGCATCTGAAAGGCACCACAAAGGTTGTTGTACCTTCTTTCTGGCCTGAGATGGGGAACCGCTGAATTTTGGAGTCGGCCGGTGAAAAAATGTTCCAAAGACACCCCATGCACAACTCCACCGGGGAAGGTGCCAGGCAGGAGTTCTCTTGGTAGTTTTTACACTACCTTGGTAGGCATCTGAAAGGCACCACAAAAGTTGTTCTTCCTGCTTTCTGGGCTGAGATGGGGAACCGCTGAATTTTGGAGTCGGCCGGTGACAAAATGTTCCAAACACACCCCATGCACAACTCCACCGGGGAAGGTGCCAGACAGGACTTCTCTTAATAGTTTTTACACTACCTTGGTAGGCATCTGAAAGACACCACAAAAGTTGTTTTACCTGCTTTCTGGGCTGAGATGGGGAACCGCTGAATTTTGGAGTCGGCCGGTGACAAAATGTTCCAAACACACCCCATGCACAACTCCACCGGGGAAGGTGCCAGGGACGAGTTCTGTTGGTAGTTTTTACATTGCTCCGGTAGGCATCAAAAGGACACCACAAAAGTTGTTCTTCCTGCTTTCTGGGCTGAGATGGGGAATCGCTGAATTTTGGACTCGGCCGGTGACAAAATGTTCCAAAGACACCCCATGCACAACTCCACCGGGGAAGGTGCCAGGGACGAGTTCTGTTGGTAGTTTTTACACTACCTTGGTAGGCAGCTGAAAGGCACCACAAAAGTTGTTCTACCTGCTTTCTGGGCTGAGATGGGGAACCGCTGAATTTTGGAGTCAGCCGGTGACAAAATGTTCCAAAGACACCCCATGCACAACTCCACCGGGGAAGGTGCCAGGCAGGAGTTCTCTTGGTAGTTTTTACACTACCTTGGTAGGCATTTGAAAGGCACCACAAAAGTTGTTCTACCTGCTTTCTGGGCTGAGATGGGGAACCGCTGAATTTTGGAGTCGGCCGGTGACAAAATGTTCCAAACACACCCCATGCACAACTCCACCGGGGAAGGTGCCAGGCAGGAGTTCTCTTAGTAGTTTTTACACTACCTTGGTAGGCAGCTGAAAGGCACCACAAAGGTTGTTGTACCTTCTTTCTGGGCTGAGATGGGGAACCGCTGAATTTTGGACTCGGCCGGTGACAAAATGTTCCAAAGACACCCCATGCACAACTCCACCGGGGAAGGTGCCAGGCAGGAGTTCTCTTGGTAGTTTTTACACTACCTTGGTAGGCATCTGAAAGGCACCACAAAAGTTGTTCTTCCTGCTTTCTGGGCTGAGATGGGGAACCGCTGAATTTTGGAGTCGGCCGGTGAAAAAATGTTCCAAACACACCCCATGCACAACTCCACTAGCGAAGGTGCCAGGGACGAGTTCTGTTGGTAGTTTTTACATTGCTCCGGTAGGCATCAAAAGGACACCACAAAAGTTGTTCTACCTGCTTTCTGGGCTGAGATGGGGAACCGCTGAATTTTGGACTCGGCCGGTGACAAAATGTTCCAAAGACACCCCATGCACAACTCCACCGGGGAAGGTGCCAGGGACGAGTTCTGTTGGTAGTTTTTACATTGCTCCGGTAGGCATCAAAAGGACACCACAAAAGTTGTTCTTCCTGCTTTCTGGGCTGAGATGGGGAACCGCTGAATTTTGGAGTCGGCCGGTGAAAAAATGTTCCAAAGACACCCCATGCACAACTCCACTAGCGAAGGTGCCAGGGACGAGTTCTGTTGGTAGTTTTTACATTGCTCCGGTAGGCATCAAAAGGACACCACAAAAGTTGTTCTTCCTGCTTTCTGGGCTGAGATGGGGAACCGCTGAATTTTGGAGTCGGCCGGTGACAAAATGTTCCAAACACACCCCCTGCACAACTCCACCGGGGAAGGTGCCAGACAGGAGTTCTCTTAATAGTTTTTACACTACCTTGGTAGGCATTTGAAAGCCACCACAAAAGTTGTTCTTCCTGCTTTCTGGGCTGAGATGGGGAACCGCTGAATTTTGGACTCGGCCGGTGACAAAATGTTCCAAACACACCCCATGCACAACTCCACTAGCGAAGGTGCCAGGGACGAGTTCTGTTGGTAGTTTTTACATTGCTCCGGTAGGCATCAAAAGGACACCACAAAAGTTGTTGTACCTTCTTTCTGGGCTGAGATGGGGAATCGCTGAATTTTGGACTCGGCCGGTGACAAAATGTTCCAAAGACACCCCATGCGCAACTCCACCGGGGAAGGTGCCAGGCAGGAGTTCTCTTGGTAGTTTTTACACTACCTTGGTAGGCAGCTGAAAGGCACCACTAAAGTTGTTGTACCTTCTTTCTGGGCTGAGATGGGGAACCGCTGAATTTTGGAGTCGGCCGGTGACAAAATGTTCCAAACACACCCCATGCACAACTCCACCGGGGAAGGTGCCAGACAGGACTTCTCTTAATAGTTTTTACACTACCTTGGTAGGCATCTGAAAGACACCACAAAAGTTGTTTTACCTGCTTTCTGGGCTGAGATGGGGAACCGCTGAATTTTGGAGTCGGCCGGTGACAAAATGTTCCAAACACACCCCATGCACAACTCCACTAGCGAAGGTGCCAGGGACGAGTTCTGTTGGTAGTTTTTACATTGCTCCGGTAGGCATCAAAAGGACACCACAAAAGTTGTTCTTCCTGCTTTCTGGGCTGAGATGGGGAACCGCTGAATTTTGGAGTCGGCCGGTGACAAAATGTTCCAAAGACACCCCATGCACAACTCCACCGGGGAAGGTGCCAGGCAGGAGTTCTCTTGGTAGTTTTTACACTACCTTGGTAGGCAGCTGAAAGGCACCACAAAAGTTGTTCTACCTGCTTTCTGGGCTGAGATGGGGAACCGCTGAATTTTGGAGTCAGCCGGTGACAAAATGTTCCAAAGACACCCCATGCACAACTCCACCGGGGAAGGTGCCAGACAGGAGTTCTCTTAGTAGTTTTTACACTACCTTGGTAGGCATTTGAAAGGCACCACAAAAGTTGTTCTACCTGCTTTCTGGGCTGAGATGGGGAACCGCTGAATTTTGGAGTCGGCCGGTGACAAAATGTTCCAAAGACACCCCATGCACAACTCCACCGGGGAAGGTGCCAGACAGGAGTTCTCCTGGTAGTATTTACATTGCTCCGGTAGGCATCTGAAAGACACCACAAAAGTTGTTCTACCTGCTTTCTGGGCTGAGATGGGGAACCGCTGAATTTTGGACTCGGCTGGTGACAAAATTTTAATAAATACACCCCATGCACAACTCCACTACCGAAGGTGCCAGGAACGAATTCTGTTGGTAGTTTTTACATTGCTCCGGTAGGCATCAAAAGGACACCACAAAAGTTGTTCTTCCTGCTTTCTGGGCTGAGATGGGGAATCGCTGAATTTTGGACTCGGCCGGTGACAAAATGTTCCAAACACACCCCATGCACAACTCCACCGGGGAAGGTGCCAGGCAGGAGTTCTCTTAGTAGTTTTTACACTACCTTGGTAGGCATTTGAAAGGCACCACAAAAGTTGTTCTTCCTGCTTTCTGGGCTGAGATGGGGAACCGCTGAATTTTGGAGTCGGCCGGTGACAAAATGTTCCAAACACACCCCATGCACAACTCCACCGGGGAAGGTGCCAGAAAGGAGTTCTCCTGGTAGTTTTTACACTACCTTGGTAGGCATTTGAAAGGCACCACAAAAGTTGTTCTTCCTGCTTTCTGGGCTGAGATGGGGAACCGCTGAATTTTGGACTCGGCCGGTGACAAAATGTTCCAAACACACCCCATGCACAACTCCACTAGCGAAGGTGCCAGGGACGAGTTCTGTTGGTAGTTTTTACATTGCTCCGGTAGGCATCAAAAGGACACCACAAAAGTTGTTCTTCCTGCTTTCTGGGCTGAGATGGGGAACCGCTGAATTTTGGACTCGGCCGGTGACAAAATGTTCCAAAGACACCCCATGCGCAACTCCACCGGGGAAGGTGCCAGGCAGGAGTTCTCTTGGTAGTTTTTACACTACCTTGGTAGGCAGCTGAAAGGCACCACTAAAGTTGTTGTACCTTCTTTCTGGGCTGAGATGGGGAATCGCTGAATTTTGGACTCGGCCGGTGACAAAATGTTCCAAAGACACCCCATGCACAACTCCACCGGGGAAGGTGCCAGGCAGGAGTTCTCTTGGTAGTTTTTACACTACCTTGGTAGGCATTTGAAAGGCACCACAAAAGTTGTTCTACCTGCTTTCTGGGCTGAGATGGGGAACCGCTGAATTTTGGAGTCGGCCGGTGACAAAATGTTCCAAACACACCCCATGCACAACTCCACCGGGGAAGGTGCCAGACAGGACTTCTCTTAATAGTTTTTACACTACCTTGGTAGGCATCTGAAAGACACCACAAAAGTTGTTTTACCTGCTTTCTGGGCTGAGATGGGGAACCGCTGAATTTTGGAGTCGGCCGGTGACAAAATGTTCCAAACACACCCCATGCACAACTCCACCGGGGAAGGTGCCAGGGACGAGTTCTGTTGGTAGTTTTTACATTGCTCCGGTAGGCATCAAAAGGACACCACAAAAGTTGTTCTTCCTGCTTTCTGGGCTGAGATGGGGAATCGCTGAATTTTGGACTCGGCCGGTGACAAAATGTTCCAAAGACACCCCATGCACAACTCCACCGGGGAAGGTGCCAGGGACGAGTTCTGTTGGTAGTTTTTACACTACCTTGGTAGGCAGCTGAAAGGCACCACAAAGGTTGTTGTACCTTCTTTCTGGGCTGAGATGGGGAACCGCTGAATTTTGGAGTCGGCCGGTGAAAAAATTTTCCAAAGACACCCCATGCACAACTCCACCGGGGAAGGTGCCAGGCAGGAGTTCTCTTGGTAGTTTTTACACTACCTTGGTAGGCATCTGAAAGGCACCACAAAAGTTGTTCTTCCTGCTTTCTGGGCTGAGATGGGGAACCGCTGAATTTTGGAGTCGGCCGGTGAAAAAATGTTCCAAACACACCCCATGCACAACTCCACTAGCGAAGGTGCCAGGGACGAGTTCTGTTGGTAGTTTTTACATTGCTCCGGTAGGCATCAAAAGGACACCACAAAAGTTGTTCTTCCTGCTTTCTGGGCTGAGATGGGGAATCGCTGAATTTTGGAGTCGGCCGGTGACAAAATATTCCAAAGACACCCCATGCACAACTCCACCGGGGAAGGTGCCAGGCAGGAGTTCTCTTGGTAGTTTTTACACTACCTTGGTAGGCATCTGAAAGGCACCACAAAAGTTGTTCTACCTGCTTTCTGGGCTGAGATGGGGAACCGCTGAATTTTGGACTCGGCCGGTGACAAAATGTTCCAAAGACACCCCATGCACAACTCCACCGGGGAAGGTGCCAGGGACGAGTTCTGTTGGTAGTTTTTACATTGCTCCGGTAGGCATCAAAAGGACACCACAAAAGTTGTTCTTCCTGCTTTCTGGGCTGAGATGGGGAACCGCTGAATTTTGGAGTCGGCCGGTGAAAAAATGTTCCAAAGACACCCCATGCACAACTCCACTAGCGAAGGTGCCAGGGACGAGTTCTGTTGGTAGTTTTTACATTGCTCCGGTAGGCATCAAAAGGACACCACAAAAGTTGTTCTTCCTGCTTTCTGGGCTGAGATGGGGAACCGCTGAATTTTGGAGTCGGCCGGTGACAAAATGTTCCAAACACACCCCCTGCACAACTCCACCGGGGAAGGTGCCAGACAGGAGTTCTCTTAATAGTTTTTACACTACCTTGGTAGGCATTTGAAAGCCACCACAAAAGTTGTTCTTCCTGCTTTCTGGGCTGAGATGGGGAACCGCTGAATTTTGGACTCGGCCGGTGACAAAATGTTCCAAACACACCCCATGCACAACTCCACTAGCGAAGGTGCCAGGGACGAGTTCTGTTGGTAGTTTTTACATTGCTCCGGTAGGCATCAAAAGGACACCACAAAAGTTGTTGTACCTTCTTTCTGGGCTGAGATGGGGAATCGCTGAATTTTGGACTCGGCCGGTGACAAAATGTTCCAAAGACACCCCATGCGCAACTCCACCGGGGAAGGTGCCAGGCAGGAGTTCTCTTGGTAGTTTTTACACTACCTTGGTAGGCAGCTGAAAGGCACCACTAAAGTTGTTGTACCTTCTTTCTGGGCTGAGATGGGGAACCGCTGAATTTTGGAGTCGGCCGGTGACAAAATGTTCCAAACACACCCCATGCACAACTCCACCGGGGAAGGTGCCAGACAGGACTTCTCTTAATAGTTTTTACACTACCTTGGTAGGCATCTGAAAGACACCACAAAAGTTGTTTTACCTGCTTTCTGGGCTGAGATGGGGAACCGCTGAATTTTGGAGTCGGCCGGTGACAAAATGTTCCAAACACACCCCATGCACAACTCCACTAGCGAAGGTGCCAGGGACGAGTTCTGTTGGTAGTTTTTACATTGCTCCGGTAGGCATCAAAAGGACACCACAAAAGTTGTTCTTCCTGCTTTCTGGGCTGAGATGGGGAATCGCTGAATTTTGGACTCGGCCGGTGACAAAATGTTCCAAAGACACCCCATGCACAACTCCACCGGGGAAGGTGCCAGGCAGGAGTTCTCTTGGTAGTTTTTACACTACCTTGGTAGGCAGCTGAAAGGCACCACAAAAGTTGTTCTTCCTGCTTTCTGGGCTGAGATGGGGAACCGCTGAATTTTGGAGACAGCCGGTGACAAAATGTTCCAAAGACACCCCATGCACAACTCCACCGGGGAAGGTGCCAGACAGGAGTTCTCTTAGTAGTTTTTACACTACCTTGGTAGGCATTTGAAAGGCACCACAAAAGTTGTTCTACCTGCTTTCTGGGCTGAGATGGGGAACCGCTGAATTTTGGAGTCGGCCGGTGACAAAATGTTCCAAAGACACCCCATGCACAACTCCACCGGGGAAGGTGCCAGACAGGAGTTCTCCTGGTAGTATTTACATTGCTCCGGTAGGCATCTGAAAGACACCACAAAAGTTGTTCTACCTGCTTTCTGGGCTGAGATGGGGAACCGCTGAATTTTGGACTCGGCTGGTGACAAAATTTTAATAAATACACCCCATGCACAACTCCACTACCGAAGGTGCCAGGAACGAATTCTGTTGGTAGTTTTTACATTGCTCCGGTAGGCATCAAAAGGACACCACAAAAGTTGTTCTTCCTGCTTTCTGGGCTGAGATGGGGAATCGCTGAATTTTGGACTCGGCCGGTGACAAAATGTTCCAAACACACCCCATGCACAACTCCACCGGGGAAGGTGCCAGACAGGACTTCTCTTAATAGTTTTTACACTACCTTAGTAGGCATCTGAAAGGCACCACAAAAGTTATTGTACCTGCTTTCTGGTCTGAGATGGGGAACCGCTGAATTTTGGACTCGGCCGGTGACAAAATGTTCCAAACACACCCCATGCACAACTCCACTAGCGAAGGTGCCAGGGACGAGTTCTGTTCGTAGTTTTTACATTGCTCCGGTAGGCAGCAAAAGGACACCACAAAAGTTGTTCTTCCTGCTTTCTGGGCTGAGATGGGGAATCGCTGAATTTTGGACTCGGCCAGTGACAAAATGTTCCAAACACACCCCATGCACAACTCCACCGGGGAAGGTGCCAGGCAGGAGTTCTCTTGGTAGTTTTTACACTACCTTGGTAGGCAGCTGAAAGGCACCACAAAAGTTGTTCTACCTGCTTTCTGGGCTGAGATGGGGAATCGCTGAATTTTGGAGTCGGCCGGTGACAAAATGTTCCAAAGACACCCCATGCACAACTCCACCGGGGAAGGTGCCAGACAGGAGTTCTCTTGATAGTTTTTACACTACCTTTGTAGGCATTTGAAAGGCACCACAAAAGTTGTTCTACCTGCTTTCTGGGCTGAGATGGGGAACAGCTGAATTTTGGACTCGGCTGGTGACAAAATTTTAATAAATACACCCCATGCACAACTCCACTAGCGAAGGTGCCAGGAACAAATTCTGTTGGTAGTTTTTACATTGCTCCTGTAGGCATCAAAAAGACACTACAAAAGTTGTTCTACCTGCTTTCTGGGCTGAGATGGGGAACCGCTGAATTTTGGACTCGGCTGGTGACAAAATGTTCCAAACACACCCCATGCACAACTCCACAGGGGAAGGTGCCAGGCAGGAGTTCTGTTGCTAGTTTTTACATTGCTCCGGTAGGCATCAAAAGGACACCACAAAAGTTGTTCTACCTGCTTTCTGGGCTGAGATGGGGAACCGCTGAATTTTGGAGTCGGCCGGTGACAAAATGTTCCAAATACACCCCATGCACAACTCCACCGGGGAAGGTGCCAGAAAGGAGTTCTCTTAGTAGTTTTTACATTGCTCCGGTAGGCATCAAAAGGACACCACAAAAGTTGTTCTTCCTGCTTTCTGGGCTGAGATGGGGAATCGCTGAATTTTGGACTCGGCCGGTGACAAAATGTTCCAAAGACACCCCATGCACAACTCCACTAGGGAAGGTGCCAGACAGGAGTTCTCTTAGTAGTTTTTACACTACCTTGGTAGGCATTTGAAAGGCACCACAAAAGTTGTTCTTCCTGCTTTCTGGGCTGAGATGGGGAACCGCTGAATTTTGGACTCGGCCGGTGACAAAATGTTCCAAAGACACCCCATGCACAACTCCACTAGGGAAGGTGCCAGACAGGAGTTCTCTTAGTAGTTTTTACACTACCTTGGTAGGCATTTGAAAGGCACCACAAAAGTTGTTCTACCTGCTTTCTGGGCTGAGATGGGGAACCGCTGAATTTTGGACTCGGCCGGTGACAAAATGTTCCAAACACACCCCATGCACAACTCCACTAGCGAAGGTGCCAGGGACGAGTTCTGTTGGTAGTTTTTACATTGCTCCGGTAGGCATCAAAAGGACACCACAAAAGTTGTTCTTCCTGCTTTCTGGGCTGAGATGGGGAACCGCTGAATTTTGGACTCGGCCGGTGACAAAATGTTCCAAAGGCACCCCATGCACAACTCCACCGGGGAAGGTGCCAGGCAGGAGTTCTCTTGGTAGTTTTTACACTACCTTGGTAGGCATTTGAAAGGCACCACAAAAGTTGTTCTACCTGCTTTCTGGGCTGAGATGGGGAACCGCTGAATTTTGGAGTCGGCCGGTGACAAAATGTTCCAAAGACACCCCATGCACAACTCCACCGGGGAAGGTGCCAGGCAGGAGTTCTCTTAGTAGTTTTTACACTACCTTGGTAGGCATTTGAAAGGCACCACAAAAGTTGTTCTTCCTGCTTTCTGGGCTGAGATGGGGAACCGCTGACTTTTGGACTCGGCTGGTGACAAAATGTTCCAAAGACACCCCATGCACAACTCCACCGGGGAAGGTGCCAGACAGGAGTTCTCCTGGTAGTTTTTACATTGCTCCGGTAGGCATCTGAAAGACACCACAAAAGTTGTTCTACCTGCTTTCTGGGCTGAGATGGGGAACCGCTGAATTTTGGAGTCGGCCGGTGACAAAATGTTCCAAAGACACCCCATGCACAACTCCACCGGGGAAGGCGCCAGGCAGGAGTTCTCCTGGTAGTTTTTACATTGCTCCGGTAGGCATCTGAAAGACACCACAAAAGTTGTTCTACCTGCTTTCTGGGCTGAGATGGGGAACCGCTGAATTTTGGAGTCGGCCGGTGACAAAATGTTCCAAACACACCCCATGCACAACTCCACCGGGGAAGGTGCCAGACAGGACTTCTCTTAATAGTTTTTACACTACCTTAGTAGGCATCTGAAAGGCACCACAAAAGTTATTGTACCTGCTTTCTGGTCTGAGATGGGGAACCGCTGAATTTTGGACTCGGCCGGTGACAAAATGTTCCAAACACACCCCATGCACAACTCCACTAGCGAAGGTGCCAGGGACGAGTTCTGTTGGTAGTTTTTACATTGCTCCGGTAGGCAGCAAAAGGACACCACAAAAGTTGTTCTTCCTGCTTTCTGGGCTGAGATGGGGAACCGCTGAATTTTGGACTCGGCCGGTGACAAAATGTTCCAAAGACACCCCATGCACAACTCCACTAGGGAAGGTGCCAGACAGGAGTTCTCTTAGTAGTTTTTACACTACCTTGGTAGGCATTTGAAAGGCACCACAAAAGTTGTTCTTCCTGCTTTCTGGGCTGAGATGGGGAACCGCTGAATTTTGGACTCGGCCGGTGACAAAATGTTCCAAACACACCCCATGCACAACTCCACTAGGGAAGGTGCCAGACAGGAGTTCTCTTAGTAGTTTTTACACTACCTTGGTAGGCATTTGAAAGGCACCACAAAAGTTGTTCTTCCTGCTTTCTGGGCTGAGATGGGGAACCGCTGAATTTTGGACTCGGCCGGTGACAAAATGTTCCAAACACACCCCATGCACAACTCCACTAGCGAAGGTGCCAGGGACGAGTTCTGTTGGTAGTTTTTACATTGCTCCGGTAGGCATCAAAAGGACACCACAAAAGTTGTTCTTCCTGCTTTCTGGGCTGAGATGGGTAATCGCTGAATTTTGGACTCGGCCGGTGACAAAATATTCCAAAGACACCCCATGCACAACTCCACCGGGGAAGGTGCCAGGCAGGAGTTCTCTTGGTAGTTTTTACACTACCTTGGTAGGCAGCTGAAAGGCACCACAAAAGTTGTTCTTCCTGCTTTCTGGGCTGAGATGGGGAACCGCTGACTTTTGGACTCGGCCGGTGAAAAAATGTTCCAAACACACCCCATGCACAACTCCACCGGGGAAGGTGCCAGGGACGAGTTCTGTTGGTAGTTTTTACATTGCTCCGGTAGGCATCAAAAGGACACCACAAAAGTTGTTCTTCCTGCTTTCTGGGCTGAGATGGGGAACCGCTGAATTTTGGACTCGGCCGGTGACAAAATGTTCCAAAGGCACCCCATGCACAACTCCACCGGGGAAGGTGCCAGGCAGGAGTTCTCTTGGTAGTTTTTACACTACCTTGGTAGGCAGCTGAAAGGCACCACAAAAGTTGTTCTACCTGCTTTCTGGGCTGAGATGGGGAACCGCTGAATTTTGGACTCGGCCGGTGACAAAATGTTCCAAACACACCCCATGCACAACTCCACCGGGGAAGGTGCCAGACAGGACTTCTCTTAGTAGTTTTTACACTACCTTGGTAGGCATTTGAAAGGCACCACAAAAGTTGTTCTTCCTGCTTTCTGGGCTGAGATGGGGAACAGCTGAATTTTGGAGTCGGCCGGTGAAAAAATGTTCCAAACACACCCCATGCACAACTCCACTAGCGAAGGTGCCAGGGACGAGTTCTGTTGGTAGTTTTTACATTGCTCCGGTAGGCATCAAAAGGACACCACAAAAGTTGTTCTTCCTGCTTTCTGGGCTGAGATGGGGAACCGCTGAATTTTGGAGTCGGCCGGTGACAAAATGTTCCAAAGACACCCCATGCACAACTCCACCGGGGAAGGTGCCAGGCAGGAGTTCTCTTGGTAGTTTTTACACTACCTTGGTAGGCAGCTGAAAGGCACCACAAAAGTTGTTCTTCCTGCTTTCTGGGCTGAGATGGGGAACCGCTGAATTTTGGACTCGGCCGGTGAAAAAATGTTCCAAACACACCCCATGCACAACTCCACTAGCGAAGGTGCCAGGGACGAGTTCTGTTGGTAGTTTTTACATTGCTCCGGTAGGCATCAAAAGGACACCACAAAAGTTGTTCTTCCTGCTTTCTGGGCTGAGATGGGGAACCGCTGAATTTTGGACTCGGCCGGTGACAAAATGTTCCAAAGACACCCCATGCACAACTCCACTAGGGAAGGTGCCAGGCAGGAGTTCTCTTGGTAGTTTTTACACTACCTTGGTAGGCAGCTGAAAGGCACCACAAAAGTTGTTCTACCTGCTTTCTGGGCTGAGATGGGGAACCGCTGAATTTTGGAGTCGGCCGGTGACAAAATGTTCCAAAGACACCCCATGCACAACTCCACCGGGGAAGGTGCCAGGCAGGAGTTCTCTTAGTAGTTTTTACACTACCTTGGTAGGCATTTGAAAGGCACCACAAAAGTTGTTCTTCCTGCTTTCTGGGCTGAGATGGGGAACCGCTGAATTTTGGACTCGGCCGGTGACAAAATGTTCCAAACACACCCCATGCACAACTCCACTAGCGAAGGTGCCAGGGACGAGTTCTCCTGGTAGTTTTTACATTGCTCCGGTAGGCATCTGAAAGACACCACAAAAGTTGTTCTACCTGCTTTCTGGGCTGAGATGGGGAACCGCTGACTTTTGGACTCGGCTGGTGACAAAATGTTCCAAACACACCCCATGCACAACTCCACTAGCGAAGG
This sequence comes from Falco cherrug, assembly GCF_023634085.1. Lineage (NCBI taxonomy): Eukaryota > Metazoa > Chordata > Aves > Falconiformes > Falconidae > Falco > Falco cherrug. The sequence goes on along the minus strand of NW_026599493.1, from coordinate 23,739 downwards.
TGCCAGACAGGAGTTCTCCTGGTAGTTTTTACATTGCTCCGGTAGGCATCTGAAAGACACCACAAAAGTTGTTCTACCTGCTTTCTGGGCTGAGATGGGGAACCGCTGAATTTTGGAGTCGGCCGGTGACAAAATGTTCCAAACACACCCCATGCACAACTCCACCGGGGAAGGTGCCAGACAGGAGTTCTCCTGGTAGTTTTTACATTGCTCCGGTAGGCATCTGAAAGACACCTCAAAAGTTGTTCTACCTGCTTTCTGGGCTGAGATGGGGAACCGCTGAATTTTGGAGTCGGCCAGTGACAAAATGTTCCAAACACACCCCATGCACAACTCCACCGGGGAAGGTGCCAGACAGGAGTTCTCCTGGTAGTTTTTACATTGCTCCGGTAGGCATCTGAAAGACACCACAAAAGTTGTTCTACCTGCTTTCTGGGCTGAGATGGGGAACCGCTGAATTTTGGAGTCGGCCGGTGACAAAATGTTCCAAACACACCCCATGCACAACTCCACCGGGGAAGGTTCCAGAAAGGAGTTCTCCTGGTAGTTTTTACATTGCTCTGGTAGGCATCTGAAAGACACCACAAAAGTTGTTCTACCTGCTTTCTGGGCTGAGATGGGGAACCGCTGAATTTTGGAGTCGGCCGGTGACAAAATGTTCCAAACACACCCCATGCACAACTCCACCGGGGAAGGTGCCAGACAGGAGTTCTCTTAATAGTTTTTACACTACCTTGGTAGGCAGCTGAAAGGCACAAGAAAAGTTGTTCTTCCTGCTTTCTGGGCTGAGATGGGGAACCGCTGAATTTTGGAGTCGGCCGGTGACAAAATGTTCCAAACACACCCCATGCACAACTCCACCGGGGAAGGTGCCAGACAGGAGTTCTCTTAATAGTTTTTACACTACCTTGGTAGGCATCTGAAAGGCACCACAAAAGTTGTTGTACCTGCTTTCTGGGCTGAGATGGGGAACCGCTGAATTTTGGACTCGGCCGGTGACAAAATGTTCCAAACACACCCCATGCACAACTCCACTAGCGAAGGTGCCAGGGACGAGTTCTGTTGGTAGTTTTTACATTGCTCCGGTAGGCAGCAAAAGGACACCACAAAAGTTGTTCTTCCTGCTTTCTGGGCTGAGATGGGGAATCGCTGAATTTTGGAGTCGGCCGGTGACAAAATGTTCCAAAGACACCCCATGCACAACTCCACCGGGGAAGGTGCCAGGCAGGAGTTCTCTTGGTAGTTTTTACACTACCTTGGTAGGCAGCTGAAAGGCACCACAAAAGTTGTTCTACCTGCTTTCTGGGCTGAGATGGGGAACCGCTGAATTTTGGAGTCGGCCGGTGACAAAATGTTCCAAAGACACCCCATGCACAACTCCACCGGGGAAGGTGCCAGGCAGGAGTTCTCTTGGTAGTTTTTACACTACCTTGGTAGGCAGCTGAAAGGCACAAGAAAAATTGTTGTACCTGCTTTCTGGGCTGAGATGGGGAACAGCTGAATTTTGGACTCGGCTGGTGACAAAATTTTAATAAATACACCCCATGCACAACTCCACTAGCGAAGGTGCCAGGAACGAATTCTGTTGGTAGTTTTTACATTGCTCCGGTAGGCATCTGAAAGACACCACAAAAGTTGTTCTTCCTGCTTTCTGGGCTGAGATGGGGAACCGCTGAATTTTGGAGTCGGCCGGTGACAAAATGTTCCAAAGACACCCCATGCACAACTCCACCGGGGAAGGTGCCAGACAGGAGTTCTCCTGGTAGTTTTTACATTGCTCCGGTAGGCATCTGAAAGACACCACAAAAGTTGTTCTACCTGCTTTCTGGTCTGAGATGGGGAACCGCTGAATTTTGGAGTCGGCCGGTGACAAAATGTTCCAAACACACCCCATGCACAACTCCACCGGGGAAGGTGCCAGAAAGGAGTTCTCCTGGTAGTTTTTACATTGCTCCGGTAGGCATCTGAAAGACACCACAAAAGTTCTTCTACCTGCTTTCTGGGCTGAGATGGGGAACCGCTGAATTTTGGAGTCGGCCGGTGACAAAATGTTCCAAAGACACCCCATGCACAACTCCACCGGGGAAGGTGCCAGACAGGAGTTCTCTTAATAGTTTTTACACTACCTTGGTAGGCATCTGAAAGGCACCACAAAAGTTGTTCTACCTGCTTTCTGGGCTGAGATGGGGAACCGCTGAATTTTGGAGTCGGCCGGTGACAAAATGTTCCAAAGACACCCCATGCACAACTCCACCGGGGAAGGTGCCAGACAGGAGTTCTCCTGGTAGTATTTACATTGCTCCGGTAGGCATCTGAAAGACACCACAAAAGTTGTTCTACCTGCTTTCTGGGCTGAGATGGGGAACCGCTGAATTTTGGACTCGGCTGGTGACAAAATTTTAATAAATACACCCCATGCACAACTCCACTACCGAAGGTGCCAGGAACGAATTCTGTTGGTAGTTTTTACATTGCTCCGGTAGGCATCAAAAGGACACCACAAAAGTTGTTCTTCCTGCTTTCTGGGCTGAGATGGGGAATCGCTGAATTTTGGACTCGGCCGGTGACAAAATGTTCCAAACACACCCCATGCACAACTCCACCGGGGAAGGTGCCAGACAGGACTTCTCTTAATAGTTTTTACACTACCTTAGTAGGCATCTGAAAGGCACCACAAAAGTTATTGTACCTGCTTTCTGGTCTGAGATGGGGAACCGCTGAATTTTGGACTCGGCCGGTGACAAAATGTTCCAAACACACCCCATGCACAACTCCACTAGCGAAGGTGCCAGGGACGAGTTCTGTTCGTAGTTTTTACATTGCTCCGGTAGGCAGCAAAAGGACACCACAAAAGTTGTTCTTCCTGCTTTCTGGGCTGAGATGGGGAATCGCTGAATTTTGGACTCGGCCAGTGACAAAATGTTCCAAACACACCCCATGCACAACTCCACCGGGGAAGGTGCCAGGCAGGAGTTCTCTTGGTAGTTTTTACACTACCTTGGTAGGCAGCTGAAAGGCACCACAAAAGTTGTTCTACCTGCTTTCTGGGCTGAGATGGGGAATCGCTGAATTTTGGAGTCGGCCGGTGACAAAATGTTCCAAAGACACCCCATGCACAACTCCACCGGGGAAGGTGCCAGACAGGAGTTCTCTTGATAGTTTTTACACTACCTTTGTAGGCATTTGAAAGGCACCACAAAAGTTGTTCTACCTGCTTTCTGGGCTGAGATGGGGAACAGCTGAATTTTGGACTCGGCTGGTGACAAAATTTTAATAAATACACCCCATGCACAACTCCACTAGCGAAGGTGCCAGGAACAAATTCTGTTGGTAGTTTTTACATTGCTCCTGTAGGCATCAAAAAGACACTACAAAAGTTGTTCTACCTGCTTTCTGGGCTGAGATGGGGAACCGCTGAATTTTGGACTCGGCTGGTGACAAAATGTTCCAAACACACCCCATGCACAACTCCACAGGGGAAGGTGCCAGGCAGGAGTTCTGTTGCTAGTTTTTACATTGCTCCGGTAGGCATCAAAAGGACACCACAAAAGTTGTTCTACCTGCTTTCTGGGCTGAGATGGGGAACCGCTGAATTTTGGAGTCGGCCGGTGACAAAATGTTCCAAATACACCCCATGCACAACTCCACCGGGGAAGGTGCCAGAAAGGAGTTCTCTTAGTAGTTTTTACATTGCTCCGGTAGGCATCAAAAGGACACCACAAAAGTTGTTCTTCCTGCTTTCTGGGCTGAGATGGGGAATCGCTGAATTTTGGACTCGGCCGGTGACAAAATGTTCCAAAGACACCCCATGCACAACTCCACTAGGGAAGGTGCCAGACAGGAGTTCTCTTAGTAGTTTTTACACTACCTTGGTAGGCATTTGAAAGGCACCACAAAAGTTGTTCTTCCTGCTTTCTGGGCTGAGATGGGGAACCGCTGAATTTTGGACTCGGCCGGTGACAAAATGTTCCAAAGACACCCCATGCACAACTCCACTAGGGAAGGTGCCAGACAGGAGTTCTCTTAGTAGTTTTTACACTACCTTGGTAGGCATTTGAAAGGCACCACAAAAGTTGTTCTACCTGCTTTCTGGGCTGAGATGGGGAACCGCTGAATTTTGGACTCGGCCGGTGACAAAATGTTCCAAACACACCCCATGCACAACTCCACTAGCGAAGGTGCCAGGGACGAGTTCTGTTGGTAGTTTTTACATTGCTCCGGTAGGCATCAAAAGGACACCACAAAAGTTGTTCTTCCTGCTTTCTGGGCTGAGATGGGGAACCGCTGAATTTTGGACTCGGCCGGTGACAAAATGTTCCAAAGGCACCCCATGCACAACTCCACCGGGGAAGGTGCCAGGCAGGAGTTCTCTTGGTAGTTTTTACACTACCTTGGTAGGCATTTGAAAGGCACCACAAAAGTTGTTCTACCTGCTTTCTGGGCTGAGATGGGGAACCGCTGAATTTTGGAGTCGGCCGGTGACAAAATGTTCCAAAGACACCCCATGCACAACTCCACCGGGGAAGGTGCCAGGCAGGAGTTCTCTTAGTAGTTTTTACACTACCTTGGTAGGCATTTGAAAGGCACCACAAAAGTTGTTCTTCCTGCTTTCTGGGCTGAGATGGGGAACCGCTGACTTTTGGACTCGGCTGGTGACAAAATGTTCCAAAGACACCCCATGCACAACTCCACCGGGGAAGGTGCCAGACAGGAGTTCTCCTGGTAGTTTTTACATTGCTCCGGTAGGCATCTGAAAGACACCACAAAAGTTGTTCTACCTGCTTTCTGGGCTGAGATGGGGAACCGCTGAATTTTGGAGTCGGCCGGTGACAAAATGTTCCAAAGACACCCCATGCACAACTCCACCGGGGAAGGCGCCAGGCAGGAGTTCTCCTGGTAGTTTTTACATTGCTCCGGTAGGCATCTGAAAGACACCACAAAAGTTGTTCTACCTGCTTTCTGGGCTGAGATGGGGAACCGCTGAATTTTGGAGTCGGCCGGTGACAAAATGTTCCAAACACACCCCATGCACAACTCCACCGGGGAAGGTGCCAGACAGGACTTCTCTTAATAGTTTTTACACTACCTTAGTAGGCATCTGAAAGGCACCACAAAAGTTATTGTACCTGCTTTCTGGTCTGAGATGGGGAACCGCTGAATTTTGGACTCGGCCGGTGACAAAATGTTCCAAACACACCCCATGCACAACTCCACTAGCGAAGGTGCCAGGGACGAGTTCTGTTGGTAGTTTTTACATTGCTCCGGTAGGCAGCAAAAGGACACCACAAAAGTTGTTCTTCCTGCTTTCTGGGCTGAGATGGGGAACCGCTGAATTTTGGACTCGGCCGCTGACAAAATGTTCCAAAGACACCCCATGCACAACTCCACTAGGGAAGGTGCCAGACAGGAGTTCTCTTAGTAGTTTTTACACTACCTTGGTAGGCATTTGAAAGGCACCACAAAAGTTGTTCTTCCTGCTTTCTGGGCTGAGATGGGGAACCGCTGAATTTTGGACTCGGCCGGTGACAAAATGTTCCAAACACACCCCATGCACAACTCCACTAGGGAAGGTGCCAGACAGGAGTTCTCTTAGTAGTTTTTACACTACCTTGGTAGGCATTTGAAAGGCACCACAAAAGTTGTTCTTCCTGCTTTCTGGGCTGAGATGGGGAACCGCTGAATTTTGGACTCGGCCGGTGACAAAATGTTCCAAACACACCCCATGCACAACTCCACTAGCGAAGGTGCCAGGGACGAGTTCTGTTGGTAGTTTTTACATTGCTCCGGTAGGCATCAAAAGGACACCACAAAAGTTGTTCTTCCTGCTTTCTGGGCTGAGATGGGTAATCGCTGAATTTTGGACTCGGCCGGTGACAAAATATTCCAAAGACACCCCATGCACAACTCCACCGGGGAAGGTGCCAGGCAGGAGTTCTCTTGGTAGTTTTTACACTACCTTGGTAGGCAGCTGAAAGGCACCACAAAAGTTGTTCTTCCTGCTTTCTGGGCTGAGATGGGGAACCGCTGACTTTTGGACTCGGCCGGTGAAAAAATGTTCCAAACACACCCCATGCACAACTCCACCGGGGAAGGTGCCAGGGACGAGTTCTGTTGGTAGTTTTTACATTGCTCCGGTAGGCATCAAAAGGACACCACAAAAGTTGTTCTTCCTGCTTTCTGGGCTGAGATGGGGAACCGCTGAATTTTGGACTCGGCCGGTGACAAAATGTTCCAAAGGCACCCCATGCACAACTCCACCGGGGAAGGTGCCAGGCAGGAGTTCTCTTGGTAGTTTTTACACTACCTTGGTAGGCAGCTGAAAGGCACCACAAAAGTTGTTCTACCTGCTTTCTGGGCTGAGATGGGGAACCGCTGAATTTTGGACTCGGCCGGTGACAAAATGTTCCAAACACACCCCATGCACAACTCCACCGGGGAAGGTGCCAGACAGGACTTCTCTTAGTAGTTTTTACACTACCTTGGTAGGCATTTGAAAGGCACCACAAAAGTTGTTCTTCCTGCTTTCTGGGCTGAGATGGGGAACAGCTGAATTTTGGAGTCGGCCGGTGAAAAAATGTTCCAAACACACCCCATGCACAACTCCACTAGCGAAGGTGCCAGGGACGAGTTCTGTTGGTAGTTTTTACATTGCTCCGGTAGGCATCAAAAGGACACCACAAAAGTTGTTCTTCCTGCTTTCTGGGCTGAGATGGGGAACCGCTGAATTTTGGAGTCGGCCGGTGACAAAATGTTCCAAAGACACCCCATGCACAACTCCACCGGGGAAGGTGCCAGGCAGGAGTTCTCTTGGTAGTTTTTACACTACCTTGGTAGGCAGCTGAAAGGCACCACAAAAGTTGTTCTTCCTGCTTTCTGGGCTGAGATGGGGAACCGCTGAATTTTGGACTCGGCCGGTGAAAAAATGTTCCAAACACACCCCATGCACAACTCCACTAGCGAAGGTGCCAGGGACGAGTTCTGTTGGTAGTTTTTACATTGCTCCGGTAGGCATCAAAAGGACACCACAAAAGTTGTTCTTCCTGCTTTCTGGGCTGAGATGGGGAACCGCTGAATTTTGGACTCGGCCGGTGACAAAATGTTCCAAAGACAACCCCATGCACAACTCCACTAGGGAAGGTGCCAGGCAGGAGTTCTCTTGGTAGTTTTTACACTACCCTTGGTAGGCAGCTGAAAGGCACCACAAAAGTTGTTCTACCTGCTTTCTGGGCTGAGATGGGGAACCGCTGAATTTTGGAGTCGGCCGGTGACAAAATGTTCCAAAGACACCCCATGCACAACTCCACCGGGGAAGGTGCCAGGCAGGAGTTCTCTTAGTAGTTTTTTACACTACCTTGGTAGGCATTTGAAAGGCACCACAAAAGTTGTTCTTCCTGCTTTCTGGGCTGAGATGGGGAACCGCTGAATTTTGGACTCGGCCGGTGACAAAATGTTCCAAACACACCCCCATGCACAACTCCACTAGCGAAGGTGCCAGGGACGAGTTCTCTGGTAGTTTTTACATTGCTCCGGTAGGCATCTGAAAGACACCACAAAAGTTGTTCTACCTGCTTTCTGGGCTGAGATGGGGAACCGCTGACTTTTGGACTCGGCTGGTGACAAAATGTTCCAAACACACCCCATGCACAACTCCACTAGCGAAGGTGCCAGACAGGAGTTCTCCTGGTAGTTTTTACATTGCTCCGGTAGGCATCTGAAAGACACCACAAAAGTTGTTCTACCTGCTTTCTGGGCTGAGATGGGGAACCGCTGAATTTTGGAGTCGGCCGGTGACAAAATGTTCCAAACACACCCCATGCACAACTCCACCGGGGAAGGTGCCAGACAGGAGTTCTCCTGGTAGTTTTTTACATTGCTCCGGTAGGCATCTGAAAGACACCTCAAAAGTTGTTCTACCTGCTTTCTGGGCTGAGATGGGGAACCGCTGAATTTTGGACTCGGCCAGTGACAAAATGTTCCAAACACACCCCATGCACAACTCCACCGGGGAAGGTGCCAGACAGGAGTTCTCCTGGTAGTTTTTACATTGCTCCGGTAGGCATCTGAAAGGACACCACAAAAGTTGTTCTACCTGCTTTCTGGGCTGAGATGGGGAACCGCTGAATTTTGGAGTCGGCCGGTGACAAAATGTTCCAAACACACCCCATGCACAACTCCACCGGGGAAGGTTCCAGAAAGGAGTTCTCCTGGTAGTTTTTACATTGCTCTGGTAGGCATCTGAAAGACACCACAAAAGTTGTTCTACCTGCTTTCTGGGCTGAGATGGGGAACCGCTGAATTTTGAGTCGGCCGGTGACAAAATGTTCCAAACACACCCCATGCACAACTCCACCGGGGAAGGTGCCAGACAGGAGTTCTCTTAATAGTTTTTACACTACCTTGGTAGGCAGCTGAAAGGCACAAGAAAAGTTGTTCTTCCTGCTTTCTGGGCTGAGATGGGGAACCGCTGAATTTTGGAGTCGGCCGGTGACAAAATGTTCCAAACACACCCCATGCACAACTCCACCGGGGAAGGTGCCAGACAGGAGTTCTCTTAATAGTTTTTACACTACCTTGGTAGGCATCTGAAAGGCACCACAAAAGTTGTTGTACCTGCTTTCTGGGCTGAGATGGGGAACCGCTGAATTTTGGACTCGGCCGGTGACAAAATGTTCCAAACACACCCCATGCACAACTCCACTAGCGAAGGTGCCAGGGACGAGTTCTGTTGGTAGTTTTTACATTGCTCCGGTAGGCAGCAAAAGGACACCACAAAAGTTGTTCTTCCTGCTTTCTGGGCTGAGATGGGGAATCGCTGAATTTTGGAGTCGGCCGGTGACAAAATGTTCCAAAGACACTGCACAACTCCACCGGGGAAGGTGCCAGGCAGGAGTTCTCTTGGTAGTTTTTACACTACCTTGGTAGGCAGCTGAAAGGCACCACAAAAGTTGTTCTACCTGCTTTCTGGGCTGAGATGGGGAACCGCTGAATTTTGGAGTCGGCCGGTGACAAAATGTTCCAAAGACACCCCATGCACAACTCCACCGGGGAAGGTGCCAGGCAGGAGTTCTCTTGGTAGTTTTTACACTACCTTGGTAGGCAGCTGAAAGGCACAAGAAAAATTGTTGTACCTGCTTTCTGGGCTGAGATGGGGAACAGCTGAATTTTGGACTCGGCTGGTGACAAAATTTAATAAATACACCCCATGCACAACTCCACTAGCGAAGGTGCCAGGAACGAATTCTGTTGGTAGTTTTTACATTGCTCCGGTAGGCATCTGAAAGACACCACAAAAGTTGTTCTTCCTGCTTTCTGGGCTGAGATGGGGAACCGCTGAATTTTGGAGTCGGCCGGTGACAAAATGTTCCAAAGACACCCCATGCACAACTCCACCGGGGAAGGTGCCAGACAGGAGTTCTCCTGGTAGTTTTTACATTGCTCCGGTAGGCATCTGAAAGACACCACAAAAGTTGTTCTACCTGCTTTCTGGGCTGAGATGGGGAACCGCTGAATTTTGGAGTCGGCCGGTGACAAAATGTTCCAAACACACCCCATGCACAACTCCACCGGGGAAGGTGCCAGAAAGGAGTTCTCCTGGTAGTTTTTACATTGCTCCGGTAGGCATCTGAAAGACACCACAAAAGTTCTTCTACCTGCTTTCTGGGCTGAGATGGGGAACCGCTGAATTTTGGAGTCGGCCGGTGACAAAATGTTCCAAACACACCCCATGCACAACTCCACCGGGGAAGGTGCCAGACAGGAGTTCTCTTAATAGTTTTTACACTACCTTGGTAGGCATCTGAAAGGCACCACAAAAGTTGTTGTACCTGCTTTCTGGGCTGAGATGGGGAACCGCTGAATTTTGGAGTCGGCCGGTGACAAAATGTTCCAAAGACACCCCATGCACAACTCCACCGGGGAAGGTGCCAGGCAGGAGTTCTCTTGGTAGTTTTTACACTACCTTGGTAGGCAGCTGAAAGGCACCACAAAAGTTGTTCTACCTGCTTTCTGGGCTGAGATGGGGAACCGCTGAATTTTGGAGTCGGCCGGTGACAAAATGTTCCAAAGACACCCCATGCACAACTCCACCCGGGGAAGGTGCCAGGCAGGAGTTCTCTTGGTAGTTTTTACACTACCTTGGTAGGCAGCTGAAAGGCACAAGAAAAATTGTTGTACCTGCTTTCTGGGCTGAGATGGGGAACAGCTGAATTTTGGACTCGGCTGGTGACAAAATTTTAATAAATACACCCCATGCACAACTCCACTAGCGAAGGTGCCAGGAACGAATTCTGTTGGTAGTTTTTACATTGCTCCGGTAGGCATCTGAAAGACACCACAAAAGTTGTTCTTCCTGCTTTCTGGGCTGAGATGGGGAACCGCTGAATTTTGGAGTCGGCCGGTGACAAAATGTTCCAAAGACACCCCATGCACAACTCCACCGGGGAAGGTGCCAGACAGGAGTTCTCCTGGTAGTTTTTACATTGCTCCGGTAGGCATCTGAAAGACACCACAAAAGTTGTTTTACCTGCTTTCTGGGCTGAGATGGGGAACCGCTGAATTTTGGACTCGGCCGGTGACAAAATGTTCCAAACACACCCCATGCACAACTCCACCGGGGAAGGTGCCAGACAGGACTTCTCTTAATAGTTTTTACACTACCTTGGTAGGCATCTGAAAGGCACCACAAAAGTTGTTGTACCTGCTTTCTGGGCTGAGATGGGGAACCGCTGAATTTTGGACTCGGCCGGTGACAAAATGTTCCAAAGACACCCCATGCACAACTCCACCGGGGAAGGTGCCAGGGACGAGTTCTCTTGGTAGTTTTTACATTGCTCCGGTAGGCAGCAAAAGGACACCACAAAAGTTGTTCTTCCTGCTTTCTGGGCTGAGATGGGGTATCGCTGAATTTTGGAGTCGGCCGGTGACAAAATGTTCCAAAGACACCCCCTGCACAACTCCACCGGGGAAGGTGCCAGGCAGGAGTTCTCTTGGTAGTTTTTACACTACCTTGGTAGGCAGCTGAAAGGCACCACAAAAGTTGTTCTACCTGCTTTCTGGGCTGAGATGGGGAATCGCTGAATTTTGGAGTCGGCCGGTGACAAAATGTTCCAAAGACACCCCATGCACAACTCCACCGGGGAAGGTGCCAGACAGGAGTTCTCTTGATAGTTTTTACACTACCTTGGTAGGCATTTGAAAGGCACCACAAAAGTTGTTCTACCTGCTTTCTGGGCTGAGATGGGGAACCACTGAATTTTGGACTCGGCTGGTGACAAAATTTTAATAAATACACCCCATGCACAACTCCACTAGCGAAGGTGCCAGGGACGAGTTCTGTTGGTAGTTTTTACATTGCTCCCGTAGGCATCAAAAAGACACTACAAAAGTTGTTCTACCTGCTTTCTGGGCTGAGATGGGGAACCGCTGAATTTTGGACTCGGCTGGTGACAAAATGTTCCAAACACACCCCATGCACAACTCCACCGGGGAAGGTGCCAGAAAGGAGTTCTCCTGGTAGTTTTTACACTACCTTGGTAGGCATCTGAAAGGCACAACAAAAGTTGTTCTACCTGCTTTCTGGGCTGAGATGGGGAACCGCTGAATTTTGGAGTCGGCCGGTGAAAAAATGTTCCAAACACACCCCATGCACAACTCCACTAGCGAAGGTGCCAGGGACGAGTTCTGTTGGTAGTTTTTACATTGCTCCGGTAGGCATCAAAAGGACACCACAAAAGTTGTTCTTCCTGCTTTCTGGGCTGAGATGGGGAACCGCTGAATTTTGGACTCGGCCGGTGACAAAATGTTCCAAAGACACCCCATGCACAACTCCACCGGGGAAGGTGCCAGGCAGGAGTTCTCTTGGTAGTTTTTTACACTACCTTGGTAGGCAGCTGAAAGGCACAATAAAAGTTGTTCTACCTGCTTTCTGGGCTGAGATGGGGAACCGCTGAATTTTGGACTCGGCCGGTGACAAAATGTTCCAAAGACACCCCATGCACAACTCCACCGGGGAAGGTGCCAGGCAGGAGTTCTCCTGGTAGTTTTTACACTACCTTGGTAGGCAGCTGAAAGGCACCACAAAAGTTGTTGTACCTGCTTTCTGGGCTGAGATGGGGAATCGCTGAATTTTGGACTCGGCCGGTGACAAAATGTTCCAAACACACCCCATGCACAACTCCACCGGGGAAGGTGCCAGACAGGAGTTCTCCTGGTAGTTTTTACATTGCTCCGGTAGGCATCAAAAGGACACCACAAAAGTTGTTCTTCCTGCTTTCTGGGCTGAGATGGGGAATCGCTGAATTTTGGAGTCGGCCGGTGACAAAATGTTCCAAACACACCCCATGCACAACTCCACCGGGGAAGGTGCCAGGCAGGAGTTCTCTTGGTAGTTTTTACACTACCTTGGTAGGCATTTGAAAGGCACAAGAAAAGTTGTTCTACCTGCTTTCTGGGCTGAGATGGGGAATCGCTGAATTTTGGAGTCGGCCGGTGACAAAATGTTCCAAAGACACCCCATGCACAACTCCACCGGGGAAGGTGCCAGGCAGGAGTTCTCTTGGTAGTTTTTACACTACCTTGGTAGGCAGCTGAAAGACACCACAAAAGTTGTTCTACCTGCTTTCTGGGCTGAGATGGGGAACCGCTGAATTTTGGACTCGGCTGGTGACAAAATGTTCCAAAGACACCCCATGCACAACTCCACCGGGGAAGGTGCCAGACAGGAGTTCTCTTAGTAGTTTTTACACTACCTTGGTAGGCATTTGAAAGGCACCACAAAAGTTGTTCTTCCTGCTTTCTGGGCTGAGATGGGGAACCGCTGAATTTTGGAGTCGGCCGGTGACAAAATGTTCCAAACACACCCCATGCACAACTCCACTAGCGAAGGTGCCAGGGACGAGTTCTGTTGGTAGTTTTTACATTGCTCCGGTAGGCAGCAAAAGGACACCACAAAAGTTGTTCTTCCTGCTTTCTGGGCTGAGATGGGGAATCGCTGAATTTTGGAGTCGGCCGGTGACAAAATGTTCCAAAGACACCCCATGCACAACTCCACCGGGGAAGGTGCCAGGCAGGAGTTCTCTTGGTAGTTTTTACACTACCTTGGTAGGCATGTGAAAGGCACCACAAAAGTTGTTCTACCTGCTTTCTGGGCTGAGATGGGGAACCGCTGAATTTTGGACTCGGCTGGTGACAAAATGTTCCAAATACACCCCATGCACAACTCCACCGGGGAAGGTGCCAGACAGGAGTTCTCCTGGTAGTTTTTAAATTGCTCCGGTAGGCATCTGAAAGACACCACAAAAGTTGTTCTACCTGCTTTCTGGGCTGAGATGGGGAACCGCTGAATTTTGGAGTCGGCCGGTGACAAAATGTTCCAAACACACCCCATGCACAACTCCACCGGGGAAGGTGCCAGGCAGGAGTTCTCTTGGTAGTTTTTACACTACCTTGGTAGGCATTTGAAAGGCACCACAAAAGTTGTTCTTCCTGCTTTCTGGGCTGAGATGGGGAACCGCTGAATTTTGGAGTCGGCCGGTGACAAAATGTTCCAAAGACACCCCATGCACAACTCCACCGGGGAAGGTGCCAGGGACGAGTTCTGTTGGTAGTTTTTTACATTGCTCCGGTAGGCAGCAAAAGGACACCACAAAAGTTGTTCTTCCTGCTTTCTGGGCTGAGATGGGGAATCGCTGAATTTTGGAGTCGGCCGGTGACAAAATGTTCCAAACACACCCCATGCACAACTCCACCGGGGAAGGTGCCAGGCAGGAGTTCTCTTGGTAGTTTTTACACTAACTTGGTAGGCAGCTGAAAGGCACCAAAAAAGTTGTTCTACCTGCTTTCTGGGCTGAGATGGGGAACCGCTGAATTTTGGACTCGGCCGGTGACAAAATGTTCCAAAGACACCCCATGCACAACTCCACCGGGGAAGGTGCCAGGCAGGAGTTCTCCTGGTAGTTTTTACATTGCTTTGGTAGGCATCTGAAAGACACCACAAAAGTTGTTGTACCTTCTTTCTGGGCTGAGATGGGGAACCGCTGAATTTTGGACTCGGCCGGTGACAAAATGTTCCAAAGACACCCCATGCACAACTCCACCGGGGAAGGTGCCAGACAGGAGTTCTCTTGGTAGTTTTTACACTACCTTGGTAGGCAGCTGAAAGGCACCACAAAAGTTGTTGTACCTGCTTTCTGGGCTGAGATGGGGAACCGCTGAATTTTGGAGTCGGCCGGTGACAAAATGTTCCAAAGACACCCCATGCACAACTCCACCGGGGAAGGTGCCAGACAGTTCTCCTGGTAGTTTTTACATTGCTCCGGTAGGCATCTGAAAGACACCACAAAAGTTGTTCTACCTGCTTTCTGGGCTGAGATGGGGAACCGCTGAATTTTGGAGTCGGCCGGTGACAAAATGTTCCAAAGACACCCCATGCACAACTCCACCGGGGAAGGTGCCAGGGACGAGTTCTGTTGGTAGTTTTTACATTGCTCCGGTAGGCAGCAAAAGGACACCACAAAAGTTGTTCTTCCTGCTTTCTGGGCTGAGATGGGGAATCGCTGAATTTTGGACTCGGCCGGTGACAAAATGTTCCAAACACACCCCATGCACAACTCCACCGGGGAAGGTGCCAGGCAGGAGTTCTCTTGGTAGTTTTTACACTACCTTGGTAGGCATCTGAAAGGCACCAAAAAAGTTGTTCTTCCTGCTTTCTGGGCTGAGATGGGGAACCGCTGAATTTTGGACTCGGCCGGTGACAAAATGTTCCAAACACACCCCATGCACAACTCCACCGGGGAAGGTGCCAGGCAGGAGTTCTCCTGGTAGTTTTTACATTGCTTTGGTAGGCATCTGAAAGACACCACAAAAGTTGTTGTACCTTCTTTCTGGGCTGAGATGGGGAACCGCTGAATTTTGGACTCGGCCGGTGACAAAATGTTCCAAAGACACCCCATGCACAACTCCACCGGGGAAGGTGCCAGGCAGGAGTTCTCTTGGTAGTTTTTACACTACCTTGGTAGGCATTTGAAAGGCACCACAAAAGTTGTTCTTCCTGCTTTCTGGGCTGAGATGGGGAACCGCTGAATTTTGGAGTCGGCCGGTGACAAAATGTTCCAAAGACACCCCATGCACAACTCCACCGGGGAAGGTGCCAGGGACGAGTTCTGTTGGTAGTTTTTACATTGCTCTGGTAGGCATCTGAAAGACACCACAAAAGTTGTTCTACCTGCTTTCTGGGCTGAGATGGGGAACCGCTGAATTTTGGAGTCGGCCGGTGACAAAATGTTCCAAACACACCCCATGCACAACTCCACTAGCGAAGGTGCCAGGGACGAGTTCTGTTGGTAGTTTTTACATTGCTCCGGTAGGCATCAAAAGGACACCACAAAAGTTGTTCTTCCTGCTTTCTGGGCTGAGATGGGGATCGCTGAATTTTGGACTCGGCCGGTGACAAAATGTTCCAAACACACCCCATGCACAACTCCACCGGGGAAGGTGCCAGGCAGGAGTTCTCTTGGTAGTTTTTACACTACCTTGGTAGGCATCTGAAAGGCACCACAAAAGTTGTTCTTCCTGCTTTCTGGGCTGAGATGGGGAACCGCTGAATTTTGGAGTCGGCCGGTGACAAAATGTTCAAAAGACACCCCATGCACAACTCCACCGGGGAAGGTGCCAGGCAGGAGTTCTCTTAGTAGTTTTTACACTACCTTGGTAGGCAGCTGAAAGGCACCACAAAAGTTGTTCTTCCTGCTTTCTGGGCTGAGATGGGGAACCGCTGAATTTTGGAGTCGGCCGGGTGACAAAATGTTCCAAACACACCCCATGCACAACTCCACCGGGGAAGGTGCCAGACAGGAGTTCTCTTAGTAGTTTTTAGACTACCTTTGTAGGCATTTGAAAGGCACCACAAAAGTTGTTCTACCTGCTTTCTGGGCTGAGATGGGGAACCGCTGAATTTTGGACTCGGCTGGTGACAAAATTTTAATAAATACACCCCATGCACAACTCCACTAGCGAAGGTGCCAGGGACGAGTTCTCCTGGTAGTTTTTACATTGCTCCGGTAGGCATTTGAAAGGCACCACAAAAGTTGTTCTACCTGCTTTCTGGGCTGAGATGGGGAACCGCTGAATTTTGGAGTCGGATGGTGACAAAATGTTCCAAACACACCCCATGCACAACTCCACCGGGGAAGGTGCCAGACAGGAGTTCTCTTAGTAGTTTTTACACTACCTTGGTAGGCATATGAAAGGCACCACAAAAGTTGTTCTACCTGCTTTCTGGGCTGAGATGGGGAACCGCTGAATTTTGGACTCGGCCGGTGACAAAATGTTCCAAACAAACCCCATGCACAACTCCACTAGCGAAGGTGCCAGGGACGAGTTCTGTTGGTAGTTTTTACATTGCTCCGATAGGCATCAAAAGGACACCACAAAAGTTGTTCTTCCTGCTTTCTGGGCTGAGATGGGGAACCGCTGAATTTTGGACTCGGCCGGTGACAAAATGTTCCAAAGACACCCCATGCACAACTCCACCGGGGAAGGTGCCAGGCAGGAGTTCTCTTGGTAGTTTTTACACTACCTTGGTAGTCATCTGAAAGGCACCACAAAAGTTGTTCTACCTGCTTTCTGGGCTGAGATGGGGAACCGCTGAATTTTGGAGTCGGCCGGTGACAAAATGTTCCAAAGACACCCCATGCACAACTCCACCGGGGAAGGTGCCAGGCAGGAGTTCTCTTGGTAGTTTTTACACTACCTTGGTAGGCATCTGAAAGGCACCACAAAAGTTGTTCTACCTGCTTTCTGGGCTGAGATGGGGAACCGCTGAATTTTGGACTCGGCTGGTGACAAAATGTTCCAAAGACACCCCATGCACAACTCCACCGGGAAGGTGCCAGACAGGAGTTCTCCTGGTAGTTTTTAAATTGCTCCGGTAGGCATCTGAAAGACACCACAAAAGTTGTTCTACCTGCTTTCTGGTCTGAGATGGGGAACCGCTGAATTTTGGAGTCGGCCGGTGACAAAATGTTCCAAACACACCCCATGCACAACTCCACCGGGGAAGGTGCCAGGCAGGAGTTCTCTTAGTAGTTTTTACACTACCTTGGTAGGCAGCTGAAAGTCACAAGAAAAGTTTTGTACCTTCTTTCTGGGCTGAGATGGGGAACCGCTGAATTTTGGAGTCGGCCGGTGACAAAATGTTCCAAACACACCCCCTGCACAACTCCACCGGGGAAGGTGCCAGGGACGAGTTCTGTTGGTAGTTTTTACATTGCTCCGGTAGGCAGCAAAAGGACACCACAAAAGTTGTTCTTCCTGCTTTCTGGGCTGAGATGGGGAACCGCTGAATTTTGGAGTCGGCTGGTGACAAAATGTTCCAAACACACCCCATGCACAACTCCACCGGGGAAGGTGCCAGAAAGGAGTTCTCTTAGTAGTTTTTACACTACCTTGGTAGGCATTTGAAAGGCACCACAAAAGTTGTTCTTCCTGCTTTCTTGGCTGAGATGGGGAACCGCTGAATTTTGGACGCGGCCGGTGACAAAATGTTCCAAACACACCCCATGCACAACTCCACTAGCGAAGGTGCCAGGGACGAGTTCTGTTGGTAGTTTTTACATTGCTCCGGTAGGCATCAAAAGGACACCACAAAAGTTGTTCTTCCTGCTTTCTGGGCTGAGATGGGGAATCGCTGAATTTTGGACTCGGCCGGTGACAAAATGTTCCAAAGACACCCCATGCACAACTCCACCGGGGAAGGTGCCAGACAGGAGTTCTCTTGGTAGTTTTTACACTACCTTGGTAGGCATCTGAAAGGCACCACAAAAGTTGTTCTTCCTGCTTTCTGGGCTGAGATGGGGAACCGCTGAATTTTGGACTCGGCTGGTGACAAAATGTTCCAAATACACCCCATGCACAACTCCACCGGGGAAGGTGCCAGACAGGAGTTCTCCTGGTAGTTTTTAAATTGCTCCGGTAGGCATCTAAAAGACACCACAAAAGTTGTTCTACCTGCTTTCTGGTCTGAGATGGGGAACCGCTGAATTTTGGAGTCGGCCGGTGACAAAATGTTCCAAACACACCCCATGCACAACTCCACCGGGGAAGGTGCCAGGCAGGAGTTCTCTTAGTAGTTTTTACACTACCTTGGTAGGCAGCTGAAAGGCACAAGAAAAGTTTTGTACCTTCTTTCTGGGCTGAGATGGGGAACCGCTGAATTTTGGAGTCGGCCGGTGACAAAATGTTCCAAACACACCCCCTGCACAACTCCACCGGGGAAGGTGCCAGGGACGAGTTCTGTTGGTAGTTTTTACATTGCTCCGGTAGGCAGCAAAAGGACACCACAAAAGTTGTTCTTCCTGCTTTCTGGGCTGAGATGGGGAATCGCTGAATTTTGGAGTCGGCCGGTGACAAAATGTTCCAAACACACCCCATGCACAACTCCACCGGGGAAGGTGCCAGGCAGGAGTTCTCTTGGTAGTTTTTACACTACCTTGGTAGGCATCTGAAAGGCACCACAAAAGTTGTTCTACCTGCTTTCTGGGCTGAGATGGGGAACCGCTGAATTTTGGACTCGGCCGGTGACAAAATGTTCCAAAGACACCCCATGCACAACTCCACCGGGGAAGGTGCCAGGCAGGAGTTCTCCTGGTAGTTTTTACATTGCTCCGGTAGGCATCTGAAAGACACCCACAAAAGTTGTTGTACCTTCTTTCTGGGCTGAGATGGGGAACCGCTGAATTTTGGAGTCGGCCGGTGACAAAATGTTCCAAACACACCCCATGCACAACTCCACTAGCGAAGGTGCCAGGGACGAGTTCTGTTGGTAGTTTTTACATTGCTCCGGTAGGCATCAAAAGGACACCACAAAAGTTGTTCTTCCTGCTTTCTGGGCTGAGATGGGGAATCGCTGAATTTTGGACTCGGCCGGTGACAAAATGTTCCAAAGACACCCCATGCACAACTCCACCGGGAAGGTGCCAGACAGGAGTTCTCTTGGTAGTTTTTACATTGCTCCGGTAGGCATCTGAAAGACACCACAAAAGTTGTTCTACCTGCTTTCTGGGCTGAGATGGGGAACCGCTGAATTTTGGAGTCGGCCGGTGACAAAATGTTCCAAACACACCCCATGCACAACTCCACTAGCGAAGGTGCCAGGGACGAGTTCTGTTGGTAGTTTTTACATTGCTCCGGTAGGCATCAAAAGGACACCACAAAAGTTGTTCTTCCTGCTTTCTGGGCTGAGATGGGGATCGCTGAATTTTGGACTCGGCCGGTGACAAAATGTTCCAAAGACACCCCATGCACAACTCCACCGGGGAAGGTGCCAGGCAGGAGTTCTCTTGGTAGTTTTTACACTACCTTGGTAGGCATCTGAAAGGCACCACAAAAGTTGTTCTTCCTGCTTTCTGGGCTGAGATGGGGAAACCGCTGAATTTTGGAGTCGGCCGGTGACAAAATGTTCCAAAGACACCCCATGCACAACTCCACCGGGGAAGGTGCCAGGCAGGAGTTCTCTTAGTAGTTTTTACACTGCCTTGGTAGGCATTTGAAAGGCACCACAAAAGTTGTTCTTCCTGCTTTCTGGGCTGAGATGGGGAACCGCTGAATTTTGGACTCGGCTGGTGACAAAATGTTCCAAACACACCCCATGCACAACTCCACCGGGGAAGGTGCCAGAAAGGAGTTCTCTTAGTAGTTTTTACACTACCTTGGTAGGCATTTGAAAGGCACCACAAAAGTTGTTCTTCCTGCTTTCTGGGCTGAGATGGGGAACCGCTGAATTTTGGACTCGGCCGGTGACAAAATGTTCCAAACACACCCCATGCACAACTCCACTAGCGAAGGTGCCAGGGACGAGTTCTGTTGGTAGTTTTTACATTGCTCCGGTAGGCATCAAAAGGACACCACAAAAGTTGTTCTTCCTGCTTTCTGGGCTGAGATGGGGAATCGCTGAATTTTGGACTCGGCCGGTGACAAAATGTTCCAAAGACACACCATGCACAACTCCACCGGGGAAGGTGCCAGGCAGGAGTTCTCTTGGTAGTTTTTACACTACCTTGGTAGGCATCTGAAAGGCACCACAAAAGTTGTTCTTCCTGCTTTCTGGGCTGAGATGGGGAACCGCTGAATTTTGGACTCGGCTGGTGACAAAATGTTCCAAATACACCCCATGCACAACTCCACCGGGGAAGGTGCCAGACAGGAGTTCTCCTGGTAGTTTTTAAATTGCTCCGGTAGGCATCTAAAAGACACCACAAAAGTTGTTCTACCTGCTTTCTGGTCTGAGATGGGGAACCGCTGAATTTTGGAGTCGGCCGGTGACAAAATGTTCCAAACACACCCCATGCACAACTCCACCGGGGAAGGTGCCAGGCAGGAGTTCTCTTAGTAGTTTTACACTACCTTGGTAGGCAGCTGAAAGGCACAAGAAAAGTTTTGTACCTTCTTTCTGGGCTGAGATGGGGAACCGCTGAATTTTGGAGTCGGCCGGTGACAAAATGTTCCAAACACACCCCCTGCACAACTCCACCGGGGAAGGTGCCAGGGACGAGTTCTGTTGGTAGTTTTTACATTGCTCCGGTAGGCAGCAAAAGGACACCACAAAAGTTGTTCTTCCTGCTTTCTGGGCTGAGATGGGGAATCGCTGAATTTTGGAGTCGGCCGGTGACAAAATGTTCCAAACACACCCCATGCACAACTCCACCGGGGAAGGTGCCAGGCAGGAGTTCTCTTGGTAGTTTTTACACTACCTTGGTAGGCATCTGAAAGGCACCAAAAAAGTTGTTCTACCTGCTTTCTGGGCTGAGATGGGGAACCGCTGAATTTTTGACTCGGCCGGTGACAAAATGTTCCAAAGACACCCCATGCACAACTCCACCGGGGAAGGTGCCAGGCAGGAGTTCTCCTGGTAGTTTTTACATTGCTCCGGTAGGCATCTGAAAGACACCACAAAAGTTGTTGTACCTTCTTTCTGGGCTGAGATGGGGAACCGCTGATTTTGGAGTCGGCCGGTGACAAAATGTTCCAAACACACCCCATGCACAACTCCACTAGCGAAGGTGCCAGGGACGAGTTCTGTTGGTAGTTTTTACATTGCTCCGGTAGGCATCAAAAGGACACCACAAAAGTTGTTCTTCCTGCTTTCTGGGCTGAGATGGGGAATCGCTGAATTTTGGACTCGGCCGGTGACAAAATGTTCCAAAGACACCCCATGCACAACTCCACCGGGGAAGGTGCCAGGCAGGAGTTCTCCTGGTAGTTTTTACATTGCTCCGGTAGGCATCTGAAAGACACCACTAAAGTTGTTCTACCTGCTTTCTGGGCTGAGATGGGGAACCGCTGAATTTTGGAGTCGGCCGGTGACAAAATGTTCCAAACACACCCCATGCACAACTCCACTAGCGAAGGTGCCAGGGACGAGTTCTGTTGGTAGTTTTTACATTGCTCCGGTAGGCATCAAAAGGACACCACAAAAGTTGTTCTTCCTGCTTTCTGGGCTGAGATGGGGATCGCTGAATTTTGGACTCGGCCGGTGACAAAATGTTCCAAAGACACCCCATGCACAACTCCACCGGGGAAGGTGCCAGGCAGGAGTTCTCTTGGTAGTTTTTACACTACCTTGGTAGGCATCTGAAAGGCACCACAAAAATTGTTCTTCCTGCTTTCTGGGCTGAGATGGGGAACCGCTGAATTTTGGAGTCGGCCGGTGACAAAATGTTCCAAAGACACCCCATGCACAACTCCACCGGGGAAGGTGCCAGGCAGGAGTTCTCTTAGTAGTTTTTACACTGCCTTGGTAGGCATTTGAAAGGCACCACAAAAGTTGTTCTTCCTGCTTTCTGGGCTGAGATGGGGAACCGCTGAATTTTGGACTCGGCTGGTGACAAAATGTTCCAAACACACCCCATGCACAACTCCACCGGGGAAGGTGCCAGACAGGAGTTCTCTTAGTAGTTTTTACACTACCTTGGTAGGCATTTGAAAGGCACCACAAAAGTTGTTCTTCCTGCTTTCTGGGCTGAGATGGGGAACCGCTGAATTTTGGAGTCGGCCGGTGAAAAAATGTTCCAAACACACCCCATGCACAACTCCACTAGCGAAGGTGCCAGGGACGAGTTCTGTTGGTAGTTTTTACATTGCTCCGGTAGGCAGCAAAAGGACACCACAAAAGTTGTTCTTCCTGCTTTCTGGGCTGAGATGGGGAATCGCTGAATTTTGGACTCGGCCGGTGACAAAATGTTCCAAAGACACCCCATGCACAACTCCACCGGGGAAGGTGCCAGGCAGGAGTTCTCTTGGTAGTTTTTACACTACCTTGGTAGGCAGCTGAAAGGCACCACAAAAGTTGTTCTACCTTCTTTCTGGGCTGAGATGGGGAACCGCTGAATTTTGGAGTCGGCCGGTGACAAAATGTTCCAAACACACCCCATGCACAACTCCACTAGCGAAGGTGCCAGAGACGAGTTCTGTTGGTAGTTTTTACATTGCTCCGGTAGGCAGCAAAAGGACACCACAAAAGTTGTTCTTCCTGCTTTCTGGGCTGAGATGGGGATCGCTGAATTTTGGAGTCGGCCGGTGACAAAATGTTCCAAAGACACCCCATGCACAACTCCACCGGGGAAGGTGCCAGGCAGGAGTTCTCTTGGTAGTTTTTACACTACCTTGGTAGGCAGCTGAAAGGCACCACAAAAGTTGTTCTACCTGCTTTCTGGGCTGAGATGGGGAACCGCTGAATTTTGGAGTCGGCCGGTGACAAAATGTTCCAAACACACCCCATGCACAACTCCACTAGCGAAGGTGCCAGGGACGAGTTCTGTTGGTAGTTTTTACATTGCTCCGGTAGGCATCAAAAGGACACCACAAAAGTTGTTCTTCCTGCTTTCTGGGCTGAGATGGGGAACCGCTGAATTTTGGACTCGGCCGGTGACAAAATGTTCCAAAGACACCCCATGCACAACTCCACCGGGGAAGGTGCCAGAAAGGAGTTCTCCTGGTAGCTTTTACATTGCTCCGGTAGGCATCTGAAAGGCACAAGAAAAGTTGTTCTACCTGCTTTCTGGTCTGAGATGGGGAACCGCTGAATTTTGGAGTCGGCCGGTGACAAAATGTTCCAAACACACCCCATGCACAACTCCACCGGGGAAGGTGCCAGACAGGAGTTCTCCTGGTAGTTTTTACATTGCTCCGGTAGGCATCTGAAAGAAACCACAAAAGTTGTTGTACCTGCTTTCTGGGCTGAGATGGGGAACCGCTGAATTTTGGAGTCGGCCGGTGACAAAATGTTCCAAACACACCCCATGCACAACTCCACTAGCGAAGGTGCCAGGGACGAGTTCTTTTGGTAGTTTTTACATTGCTCCGGTAGGCATCAAAAGGACACCACAAAAGTTGTTCTTCCTGCTTTCTGGGCTGAGATGGGGATCGCTGAATTTTGGACTCGGCCGGTGACAAAATGTTCCAAAGACACCCCATGCACAACTCCACCGGGGAAGGTGCCAGGCAGGAGTTCTCTTGGTAGTTTTTACACTACCTTGGTAGGCAGCTGAAAGGCACCACAAAAGTTGTTCTTCCTGCTTTCTGGGCTGAGATGGGGAACCGCTGAATTTTGGACTCGGCTGGTGACAAAATGTTCCAAACACACCCCATGCACAACTCCACCGGGGAAGGTGCCAGACAGGAGTTCTCTTAGTAGTTTTTACACTACCTTGGTAGGCATTTGAAAGGCACCACAAAAGTTGTTCTTCC